>NC_141689.1:913996898-914721064 GCF_964263255.1 Lissotriton vulgaris
AACTTGTTGTTTCTACGTGTCCAGCCTGTTTGGGACACTCTTCTTCATCACTGCCACTCTCTGTCACCACTGCCACTCTCTGACTACTCATGCCACCCTCTGGCCCACCCATGCCACCCTCTGTTTCATCACAGCACCCTCTGGTTGTCCAGTCAGTGTACATTATTGTGGCAACGCAAGCACATCTTCCCTGCCTCAAGTGACCTGAATTAATTTGGGGCTGATTAATGTGTCACAGAATATTTTTTTAGCTGGCACCTGCTTCCTTAGTGCTTCCTGATTAGTGATCTTTTGCACTTGCTAAGTGCTTTCATTGTTGCAAAATTAGTTACAACACCTGCCCTTCCCCAACTGACAATAATGAATTAGGGGCTGATTAATGGATTTGAACTTCCAGCCTGGCTCCTGCTTGTCTCCCTTAGCTGTAATTCAGGACCTTTGTGGCATATGTGTAACTATTCTGAGGTTCAGAGCAGGGTCACATAATAGTTGCAACTGGCAACTGAACTCTGGAGGGGCCCCTCAGGAAGCACTACAGGAAATGGCTACTAATGATGAGCCTGAACTTTTGAACCTGGTAAGTAGTTTCAGTTTTGCTAAAATCGTATTTCTGCAATTTAGCGCTTATTCGCGGGGCGCAAAGTTGTACTGGGAAGCCGCGAACTCACGCGAACAGTGCGAGCAAAATCCGCTGCTCGCGGATTTGCGGATTTTGCGGGAGATTCGCGAATCTCGCGGATTGCGAATTTACCGAAAATCCGCAAAATCCGCGAGCGAAACGGATTTTCCGCCCATGCTTAGATATGACCTCCAAATAGACATGCTTTCCTCAGTGTTTTTGATACTTGAGTTAGAATAGCAAATCTGCCCCACTTATTAGCACTTTCCAGGTTTTGGGAAAACTGGTTTAGGAATACTAAATTGGACCATGCACCACAAATATATGCATGTTTCCCAATGTTTGTGGGATTGGTGTTAGAATAGTAAATTAAACTCCACTCCCAAAGACCTGCACTTTCCCCAATGTTGATGACACAGACTTAAAATAGTAAATTGTTTCCCCAAATATTTGCACTTTCCTCAAGGTTTGTTAGAATAGCACATCTGACGGTCCCAAATGTATTGATTTTATATACTTTATATTGGGATGGAGTTAGAATATTAAATGGGACACCACTACACAAATGCACTTTCAACAATCTTTGTGAGGTTGATGCTAGAATAGTAAATCTGCCTCATTCCCCCAAATATATGCACTTTCCCAAACAGTCCCAAACTTTTGCACTTTCCCCAATGCTGGTTGCCTTGGAGTTATATTAGCAAATATTTCCCCATATTGAATTGTAGTTTTTTCATATTTGTAGAATTGCTATTCATAAGTTTTATTTTTGATATTTTTAATTTAACATTATATTATTTTCATTGCTGTTTCCCTATTTCAATAATGTCTTAATGAATGTAAGACAATAAAAAAATAATAATAATTATTTAAAGTATAATCATTAGTTGCATGAATATTGCACATTTGTTTTGAGATAGATGTGCCTATTTTGTCATTTTGCCCGTAGTGACAATCAAATATTTATGTACTGTTGGTGTAATGCTATTTATACAGCAAGATTCAATACATTTGTTGTAAATTGATTATTTAAAATGCATTTGTATAAGATATGAATTCTTTTAATTTTAAAATAGGATTTAATAATACAGAAAAACTATTTTTTTATTTAGAAAATTGCTGTTAATTAATATAATGTACATGTAATAATTGCACATTTAAGTCAGGGTTTAGTAGTAATATTTGGAGGTATAGTTTCAAAATTATTTTACATTAATGTAAGAACTATATATTTTAATATAGATATCTTTTAAATGCTATATTTAAATGTAACATATATTTTTGCAGTCTGTATTTTGTTCATTTAACTTGTATCTTTAGAAACTCGATATTTGTAGTATAGACATTCTGACCTCAATATTTTTTGTAGGTGGCTATTTTAGTATTACAACCGTTTTCCATAATTCTTCACCAACTTACTTTCTTTTTCTGACCCTATTCTTAAGGACATAATTTTTCAAAGATTTTTGTAGGAATAGCTAAGTCTGTAGCCTTTGTATGTGTACAAGTGTGTGAAATATATGTATATCATTTTTTCATATGTGCGTAACTGACATATGCATGCCTTTTTGCCTACTTTACGTTTGTGACCTATCACGCAGCTGTGTCAGGTTAGCGGTCGGGGAAATTCTCTTCAAATTAGCTGTTCACCCACACAGGCATAACCTAGCTGCTTTCTCAAGTAAGTGCAAATGCACTTGTAAACTTTTCATCACATGTAGGTTACAGAGAGACAAAGGTGCTGCTGATAGTGTGGCAACATTCACCAATTTCCCTAGTATTTACGGAGTGGTATGGAGGAGGAAGGAAAAACATTTGGGAAAACATAGTGAACTAAAAGGAATAAAAAAATCTTCAAATGTCAAAATAAATACATTTTACATTTCCACGCACTTTTTACCTAGTATGTAAAATGTGCTGATGATGTCTTAGGTAAACAGGCGTAAGTGTTTTCTTTATGAACAGCACACACTTGCATCTCTTTCTTCTAAGGTATTGTTTCTCTTAGTAGGAAAGTTTCATGAATATCCCAAACAGGTTTAGCTTATGAATGCCATAAATTGCCTCTGTTGTCCTAAACTGGAGCAAGCCTCTTAAAGTTTCAAATTCCGAATTTAATGAAATGCACATTTAGGGCTTAATTATGACTTTGGGTGGGGCGGTATTGTGGTGGTGCCAACTGACGCTCCACCGCTCCGCCAAAGGTCACTGCTACCCACCCGCCAGATTATGACCAAATTTGTGGGCTGGCGGGCTGGCGGTGTGGTGGTCCCACTGCTGTGTGTCTCACAAAGACAGCAGTGCCTTTAAGAGAAGCATGGCAATTCGAATTCCACATGGGGATCCTGCACGGCATGGACTTGAAAGTCCATGCTGTGCAGTAACCTGGGAGTATGCACACAGGGGGGCACATGTTGTGCCCCCTGCAAGCATCCACAGGCTAAGGGGGCATAGGGGGGCTTGTGGGGCTCCCTTTGTTTCAGCACTCCAGAGACCTCCATCAAACCGCTGGCGGTCCCAAAACTTGTAAAATGCCACTGCCAGGGAGCGGCGGTTCCCTGGCGAAGGTGGTGGCCCAATAACAGTCTAACCCTCACTTCACAATAGGGAAGTCAGACGCCTGGTGCGACAGTGGCTGAACCACCACCACATCGCCCCATTGGTTCTAGCAGACCTTGGACCACCAGACTCATAGCCCATAATGATTTTAATAAGGCTCCTCTATGAGAACACACATGATCCTTTTGTGAGCTCCTAAATTAGCAGAGACTGGGCCTTCCTGTTTCATTCTTTGTGTTCTGCTGTTCACTCAGCTCCTTGTTTCATCTCCAGCTCATTGAGCTCCTGAGGTCTTCAGGCTGTGCAAAGAAAGGCATATTTCCCCATTAATATTCAAGAAATGTTAAATTCATTTAAACTCCAGACTCTGAAGAATTTAGGGAAAATCTAGCAAACTATCCTGTGGCTATCTAGGCACATATGTTACATGCTCAATCTGATAGTGGTTAAAGCTTGAGATAAAGCAAATAGGAGAATGCAGGGTAAGTAGAGAAAAGCCATATTTCAGTGGGCTGACCACTGCTTTGCTTATCTGCAATATTTGTTTGTATTTATATAATTTATATATAAAGTAAGCAATGGCAAAGCCAATATGTTTAACTTGTATTTTGAGATCCCAATAATATATCTTTTAAAAACCTTCTGTAGTGGAAAAACTGTTTCTTTCTGCATTCAATGTATCTATGACATAAAGTATTTATTTCACTGTGGTTCAGCTCACATTTGAGATGCAAAATAGTTCCTCATGTATTGCAATGCAATCACTCCATATGAGGAAGGAAAATGCACCACAGTCAATAGCATAAGGTGAGAGGGTAATAATCCTCTTGAGCACAGCAAAAACCCACTGCATGTATATGGTAAAATATTGGTAACAGGTCTTGAAGGCAGCTGCATGATCAAGCAATACACTAATAAAACAATATTGACAAATTCTTACGATCATCAGTATTTACCAAGCATTGTATTCTGTCCAGCATTTACTGCACAAATACATTACATTTTGCATTATGTGTTCAAACTCTTAGGGGTCTATTAGGATGACGGGCGGACTTCCGTCTGCCCGCCACCCTAGCGGTGCTGGGACCGCCCGCCAGTAGTGCGGCAGTCCCACACCAGCACTTAGGATGCCACCGCCACCATGGCGGTGGCATCCTCTATTCCCAGCACTCTGAAGGGCGGTGCTCACAGAACCACCCACCACAATGCTGGGAATGCACTGTGTGCATTGTCATGCACAAGTTGACAGGCAAGTCTCCGCCATGGAAAGCCATGTACTGCTGCCCATGCTAATATGGATGGCGGTGTCTAGCAGACACCGCCACCATATGTAACCCCTTTTCCGCCTGGTCGACTGGATGACCGGCGGACGGTCTTTCCGTCCGCCGGGGTCCCCCCTGCCATACTAATATGGCGGGGGAAATGGGTGGCGGAGGGTATGATGTAAGGCGGATCGCCACCGCCATGCGGGCGGCGGCGAGCCACCCTACATCCTAATAGAACCCTATATATTGAGATGCAAAATAATAACCTATTGTACATTAAGTATATGTTGCAGTTGGATGCCTAACATATGTTTCATGAAACACGAAGTATCACTTAAAAGTCTAGTGAAGCTTAAATATCTGTTTGGCACCTTTTAAAAAGTTCTACATTTTAAATGTTATTGTTTTTTATATACCAAATAATAGATACTGTAATTTCTTGCCCATTTTCGGTTCTTTTGCATGTCATTTTGTTGTCTGTAAAATGGTCATTCTTTTAACACCTGCAAGGCTGAGGTTGCAATCTGCAGCAAAAATCGACATGGAAACAAGAACATAAAATTCCCTAAGCCCATAATGTGGACAGAAATTGGATTTTGATGTTCCAGGGCAGCAGTGGCTCTTTTTTGTGCTGAGAGGATGGCTAGAGAGGCGCCTAGTTGTGGAGAGAGGATTGTGTGTCATGCCAGAAGAGTCCTATAAAGGTCTCCTGCACTATGCATGGCAATTAGGGGTGAAAGAAATTCACATAATATTTTGAAAACTAGTATGCCAAATTATGCATAATTATACAAAATGCAAAGCCAGCATTTGGCACTATATTTTATCAGGAAAAACACAAGCGTCTCTCACTTTCTGATTGTTTGCGTTACTTCTGGTCACTCACAATACATTTATGCTGTGAACTGTACATTAATAAATGACTTGGCATGGAATAGTTTGGGAATTTAGGATAGCAAGTGTAATGTGAAATTATTCAAGTTTAGGTTTGTGTAATTTTCTCAGGCCTAATGGCAACACTTACATCATTGAAGGCTAGAAAAGTTGTACTAGAACCAAAATTGCTCTTTTCCTTTGACAAGCTGTAAGACCTGTTAACCATAGGGTGATCTTTCCCCAAACATTTAGCCTGCTTACCTCCTCTTTTTGCTGATTCTTTCTGTTGGTCTTAGGACTCTGAGCCTTTACAATTTCTGACCAGTGCTAATGAGCATCTGCTTCTCCGCTACACATGGCAAAATTGGTGTATACCTAGTTGGCATATTTAATTTACATATATGTCCCGTGCAAAGTGCACTACATTTGATTTACTTATAAGCGCCCTGCAAAGTCCAAAACATTTGCCCAAGTCCTGTAAATTGAATGCTACTAGTGGGCCTGCAGCACTAATTTGTGCCACCCACACAAGTAGCCTTTCAAACCTGTCTCAGGCCTGCCTCTACTGGCAGGTGTGTACAGTTTACTGTCACTTCAATGTGGCTTTTGAAAACTTTTGCCAATTCTTAAACTCCCATTTTATTACACATAAGTCACCTGTGGATTTACCCCAGTCAAGTGCAAGTAGATATCCCAGGTTGGCACTTTTAGCACTAGACTTTTGAGCATTTCTAAATTCATAACTCCACATCTAGTTATGGGATTTTTGCCATTTTTATCTTGCTTGATTATCTATTTTTCTAACCTTGTGTATAGAATTGTTGTGGTGTTTTCATTGTGTTACTGTGTATCTGTGTGTGTGTATGTTGCACAAATACTTTACACATTGCCTCTTTAGACAAGCCAGACTGCTTTGTGTCAAACTACCTGAGGGTGAGCACTGGATATCGCTAAATGTGTATCTAGCTTACCCTGACTAGAGTGGTGGTCCATATTTGGATAAAGTGCATACCTCTGTCAACTAGAGACCCCCATTTCTAACACAAGGCCATAAGACAAGAAGAGTATGCAAATATTTGAAGGATCGGAGTATTCACTGACTTTCAACCGAGATATGAAAGAATCTCTTAACTTGTTTGGTTTTGTTAATCTAATGTTTGCTCACCAATACTCTATGATATTCATAAGAAAAAACGGCTTTATGTGACTTTCTTAGGAATCCATTTTACACGGTCTATATCCTGACAACTGCA
This sequence comes from Lissotriton vulgaris, assembly GCF_964263255.1. NCBI lineage: Eukaryota > Metazoa > Chordata > Amphibia > Caudata > Salamandridae > Lissotriton > Lissotriton vulgaris. The sequence continues at coordinate 914,003,471 of NC_141689.1, forward strand.
TTGTTCGCTTTGTTTGCAATGTCACTTGGAAAACAGGGGTAGAAAATAACCCTATTACTAAAGCATATCCATGTTAAATTCTAGGGGTTCTTTTGTTATACAAAAAGGCCTATGCTAGTCTATGTACAAGTAATATCGTAGCTGCAGAGATTGTAGGAGTTAATAATTTACATTGATTAATCCGAAAACGTTATCATCAATTGTGCCAACTCTCTTAACATACATCCAATGTCCTTCTTTTATGTTCATTATTCTGGTTTTGTGACTCTAGTGCGTTTATATAGCATTGTCATGCGTAGTTGTACACTCCATGACACGGCAACTGCGATTTCAATGGGGCATGACTGCATCTGTTTTTCAGAACCCTTTCGAATGTCTGCACTTTTGTAATTCCAACCTCAACAACCTAGGAAGGTTCACCAAAAGTCATGGTTCATTAGGCCGGTAATGCTTTTTTGGCAACACCTAAATAGAAAGTCCACTTTGGGCTCCACACTTACATCTCTAACAAAGTAGCAGAGAAAACCACTAATAGGCTTCATCTAAGCTGATGCAACAATTAAAGCCATTGAATTCAGCCTTTGCAAGGTACATTGTACACATATCTGTCAGGCTCAACAATCTTCCCCCTCCGGTGCCACACAAATTGCAAATAAATACCAAGCCCTTTCAGTCGCAGCCACCTCGCCTGTGAATCTTGAATTAAAGTGTTGCAGTACTTTAACTTTTCAAATCTGTATATTACAGCTATAATGAAGTATATCTATATGCATACATTGATGATTTGAGAGAAATGTGAATACTTTGTTGAGAAATTAATTTGATCTAACAGAAAGCAGGCAGCTGTATCAATCTTGACAATGAAAAATGTATCCAGAAGCGTGTTAAAACAAATAAAGCATGTTAATTGTCTAATTAATAAGAATATATTTCTATGCCAAAGATATTTTAATCAACTGACCCATTTCAGCTAAACTAATTCCATATAAGGTACTAAAGTAATAGCCGATTTAATATCCCTTCTACCTATTAGTTCAAAACTATAATGAGCAGTAATGGAATATATTAATATACTAGCGCACGTGTTAATTTCTATGGAAATGCACCCTGCTGGGAGACCTTAGGCTCCAGGACACAAGGCACCGGTTGCAGGCGGCGGGTTTTAATGTGAAATCTGGTGGAATGTGCTTAGCCCATGCATTCCACCTCCATGCCCCTGCAGGCCCTTGAAGCAGGGCTGGCTGATTTATTACTTAATCAAGGTTTCAATGCAAGGGCTCGCAGGGTTTCATTTAATGCAGATTAGTGTTCTTAATAAGTCCTGTGTAATTGAAGGTCCTCAGCCTTGTTAAGTACTGTTCGCTGAGTTGGATTAGTCCATTTCCTTGTGGCTCTTACCTGCTAAGAGGGTTGTGGAAAGTGTGTTAGGCGCCTATCTGCTTAATCAAAGGTTGTCACAGGGTGTGGGAATGAGAGAGAAAGGGTAGGTGAGTTTGAGCTCTATATATACCCACCTTAGTGTTGCAAATGGGGAATAACAATCACATTAGGTCTTGTGCTGATTTTGAGCATGATTTTACTTTTTTTACATTTAGCATCGCTGCATTCCACTAGTGCTAATATCAAGCAAAAGACACAAATGATGGACGGAATGCGGAACATATCAAACTTTTACCCCCAGTCAAGAGATCTGGCTGTGTCTTGTGCTAATATCAAAGAAAGTGCAATTTGAGCTCGACACACAGTAGACAATAATTCTAAGTTGAGAGTGAACTGCATTTGCGCCCATTTTATCACTAGAGCGTGAATCTTAATTAGCCAGGTGGTATGATAAATATGTAGCTAGCACAAAAGCTGCCCCCACAAGCCACCTCACTGCACTGACCATAAGCTGCTGCTTGGACCTTGTGCAAAATGCATGATTTAAATTTAATGTTGGGGATCACTTTAATCATGAAAAAAAGAGCCATAATATGTCAATGCTAAACAGTTTTATTGTTGATTAACTAAAACCATTACAATACATAAAATTAAATAAATTAAACAAATTAAATATGACAAATACACTTGATCGACTTGGGCTATAACGTCTGTGGGACAAACAAATAAAAGAATTTCAAACTCATAATTCAAATTAATTTTGTGCTCAAGGCAAAGGCTAAGCAACAGCAGATGAAATAAGCTAGCCTTCCATGTCCCCGTATCTTGGGCCTCATGTACAATGGGTTTTAGCGTTAGCAAACTGCCTGGTTCCCTAAATCAGACGGTTTGTTAAAGGTAAAACCCTTTTTAAAATGGGTTTAGGAAACCATTGGGAATCACTGTTTGGAAGGGGTATGTTAAGGGTGTTGAGAATCTGTATGGCATTTGTTAGACCAGTGAGCCTTAAGGTGGTCTTCCCGGAACTTTTTTCTTACTCCTCCTGTTTTGGCTGAATTCATTTTTATTGGCCTTAGGATTTTGCACACTTTATCACTTCTAACTAGTGCTAAAGTGCTTGTGCTCTCTTCTTTAATCATGGTGAAATCGGCTAATACCCACTCGGCACATCCAGTAAGTCCCTTATAAAGTTCTACTACATGTATCCAAGCCCTGTAAATTAAATGCAACTGGTGTGCTACTCCCTTAAGTAGCCCTTTAAACATGTCTCAGGCCATCCTTTCCAGTCTTTGTGTGCAGTTTACACTGAAATTTCGACCTGGCAAAAAAAAACCTTTGCCAGGGCTAAACCTTCCTTTTGAATAAATACAAGTCACCCTTAGGCCCTAAGCAACCCATAGCACAGGTTGCAGTGCATTTAAAATGTGTGCTTTACTTTTACATGCCCGGGTAGTGAAAAACTCTTACATTTGTTTTTCACTACTGCAAGGTCTACCTCTCCTGTAGGATAACACTAGGTTACCTTATTACTTGTAAAAAGTTATACCTTACATTTTGGAGTAGGTAAGAATGTTGAGTTTGGTTCTAAAGAATTGTAATTTAAAACCCTCTTCAATGGTAAAGTTTAATTTTAAGTCACAATTCTGAAAATGCCACTTTTAGAAAGTTGGCATTTTCTTGTCAAAACCAGTTGATGCCTGCAACCTGTATCCTGGGTCACATGACCAGGTGGTCTTTGTATATTACTCACAGAAAGTGAGACAAAGGAGGGAAAGGTTTTGGCAGCATGGGCCATTTCTGACTTGATGAGGGGGGAGAACTGTCACCTACCAAACTTGCACATCACAAAGACTGTGCTTCAGCACACTCACAAAGTGTTTCACTGTAGTCTTTTGGGCCCCCAAACAAACTGGGGACAGGATAGGAAATTTCAAACACCTCTGTAGGGAAAGGGCTCTAGAAGCTTCTCCCACTTCAGAGTGGGCAACAGGTATACGTAGTAGACTTTCAGACCCAATCCTTCAGTAAACTCTTATGCCTATTGAAGACTCAGAAGGACGACGTCTGTGCTGCTCTGCAGCAAGTAGGACTGCCCTGCTACTCTACTGCATTGCACCCTGATGTCCTGTTGCCTGAATAAGAAAGATTGAACCTGCATCCTAAACCCAGGGCCACCAGAGGGCCTCCAAGGGCTAGTAGGCTGGTCTCCTGATCAGACACTCATGGAGAGAAAAGGCTTAAACAATCTTGGCCTATGCACCTGGACTCTGCAGGCTGTAGGTCCTACCCCCCCCCCCAAGTGATGCCTCTCCAGTCCTGGACCCTTGGAAGTGAGGTTAAAGGTGCTCTGTCAGCCCAACTGAGGTCTCTACAAAAACACTGGTACAGAGTGGTGTAAATCTGACGCAGCTTTTGACCTACACAGCATACACATCCTCAATGGAGACCGTAAGTCGCTACTCTTGATCGCCGCTGTGCGGTGCAATGCTCCACAACCAGCGTTTCAGGGACATTCCCTAAAGGGAACAACTTGGTCCCTGTATCTAGCCAGTTCTCTGTCGCAATTGGCCCGAACTTCTGATTTTAACCCGGTCCGGCTGAACCAAATAACCCCAGTTGGTGCTTTATAATTTTAAGCACTATATTTACCTAAACCTTTAAAATTGCATATCTCCGGTTCTACTAATTGTGTTTTTGCTGTTTGGGTGTCAAATCATTTATTCATATTGACTCTATTTTCCTACATGGCGGTGAGATTTTCCAGGTGTTGCATTTTCATTTTATCAGTGTGAAACTGCTGCAAAATTACTTTACAGATTGCCTCTAAGTGAAGCCTGAATGCTTTGTGCCAAGTTACCAAGTGGTTAAGCACAGGTTAATTTGGAGTTTGCTTGTGTTTCACCCTGAAGATAATTTTGGTTGCTGCTTGAGTAGAGTTTCACGCCCAAACAGTAACCACATTTTCGACATATGTATTAGTTTTCTCACCGAAATCCACTCGCAAAACATTATAATTTTACCACCAACTCAAAGGAGTTGATAACCCATTAACATTCAGGAAGCCCTTCCCTTTTTTAAATGGTTACAAAATCATGTTTTAGGAGTTAATGTTTGGAAAACATTTTTTGTTTTAAACGTATCCCATTTTCCTTTTAGGAATATGGACTGGTTTCAAAGATTGCTTTATTGAAAAGCAGTCACAGACATGGCGGTCATCTAATGACATCAGGCCACTATCTTTATGATTGCATCCAACTGTAGGGGGTCAGAGTTTGTGACCTACTTTATGCATATTAATGAGATTGGTCAGATTACAACCAAGTACGATTCTATGCTATGTGAACTGACATATTGGTGCATGGGTCAGTTTGCAAAACACAAATGCATTTGGTAAAAGTCGGTGCACAAATTGCAACCCTTTTACCAAATGCATTCTTCATACCTGAGGCCTGGTTTAGTGAATCCTAAGAAATCGCTATTTAGGACACAGGACTCATAGTAAATGACATTTTCTGATTTCCAAATGGTTAACCTGTATTATTTCTGATTTAGGATTCAGAAAATGTACCTTATGAACACTAGACCCTGTGCCTCTTCTATTTCCAGGGTTGCTTAACCCTGCCTAAATCACACAGACCAAAGTGCAGGCAATTCGTTTCTTTTGCAATGCAGGATGGGCGAGCTGTTAGTCGCTCTGACGTTGATGGTTTCTGAAGCTGGATTAAACGAGGCTGCTGTGTTTCCTTTTCTCAAATAAGCCTACTTGTCTTTGAGACAGCTCCTACATGTCGCTTTAGCACCGTTTGAAAGCCCTGAGGGGCCAAACCATGCTCCTAGGACCAAGGCTAGTTAGTCTGGGCAAGAGGTGTGATCCGCCAGCTAGATTGCCGACTTTGGTGCTGGAAACCAAGGTTCGAGCCTCGGGGTCTCATCAACATCCTGTGATTTTGGGCAAATCACTTAATCTCCCCGTGCCTGAAAGTGTCCTTGTGTAACGTAACTGGTGCTCATGTAAAGCGCTCCAATACCTTCGGGTCGAGTTTGCACTATATAAATCTGCATTAAAAAAAAAATATATATATATATGTTAAAATGCCGTGGAGCAGTGTTCGCAAAGGCAGGAGATTCCACTTCTCCCTATCACTTCCTTTGACTGTGTATGCATCGGTGGTTCTCAGTGTGCACCAATATCTAAGGACAGCGGCCAGTACTAGTGCCCAGTCGAGGAGCTTGAATTCCAGGGAGATTTGCTCCCCGCCTGTTGAACTGGGAGTTCAGAAGGGCAAGTTGCACAGTGTTTTATTCATACTGACTTTAAATTGCTCCAGGAATGTGTATATTTCATATTTTAGTGGGGGCTAATTCTTTTGCACTAATTATGTGCTTTGTTTAAGCAGCTTAAGCACACCTTGGAAAAATTCTATTTCCAAAAATTAAGAAGGCAGAGAGGATCAAGGAGCTTTAGCAAAGCCTGGGTCAAAGTCATCGGCGCCTACAGAGCAGATACATTCTTTTCATACATCTGAATATTGCATATGAGGCTTTATACCTCAGCAAGCATCTGACAGTTGAATAGAAGCACAGTGGGCCTCGTCTGGAGTGGCTGTCGGTGGGGTCTCTTTGTTAGGCTCAGGTCATGTCATGAAAGAGCACATTGGAGGGCTATGCAGTGTGCAAAGATAGATGGCCAACCAAGGCAGGGGGAGAAGTAAAGTGGGAGAAAAAGAGAAAGGGAGTGAAATAAATGGAAAGAATGGAAAAAAGAGAGAGAGAGAGATGGATACAACACATAATGTGATGAGAATCACGAGAGATAAGAAAGGGGCCGAACTTATAAAGAAAGGTAGTAAGGTACAGCAGCGGCCCGTGCAGGTAAGAGCGGTGGGGTGGTGGGGCCGAGTGGGGGGGGGGGGATTTTGACAGATAACGACTAGGGAAAATTAATTATTTCTTTCATTTTCCCTCGTGGTTGTCTGATCAATCCCCCTAACCCATCCCCATTGCCCCACCGCTGTTACCTGCATGGGCCGCTGCTGATAAGGAGACGGAGCACAGGACTTGACATTGCGAGACACAGACTTGATACAAGATAGAGAGATTTGCAGACAGTTAAAGTGATAGATCAGAGTATATACAGATGGGCAGCAAAGCAGGCTAACAGAACCATCACTATTGTACTGTTTCTGTTTCTGGCTAGTGGTAAACCCAAAAAGATCTGACTGAAAATTGCCAGCAAATATAAGAATTTACACAGCATAGATTTACCGGTTGGTTAGGTTTCCACAATAGTGGTTTAGAGGCCCCAAGACAGAAACCCTGTACTTGAAGGGGCACAGACAAAAGCACCGTATGAATGGGAGCGAACAATCAATTATTATATTGTAGCATGAGTCAGGCATTTTGGGGCTTTCTATGAAAAAGTTGATCAGTTTCGGGGTACCATGTTGACATTTCCCTTTATCAAGTGAGGAACGTTATTACATATGGTTATTTAAAAACTTTACAAAATACAACAAGAATGAATGACAATCATTATTGTAAGTAAATGGATCTCAAGTGACATAAAAGCAATTTATGGGAATATACATAAAATATCAATAGTTCTTCAAATACCTCCGGGTCCTTGCGGCATTCTAATTACATTTAGCAGGATCTAGGGATCTAAGAAAGGACTGAACGGAATTATGGCATTTCCCTTTAGTACCAAAATACAGTTGTCAGAATACAGTCTGACATAAATAGTGTGCCCTAACTATTGTTTCCAAAAATATTGCTCCCATTGGAGAAAATCTATAGCCAAAAGGACCCTATTTTCAAAAACAATAATTAAAATAGACAATAAACGTCTGTATATGATTTGTTGACATACAGCCGACATTTCTGTGCACTGTGCCTTTGGATATTGCCTTCTTCAGGGCCAGCAAGCTGCTTTGCAGTGAGATAGACTGCCAAAAGCATGCTTTGAAAAAACAACAGATGGCAGCAGAGGCAAATCTGTCAATAATGTCACTTAAAGTTCACTGAAACAGACATATAGTCAATTGACTCCAAATTTCTAGGGAAATTCTTAGGAGGGCATCGAACATTTGTAGCAAAACCGAGTACAAGTCTGGTCATTCCTTTGATTAAGAAACACGCAGGATGAGGAAAGTCATTGATCAAAAATCCTGGCCCCAAATTACAGATCAGGCGAAATGTCCATTTTTGCATTATGACTCTCCCTTTACCAGGTGTGCCAGGCGCCAGCAGGACAGTTTGCTTGAGTATTGGTCAGGCACACAAAGTGTGCTGGTGAGATCTGTATCACAGATGAGGCTGCACAAGCGTCTATTGCGCCTTCTGTAATAACAAAGTGGCCCAGGGGCACAAAAGATGGGAGCAAATGCCACTGTTCCCCTGGGCACTTTGCAAAATATTACCTGTAGAATTAGAAAGCTAATCAGCAAAAGAAAAACTGCTACCCTTTGTGGTCTTCAACGATAATTAACGCAGATGAGAAAACAGAAATGAAAAGAGGCCATCCGTTGAAAACATTTTATGTGCAATGTATAATGGACGCCGAAAGGTTGATAGAAGACTATCAGTAAGAAAGGCCACGGCTGGACCACCTGCATTTAAACATCTTGAAGAAAACTTCTGAAAACTCATCCAAAGTGCTTTTAGCTGGAAACAACGGCAAACCCCATGCTAACACTCTCCGGCACGCCTATTTGTGGAGAGTGTTTAGCCCCAAGATTCACCTTTATCTTATCCTTTTATCTTTTAGATTGTGCTTATGCATATTATGCATGCAAACGTAAAATTTTATTAAACTGACATCTGATCCAAGTATTGACAGAGGATTCTGGTAGTTTATTTCTCTGGTGTTAGCCAAAATCTTTTAATTTTACTAAAATGATATGAAAAATATACTTATTGGGATTATTAGCCCGCTTCTTTGTCCATTTGTCTGTTATCAATTATTCAAATTTTTCTTCCACACACTGCAGCATACAGAACGGGACAGGCTATCAACCCACTTTAGCCACTGGCTAACTTCACTGTGAATGAGGGCATTCTGCCCCTTCACAAGAAGTACATCCACATACAAAGTAGTTCGTTTATAAATGGAAGGTGCCAATACGGCAATATGTGCTTTTTGAGATCAAAAATTATTTTTTCTTTATGCAATGTTGTTTTTTTTAGATCGATGAAGGTTCGGCAGCCTGCCAAGAATAAAGTTTTGCAAAAATTGTTGACACAACAAATGCTTTGGCAAAGCCAAAAGGCAGGGGGCTAATGCCACACCTATTGTCTTTGACGAAGCTTCTTAAGAAAGTGTTTGCACAATTTATGTGCTCTCGTTGAACACCATTTTTAAGATGATTGTATTTTTTTACTTTGTGAATAGGTCACTCTTTTGCCACCTCCTCAAAAAGGGTTATCCCACCATTTTTTAGAAATATTTGGATTTCACCAGCAACCTTTGCACCACCTATTTATAGCGCGTGAATGGCTATCTCATTTGAATGTAGTATGTCCTTAATTAATTTGCAGATATGGTAATTAAAATATGTGTTTATTTTATGGCATATCTAAATTTAATTCCCTCCTACTAATAACAGCTTTTCTGTAATATATCCGGTTGTTTTGGGCTTGCTATCACAAACTAAACCGAGACACTTAAGAAAGGTCCTTTTCAGCTATTTTGTGGACTATCTGAAGATTGTGGAGCATGGCAAAAAGACACTTCCAGCTCCTTCCAGTCTCCTGGAGCTTGGCAGGAGTGGGAATCCTCAGACCAGAGGCTGGATTGTTTCAGAGTGCACAAGTGCTAGGGCAACTTTGCATTGACGTTTGCTGATTACGTGGGATTACATTTGTGCAGATGCAATATTGTGCTCCCATTTGCACCAACTGAGCATGCTTGTCAGTTGGTGAAAGTATTTTTGAACACAGTGGGTGAAAAATGTGGTGCAAACTTGAACCAACACGTGTTCAATTTCATGTAATCTGAAGTCATTCCTATGTACTCTGGTGCCCGTTCTAGACTGTGTTCCTTTGCCCCTCTTGCTGCTATCCTCCGTTATCTACTTTCTCTTTTTGAAATCCATACAAGGGCGCAGCGTCAGGAGGGGAGTTTGGGGTGTGACACCCACCAAATGACAGCATTCTTGACTTTGTAGTTGATTCTGAGGACCCTGAGTCATATCTGCTATCTCGGTGTTGGGTTTTCTCTTCATGAGGAGCATGGGCTGATATACCGACTGATACCTTTCACCGATCGGAAAATCGAAGGGGAACGAAGAATAACCGACTTTTGCGGTTACATCTTATGAGAACTCCACCTTCTCGGCTGGTACGAGCACTGATGGCCGAATGAGGTTGTGAGGATCAATTTGTCCATATGCAGTGGCCTTAATATACATGACGCCCTGAAGAAATGGCCAAAAATCCTGTTGGCAATGAAACATGTCGGCAAGTAAAGTAGTATTGGTTGGATAGTTGGTAACCGTGACTACTTCCCTTTTTTTAAAACCTCCATACCCAACACAAGAGACAGAATAAAATTGCATATCTGTGTTGGTGTGTGGTTTTATATGCTGTTTGACACTTTACCGGTCACCCTTTGTTCTGTTTTCACTGCATCTTTTCACAAAACTCTTTCCTTTTCTGTTTTTCTGGACACTTTCCTTTGGAGCTTGATGGTGCCAATGATGATAACAGGGCTATCCTGGTGAGTACCTGCACCGTTCCCGTTGGTGGTGCGCCCGTGAGGTGCCATCTTGCTCTCACACACTTTTTGTCATTTTTGGCACATCACAGTTTGACACTAAAGTGTGTGTGTTATGTGTTGTCCCACAACTGAATTTTATTTATTGGGAACCGGGCGATTGTTTAAAGGAGGCACAAACCTAGGATATACCAACTACCCCGATAACTAATGGAAGTTGAGTAAGTTTTGCAATGATAATGCAATAAATGGTGTACCCAAAAAACATTCATTCACAAGTGCCTACAAAGTCTAGGTCTTTTCTGTACTAGTTTTCTCTTCATGAGCCAAGAATGAAAGACAACATAGTAGCCTTTGATGTGAACAGGACAGAGAGAAGAGAGACAGAGAGAGACTGAGATACCCATCCAAGGGCTGAATTTCAAAATGTGAAATCAAATTGTGTGATCCTAGGTACATATTTTTTTTCAAAGAGCCTTCGATTTTTATTATTACATATACTTGAGTTTAGGATATATGCTGTGCAAGCACCTCTTATATGAGATTAAATAGACTATAATGTTGCAGCATGTTCTATAGAAATCTCAGCCATGTTTAAGGTTTACATGACTACTGACTAGCCTCTTAGCTCACTGATGGCAAATTTGAGGCGTGCGCCATGAATATTTCTAAAAACTATCACTTTTATTAAATATCTGTCTTTACAATGAAATAATCGGTTGTAGTTAGCTAAAACACTTCCGCATGTTAAAGAAATACACTTTAATTAAATTTTGAAGGGATTGTATCATATTTTTACAATATGTTTGCTGCACGATGTACATGCCAAATGTTTTCATGGCTCGACTCTCAGACCCAAGCCAGACGCAAGGCTCTGCTCTGGCTCACCCTATCAATTTGCCTGTGCGCCCTCCTCTATTTTGGACTCAGGCTTTGTGCTTGGTGATGTCAGTCACTTGATATAAAATAATTTGTAAAAGGAGAGAACTAGAAACATGCAGTTAGATTCATCAAGCCAAAATCGGCTCGCAAAGGGCCAGATTCTGAGAATTTGGCCCTTTGCGAGCACTATTTTTGCATTTGGGATTCATCATCCCAAATGCAAAAATCGCAATTATAGAAATCGCTAAATTGCGATGAATTGCATTTATGGAATCTCAATTTGAGATTCCTTAAATGCAATTCATGAACCATTTAAAAATTGCGAATTCGCAATCTGGAGCCGCTATTTACCGCAAAGTCTAACTACGTATTAAATAGCGAAAACTTAGAAAAATGCACTTTAGTGCATTTTTCTAAGTTGTATGTTACACACACACATGTCCTTTGGACATGTGTGTGCGCAACACCAGTATACATTACCATTTCAGGGGTGCTACAGGGTGTCCTTTGGACACCCTGGTACCCTTGAAATCGCTTCCTTATTTGCGATTCGTAATTAGCGAATCGCAAATAAGGAAGCTGTAGGAATCGCAATAAATATTGCGATTTCTACATGAATCCCGTTTTGCGAGTCTTTAATAGAGATTCCTAAATAATTGCTATTAAGGACTCGCAAAACATGACAATGATCAATCCGGGGGATGGAGCCCTGCTCTCTTGCTCCGATTTGACAACTCGCCATCAAGGCTTTTCTTAGCAGGGATGAAGAAGAGTGGATGCAGGGAAAATATATTTAAAATAAGTGATCACTTGGCAGCAATTCCAGGTTGTTGTGTTTTATGTGACTGCAGTCATGAGTTCCCAGGAAGAACCACGAGACCCAGGTGTGACGGGCAGGGGCACAGCTTGTGCGGGGTGCTTGGGGTGTGACACCCCTCAAATGGTTGGATGGTTAGATATGGGATCCCTGAGTCAGGCCTGCTATGCCTGTGTTGGGTTTTCTCATCATTCTCATCTCATTAGGTGCTTAAAATCTGTTCATTTTTTAAATCAGATCTTAAATATGTAGAGTGACCAGTTTACTAAAAAAGTAGTAAACCTGCTCCAAGAAGGACTCAATTCAATTCAATTGACTCATTGAATGGGTGCAAATTTACTAATTTTAGGAATTCACAGACATTGCCTTGGAAAGCTGCTTCATTCCCAAGTTTCCAGGCATACTACTGGTAATCAAACACCCAAAAGGTGATGGAATGAATGCTTGCAAATAGTCCAACCACTGGCAATCACTCGGGTAGCATTCCAATCCAATATTTTCACCCATCCACTGTGCCACTCTAGACAGCGGACCACCTAAAGCAAATCAGTACTGACCCTTTTACTAGTGAAAACAGTCCATCCCAAACCTTGGTCCTCTCAGCCGTCCACCATACAGCCCTAAGCATTCCTTAAGTTTAATAATTTGAGACTCAGACCCTCAAATTTCACTGGCTACTCTATGCAGCTGAATCTGTACCTGCCTCGCAAGCTTACTTAGGACCTTATTTAGAGTTTCGCGGACAGAATACACCGTCAAAACGTAACAAATATCCCGTCTGCTGTATTGCAAGTGCAATAGGCTATAATACTTGAAACACAGCGGTCGTGGCATGAACATTTTTGGAGCCATGCCAATCAACCGCGAAGAGCATCTCAAGAACTATATTTAAACATACACTTATCTTAAGCTTCTAAGCCTTTGCTGCCAGCTTGTAAAGCTCTGAGACTACCAGTTCTACGGTATCTAAACCCTTGCTCGCCTCCTTCAAGGCCTGGCACTAAAGGCTCTGTTGCTGTGATAGTACATTAAAGGCGCTTTGCAGACAGTCGTCTTAATGCAACACGTTCTACCTGTTTGATGAGTTCTGCAAGGGTAAACCTTGGCCAACATGTTTCTACTTTCTTCTTTAAGTGTTAAAAAACTTTAGTTGGAATAAAAGAGAGAGCGAACTAAGCAGGGTGTCAAAGACAGGGTGTCTTCAAATGAATTATACACACACCTGAATCCCATATAAATATCTCCTTCTGAGGCAAGGGATGGTGAGCACTGTATGCAGATGAAACGACAAGTGACCTAGTTTCTCCTTTGAACGAGATAAAAGTAATATTTTGTTGTGCAAATTAATATAAGCGGGCATGAATATGTATTACGTTTTCTGCCCGACCGATGAAATATGCGCCTTAAGCTGTCAAAAAGAAAACAAGTTTTTTTAGATTTAGATTTCTATCTTGAAGGAAAAGATTGATAATTGTGTCAGAAACTTGGAACTTATTTTCAAGGTTTCAGTTGTTTATGCATGTAAGAAATGTATCAATAGCTGTTGCAAAACAGTGCAGGGTTACAGATGGAGTTGTTTGCACAGGTGTAGGGGGGGAACCTGAGCAGAGTGGATTTGCACGAAAGTACCCAGAAGAGGAAATGAAATGGACATGGAGAGTAATCAAGGGAAGAGCAAGAATGCACAAAGAAGCAAGCATAGGGTAAGCACAAGTATGCAGGGGATGATAGTGGGACCTAGAGGTACACGGGGCTTCATTTAAAAGCAGAGCCATACAAAGTTGCACAGGGAGAAAGTGGATGCATACATAGTAGACAGGATTTTGAAATGGATGTAAAAGAAGTCGTTCTATTTCACACTGGATTCGGAAAACATATTTATTCTTGAGATAAAAACTCATTCCATCCATGAGTGGTAAGCGAGTATTTTTTTCTTTTTTCTAAAATGGCGAATCCACGTCTTTAGTTTAATGACTTTTTACTACAAAATGTTTTGTGGTCCAAACTGTGATTGATGTCCATCCGGCTGTCGATTATTCCAAGATGCAAAGCGTTCCATCACCAAGGTGGGAGTGGATCAGAAAACAGGCCAGGGACCATCAAGTATCAACAAAATTAAATACTAACATTTGGGAAAACTGAAAGCAAATAGAAATGGACTATTGTTTGTATCTTGCCACTCCTCCGTTCCAATGAAAGTATGATCAGCTGACTGTGCATGTTGGGTGACGGTGGACTATACACACAATTCCCTTCTCATTTCTTAACAAGCATTTGCAATGCAATGGTCACGGCATCATTAAAGGTAGAGCTATTGGCATTGCTCATGACATTTTTTTTCCCTTTAAATCACAAATAAATGGCATTGTCATTAACATTGCCAATACACAGCACTCTGCACTCAACAGCACACAATGCTCTGCACACTCACTCTGCACTCACTGCTCTGCACACTCACTCTGCACTCACTGCTCTGCACACTCACTCTGCACTCACTGCTTTGCACACTCACTCTGCACTCACTACTTTGCACACTCACTCTGCACTCACTACTCTGCACACTCACTCTGCACTCACTACTCTGCACACTCACTCTGCACTCACTACTCTGCAATCACTACTCACTACTCTGCACTCACTACTCACTAATCTGCACTCACTACTCTGCACTCACTACTCACTAATCGGCACTCACTACTCTGCACTCACTACTCTGCACTCACTACTCTGCACTCACTACTCACTACTCTGCACTCACTACTCACTACTCACTACTCAGCACTCACTACTCACTACTCTACACTCACTACTCTGCACTCACTACTCTGCACTCACTACTCTGCACTCAGCACTCACTACTCACTACTCACTACTCTGCACTCACTACTCTGCACTCACTACTCTGCACTCAGCACTCTGCACTCACTACTCACTACTCTGCACTCACTACTCACTACTCTGCACTCACTACTCACTACTCTGCACTCACTACTCTGCACTCACTACTCTGCACTCAGCACTCTGCACTTAGCACTCTGCACTCAGCACTCACTACTCACTACTCTGCACTCACTACTCTGCACTCACTACTCTGCACTCACTACTCTGCACTCACTACTCTGCACTCACTACTCTGCACTCAGCACTCATTACTCTGCATTACTACTCTGCACTCACTACTCTGCACTCAGCACTCTGCACTCAGCACTCTGCACTCTGCACTCACTACTCTGCACTCACTACTCTGCACTCACTACTCTGCACTCACTACTCTGCACTCAGCACTCTGCACTCAGCACTCACTACTCACTACTCTGCACTCACTACTCACTACTCTGCACTCACTACTCTGCACTCACTACTCTGCACTCAGCTCTCTGCACTTAGCACTCTGCACTCAGCACTCACTACTCACTACTCTGCACTCACTACTCACTACTCTGCACTCACTACTCTGCACTCACTACTCTGCACTCAGCACTCATTACTCTGCATTACTACTCTGCACTCACTACTCTGCACTCAGCACTCTGCACTCAGCACTCTGCACTCTGCACTCACTACTCTGCACTCACTACTCTGCACTCACTACTCTGCACTCACTACTCTGCACTCAGCACTCTGCACTCAGCACTCTGCACTCACTACTCACTACTCTGCACTCACTACTCTGCACTCACTACTCACTACTCTGCACTCACTACTCTGCACTCAACACTCACTACACACTACTCTGCATTACTACTCTGCACTCAGCACTCACTATTCTGCATTACTACTCTGCACTCACTACTCTGCACTCACTACTCTGCACTCACTACTCTGCACTCTGCACTCTGCACTCAGCACTCAGCACTCACTACTCTGCACTCACTACTCTGCACTCACTACTCTGCATTACTACTCTGCACTCACTTTACAATGATTCTTTAGTATCGCGCCTTCTGCCATCTTTTATGGTTATTACTAAGTATGATTCATGCTGCTATAAACTTGCAGACTTTTAACATATCAGCAGTGCCCTCTCTAAAGATGTGTAAAGCGTTAGGTGTTTGTAATACTTGTCATGGGGCTCTGGGCTGGCCCTTGTGTTCTGATGATTTTTCCCCATGTTTGAGCTGGCTGATGTTTCATCCTGTGCCTCTTCCTGAGTATGTTTCTCTTCCTTTCTCTAAGATTGAGGAAACACCTGTCGCTCTCCGTGAGTTCCATTGTATAACATTTTATGTAGCTCAGAACTGTGTCCAATCTAGCGGACTATAACCACCCTGAACATCGCAATTTAATTGTGCGGTTTATTTGAAGAGCATTAGTTTTAATAATGTTTGAAACCAATCTTCTAGCACCTGCTCTGAAATGGATCTTATATAATGACTTACAGGTGATGAAGTGTAGTTAGGTTTTGTCGCAGTCACTTCCACACTGCTGTACATGAGAAAGAATCAACTATCTGAGGGTGTTATGACCTTTGCCTTGTTGTTTTATTTTCCCAAATATTAAACTGCTCATTCACAAGTTGCAAATACCTTCCTGCAACTGATTAAACCTTACGGAACTTGTTTAAATCGTTTCTAAGTCTTTGTTGAAAAATATTTTTAATGGGCTAATGAATTGCAACAATACCCTGAATCAGCACACATACCAGAGTCTGAATTTTGTGGGGTTTTTTCTTAGCTGAATCATCAGTAATTTGTGTGTTCCATATGCTGTTTCAGTGTGCGTGATTTGGTTATGTACATGCTGAGGAGCATCCTAAATGCCCCCGGAATCCCGCCGCGGCCGCCCCGGAAGTCAGGCACGGTCGCCTGTGACGGGGGCGGGGCCACGTCCAGACCGGAAGAGGAGGCAGGCGGAGTCAAATGCGTCTCGCGCCCGGGGCTCCTGTGAGCGGTGTGGAGCCCCGGGTCCGCGCCAGCAGGAGGTTGGGCGCCGCGTGCTGAGAGCAGAGTCCCCGACATTGGCCAGGTAAGTTCCAAAAGGCTGGGGGGGCTTGGTGCACTTGTGTGTGTGTGTGTGTGTGCGTGTATGCTCGTGTGTGTATGTATGTGTGCGACGGTGACGGCGGGGGAAGGAGGGGGGGCCTCGGTGCACTTGTGTGTGTGTGTGCGCGTGTGTGTGTATGTGTCAGGGGGGTGTCTCTGTATGTATGTATGTGCGTGCGTGCATGGGCGCTTGTGTGTGTGTATGCGCATGCGTGTGTGGTGCTTGAGCTTCCCAGGAGACAGCGCCTGGCCACAGCGCGCGTTCCAGTTTGAAATCCGCTCCAAGGCGATGCGCGCGGCTGGGACTGTCTCCTGGGAAGCACACTCGCTAACAATAGTTCTCGGCGAGACGCGCTTCCGCGCGTTTAGCCGACACCTAAAAAGGGACAATTTGTGTAGGGAATTTATTGTTGACTGCCCTTCTTTAGTGTATTTTACTTTGGGGGGTTCCTGTTGGGTGCTCATTGCGCGCTTAAGTTGGTCATTTGATCGCTAGAACCAAAGGGGTCATCCACCATGAGGTTGAGCCTAAAAGAGTCTTCTAATTTTGTAGTCCGATTGGCCGGCCTCCCAGGTTGTGTGCTTTGTTTCATGTCTGTTAATAGATCATTTAACATTGAAGGGACCAATGCCAGTTTATGACGATTTTAGAGCAAGAACACTCTGAGCGAAGTAGGTATTATCCTGCACCCATCTTATAAGGGAATTTAACTCTCCAAGCTTGACGGCAATCCCTGCTACGTACACTGCCATAGTGTTCAATAACGAGAGTTGGATATCCATCTTGTTAGAATGCAGTTGTAATGCGTCGGCTGATAGCTGGGCCATACTCAGGAGGGATTGCCAGGTAAAAAAAGTGGGGTTTTTTTGTGCTTCAGTTGGATTTGTTTCCCTCCTGTCAAATTCACAAGTGCAGATTGGTGACTTGTGTGGGTCCTGGACATAGGCTGCACTAATCTCATCCCATTCCGGGGTTTTTAAATGCAAGAGCTGCTTGCTATCTTTTTCTGCTTGGGTCTCTGAAGATACTGATGGTAAAGAGACTTGATTTTTGGCATGTTAATAGGAATCCTATGCTGCTGGAGGTTATAGGACTTCTCACAGACGGTTTATTTTGCGAAATGATGCCCGGCATGAAGTTACTTGCCTGGGAGCAAGGGATGCTCTCACTTAAGTCCACGTGGCTTGGTTGCAGAGGCTCTATCTTGTATTCTAACAGTTTTAAATATTGTGAATAGTTTGGCAAAACACTGATTTCCCCCTTTGTAAGCGAATTTGATGGTGAAGCTAGTGTAGTAGGATACTGGAGATCACGGTGAATAGATTTGTGAGACGATTCACACTTGGTTGGAGTTTGTTTGTGAAGGGAAGGACTTCTAGATGCTGTGCTGTGCGTCAGAAACTGAACTGTCATCTTTACAGGCATTTGAGGAACGTGGCAATGAGAGGATGTGGTCTTATGTCTAGAGCTGCCGACTTTGGAGCTGGGAAACCAAGAGTCGGGCCTTGTGTCGACTCCACATCCTGTGATTCTGGGCAAATCACTTAATCTCCCTGTGCCTACCAAAATAAATAATGAATGTGTCCTTGTGTAACGTAACTGGTGCTCATGTAAAGCGTTCCAATACCTTCGGATAGAGTTTGCGCTATATAACCCTAAAAAAAAAAAAAAAAATTTAAAAAAGGAAAAGGAAGCTTAACATGAGGGTTGAGGAGTAAATGCAATGCATTAATCCGGGGGTCAAATAGACCTTTGCTCGTGGGCTGTGAGTCACCAAGTGATTGGATGCCATAGTCTCTTCTCGCCTAGCGGAGGACCACCCACCAAACGTAGTTATCCCAATCAGGCAGGTGGGGATCTCTGTGCCTTCAGCAGAACTGCCTGTGTGCTGGCTCCATTGAAGACTCTAAACTGTGCCAATTGGACTTCATGTTTAATGTACCCACTCAGCAAAGTGGAAATTTGATTATTGAAAATGAAAAAAAACAGTGACTCTAAATAGAGTAGAGGAAGCACAGCTTTGGTGCACTGATGATTTATGGTAGTAATGGGGTCATGCCTTAATATTGGCAACAGTCAGTTTTGGCAACCCCCCCTCCCTCTCCATGACCCCCTCCTCGCTTTGTCTGACTACCACTGGGGAAAAGTGCCCATTATCTCTCCATGGCCCCTCTCTCACATACATTTGTTTTAAAGCACTGGTAAAGGCTGGCTTAACTAATAAGAATGTATATCTACCCAAACTGACCCTTTTTAGCAACATTAGGAATAGATAATGAAAGACTGGGGGAAAAACATAACGTCCTAACTATTTTATGCAGTTTGCAGGCAGCTTTTTGATGACTGTTCGTTGCAGTCACTGTTCTACATTAGGGATGTGTCTTATGCACTGTGGTAACGCAAGGATCTCTGTGGCAAAAACAGTAATCCACTCAGCTATCCATACAAAATACAGATTTGTGTTCTGCACTGCCCGTTTTCTTTGCAGTAGGCATATTAAACCTCTGCCTTCTTTATGCAATTAGACAAATCTCTCTCTCTCTCTCTCTCTCTCCCTTCCCTCTCTATCTCTCTCTCTCTCTCTCTCTCTCCACTCTCTCTCTCTCTCTCTCTCTCTCTCTCATCACAAGTGTTTTCTTGACATTTTTATTTCTGCCTGAAAGCTGAATGCACAAGGAAGTCTGCAGAGGGTTTTCATTTATTGCTAAGCACAGCGCCTCCCCCATGTCAAAGTCTCCTCCCAAGGTCAGCGCCGAGTTCAGCTGCACCAGTCGCACTGCCCTAAAGCTGGCCATGAGAGACTGCATCCTCTGGCATAGCCCTTCCTTTACATTGTCTACAACATTAGCATCCCTCCGACTGTAGCACCTTCTGCACAAGCTGCAGCTGTTGAAGGCATGGGGCATGTTACAGAGGGGCAGCAGGCACTGAAACTCGGAGCACACACACATTGGCTGAACTCCGGAAGGGTGTTGATTAAAATGAAAAGAGGTGAAGGTACAGACAAGGGGGTAACAAGAAAAAGAGAAGGAACGAAATTTGGAGATGGGTAAGACAAAGAGATACAAAGAGAGAAAGAGCAAAGGAGTGTGAACGACGTAGGGAGGAGGAAGGCAACGTCAGTGAAGAGAAACAGCATGATAATAGAATGTTATTTAAATAATTTTAGAGACAGAGAGAATGGAGAAATAAGAAGAGAGAGGATAGGGCAATGGTCAATAAAGACAAGAAGAGCGACGTATGCAATGAAATGACAGGAAAAAATATAAGTAGGATAATAGCAAATTGAGATAGAAAGAAAGAAGCGGGAGACAAAAGAGATCAGGTTGAGAGAAATAAAGAGTGTTGATGGACAAGTGTTTGGTATGAATATAAAGAGAGAAGAGGACGAAGAAAGAGAGAACTAGAAAGAGGGAAATATAATAAATAAAGGGCAGTAATGAACTGGCAGAAGAAAGGTTGTGTCTTTAGGTCGGATTTTACTGACTCCAAGTGCTTTAAAGTGCACTATATTGTACTCATCTACTGCAAATGCCCTTTGTTACAAACACCTAAGACATCTTTAAAAATGGAATTTAATCCTATCGATTTAGCTTGATTTTACATTCATTTTCTATACATGTTCTTGAAAGAAAACTTCATTCTAAGTTCATGAGTTGTCTTTCAGCCTATCTTCAAACTGAGTTGTTCTCATGAACTTTGCGGCAGCAAAGAATACTGGAGCAGTCGAGTCAGGGGCAGAGAAGACATTTTCAAACATTGGGTCCCTTTACAGCCCATATCAATGCTCTCTAAGGTGCATTTCTAAACAAAAAACATAGGTGACAACCAGCCCCAACCATTACCATCCAACTCCTATTTCCAAACCATCCATGACCATAAGACAGCATACTCCTCAAGTACCAGTAAGTTAACTTTATGTGTAATTTGATTGTAAATAGGGCAAGTTCCATCTACAAACAGGGTGAGCTGTAGTAGCACAAGTTTATTTGACACATAATATGATCAGTAGTACGGGTAGCTTAACCCACCAGTCAGAAGGTGCAGAAGTAGGACAAGTGTACTCCACACAGAGCATGAACAGCAGTAGTACCATCTTCCTCACCACGCTTCAGGATCACCTGCAGGGCAAGCGTCTTTCACACTCAGCATGTGCAGCAAATAGAGAAACTACCCTTGCATACGTCAGTGACAGTAGGTGAAACTCCCTCACCTCATATGTTGAGAGTCAATAGAGAAAGCACTCTTCTCACACAGCACAAACTCGAGTTGGTCAAGGTTCATCTACATGAATTTGCCCTTCCCATAACACAAATCACAATCAAGCAAGCTTTATTACAGCCTTAGAGCCTGCCGTAGCGGGTTCTACTGGTCATTAAAGGCCCGCTCCAGAGTAATGGCCGGTAGAGTCTGCTACGGGGGGCTGGATGTTCTCATTTGTAAAACAAAGGCCTCGCAGAGCTCAAGTTTATAATCCCCACAGGCTCCGTGAGGCCTTTGTTATACATTGGAATGTTGATGTTCTGGGCTTCTACATTAGAAGCCCAGAGCACTCGATTGTTTTCAATGGAGTGCTCAACATTCCAATGTTCCAATAATATATAGAATAAGAAGCAGTGGAACAAGAGCCACCCACACATCACTAAAACAGCAGTAGGACTGTAATGCAGCCTTCCTTCCACCACATATTGATCAGCAGTAGATAAGTTACCTTTACAAAAACCATGAATAGGTGCAAGGTGGTATTCCTCAACAGACAGCAGGAGTAACACGTTCATCATATGTTACAAAAGCCCTAGTGCAAGCTCCCTCACACATCAGTAGTAGGGCAAACATCCTACATGGTTCGCCACAGCTACAGTATGGCAAGCGTCTTCCATGAACTTCACAAACAGAAGTTAAACAAGGTCCTACAGCAAAAACAAGAGTGGCGGCAGGGCAAGGATTGTTTTACAAACCCTCATGAGCAAGAGCCGTTTAGCCCATATCATGACCAGCAGCTGGAGAAACTTCTTTCTTCCACATCAGGTGAATCAGCAATGCTGTCTTTCTTCATACTCAGATTATGACGGGCACCACCACAAAAATATCCCTGGAAAAATAGGGCACAAACCTCTATTTTGGAGCCATTGATGTGTGACTTTAAGTGTGTGCTCGTGTGCTCTTTGTTCCATATGATATAGCGGGTGCTTTGAGCACACACTCCCCGTGGTCTAGACTTGGTGCAGCATCTGTTCAAATTGTTGAGAGCCTCCAGTGGCCCGCCTCCTAAAGCCCCTTCAGCTCAGCTAACTGGGTGGACAGGCAGACTTCACCCATTCGTTAAGCTTTAAAGCCATTTCTATCAAACGAGCAGTGTGACTTCTCACCTGGCCACCAGGGCTGTTAGACTGGCAACTCTGGGGGGCACTTTGATTGAAGGGTAGAACGGAAAGGTCAGATTCCTTGGAGACATGTCATAGAAATAAAAATAAAAGACATTGATCGCCTCTTCCCAGGGACCTATCTTGTAGAAAGGGAATGAAGAAAAGCGAAGCAGCCACAGGAGATACCTCAGCAGCACTGCAAAGCTCAACAGAAACAAATGGGGAACAACTTTTATAACGCAACTTTTAGCACGCAGTGCTATTACAACGCAGACTTTAAAACGAAAACCATTACAACGCATTACACTGGGGGGCGCTCTAGGATAGGGAATAGTTTTAATTTACTATCCAACACCTTCCCTAGTGTCCACGGGGACTGGTGTTGGAATAGTAAATTAAAATATTCACTATCCAGCACCCCCCAGTGTAATGCGTTGTAATGGAAAGCATTTTAAAACTTGCGTTGTTACAGCATGCGTGGGAAAAGCATGCGTTGTAACAACGTACATCCGAAACAAATGCCATACTGCCCAGTCTTCACCCTATTGCAGTACATGGTGAGACAACAAGGCGGCACCTTAATATAGGGAGGGCAATTAAAAGCGAAACAGAAGTGGCTCCCTTTAGAGTAGGTTGACTAGCTAATCGAATATAAGGGTGCCCTCATTCTTACCATTAGGATGCACACATTCCATTTAACTAGCAATAACCAAAACCATAGCATCAAAAGACACAGGTTGGTGGACAACTTATAATCACACTGCAGTACCCCTTCCACTTCAATAATGAAAACAGAAATGTAAATTGAAAAGTGTATAGCCTTAGCATGATAGGCGAAGGGTACTGTCTGAGAATGGAATGTCTTTGTACATTTTAAGGTATGCTTAGTAATGAGGAGTCAAGACCTCAATTTGGTATTGAGTTTCTTTTTATTTTGTTGGTCTTAAACTCTGTTACTTAAATATGGCCCAATTTATATATTTTCCCCAGGAGGGTTTAGGTCTGTCAGGGCAACAGAGTATATTGCTCCATTTCCCTGAGGGAGTCCTCTCTCGACAAATTTCAAATGACTGCCAAACTGGAACCACCATTCCTGCAGTTCTGGTCAATGATTTTTTAAGTTTGTTGCACAGCTTTGGCCATCAAACGTATTTTTTTTAATTTCCAGAAAGAAAAATCCAAAGTGGGAGTTTCTTTTTGATGATAAAAAAAGAATGGCCCTCCCACCGTAGGAGTCTTCTCTGATGGTGAGAGGGGTATTTTAAGTTTTTTACTGTCTTTTACCACCTGGGTTTCCTGGTGGTGACGGGCAGTAAAATAATGGCCACAAGTCAGCCCTTCTAAATTTGGCGGTCGGACATATAGTAGTTTCTCTGATGGCCCATACTCCAGTTGGCCATTGGAGAAGTTGGACCACAGAGGAGATTGAGTAATATTTGCTGATGCCAAACTATTGTCTGCCCCCACCTAAATTCAGTGGCAGGGCAGGCCTTTATATTGATGGTAAGGATACTCCATCACCTTTGCGACCGAGTAACCTTACTGGCAATATATAAATCAGGCTGTTAGTTATGAATTGGAAGTGTGCATGAAAAACATTGAGAAGGCTTCCAGTGCCCTAAACTGGCTAATGGATCAATCAATCAATCAAACAGCATTTATATAGTGCACTGGTGCTTCATAAGTGTTGTCCCAGCTCTATCCGCCAAAGATACTGACCTAAATGGTATGAGTACAGACAGATCTAAGTCTTAACCAAAAGGCACAGAAGAAGCCCTAAGAAGGCTAACAGGTCAAACATTCCACAGTTTGGACCCCAGAAATGCAAAGGATCTGCTCCCCATATGGCCTTTAAGATCTTTGGGACCTACAGAAGTCAGAGATTGTTTGACCTGAGAAATCTGCATTGCTGTAAGGATGCAGTCTTTTCATCAGATCATAAGGAACATTATCTGAGAATGCTCTAAAAGCAAAAATAAGTACTACCATTGGCTATTGACATACAATGGCCAATGCTTCAGATAAGGCGAGATGGATTTCCGGTAAGGAATTCTTAGAATCAGTCTTGCTGTTGCATTTTGTACTAGCTGGAGTCTTCGGATTAGAAAAGCAGGAGGGCCCAAATAAAGACTATTCTCAAAATCTAATCTAGACGTTACCATGTTGTGAACAGCTATTTTTCGGGTGTCCTCCTGAAACAAATGCAGCATCCTGTTCAAGTATTTAAGATCAGCAAAGCAGACTTTGTGCAGAAAATGAGAGGTTCAAATCAAATAATATTCCCTAATTTCTGGCAGAATAGGTGGGAACAGGGGGAGAAATGAGTTCTTCTGGGCACCAAGTGCTAAAGCTAGGCAGACAACTTAGTCCAAAGAAAAGGACTTCTATTATATGGGAATTTAATTTAAGAAAGTTGGCATCCATCCCACCAGCTCTCCCTTAAGATACTCTTTGAAAACAGCAAGGGCATTATCCGTGTGCTCTTGAAAAGACAAAAGGAGCTGGATGTCATCCACATAGGACACGACCTGCAGACCCCAGGATTCAATCAATTGGACCAATGTTCCTAGATATACATTGAATAGGGTGGGGCTCAGAACTGAGCCCTGTGGACTTTGTACAGAAGATGTCTAGGGGCCCAGGTGAATGGGTGGATTTAGACCAGCTGCAATCTATCCTCCAAAAAATAATTTTTGTCACATAAAGTCCTTGCCCAGATTGCCAGCCCGCTTATTCTATCCAAAAGGGTGGCGTGCAAGACTGTATCAAACGCAGCTGATAGATCAAGCAATGCTATCATAGCTGATTGCCCACAAACCTAGTTCTCTTTGATAAATTCTGAGACCTAAAATAAGGTGGATTTAATACTGAAACCTGACCAAAAGCCAGATTGAGAGGCATGCGGCAGATTATTGGATTCCAAAAAAACAGTTACCTATTTAGCATTTTCTCGAAAATTTTCTGAAGGTGCTCTTAAGAGAGCCATTGGTCTAAAATTGATCAATAAGCTGGGTGTGCATTAGGTTTCTTCAAAAGTGGCTGAAGGAGGGGTTGCTTCCAAGAAGAGGGAAACAGTTCATTTTTAAGTGTAGTATTCAAAGTTTTATTGAGCACTGGATAAATTGTAAAGGAAACCATCCTTAAAACTTGGGGAGGACAAGGGTCCCCCGGAGATCCAGATTTGAATTTCTCAAGTTCCTTCACAAAGTCCTCCTCTGAAATAGAGATTAAATTTAAACACTGTGTACCTCAAATTAGTACAGGTTCCACTTGTACCTTAGACAAGGTTCCTATAGGGAACGTTCAGTGAATCTTCTGGACTTTCCCACAAACAAATTGCGATAAATCATTACAGAGTTCAAGGGATGGGATGGAAGCCTCAGGGGATAGAAATGAATGAACAATTTTTATACTTCACACAGAGTTTTGAAAGCTGCCGAGATTAGAGAAGAGAAGTACTCTCTCTGAGCTCTGTGAATAGATTTCGGAAATTTGTTCATTCTAATTTGTATTTTGTCTTAGCACCAGGGCAATAGGATTTTTCCATTGTTTCTCCAGAGATTTACAATGGCCCATCTCTTCCCATAATGAGGGGGAGAACCAACGGTCCGAATGTTGTGACCTTTTTCCGTCCTGAAATTTTAACAGGGCCATAAGATCAAGGGAATTTGTAATCCACATTTAGGGTACCAGTTAAAAAAGGTGTAGCGAATGTAGCTTTTGGAAGAATGATGCCTTAGAAATGTTATGCCATGCTTTGGAAAAAGTTGGGTGCTTATCTACCTTCTTTTGCTACAACAGGCAACCAACAGAAAAGGAAACTTAAAAGTGATCCGAACAGATACGAATATCTCCAAGATGTACTTGCAGTTCAGGGAGATTGGAAAAAAACTAACTCAAGCATGTGCCCCCATCTTATGCGTGGGATTCCTGGCCAGCTGCAGGAGGTTCATACCTGCCTGAATTACCTGAAAACATTTAAGATCATCCATGTGCAAATTAAAATAGCCTAAGACTGTAAAATGTAAAGATGAGCAATTTTATCAAGCAATTGTGGAGACTGCTATTGGAGCAGTCAGGGGGCTTCTATATCAAAATACCTGAAAAGGAGACAGATGGAGTCCGTTTGAACGCAAAAATAAGACACTCAATGTTCTCTAAATCCATTTAAGTATCTCTACAAATTACAGCATTACTACCAGCCATGTTTTTTGCCCTCACAGTTATCATACTGAATACAAAAACCTAGGGGGAATAGCAAATGCAATGTCTGGAGCAGACGTTTCTTCAACCATGTTTCAGTAAGAAACATGAAAACCCATTTATTATCTAATAGCATGATGTCTAATGCATCCAATAGTCCCACAAAGGGCCTGCGGGTATTTGTTTGTATAGTAATGATTCAATTTGAAATTGGTCTTTTAATAACATACGAAGCAAGAACAGATTTCAGGGATGCTCCCCGGCGTAGGGAGCTAAAGGGTTGTCTCTATGCATCAGCCCACCCAGCCGTAAATATACAATTGCATTTTGACTGAAGGTGCATCCAGTTGAGTGGATCGCTGAAAGCATCTGTAATACAGTGAAGCATTGTCTGTTCCCCTATGATAATGACTTCAACTAGCTCACAGTACTAACATGTCCTCAGCAAAAAAGGCAAACCATTCTGTTTGTTTCACTGCAGGGCAAAAACCTGTTCCAATCCTCTTAGAATGGTCATCTCGGTGGATGCTGTCTGAGCACTGCTGAGTGTGAGGTGACGCAGAAATAGGCTGATATGAGAGCGGAGAAGATTTAATGAGAATTTGGGCGTGCTTCAGGCAGACAGGCCATTGTCCCAAAAAACACTGAGCTCCTGGCAAAAATGTTAACTGGCTGGAAATGTTGCTTATTCTGACAACATGTGAGTATGAGCATGTACTGTCAAACAACCATGCTGTATTAGGTAAATGTCCTTATTACCCTTCAAGCAGCTTGAAGGGTAATAAGGACATTTACCTAATACAGCATGGTTGTTTGACAGTACATGGTTTTTTTATGTGCAGAATATAATGGAGGACTACAGGTAACCTCATGTATGTTTGTTTGTATTACAGCACTCGAGATACAGTGTCTCTTGCAGTGGCATTTTAATTAAGTTACCCTGAAGAAATTGCCTGATAGAAACCAAGGCAATGAAACATGTCGGCTGTAAGTAGGGTGTGAGACGATAGGTAGTATTCACACTCTCCTTTTTTATGTATATATGTGTTTACTGTTTGCAACAAAGAAAGGAACGTGAGTAAAGTTGATTGTCCCGGTTGCACAGTAACTTGTATGTTAAGTGTTTAACGTTGTGAGTTTTGTCACATATAAGTTTGCGTTCACTGCACCAATCACTGTCCTTTTTATTTTTGGGTTGGAGACACGTTTATGTTATAGCTTGATGGCACCGATGATGAGAACAGGGCCAGCCTGGTGAGAACCAGCCAGGGGTCCCATTGGTGGTGCGCCCGTGAGGTGCCATCTCGTTTTTCACACATTTTTTGTCTTGTAAAGTTTGTGTTAGTCTTGTGCTGTTATATATGTATAGATCAGAGAGGTTGTTTTTTTAAAGAGGCAATAGATCGAAGCATTGGGATTATCTCAATATCTAAGGGATTCCCCGGGTGAATAATTCTTTATCACCTTGTATACCGATCAATAAGAAAATATTGCCATGAGAGCTAGGATTGGTGTTGTTGAATGACGTATAAAGTGGAGGGCGTCCTAGTTCTGTCTTTCCCTCTAGACTCCTATATTTGCTTATGTTTTGAACTGTGTCTTGTACAATGGTACTAGTGCAAAAAAGATTAGGGGCCAGATGTACCGCCCTAAATTGCGGTCGCAAACGAGCAATCAGCCCGCTTGCAAGCACAATTTAGGGCATGGCCATGTACAAACCTCATTTTGCGAATCTGTAAATTTTAGGCGTCCCTTTCTAATAGTGACTCGCATTTGTATGTATGAATGTTTTGCAAACGCCATTACGGTCACAAAATACTCACAATTTACAACCTACTTCAAGTAGGTGATAAACCATTCACAAATGGGTAGGGGTCCCCAGAGGACCCCTACCCCTATCCTTGAATGGGTCAAAAAATATTTGTAAGGGCAGGCAGTGGTCCCAGGGACCACTGCTTGCCCTTAAAAAATGAAACAAAATTTTTTTTTCTTTTTCATAAATGCATCCCATTTTCCTTTACAGAAAATGGCTAAATGTTTTTTAAAACTGCTTTTTCTAAAAGCGGTCACAGACATGCGACCAGATGTAGGTAGCTTCAATTTAGCGAGTCCTTAATAGCGATTTTTACCGAATCGCTATTAAGGACTCGCTAAATTTAATGTAGGTAGGAATCGCTAAAATATTAGTGATTCCTTAATTAATATTCCTTAATAACGAATCAGAAATTGAGATTCGTTATTAAGGAATACCGAGCCATTCATTCCTATGGGTTAGGAGGCACATAGGAATGAATGGGAAGATATCCACTATTAGCGATTCGGTATTACAGAGTCGCAAATAGCGGGAGCTATTTCAAGGGTGCCAGGGTGTCCAAAGGACACCCTGTTGCACCCCTGAAATGTGCATGTGTGCACATGTGGTGCACATACATGCCCTAAGGGCATGGATGTGTGCCACATGGCACATTTGAAAAAGCAAAAAAAGTGCTTTTTTAAAGGAAATCGCTACTTACCACGTACTTGAAGTTGGTGGTAATTAGCGATCCCTTAAGGCTAAAGTGGACTTTTTTTAGTGCTACGTACATTGCATTAAAGGAATCAGTATTTCCAATTCCTTAAATGCAAGAGCAAAATAAGGAATCGCTATTTTGCGATTCCTTATTTTTCAAGCAGGTTTAAACTCACCTACATTGCACTCAGTCAAATACCGGTCGGTAACGCAGAAATTCTGTGAATTTCTGCGTTACTGCTCGGTATTTGGCCACCTACATCTGGCCCATGATGACCCCAGCAAGCCATCCTAATTGGCTCACAAATATTAATGAGGCATGCAATTTGCTACCCCATTAGGAATCACAAACAGTGTCTGAGACACTGTTTACATCCCAATTTGCAAGTCGCAAATTGCGAGTCGCAAATTGCGAGTCGCAAATGCGACGCAATTTGCGAGCCGCAAATTGGTGGGTAGTACATTTGGCCCTTTATAGTTACGGATAGATATTTTCCATAAGCTGGAGCAGATACCAGCAGAGAACCTAGAGTGGTTGTCGCTTGAGAATAAAAAGCACCTTAAAATCAAAAAACCTTCCTTTGACAATATTAGGAAGGGTTAAGTTAATCAACTTGTATGTTCTACCGAAGTCATCCACTTTATTCAATAATATTGCACTGACTTTTAACTCAAAAGACATACAAAAGATACGAGGTGATATAACTCTTACATATAGGTATAGGCCTCCAAAGCTCTCCGAGTAAGCTGATAGAAACTAAATGCTTGATCTAGATCTTGACGGACGGGTTACTCCATCACAAGGGTGAATGATATCTCATCCACCGAAATATAAATCCCAATATATCCTATGGTATTTTTATTTCGGGGGACAGGATATTGGCTGCGCAAGGCCTATAAATTAAATACTACTAATGGGCCTACAGCACTGATTGTGCCACTCATTTAGGTAGCTCTTTAAACATGTCCCAGGCCTGGCAATTCAGCCTATCTGTGCAGTTTTTAAACTGCCATTTCAACCTAGCAAGATAGATCTCTTTCTATTTGATATACCCCTGAGGTAGGCCCTTAACAGCCCAGAGGAGGGCAGGATGCAGTGTATTTAAAAAGTTGGACATGTACTTTTAAGTTTTACATGTCCTGGTGGTAAAAACGTCTTCAATTCGTTTTCAACTACTGCAAGGCTTTCCTCTCCCATATGATAACTTTGGAGCTACATTATTTTATTAATATGCTATAACTTCCAATTGCAAGGCTGTCAACAGGTTGGGTTTATTGTCTACAGAATTACAATTAAAAGTACTTTTTAATGGTAAAGTTGAATTTCTTGTAAAAATTCAGAAAATGCCACTTTTAGAAAGTTGCCAGTTTCTTGTCCTAGCCATTTGATGCCTGCAGTCTGTTCCACGGTCACATGGCTAGGTATAGCTGGCTGTTGGTCTTTATGTATTGCTCCCAGATAGTGAGACAAAGGAAAGATAGGTGTTGACAGCATGGGCCACTCTGAGGTCATGAGGGAGAGAAGCTGTTACCTACCACACTTGTACTTCACAAAGGCTGTGCCCGAGCTATCTTACAAAGAGTTTGACACTGGTCTTTTATAACCCCAGACAAACTGGGACCAGGACAGGGAGGAAGGGGATGCCTGAAACCTCAGAAGGGGTGGAAACCTCTAGAAGCTTCCTTCACTTCAAAGTTGGCACCAGGTATAAATATTGGACCGTTAGACCCAGCCCTTCAGTACACTTCTGGACCAGCTTACTCTCTCAGGAAGCACTGCTATGCTGGTGAAAGGACTGCCACTCTGCTGGACAGCCACGTTGAAGGACTGCTGTCCTGTTGTGCTGCCTGCTACCCTACTGCCTCCTTGCCTGAGCAAGAAGAACTAGACCTGCTTATTGCAACCCAGGACCTCAGAGTGGCTCCAAGGACTGGTTGGCTGGCTACCTGATCAGAAGCCTTAGGGACATAACTTTCTTCCAACAACCTTGAACCCATCACATGAACTCTGTGAGTCCTGCCTTCCCAAATGGTGCCATACCATTCTCTGACCCATGGAAGTGGGCCTGAAAGTGCTCTGCAAGCCCATTTGTGGAAGCAACAGAACCTGTGAATCTCCCGGAGAACCTGAGCATTGCCTCTGCTGCTTCACTCATCGCCCTTGAAACTGATGCATTGCATCTTCTGCGCAGACTTCCCCGATGCATGGACTCCGCATCGCCTTTAACAGCCCATGGACCTGCTGCTGCATGACGCATCTCCATCCAAGGATATCACCTGGCCCTATGCAGCCCAACGGAAACACATCTGCGCATCTCCACAAAAGAACATTGCCTTGCCCAATGCAGTCCTTCGGAACTGGAGCTGAGTGACGCATCTCCTCGCACAGACCTCGCATCACCCTCTGCTGCGTGACACATCCTCTGCACGGGACTCTGCATCTCTTTGTATTTTAAGTAGGCCTAAGTGAGTCCCTGTTACCACTTGTGCTGCACTGCGGTCGGCCCGAACTTCTGACTTTTTCCCAGTCCCGCCAGACCATATACCCACAGAAATCTCTAAAGTTGCATACCACCAGTTCTGCTCATTGGATTCTTGTCATTTTGGTTTTAATTTCGTTACTAAAATGTACAATGATTTTCTAGATTTGTTTGGGATGTTTGTTGTGTTGTGCTTTCACTTTATCACTTTTTGAAGTGCTGCAAAAATACTTTATACATTTTCTCTATGTAAAGCCTGTCTGCTCTCTGCCAAGCTACCAAAGGGTCGAGCACAGTTTAATTTGGGGTTTGCTTGTGACTTTACACTTACAAGGGTTGTGGTTCCATCCTGAGTAGGGTTTCACCCCCTCAACCAGCAACCCAAGTTCTTACAGTATGTAAATACTATATTTTAGTACCCAATATTTTTTCAAAGTATTTGTGTTTCACAATTTTTTGGTTCTTAATATTCTGTTCTACAACTGGGTGTCAATCCATATATTACTTTTCCGGCAGTGTATATTCCACTTTCACAGGCCTCAAATTGCAAAAACTCCACTCCCTTTAACTTGAGTAGAGCACATAATTTTTCTAGTATGATTTCTTGGGTTTTAATTCTGAGGTTTGGTGGACTTGTATGTATTTATTTACATAATTTTCAGAAGAATGTATATATTCACCAACTTCTCCCCTACTCCAGCATTAACCCCTATTTGCAGCTAATCTGTATTCAATTGTTACCCATTTAAGGATACATCTTACAGACAATTTTGCCATTTTTTGATTTCTCAATGCTTTAGGTCACATGCCGTTAAGAAGACACCAAAATTATTTAGCATATTGAAGGTGACTGTTGAGCATTGCCTCCACGACTATTAATATATCCTTTTTATTAGATAAGAATGTGTCCATAGCTAAAAAAACTTTTGATGATGATATTATTTCATAGGGAACATGATGGAATGATGGATCACACATGCACCTAGCATTATAATCAGGACAGTAAGTGGGATGCGGGCAGAGTGAGTTTATTTAAGGTGGTATTGAAAGGAGTTGTGGCGTTAATTACATGGAAATCAGCTATCTTTTGAATTATGGGACATTTAGTTCTGATTTCATAAAAGTAATAGTTGATGCTGAAACTGATGATTCATTGCCAACTTGAACTCAGATTTTGTGCATGACAGATTGCAGAAGTTAAAATTGCTAGCTCCATTCAACAACATGACAGGGTTAGCAAATTGCAGAAGATGAGTTGACTTTTGAAAAGTACTTTATTCTATACAAACATGACACTCTGAGAAGTAAGCTGGTGATAATTTATTTGCTTACTAAATAGTAAAAAGATATGACTGTGTAATATTTAGGATTTTAGTAAAGATTTCAGTAGAGTTAGGAGAGACCGCAACAGTGCCGTACACTCAATGAAAACCATGCTCAAAGGCGGCTCTTCCGCTAAGGTAGAGGAGCGTTGCCCCACAGAAAAAATATGATTATAAAAGCAACATGTTATTATCATTTTATTTTTCAGTACTGGCTCTGTTGAATTTCTTTTAGGTGCCGGCAGGGTGAGCTGGGCTGCCCACAGAGTAGAGGGAGGAGTGGTGGGCACTTCTAAGTGAGCATGACTTTTTGGCTGGCCGTCTTGGGCCGGCCAAACAGACATACGCACTTAGCATGTTCTCCACCGTATTGCACAGCTGGGATGAGAACAGGCGCAGGCTCCCACTACCTGTCCAAGTACCCAACCAAGCCCCTCAGACTAATTACGACGCTGCTGTCATGCTGATGATAGCAGTGTCATGATTGGCTTAGGGGAGCCTGGGAGCCTGTGTGCTTCCTGCATTGGCCGAAAAGGACAGTGGAGAGGCGGCTGCCGGCAGGTAAGTGACATTTTCTTTTTTTTCTTTTCCTTGTTTCTTTAACCCCCTACCCCACCACTGCCATCCCATAGCAGCTGCTACAACTCAGCAGCCACACCAGTATCAAGGTATGTGGTTATAAAATAATTACATTTTTGGTTTGAAAGTACAAAATTAGATTAATGAACTGATCCTTTCATGAAGAATATTTCTCTGAACTGCAGAGAAAATTAACAAAAATACATACATACAGTGGCATCAGAAGAATAGAGATTCAGAAAATAGTGGAGACAGAAGTACCCTTGAATGTTTACATCATTTATGATGCTGATGCTGCAGTGAGTAGGAATGAAGACAACTGTTCAAGATCTTGGTATCTGAGGTACCTAGTCCTATAGGAATGTATGGTATGTTAAAAGGTACAAGCTTTAATAAATTGATTAATGATAGTATCAACTGAGAATATTCCTCTCAAATTGTAATCAGAAGATAGCTAGGAACCCTTCTTCTTCATATGTGTTGTATTGTAACAAAAGTAAATACCTCTTTCAACAAGCACTTGCAATGCAACAGGTCTCGCATTTACGCACATTTTTGCTATTGGCATTGTAATTGGTAATGCTTTTTATTTATGTTTTGGTATTTGAAATATAAATAAAAGGCATTGTCATTTACAAAGCCAATAGCTTAAACTTGCGTAAATGCGAGACATATTGCATTGCAAATGCTTTTTTATTATGTAACACCTCGTCAGAGGTAGTAGGCGCTATATAAATGCAGATTTACATGAGTCATAGAACAGAAGAGCAGATCCCCCAGAAACCAAAAGCCTAGTGTAGAGTTTCCAAGCTGTCTTCTGTTTACCATGTCCCAAACTTCAGGGCCTGCTGTTCTTTATTCTGCCTGCCCATGAAGCAAGCACACTGGGTCAAGGAGTGCATCATGAATTGAGAGAATGGCAATCTTGAAGGCCTGACTGGATTCATTCTCAAGGACTGCCATTGAGCTCTACTGT
The DNA here is from genome assembly GCF_964263255.1 of Lissotriton vulgaris. Lineage (NCBI taxonomy): Eukaryota > Metazoa > Chordata > Amphibia > Caudata > Salamandridae > Lissotriton > Lissotriton vulgaris. The sequence goes on from NC_141689.1 coordinate 914,037,681, forward strand.
GCGCACCCCTCCCAGACGGACTCAAGGTGATCCAGGCCTGGACCCGAGCCGATGCGCCGCTGCAGATGGCCCAGATGTTTGCCCTCTTCCAGTTGCTCGCCGTGCTCACCCCAGTTGTCGACTTTCAGTGCAGAAGCCAGCTTTTAATAATGGGAGCCCCTGTGTGTGCCAGCTGCTGCATTAATGGCTAGGGCTGATAACAGCACCTGGTGAAGAGGTGGCCACCGCCATCGAGCAGCTAATAAGGGGACGCAGAGCACACTAGCTAGTGTCAGGGGGAGAGGTGGTCACAGAATAATGGCACGTGGGGCACCATAATCACATGGTCAATTATATGGTGGCCACCAAGTGCGAGGTATGCAACATTATATGTCAATTATGGCAGCGTGGTGAAGACAGTGGTGTGACCATGGAAGGAAGGAGCAGAGAAGGCATGTTCTTAAGTCAGCATTGCGAGCCCCAGTTCCCCACCCCTCCTGTCGGGTTACTCTGCAGACTATAAATTAAAGTGAAGCCACACACCATGTAAATGTAAATGTATTTGAGCTTATATAGCGCACAGCTACCCACAAAGGGTTTCCCGGCGCTTGCTTAGGGAACCCGTCCTGGTATTCCCCTATGAGATAACCCCGGCAGAGTATCCACAAGGTGAAAGCCAGGCATCCCGCCGCGAGGGGCCGTTGTGGAGATTAAGCAAGCTATTGCCCAGAGTCGCAGAGTGTGAACCCATGAGTTGAGAAGGCACCGGAGCGAGAATTATCGAGTCCATGGAATTTTTGAGCCCAAGACCCGCCGAGGCGGGGAATTGAACCCTGGTCCAGGGCCGATCTCAGCTTCCGGGTCTGCCGCCTTTAACCCCTGAGCCACACTTCTCCACTACTCCACCATGCTCCATTCCACGACCCTGTGGTGTGGGAAGCCTGGTTGCACCAGTGCACTACCCGTTTCCACCACTAGGGGGCAGGGATCTTCACCTGCCCACAGGCTGCCCACCCCTCACACTTTCTACCAAGGAGGGCACACAGGCTAGGACTACCCCCGGCCCGCCCCTCCTCCGCCGGCGCTTTGATGGCCCCAGCATTAGCAGTCGCGGTGGCTCGCTGGCAGTAAAACGGTTAAAACAAGATAGTAAATCTGACCCCGTAAAACCACGGCGATGTCAGTAGAGTGATCTGCTATCTGAATGTCATCTGATAGAGGAGAAATGGGTGAAAAAAACAAGCATTTTGGGAAATTATGTAGAATATTCCATTTGTGACGTGCTGCTGTCACAGGGAGGCGCGCAGTTCTCCCCCTGAAGTGAGATGTCCGCCCGGCCATCAGTGAGAAAGGGAAAAGGCACGAGAGACAGTCCGTGAAAAGTAGGCACTTGGGGAGAAGAAGGTGGGTGCGCAGAAACAGAACAGCAGAGAGAGAGAGAGAAACAGGGCAACAAGAGTGGATGGCAATGAAAGCCGACTGATTGATAAAACATGCGCTACCAACTGATGAAAGAGACTGTGTAAAGCTGCAAGTATACAATCCTCTTCGGATGGGCGGGGCCTAAAGGAGACAGGGCGGTAATAAGGAGGTTCTAAAAAGCCTCACTTACAATCGGAGGCCAGCGTCTAGCAAGGACGATGATGCAGCCAATGAAAACAAGGGCCGGAGCTTACACTCCACTTCTAAAATGTACTTGATTACAAGAAGCCTCGCAGAGCGAGCAGAGCATGCATGCTGCAACGCAGGCCTGCGAGATCTAAAAAGGCAACATGTAACCGGATCTAAATGTGCAAAGTGACATGCAGTATCCACGTTGCTAAATCACCCACTAACAAAATAACAAAACTCATATCGGAGAAGTAGGAGGTTTACACCTCTAAACTTACGTCTCTATTTTGTTTACATTGTCGAGTGGCCAAGAATTTGCAAAGGTTTTTAGGATTGTTCCTGTAAAACTGGGACTGACGTTGATTTCCAACAAGAGTACTCCTACGAATATCAATGCACATGTAAATGGACGGTTATACATATCTGCTTGAAGAATTGGAATGCCTGGCACATATTTTTTATTTCCTCATTGGGAAAAGACTTTTCCCAGTGGAGACATTCCACGGCACCATTGCTTTTGGCTGTGTTCCTTCCCCATTTCCACCGTCAAAATTGATTTATTCCCATCTCTGAAAGGAATAATTATGCAACTTCCGTGTGGCTGTTTTATATTCAGAAAAGTTGGAGAAGAACTCAGCGTAAATTAAGTTTATCCTTATGTGCCTCATATAGTATAAATGGTTGAGTTCACACAGTTTCATTTCAAGTGCAGATTCATAATTAGTTAAAACGCTATTATTTTGAGCTGGTCAGGGATCACTTTGGTAAACACAGGAGGCCAGTAGAAAGTTTGAAATTAGAACATTGGACAGCTTCTTAAATATTGTACAAGACTGACTACTAACGCCCTTGTATAATTGAGTCTACCTTGAGATTTAGGAATTACAATCTCTCTGTTATGGGTAACTGGGGAAATCCAAACAATTCCAGCTCTGCACAAGTCTAGAAAGCACGCGAGTCAAAGTGTGACGTACTCAAGTAACACAACACGATTCTATGTAGGTTAAAAGTGAGGTTAGATATCGGTTCTGATTGGTGGCCAACGAATTATCGGATGCAAAGTCCTATTGCACCCATTCAATATGACAACACAGGTGCAAGCTACGCAACGCACTTTTTCAATTTCAATTTGGAGTAACAACTACTTTGCCCGGAGAAACAACTCTCTTAATAGTTAAGAAGTCTCTTCAATGTCATTTTACCATACTGCACAAACTTAACCCTTTGTATACTTGGTTTTCGTTAACACCCTTTTGTTAATACATGATTATGAAAAATACAACGCCATGAGCCGCATATGCAGATGTGCAGAGTATAATATGCCATTTGTTATCATTGTTGAGAGAAGGGAGGGGGCATAATGGCTCTCCTTTGACTCTAATGAGGCATGGCCCCTCACCACATTGCAACAGTGTAATAAATATCATAGTACATTCTGAGACATACATGTATATCATCAGTCAGCCTTTGTTTTAGAAAGTCGAGCTGCTGAAGAAAATATACAAGTAGATGATGGTAACCAGTTAAAAATGATCCAATGTCAGCCTCATTTTATAATGATGCAGTATTTGAACTAAGAGTTCGGGTTCCCACTATTACTTTATAAGGAAAAGTGTGCATACCTAATTAAATCCAACAAAGCAAAGTTCAGTCACAACACAAGAAAACAAAGTTTTGACAAAATAGTCAACAGCATATATTTTAGAATACCTCAACAATCGCTGAGTTGTCTCTACATATTCCCTATTTCTAATCCAGCCCAAGGTCATTTGAAAAGATCTTTGTTCGCTGCACCGCTGATGCGTTTCATGCTGAAGCCCAGCTCCTGACGCATTTCACGTAGCATTATGGATGTCTCCATGAAGCCATTATGCGAGGAGAGGTAGTGTTAACAATTGTGCAACCGTGGGATGACAAATGTGAAAGCCTTAATTAGCCTTCTGGACCAGAAAGCTCGGCTTGTTTAGGAATGTCACTTCGAATACATTGCAGCAGCAAAGAAAGATCAGGGAGTCTCTTTCCCACAGATAGCTTCAAAGCAAGATAGACTGCTTTTTGAACCATTGTTTAATTACCCTTGGCACAGGCTTCAATGCGGTGCACACAGCCAACAAAAAGAGCGCAATAATTGCATGTTGTTAATCCAGAAGTTGGAACTCTGATGTTCCATAATGCTCTGTTTCTTTGTAGCCACGCGGCAAGATAATGCTCAAATCATATGAATTTGCAAAGTTATATTTGCATGCCGCTCTTGAACTTCTATTCACCTCGTTGCAAAATACACTTTAGACACTTCCTAACACAAAAGAACTGTATTCACAGACATTCAAAGTGCCCACCTTGCAGCCTGAGAGATGTGTCAGTGGTGTAACGAGCTCACTGAACTGTCACAACTATGTGTAGCTCAAAGTAGTGTTCAGACCTCTACAGGAGAGACATCAGTCCTACTGCTGCATGCCCTGCATATAATGTGCCATGCATGTGATGTCATGAGATGGTTTCCAAAGAGGCTATAGTTCTGGTAGTAGAGGAGATCTCCCTGAATGCAGTGCCACTGATATATTTTATAATTGTGCTAATGTTGTAATTAATAAATATACAATCATAAGACAAGGAGAGGGGCTCTTTTCAACCAAAGTGAATAGAGTGCCCAAATACCATGTAGTAGAAAGGAAAGGTTTCCCTTTAGGATCGTTTAGCTAGAGAATCAGTCAAGCCACACCAATAAACTCACATGCGCGACAATTCACCGTTCAAAAAACAGAAACAATAAAACAATAAAGCACTTACAAAGAAAGTAACAGCTATGTTAAAATGTATCACAATATTTATTCCTCATTAAAAACCAGCAGTAATCCCTAATACACAAATTCATTAAAAAGATTGTTCCAAAAAATAATTTTATAAAACATCAAATTAAAAAAGAAACTTTTTCATAAAACTACAGGAGACATACAGACAATAAACTTTGTCTTAAAAGTGTTATTTCAGATACAATTAGGACAACAGAGAGCAAGAGATTTGATTCCCTATCACCATAACACTGTTGGCCTTTCCGAATATAACATAAACTAAGGCGTCAACGCGTTTCGGTGGTGTTAGGTCTATAAACCCACCTTCTTCAGGACATATGTATTATTTATCTCCTTTTGCATGGTTTCACCAGTGCAATCGCACTTAAATGAAAGAATCCTCCTTGAAATAATTTAAGAAGGAAGGTGCTGCAATGTGGAGAATGGAATCTTTATTCAATAAAATATCTATTCTTTAAAACGATTTCCTTTTGCGGTCAATTGTGCCACCTGGGGACTAGTTCTTCATATTTGATCCACGGTGTTGATTTATTAATAATCACCGGTCGGGATGTATCTATTTCCAATATTGTCACGGATTTCACCTGTGTTACCTTATTAGAAGCACACGAGCCAAATAATAACCTGTTGTTTAATTCTGGGCCCGGAGTACGATGTGGTTGTGGCTTTTAAATCCTACAACACACTTCCTCCGATGCCGACTTCCCCTGTATAATGGTGTGGACTCGTTCAAAGAGCCAATTTCACATTGCCCTTATATAGGCATAGAAATCAAGCCCTTATTTAGAGATAGCCCATGCAGACCAAATACAGGCATGGCTACTTCCACCCGTACCAAACGTCACAACGATTTCTTGGAAAATCGGCTTAAGCAGTTAGGGAACTTCCCCTTGCTTGAATATTGATTTGTCCAAGAACTCATGTACTTTGAAAAGAACAACTATTTCCTAGGGGTTCTTTCGTGACGCTATTATGCCCGACTTTACGTCAAACTCTGGCATTCCTAGACACCTTCAAGGTATAAATATACCTTCACTTGCTCTAGCAAGACACGGTGGTTCGGAGCACTTCGACTATCTACTTGCCTGACGCAGCTCGCTACAGCAAGTGCCGAAGGAAGCCGACCCTCCAGGTGACGCACTGATCAGGAAGCTGTCTCTTCTGCTGCCGAGAATCCAGCTCCAGTGTTTCCAAGCTCCCCTTGCGGGGTGTTGGGAAATTGAGTCCCGAGACAGAGATACCAGACCTCCTTCATTCTATCTAAGGTATGGAGCTGATAAGAACTTAGAGAAATCTTGGATAGATTCTTGGCAAAGAAAACTAAACGTATGCTACACAATAATTACTTCTTCCCGTGTACTAGACTTAGGTTAGGTACATTGGGGTAGGCATATTTCAGAAGCATCAGATGAGTATTTTTAGTCATTGTTATTTATGTATGTATTTTATATGGCTTAGAAACCATACAATGCTCTTACAGTATTATTTTATAATATTGTTCTCGCTGTACGCATTATACTTTGCAGTCTGCTTAACAATTGTAGCATTTCACTTCTCTTGTATGAAAAAGAAGACTGTTCAATAATCCTTTTTATTGAAAACGCCCATCTGTCTATTTCTCTACAAACTCTGTAGAAAGGAAGCATCCACGATTGAATGAGTGAAATACTTATCTATTGTTTCCGTGACTCTAGAGATATATTTCTTATTCTTGGGAAAAAAAGTTGTCATGTTTATGCGGTTGCCAGAAACTAATCCCTTCTTGTAAATTCGAGAAAGTTTCTAGTGACCTCTGAGCTAGCTGGCACTCCCTATTAAGTTTAATATATTCGATAGAGACCTAGTTGACCTCAGTCCTACGCCTATAGGATATATTATTCCAATGCGCAGAGCCTTTTGGGAAATAGGTTCTCCAAAAGGAAATTGTATTCTACCTATACAGAGAAAGCAGTATTTTGCAGTTGTTCTTTGTGGGGCCATACTTCTCCTAATAAGTATCAAGTCTTGGTTTTATATAGGAAGCATTATGCCTTGGGAGCTACAAGGCATATTTATGGATGACTTAGCTGATGTATAAAAGTATTTTTTCTACACTGTAAAAGCACTTTTTTTTTACCTGTCATACTGTAAGGTTTTAAAGTGTAGCCAGTGAGGTAACAACGATTAACCTGGAGCCTTACTTTTCCAGTCATATTTATGTTATAGGTGGTATGAATGTACACAGCAGCCTATGTGTGAAGTTTAACTTCCACATCACTGGCGTGCTTCCTGCATCAACGGAAAAGTATGTATGTATGTATGTATGTATATAGAATTCAAGTGCAACAAACACCCCACGGGTACCCTGGCGCTGCAGTACGTGATTTAGAGGACCAATCTTAGTCAAAGAGACAGGGACAGATAATGAGGAAAGAAAGTAATCAAACGACAGAATCAGATTCTAGGAAACAGTCACGTCCTAATCCTTTTCCTGAACAGCAACAGAGAATTACACTGTCTAATATCAGGTAGTAGCTAGTTCATCAGCCATGCTGCAGCAATACTGAAGGCACAGCCACCCAATCTGACCCTCTTGAAACTAGAAATTTTCGCCAACCCGGCCGAAGAAAAGCGAAAATGTCGAGTAGGAGTGTACAAGCGTAGTTTTTCTTGCAGAGGTTTTGGTCCAAGGCCATGCAAGGCCTTAAACACGATGCACAAGGACTTAAACTGTACCCTTTGCATCACTGGTAGCCAATGTAGCTCGGCCAAGCATTGTGATGCGGACGAGTCTCGCAGTTTGGCTAGAGCTAATCTTGCCGCCATGTTTTGAACCTGTTGCAGACGTTGGATCAAGTATTTAGGAGATTCCAGCAGCAGGGCATTACAATAGTCTAAACGACTTAAAATTGCGCCATGCACTACTAGTGCTCTGGCCGAGGCAGGCAGCAGTGGAAGAATCTTTCCTAAGGCTCTAATCAGCCCAAAACAGCATCCTGCTGTTTTATTCACCTGTGCCTCCAGGGAAAAGTAAAATAATCCAATTGGATGTAGCCAATCTTTACCTCATGTTATATGGACCGAACACACACACTGCTAGACTGTATGGTGGTATCACATTGCACAGTCACAATACCAGAAAATACCAATCCAAATACATAGGGGTGGCTGGCAAAATATCTCGCTCAAATTTCTCTACGCATATATTACAAAACAATGTAGCATTTACCAGATGATGCCAATGTCCTAACATAAGGTGAGATCACATAACGTAGCAAGACATAACATATGGCAACATAAGATAACAAAATAAAATGAGAAGCAACATAGCATAACACGGTAGTCGAGATAGCAAACCATGAGATATTATAACATAGCATACCATAACATAAATATATAATAATTAATAAAATGTAGAAATATAATGTAATATAAACTATCCTAACAACTACTTGCCATTTCTCAGAAACTTTTATGAAATAAGATATAGAATTGTGAAATCATTTTTCTTGTACTTTTCGATCCAACCCCCTTATTATGATGTGACCTATAAAAACATCTGAATTTGCTGCAGCTTTCTTTAATTGGAAAATGTATCTGGTACATAGTTTCCTTAATTGCATATTGCCTTTTAGATTAATTCGGCAAGCACATTTTCCATTCAATATGACCATAGAAAGAAGCCACGTGGAAGTTTTACCTCGCTTGAATGTAATTGCTGTTCCATGATGAAATAAAAAGAAAGTATGAAAAACATATGATCAATCAGGAATCACGTGCAGGTACACTCACCATCAGTAATGAAATCTGGGTTCATATTTGATCAGAATCAATAAATGTTGCTTTTGAGGTGACAGAATTCCTTCTACCTTGTTAAAAACTCAAAATAATATCAAGTTATGGAGTCAACACAGTAACCCTGAGAATCAGGGTAATTATATATGATCAAGTAACTGTGTCTCACTTGGGACAACCGAGGACTTGAGCTATGAACATAAATGAGAGCACATATCGATTAAAAAGGTGAGTAAGCCTAACACACAGATAACCCCAAACACCATACGTCTGTGAACACCAACCAGAAATGAGCATTAGAATATACAGTAGCGGCCCATGGAGGGAGTGCCGCGGGCGGTGAGGCGGGGCGGGGGAGGGGCAGGGTGAGGGTTAGTAAACTCAGGCTCATGGCCAACCGGAGCAATGTAAAGAAATAAATAAATAAAACAAATGTTATTGCGCGTGCTGAAACACCAAATGCGTTTCAGTGCGCGCAATGACATTTGTTTTATTTCTTTATTTTTTCACATTACTCCGGTCTGCCATAAGCCGGAGTTTACTACCCCGCACCCTGCCCCTCCCCCGCCCTGCCCCACCGCCGCGCGGCACTCCCTCCACGGGCCGCTACTGATTGAATATACAATTGCTCCCTCAGTCAGAACATATCACCAATAGGAAAGTATTCCTATAAATTATGCTTAGAACATTGAAAATTGGTCACAAAAGAATTTTACTCAAAAACAGTTCTGTAAGCAACACAGATAATGCTGAAAGTAACTATACAGATCAAAACGCTGCCATCAATTTCAACTAAAGAACACCATTCATTGAATCTCACAATAAAATGGAATTAAAGTATACAAATATGCCAAATCAATCAACAGTCCATATTACATAAGTACAGGTTGACGTTGCAGCCCAGAGGTAAACTTGACAAGGGCCATCATCAGGACAATGTGTAGAAAAAAACAAAAGGATAGTACACATGTAAACTGTATAAAGGACAATGTTGAATTGGACCAAGCAACTAATTTGTCAAGTAATCCGGCGAATTTGCATAGCGTGAGGATGTGCCGAGAAATGAATCCTTCTTCAAAGGAATTTCTGACCACATGACCTCACCCCTGTTATAATTTGTGTTGCAAGGGACACGAGGGTGCGGTTTCCTCTTTTTGGAGGGCGCTTGTATCATAATAGATTGAGCGTCGCTACTGCATATAAATTATTTGGATGTTGTTTGGCTCCCCCTCCCCCGCCCCCCACCCGCGTCAGCGTACTTTGACTGGTATTTGCCTTTAAGAAGTTTGAAGTTACCTTTGAACAAGAAAAACACTAAATAAGCATTGGCCTAACGATCTGGGGAACCAATAAATGTGTTTAACATTAAGTCTGTAATAGAAACTTTTGCAAAGACATTGGGGCATATTACCAAGCAATAGCGATAATTATCGCTATTGCTTGGTTAGAGACAAAAATTTACCGCTGAGCTGCGGCGATTTTTACCGCAAATAAACCTTGGTATTAGCAAGGTTTATCGCAAATGCGATAAAAATCGCCGCAATGCATTAATATCGCTGAAAAGTCAGCGGTATTCATGCATTACCGAGCTAATGCTCTTAGCCATGTTATCCACCTCCCATTGGATAACATGGCTAAGAACTGCTCAGGGCAGGTGTTAGCTTTTGGAGATATTCGTGCTTAGCGCGAATATCTCCAAAAGTTGGTAATAGGAGATAGCGATGTTAGCGACTGTTTTCAGTCTCTAACATCTTGGCACGCCCACTTTGCATGTCATTAGTGATAAATATCACTGACATGCAAAGTGGGGCCCAAGATGGTCGCTATCTCCTACTAGCTGTCGCTAACTGGTGTTAGCGACAGCTAGGTAATAGGGAGATAATTTTATCTCCGCTTTCTTGGCTTTTAAAGCCAAACAAGCGGAGATAAACCCCCTTGATAATATTCCCCATTCTTCTTAGCAAACAAACTTCTTTGAACATATTTTAATATTCAGATTTTGCTTTATGTAGAAAATGCAACATACGTTTGTCTGTAACTTAATCCCATAGCTCAAATCTGAAAATGCAATTTATTATGTTCTCTCCATTTTAAGTTATGGGAGTGCAACAACATATTTTTCAATTAGTTCCATTCCCAATTTGGAAGCAACAATGCTGGTGCAAACAGTATTTGTTCGTCTTGTTGCACAGGCGGGAGATTTTATTTACCGTCACCCCAGAAGATGAAATATGTTTTCGAACGCTAGAGCACTCTCATACATATCGGAATGATACACTGATAGCATTCATACTCCCACAAGTCACATTGTTTACCTAATTCACTTGTTTTAATTCAATTTGCTGCATGACTCATTTACATTAATACCGAAAACTGAGTTTATTGCCATCCTGCTTTCATTTATAGTCGCAGGATCTGAGCAGTGGGTACTGCAGTGAGTATTAACTCAGCTTTCATCTAGTTATGTCTTCACTGGCATCCATTAAATGCCCTGCCTTCTTGGGGAACAGCTGCTCATACATTTAAAATACAGAATAAGGAATGAGTAAAAATCCAAGCGAACGTTAACATTGCAATATCCGGTACTTAATCCATTAATGGCGGCGGATCTTTGAAGCCTAATTGTAGGGTCTGATGGCAAAAAAGCTAAACGTCTACCACGAGTGCTATATTTAGTTCAGCGATGCTCTCCCTCTGCCGGGGCTGATAAGATTTCCCTCTGTTGCGTGCCCCGCGCTTTTGGGCCATTCTAATTGGTCCCCGCCTCCCATCTTCCAAATGTAATTTTCACTTCAGAGTCTGACAAACGTACGCGCTCTGCGGCTGTGCGCGCGGCCTGAGCATCTCAGGGAGAGGGTCCCCGGCAGGTCACACGAAGAAACAAAATATAATTATTTCACCCTTCTTCAGGGAAATGCTCGAACATTGCCGAGGGCTGGAGGAACAAACATCAACACTTCTCGTTTGATAATAGCCGTTTGTATGATTAATAATGGGTTTGCTCAGAAATACTCGTTCGGTTCCCCGACAGAGTGAGCGGAAGTAAAATCGTCTCTGCAGGGCCTCGAAGCTTGTAGGCTGCAAATATTTTAACTGGAAAGAAAGTTCAAAAGGACACAATCGAATACGGTATCGAGGGGAAGCATCTAGAACGAGATGCCTTTATGTTTTGAATTAATATCCTTACAAGAAAAACTATGCTTTTCAGCAAGCCCTGCTGTATTGTGGGCGTGGGCCCTGAAGCAGTGCTTAATTTGTAAAAAACAAAAGTGCCATGCCCTCGACAGAAGGCAACTGCAGCTTGCGACACCTACTGCCCTTGTCAGTGCTGTCAATGACAGTACCAACAGAACTGCTAACCATCACACTGCTACAAGTGTGCCAGTTCAGACTATTCCATGCCCCCAATGCTCTAAGAATTGTTTGGCCGGCAGGTATTAGTCTTTTTTATATTATATTGAATGAATATAGTACTGTTCGTGCCCTGATCTCAAAATGAGATATACAGCGCCACCATGTGGCAGTTTGTCAAAAGTCCTGGTGCTGACAATAAGTGCTGGTGCCGAGCACCGGAAAGCAACAGTTCAAATTAAGCACTGGATATCACCCTGTGATATTAATTGCCATACCACCATGGCGAGGTAATTTACCTTTTTGGGTCGGAGGAGCTTCCTCTGGACTATTTGTTACTTTCGCAGTGCTGCTCCACTCTACTACGAGCCCCCAAAAATCCAAAGGAAACCCCTCAAAATGGATCTCCTTCTATCCTAACATCCTACTGCCCACCAAAGGCTTCAGGGCAGTACTTAATTTGAAAAAACAATAAGTGCCTGGGCCCTCGTCAGGAGGCCACTGCAGCTTGCACCATCCAATGCCCTGCTATTGCTGCCAATGGCAATACCAATCAACTACTAACCATCACACTCTAACAAGTGTGACAATTCATACTATTCCAGGTCTTAAAGCTCTAAGAATGGTTAGGGTGACAGTTAATAGTCATTTGTTAATGTATATTCAATTAATAAACAGCTGTTGTTGTGCCCCTCCCAAATTAGCCCCTTCAGCGCTGATGACAAAGCCAGCTCGTCATGGGCGTTACCTGCGCTACGCGGATGACGAGCTGGCTTTGTCACAAACCGCGCGATTTTCAAATATCAGCGCACAGCGGGAAAACCCGCTAGCACGGTAGAGGTTAGGCAGACAGCGCCACCATTTGGCAGATTGTCATAAGAGCCGGTGCTGAAATTTAAGTGTTGGTGCCGAGAACCAAAAACCACTGGCTCAAATTAAGCACAGTTTCTACCATAGTCTCACTTCTGATGTCCTGAAGGTGGGCAGTATGAGGATGTAGGAGTGCCATATGGGTTGACAATAGATTGCTGTCTGCATATATTGTGTGTGAGAAATGGTATCCACTGGGTAATATTTAGCCGTGTGGTAACACAGAATATGAACAAAAGTGCAATCAAATGTAACCTGAAACTAACTGTCAAGTCAGGTCAGATATTTTGTTTTCAAAAAGGCCTGTAAGTTTCCAAGTGCATCTTTTCTAACTAAAGCGACTGGAATCTTCAAAAGGTACCAAGGGCAGATCATACAGTAGACTATGAAAACACCTCTAGGTCTGTGTGTATGCTTGTGTTGTTTGTATATATGTACCTAGCCTAACAGAGTTCTGTACAGGGTCAAAAGTATGGATACGGTTAATGAGTGACTAGATAGAAGGTTCCTTTCAGGGAGCAAAAGTGTGCTGTTGTTGCATCATGATGCAGTGCTCTTAAAAGCGGTGTATCTACTGCATTTTCCTAAACTGAAGCATGTTTGGGGAGATCCTGATGGATACAGGGATGTTGTTCCAGATCTTGGATACATAGATGGAAGAGGCATTAGCTTGTTTCTTATTTTTACACTTTTTGTCTCCAGTCTAATGGAGACCTTGCTGTAGAGGAGAAGGAGTTGGGGGGGGGGGGGGGTAGAGAGCAACCAGAGATGTGAGGTTGTCAGCCAGATATTCATGGGTGCTGGTCTTGATGCATTGTAAATGATACAGCTGGTTTTGAAGAAGTCACCGGCAAAGTCATTGGAGTTTCATCAGGTTTGGAAACATGTGATCATATTTTTACAGGCCCCAAAAGAGATGCTGTGGTGTATAGAACGCCAGTGTGGTTTCTGGAAGGACATGGAGCAGATCATTTACGTCATGTAAATGCAAGAGTCTGAGGCCTGTTTGCAAGGCTCGGAAGTTGCTTCTTGGGAGGAATGGTTTCAGTTTTTAGTAGAGAGAGCTGGTACCAGGCAGACTTTCATTTCTTGACAAGGTGTATTTTGTGGGCGTACTTGGTATCCAGGAGGAATTCAAGTAATTTGGCATTAGCTGACAGTTGGGGATTGAATCCATCAAGGTTATGCCATTGAGAAAGGTTTGGACCATTTCTCGTTTGTTGGTTTTGGAAAATAACAGGATTTCTGCCTTGATCTAAATGAGCTTCAGGTAGGGACTAAATATTAAGGTCTGAATGAGGTGCTGGTAGTGCTTGAGGCATTAGCTACCTGGATCAGAGAAGACTTTTGATCATATATTGTCTGCATTCTGGTAAACGTTGATGCCATTATCATTGAGTAGTGCCACAGGTTCTCCAGATAGATATTGACGATGTCAAGGGATAAGTTGGAACCATGGGTGACTCCTCAGGTAATAGGAACATTCTGGGACCGGTGCCCATGTGTATAAACTGGTTTAGAAAGGTAGGAGTGAATCCTCTTGAAAACTTCACGTTGAATATAAGGTTGGGGTTGTTGATGGTTTCGAAGGCAGCTGATAAGCTGTTAACAATGGCAGTGGAAAATCTCACTGAAAGCTTGGCCGGGTCATGTTTACTGTTAATCTAAGGTGAGAAATAGACTATCATGATGAGTCAGCAGAAAATCCTGATTTGGCAGGTGCCTGGGGGTACTAACTAATTTGGTATTAAAAATAATGTGAGGATACCCATACAATTTCCGCATATACATCTTGCCGGGTAATTCAGGTGATATAATAATCGGGATGAATTCTTGTTAGTTATGGAAAGCCCATACATTTCTCTGGGAAAACACCCCTTTTCACAATTAGTCCTCATTGCAAAAAAAAGGGTGTTCTGTACCTATGAATTACCAATCCCCCTGAATTAGAAATGTTCACGTGCAGAAATTCTGACCCAATTACAAGATCACCTCTTCCGGAGTACTTAAGGCCTAATTACGTGTCTGGCGGTCCGAGGAAGGCCAGACTCGTGGTGGCATAGAGGTGGCGGTCTTGCGATTGCCATATTACGACCTTAGTGGTCATGTCGGCGCTGGACCGCCAACTCCGCCCGGGAACCGCAATTCCCTGGTGGTTGCACGGCAGTCAAGATGCATCTATATGCTTGGTGGGACTGCTGCCGTACTCTCAAGCATATTACGATTTCATCTCTGCCACTGATTTCATGGAGGTCTTTCCGTCATGAAAATAGTGGTGGAGATGCCTTGTGGATGCACACCAGCTGGCACAACATGTGCCCCCGTGTGCATGCACAGAAGTTCCAGCATGGCATAAACTTTTGAGTCCATGCCGAGCTTGAACCTCCTTTGACGTTCCTATTGCAGTGCCTATTTTATGGGCACTGCTGTTGGAACGGCAAAGAAAGTCATCATTTGGTGGGCGGTTCTCATGCAGGTTTGGCGTTGCAGCAGCAGGGCCGTCTCACCGATGCATCATCAAACTCATAATCGGACCTAAGTATTCTAATTGCTTCGGATTTTAGAGAAGAGATGCTAAGGTAATTTAGTAATGTGTGAGATTACAAATGAAAGGCAATGGCTTAAAATCAATATTATTGTAAATGAGGAATTGGAATTGAAAGCATTACAGAAGGCAGAACAAAATAAAAAAAAAACGTTTTGAGAGCTTTGACTATGTTACTGTGAGCCCCTTATGTCAGTGAGTGTCACAGCAAAGGTTGATTAGTAAAGACCTAAACCTTCCCCCAGAGGACTCAAAGGCCCTCATTTTGAGTGGCCTGTAATGGTTACTCCAGTGGTGGAGAATTAACACCTGTAAACAGGGGTGGCTCCTCTATTAGGGTGGAGTAGCACTGCCCACTGCTTTCTCGCAGTGCGAGAAGCAGAAAATAAAATGGTATTTTAAATACCATTTTATTTCCTACTTCTCGCGCTGCAAGAAAGCAGAAGGCAGGGGTATGCCTGATTGGGGGTGGGTGGGAGGATATGCCTGGTTGGCTCGGGTCTGGGAGGAGTGGCTTGCACCACTCAGAGTGCCCTCACAGTTTGGTCGGCCCTGGGGCCGGCCAAACTAGTCATGTGCACTCTACATTTTCTCTATGTAGGCTGCATGCAGCCTACATAGAGAAAATGCAGTATCAAAAAGTTGGTCTCGGCAGAAGAACAATTAATTTAAACATATATTCTAGTAGCACAAAGAATAATGAACGACACAGGTTCAAGTTTGATTAGTATTCACCTGTATTTTGATATCCAAGCAATATTTGAGTTCACTTTAGACAAATGTGTAATAGTATTCACAGTGCTCGTGGTGCTCAGAAAAGGAAAGGATGGGAATAGAGTGTTTAAGTGCGGGAAAGGGGTACATGGAAAGACAAAAGTGACATAAGTACATCAATATAAATTTCTATGAACATTTCAATATATGATAGGGCTGTTCCCAAAACAATACATAACTCGGACAGAACCAAAAATTAATTGTATATTGTGTCCCTAGAGTTTGTATTCGAAGTGTAATCGACGTTTCGACCCCTAGATACAGGATGTTTCTGGTCCTTGAGGTGGGGCCTTCTTCAGGACTGTGTGAGCACCTAAATGTTGAGTCATCGGAGGAACAATTAATTGTTCTACTGCCAAGACCAACTTTTTGATACTGTATTTCACTGTCCCTGGTCAGGTAGTATATATGGGTCTCCCCCTTTATATACAACATACATAGAGAAAATGGCCTCCCTACAGGTGCCCTGCTGGGTGCTGTCCAGGACTCCACACTAATCACAATGCTGCCATTGCAGCATTGTAATTGGCCTACAAGAGGGAGGGAGCATGCCTGTTCCTGTTCAGGAGCAGGAAAACCTGTGACCTGGCCCAGGAGCAGAGGATTCAGAAAAGGGGGTGGTGATGAACAGAGTGTCTGAATTAAGCAGACCACTCTTACCCAGTCCAAAGATCAGGGCTTGATCCATCACCGTTATTTATCTCACTGCCCCATCCCAGCTCAGAACCTGGCTATATGCAAATCAGTCTGTCCCTGGCCCAGTGCATCATGGGAACAGGGCAGACTAAACTACCAAGCCAATTCTTCACCAGAAAGGAGACAAGCTACCGGGGACCGGTTTCTGGCATTTCAGCCGTCTTCGGCCCGGCTTGCTTGAATCCTGATGGAGCAGTGAGAAAGGGACTCATGTCTGAGTATACCCTGCCACACCTATAGTGGCCAAAAACGATTCAGAAAAGGGGGTGGTGATGAACAGAGTGTCTGAATTAAGCAGACCACTCTTACCCAGTCCAAAGATCAGGGCTTGATCCATCACCGTTATTTATCTCACTGCCCCATCCCAGCTCAGAACCTGGCTATATGCAAATCAGTCTGTCCCTGGCCCAGTGCATCATGGGAACAGGGCAGACTAAACTACCAAGCCAATTCTTCACCAGAAAGGAGACAAGCTACCGGGGACCGGTTTCTGGCATTTCAGCCGTCTTCGGCCCGGCTTGCTTGAATCCTGATGGAGCAGTGAGAAAGGGACTCATGTCTGAGTATACCCTGCCACACCTATAGTGGCCAAAAACGATTCAGAAAAGGGGGTGGTGATGAACAGAGTGTCTGAATTAAGCAGACCACTCTTACCCAGTCCAAAGATCAGGGCTTGATCCATCACCGTTATTTATCTCACTGCCCCATCCCAGCTCAGAACCTGGCTATATGCAAATCAGTCTGCCCCTGGCCCAGGAGCAGAGGAGGCACAGGACAGTCAGGTAAGTTTTTTTTACCCCCCCTATCACTGTAATCCCCACGTGACCCCCTCCCCCGCCACTCTCACTCACGAGAATTGTGAGCCGCGACTGCCCGTACACCGTTGAACTCCTAATCAGGCACAAAGAGGCATACCTTCCAACTAACACATGACCTTCTTGAATGACCCAGGCTCTTGTTGCACTATTCAACAATGTAATTTAGAAGTAGCAGAATTCATAGAAATTAGGAGCATGATATGTCTCTCATTATAAGTCAGTGGGTGCTTTATATCGGACCCCTGGAGTCTACAAATAAAGATGATTCCTTTGTAGGCAGATGCACCTTTTTCAACATTGTCACCTTAGGGATATAGAAGTTTACCTGCAGTTGTTTGGTACCTGCAATTATATAGCACAGGGTTAAATCTTAGTCGATGTACTATAATGTTAAAGTGCCCAAGGAATATTGTAATAGAGCACAATAGCCGAAGAATGAAAAGAGATGGGTCTTTAGTTATTTCCAAAGTGTCTCAAAATAAGATTCTCCTCAAAAGACAGCGAATCGGGAGACAGGGTCCAATTGGACGCAACCGTCTCTTTCTTAAATGTAAGGTGGTCAGGAATCTTGTCTGTGTCTTACATTATATTTCCATGCATAAGTTTTGGCGCTAGATATGGAATGATCTTCTTGCAGAATTATTAAGGGCGAGCTCCTGGTGGCATTTGAAAAGGTGGAACATTCATTCATTTTTATTTGAGGCTTATCTCAAAGTCAGTGTTAGCTTCTATTTGAATTAGTAACATGTAGCCTTCTACCAATGCATGTTGCTCGACGTGCCAAGCATTTTGTACCATTTGCAACTTGGGTATAGGTTTTCGTTGTGCCAATGTATGTGGCACTAGCACAGTCTACCTAAATGTTTATAGCAGAATGAAGAGTGATAGTTTTTAATTTTAATAATGTCGATAAAAAGGAAGGGCCACCTTTATATGTTGGCTGAAAGGGAACTCCGTCGCAAAGGGGACGGTGTTCCCTCCCAGTCAACTTAATGGTTTGCCCGCCCACCAGATTTGTGGACTAAATATCATTGGACACACATATTGAGTCCTAAATATCACTTCCAAAATGATCACATATTGAATTTAGTATTAGAACATCTACAAACAAGACATCATTTTTGTAAATGATATGTATCACACAAATGCTATTTAAGACAATATTTTGCCTTCGAAATTCTGTCACACACACATTAATGAAGTACCCTAAATGTTTAACTTTCGGTGAAGGTTTATAAATTGATTTAAATGTTCATCTCAAAATACATTTACTCAGAATGACATCTGAATCATTGGGAGAATGCTAATGGCAGGGAACTGGGTGTACCCAAACCCATCTCTCGCCACCTTTGCCTGAGCTAATTTCAGTGCTAAATATATTGCACAGTTTGTTAAACTTCTCATATTATCTCCAAGAGTGTGACAGAAGACATTGGGGTATAAATGTCCACAGGGGTCTCATACTCCAGAGCAGCTTGGTGAGAGTTATAGACGTCAGACCTTTGGGACCACGGGCACTGAGAGACTGACAGTTTCACTCTTACTTGGCGGCTGTGAAACAACTGACACGTGTCCATTCCATCTCAATGACCTTTGGCTCGTTCTTGTAACTTCCTGTTTCCGGCATGTTCCATCACCTTGTCATTTTCGCATCGATAGAGGAAGAGCCAGTCCACACTCGGTGGACTTCTTTAGCTTGCACATAAGCTCTGAAAGGGAACACACCTCCTTTTCTAGTTTGTTGTGACATTCATCAGATAACAGTAGCAAACTAGAGCCATGGCTAGCCCTGTAAATGGTGTTCAAAGTGAGTACACATTCTAAGATTGCATAAAAAATGAGAAAAGAGAATTATAAAACATTTGCTTCTTTTAGACACAGTTCACCAGCCACAAGTGGAACCGATGTCTGTTTCTGAATGAAAGCAAATAAAACAAATTGCTTTTTGCCAACAGATGCTGTGTGTTTCAGTGTAATGCCCGCTTCCTTTGCTGTCTCCTCTGATCACTTGCGTCTCACGCCCCTTCACTAACTCTATTCACCTTAAAGCCATTGCGCTGTTTTGTCAGGCTGACTCTTTGTTGTATTGTTCCCCTGTCAGAAGTCTATCCGCATCTTCCTCAACGCCATGCTTAACATACACATTGCTATGAAGCTTGACAAGTGCAATTGACCCACATCTAAAAGACTGCAAGAAATTGACCTGGTAGCCGCTGATCAAGGGTGGGACCCGTGTTCGAGGGCATTCTAACTGGGTCCACCGGGTTAACTACTACAAAAATGCACAAAGACAAAAAATATTTGCACCAGAAAGGAGTGTGTTTTGTCACTAGATTAATACGTACGAAAATAAATATGTAAAAAACATTATTGCCATGTAAATGTCGGAGAAGTACTACTTGTGCTCAATTTTTAATTTGTGTTCAAGCTAAAACATGCAGAACCTTAATTTCCGGTCAAATTTTTAAGTAACAAATGAGTGTGAAGGCCCAGTTACTGCATGAGCGTAACTCTAAGGCACTTGGGGGCAGATTTATGTTGGTAATGCGCCACGTTTGAGTCACGCAACTGAGGCGTAAACGTGGCGCATCCCTACGACCAATTTACAACGTGACGCAGGCAGGTGCGCCTCGCAAAAGTGGCTCACTCAGTCACTTTCAGGCCAATGCTGCGTCAAAACCCTGCACCTGCTTGAAGCAGGCGTAAGGCTTGACGCAGCATTGGACAAATAGGGCACCCCCGAGCCTTGCTGGAGCTGCGTCGCAACTCCACCTTTACGGCACAGATGCGTCACGCATCTGTGCCGTTTTTGCACCATGGTGCGCCGCATTGTAAATGCGCCGCACCTTGGGTGGCGGAACTGTGGCGCAAAATAACTGGCGCATCCCTGGGGATGCGCCAGTTATCATAAATCTGCCCCTTGGTACATATTACTTTGAAATCTGTTTGTGACACATTCAACAATGTCTGACTAAACAGTGACACCGGTCCCTTTATGGATTTCTAGAAATGATCACCCGAAGAATGAGCGGGGGCAGTTGTGTTTCACATACATAATTAGAAAAAAGTACTTGCAAACACAGTGTTAGGGCCACAAAGATCACACCGACGATGCACCGACAATGAGTAACTACTCACCCCTAGATGCAGGAACAGCATATAATAAAAATATTTGCACGAGCATGTTATACAGAGCTTTCCCTCAGGAGGATGTTGATGAAAATGACAAAAAACTGCTTGCCCAATTGATTTACTGCTCAATCCACGCTTCTGCTAGCCATAGATCACACGAGTCCCTGCCGCTCATAGAGGCTCATGTTAATGTGTGCCACGAGTATACGAGAGGGCCATCAGATTTCAGAAGGTGCCCTGTCAATCCTTCATGTTTTACTACTTGGGTTATTCTAATCCATTCCCTCAATAAGTGGGGGTGACGTGTCACATTGAAATGACTAATATTAAATGAGAAAATGCCCGGCCATTTGCGTGCTAGGACTTTACAAACAAGCATTTGCAATGCAATAGGTCTCGCATTAGTTATGAGCTTTTGGGGTTGCAAATAATAATGCAGCACCAATAGCTCTAATTTTCAGTAATGTGAGACCTAAGTATGCCACAATGGCACAAAATGCACACAAAAACAAAAGACATGTGATTACGAAGTAGGCCATAGAGACAACACAGTAAAAAAAATTCACCATAACAGAGTGTGATCCTTACGTGCAGTGCATGCACAAATGATGTTTATCACATTAAAGCCTATGCTACGGACTTTGCCAGTGCTGGGAAGAAAGCAGTAAAAATGCTTGTTTAAAGAAAATGGAGACTCTTTTTCTGCAAGGCGTGGCATCAAGACAAGCCCTCGCAAAAGCAACAAAAAAATATTTAATCACTCAGAGCAACCAGGTGCACAGCATGCACCTCCTGGGATGCATTGTATACAATCCGTGCGTCAGATATGGGCAAATCATGTATACAAAGCATGTACCTTCCCAAGAGACCCTGCATAACTCCATGTGTACACAGTATGCAGTGCAACACCCCTCTTAAGACATCCCATGTGCACAGCATCCACCTCCCGGGACACACTGTGTACAATCCATGCACCGCATGAGTGCACACCATGCATACAAAGCATACACCCTCCCCAGAGACCCCGTGTAGCAGCATGCCCCCATGAGTGCACACATAGCATATACCCTCCAAGAGACCACGAGTACACACCATGCACCCGTGTATGAGACTGAACACAGAACTGCGCCCACTGCTACCCAGCAGCCAGTTACTCTCTTTCTAAACACTAGCAACAAACAGGACTCCCTAAACTAACCTGAAACATCAGCTCTTAAGTAAACATGTGTCTACATTTTCCCAGTTCGCTCTTCAATGTGCCTAGAATCACACAAAGCCGAGTAACTCAGCTGGCTGTGCAGGTTTCTGTGCAGTATAAGAAATATACGTACAGGGACATGGCCTTTGTTTAAAACCCACTCATCATGGTCTAGTCCCGCCAAAAGGCACTATAATAACATTTATGCTCCAAAGAGCAGTGCGCACAAAACCTTACTGATGGTATGTAATTGCGCTAAGCACTTGACGAAATTCTCAATGAAATCTGTTTGACAAAAAAAAACAGCAGTGTACTCAATTTTTCTTTAGGTTTCATTGTAAGTGTTTCTGTCTCAGACCCTGGTCTGGAACCACCATTACACATCCCCCGCACTTGAACCTGTGCCGAGAAGGCCCCTCCTCCACAAGGGCCACCCACGCTCTTTAAACTGCATTGAAAAACACTGCATGGTAAACACTGCATCTACAAATTGTCACCCTCCCACGGAGAGGTCAAAGTTGCCCAAGAGCTCACTGTGCATGCAGGCCAGGCTCCAAAACTTAAAAGCAGGCAGTGTGGGGAAGAGAAGTGCAGGCAGTTTCAGCCGTAGGGGTAGGTGCAGTCAGTTATCCCAGCAAGGGCAGAGCTGGGCAGCAGGCAGAGCATGCAAGGGGTGGCCAGTAAGGCAAGGGTAGAGACAGCAGCACTAGGTGGACAGAAGGTAGATGGGCACTGTGGCCAGCATGGAGAGCGATGGGCAACCAGACAGCATGAGTAGATGATCTAGCGTAGCAGAGCAGGGCAGTGGGTGGGCAGAGCAGGACAGTAGGCGGGAAGAGCTGGGCACTGGACGGCCAGGGGTACGGCGGGAACTTGGTCTGTGTCTGTGTGTGTCTATCCACGTGTGTACCCGTCTCAGGAAAGGGGGGTTCTGCCTAGGTGGCCAGCAGACCTCTCCAGGAAGCTGCACATCCATGGGGGGCAGTCAGCAACTCTCCGGACCACCTGGCCCACAGGAGTCATGTTAAGAGGCGGAGCTGGTAACCCACGGACATTTTTTTTCGTAGGAGGGCAGTGTTATAGCTGACATAAGACTACAACTCCCATAAAACAGAGTGACTGTCTGCTTGCACACAGCAATGCAGTCAGCACCATGCCGGCAGGGAGGCCGGCCTCTAAGGCTCGCCTATGCATGCATTGCACTGCTAATTATTCATATGAAACAGCCCGGCAAGAACATTAAGGTGCAACTGCACCAGTTCCGCTCCCTCGTACCACTCGCTGCTTCCTAGTTTGTTTGTGGGGATATCAGTGGGCACTACAAAAGTCTGCGCCGCTGCTTCTATTTTGTGACACTCCACGGGAGTACCTTCTCCCCTCTGTGCCGCAGACGCCAAGCAAACTAACACTGGCTCAGGCACTCTAAGAGAGGTAGCTTACAGCCTCTAGACACCCCGCACCGGCCCTTGTGAATTAGTGTTCATTTGACTTTGGATAAAGTGTCTGTGAAGCAACAGAGAGTTCTTGACTACTTAATAACTGATCGCTTTAGGATTCTTGCCTAATGCTTTGATTTGCGCGCTATGGATGTGAAATAAGCGATGTGGCAAAGCGGATTTTGTGAAAATAACAGCACTGTGAATTTGCCGTTTTAACAGGGGTTTTCAAAAGTCCATGAGTTAGCTCTTCCCCTGTGAACAGAGTAAAGGTTTGCGGGGACTGGGAGGATGAGAAAGCATGGCAGGAGGTTTGTGGGGACTGGGAGGATGGGAAAGCATGGTAGGAGGGAGGCCAGGAGGGAGTAGAACGATTAAAAGAAATAAACAAGCTCTCTTTAAAACCAGTGGTGTGCGCGCACCACAGAGGAGCGGGGGCGGGAATCGAAACCTGTGGTGCATGCGCACCAAAGAGGAGCGGGGGCGAGGGAGCGCGCAGCGAGAAGAACACGCGTTGCTGCGAGTAATAGACACCGATGCGACTGGGCGAAGCAAAGGCGGGACATGCGCCCGCCGTTGCCCAATTGTGTGCCTTCTTTTTTTAAAACCAGCTAAAGCCAATGGCAGCCAGGGAAAGCAAAACCACACGCACAATCGTGTGGTAAGCTTTTAGAACCCTGTACATGAGGTCTCACGCTGCGTGACCACTGCTGCGCACTGCAACGCTAGGCGCGAGACCTAAAAAAC
This sequence comes from Lissotriton vulgaris, assembly GCF_964263255.1. Lineage (NCBI taxonomy): Eukaryota > Metazoa > Chordata > Amphibia > Caudata > Salamandridae > Lissotriton > Lissotriton vulgaris. The sequence continues at coordinate 914,061,425 of NC_141689.1, forward strand.
CAAGCCAGAAAGTATTCCTTAAGGGAAAGGCAATTTAATGTAATGAGTTTGGGAAACTGCATATTGAGTGGTCACAGCACATGTAATGGTAGGCATTGAAATGGCATACATGGGTCATAATTATCACAAAAAAATCATCTACCTCAGTTGTTTATGCGTTGAATAAAAATACATATGTATATGTTAAAGTAAACCCCATGGATATCTGCTTCTGGCTCCCATGATGGCATGTGACTTGGGTATCAGACATTGCCTGGGCAGGTGATGCCACCTGTGTTCAACATCCATTGGTCGTGTTTATTTGCCGATGTTCTAGGGCCCAAGGCTTGGAATGTGAGTCCCACAGTGACTTGGCAGTGGAGCGGCTGGTTGATGGACAAGAGGAAGGGAGGAGACCCTGCATTGTAGCAGTGGGTCTGCACATTCCTACTCATGACATGTTTAACCTCTGTATAATTGTTGTTTTCAGGCAGAGATGGGGGCAGAGAAGTAAAAAAAGAAGTGGAAATGTACCATTTCGAGCAGTGCCATTCCAACGCCTGTGCTGTAACACATCAGACACATGGTGAAACTAATTTGTCATCTCCATACTTTGTGGCTCAAGCTATTCCAGGGTTCTTAAAGGTACTGCCATAAAGATGTCATTAAACTGTAGATTGCGGTGTAACAACTAGGATGGCTTGTAAGTGCAGACAAAGATGTTCTGCTCCAATCACTTGGGCAGGGTAAAATATCTGGGATATTTTTATGTAAAGAACGTCAAGGCAAAATATATCAGCAGATACTTTCCTTATTCTAGGTGTTACTTTGCTCAAAGCAGATGTCAGTGTGTTATTATTTTGCAGACATATCTGTATTTAAAATATCCGGGAAAATCTCTCATTACAGGTGCATGTGTAAGTCTAACAGACCATACCAGGAGTCCAACTGCATACAGGACAGATGGGGCAGAAGGGCACTTTTGTCCAATAGGCACAGATTCATTATCCACCTGCGGGCATGGCAATATTTCTAAGATATTGAGGGAATTTTTACAACAATCGCTTAGTGGACTAGTGGAAGGACTTTAGGAGCATCTAAATGGACCTTCACCGGTCACCGGCAGCCAGCTTGTAACCTTTCAGAACTATCCTATTTTCAATTGTAAATGTAAGGTACAATCCTGGGTTGAAACCAGTTTAACAGGGAGGTGCCCCACACGAGGTTAGTCTTGGCATTGTTCATTGTGAGACAGCTGGCCTTTATTAAGGTGTGAATTTCTGTCTAGTTGTCCTGAAACCAAGAAAGGTCAGGATTAGCTTGGTGTCACTTAAGGAGAGGTTGAAAACGAAATTCATGTTTAAGTAGTAGCTAAAAAGGCAACATCAGTGTATACACAATAAATAACACAGTTAAAAAGCAAGAGCCATAATAAATACGTCATGTAACTTTTGACCAGTTTCAAGGTACCATTTCAATGAGGCACAGCTTAAATTGTTCCATAAATATTGGGAAAATAATCACTAGCCACCCCCAACATTTCAGCCACTGTGTACAGTCATTAAAGTTGAATTTCCGAAAGAGGGTATCCAAAGCTGCAGCCAAATTTAGTAGGAGCAGGGAAGCTATCTCCCATTCACAAAGTACCTCAAAAAGGAATCTTTTCACATTACGGACTACAGTGTATGTGCCTCTACCTAGTCAGATTGTTAGACCTGGCATCCTTGTTGTGGTGTTCTCCCTAACGTTTTGCCTTCAGCCCTTCTGTGTGCTGACTTCATTGTTGCTGGTTTTAGGATTCTGCACACTTTTCTACTGCTAACCATCGCTAAAGATCTTGTGCTCGCTCCTTAAATATGGTGGAATTGACTTATACCCAATTGGCCTATTTAATTTACTGGTACGTCCCTAGTAAATTGGTACTACCGGTGCCTAGGGCCTATAAATTAAATGCTACTAGTGGGCCACATCACTGATAGTGCCACCCACTTAATTAGCACTTTAAACATGTCCCAGGCCTGCTATTGCAGGCTGTCTGTGCAGTTTTAAACTGCCATTTCAAAATTACTAAATATACCTTTTGCCAGGTCTCCAAACCTTCCCTTTTAATACATATACTTCAGTTCTACGGTAAGCCCTGAATAGCCCAGAGGGTTGGTTTAATGTATTTAAAAAGTAGGATATATTTTTTAAAGTTTTACATGTCCTAGTAGTGAAAACCCCTTAAATTATTTTTTAATTACTACAAGGCCTACTTCACATAGAAGATAACAGTGGAGTTACCTTATTACATTTAATAAGCTGTCATTTTCAAATGGAAGCATGTAATCAGTTCATGTTAGCTGTCTTTGAAATTGTAATAAAAATCCTATCTGATGGTGAAGTCAGATTTTTATTTACAATTTAGAAAATGCTAGTTACAGAAAGTTGATGGCAGTTTGGGTTGGACTGTTCACATAAGGAGCAGAGTCAAAACTGATTTGCATATGGGTAGGTCCAAACTGGGGTGGCATGGTGAGCAAAAGAATGATGGATTAAACCCAGATATTTGTGACTGGGGTGAATGTTTGCATTGTTCAGCATTCCGTCCATCATTTGTTCCTTTTGTAGTTATAGAAAGTTGGCATTTACCTTTCTTAGCCATTTAGTGCCTGCAGCCTGTCTTTGCCACTGGATTCAAGCAAGCCGGGCTGAGGACGGCTGGAATGCCAGAAACCGGTCCTCGGAAGCTTGTTTCCGGTCCAGGGAAGACATGGCTTGGCAGGTCGGGCTGGACTGTTTCCATGAGGCACAGGGTCAGACTGATTTGCATATAGCCGTGTCTGAACTGGGGTGGCAGAGTGGGCTAAAGAACAGTGATGGATTAAACCCAGATCTTTTGACTGGGTGTGAGTGTTTGATTGATTCAGATGCTCCGTCCATCACCACCCCCTTTTGTACTGCTTTTGGCCGCCATAAGTGTGGCAGGGTATGCTCAGACGTGAGTCCCTTGCTCACTTTGCCACTGGATTCAAGCAAGCCGGGCTGAGGACGGCTGGAATGCCAGGCTGGAATGCCAGAAACCGGTCCTCGGAAGCTTGTTTCCGGTTCAGGGAAGACATGGCTTGGCAGTTCGGGCTGAACTGTTCCCATGAGGCACAGGGTCAGACTGATTTGCATACAGCCATGTCTGTACTGGGGTGGCAGAGTGGGCTAAAGAACGGTGATGGATTAAACCCAGATCTTTTGACTGGGTGTGAGTGCTTGATTGATTCAGATGCCCCGTCCATCACTACCCCCTTTTGTACTGCAGCCTGTCTTATGGTCAGCTAACTGGGTGTAGTTGACAGTTGGGCTTTGTGTATCCTTCCTAGGCAGCCATACACAATAGAGAACTTAGGTGTGCCATCTGGATGGGCTATCACTGGCAGGATGGGAGGGCGGGGTTGGGCACAGCCCTACTTACACTTAGGGTTTGTACCTATTCTAGATTGACCTGGCAGTGGATAGTAACCAAATTTAATATGATTCACAATGGGAAATTAATGTTTGCAAAAGGTCTCTATTTAGTATGCTTTAGTTGGTTAAGAGAACTTTTAAGATCAGTAGTATTTTGCAGGATGTGATCTCTCAGACCAGCACGTAATGAAAATGAACCATTTATTTTACAGTAGAAGCAAAACCGCCTACTACCACCTTAACAGTACTGCTATGACAAATTTAGCCTTCAGTTTTAACTATCAGTAATAGGAGAATTATTTACATATACTAACACTGTGGAAAAGGAATGAGTGCACAGTATGACAGAGCCATTTGAAATAGCCTCAAGAAAAATAAAAGCAGAAGAGTCCAGCAGGTTTCTGGGAAGCTTACTAGGCAGAAATGAAGAAACCTGAGGCAGGTGATGGGGGCATACGGGTAGCTTAAAAAAAATTCTTCTAGATATGGTGGTGAATACATGAATAATTACCAAAAGGGCTTGAGACACAACAAAAAAGTAAGTAAAAAGGAATAATTGCGGTACTCAAATATTGTTGTCACAAGTTTCTCTCCCTTCACCAAAAGATTGACCAGTTGGAATTAACAGAAAAAGTATGCCCAATCAGATGCTATTTTTGTAATTGATATTCGGGCCACAATATTTATGGAAAGCACTATCTCTGCATATATATAGACAAATATTAGTAAAGACAGACATACGATCCATTTGCACACTTTGGGCCACTATAATGGACTGGACATAAGCATAGTGCTGTGTGAATTAATATTCATATGATACAAGCATCTGTTTACATTATACTGCTCTTTTATGTTCTAAATCATTGTCATTGTTACACTACAGAATGTGTTAGGGCTAGAATGTTCCTAATAGAGGAAGGCAAAATGTCAAATATAGCATCTTGGTATATAATGTAATTTTTATATTGTGATTTACTACACTACAGAATGGGAATAGGTCAACCCAAGAATCATGGGTACTGTAGTTGCAATGCGGAAAAGTCACCAACAAGCATGGGAGATGTAGTTTCCCGCTTTCATTTCCTATAATGATGGCATTCTTAGGGGATTCACTGCACACAGTGTATTCTGAGACAATGTCTAACAATGTGACCATGTTTGAATTAAGCACCGCTATTCAGTACCCGGCCTAAAACCATTACTGTGTGAGTTGTCCCTAGCAGATATCCGTAAATGCGCACAAGGGCCAAGATAATATGGATGCGATCTGATAGGTGCTCCACCATTGTATTTAACATATATGTATATGTCTATAGTGAGGAAGGTAATGGCAAGGTATATGGAATCATTCCAACACTGACTTTTCTATAATCGAATTTGAACCACCAGTAGTGTAGGTAGGATAAAGCAGGGGCACAAACATCTTGCCAGTCTTCCTATTTTGAACTACACAATGCTGAGTGGTTCAAATATTATTATTATTATTATATTTCTTATATAGCGCCAGAATCGACCCCCGAAGGGGTATCTCCGCGCTTGCCTTGGGAACCCGTCCTGGTTTTTCCCTGTGAGATAGCCCCTACAGGGCATCCCCAAGGTGAAAGCCAGGCATCCCGCTGCGGGGGGCCGTTGTGGAGATTAAGCAAGCTTAATGCCCAGAGTTGCAGAGTGTGAACCCATGATTAGGTCAGGCACCGAAGCGAGAATTATCGAGTCCGTGGACATTTGAGCTCAACACCCTGCCGCGTCGGGAATTGAACCCTGGTCCCGGGTCTGACCTCTGCTTCAGGGTCTGCCTGCTCTAACCAGTGAGCCACACTTCTCCACGATTATAGAATTGTTGATTAACCTCAATCAGATGCACATTGTTTTTTATTCTTGCAGATACCTTCCGATATATGGTTCTTGCAGAGGAAGGAATGTACACCCCATATAAGAGGTGATTTGGTTGTATCGTTTCCAACCATTTCTATTGTACTAAATTATATATTTTCTTTTTATAACATTTTTTTCTTTTACACTATTGCAGTAGCAAGTATTGGGTGGGTCCTGACGAAGGCACTAGACAGAACGGTGTATGAGTGTGCCGAGACATGTTGACCACTTTGTAATCTTAGACAGCTATTTGGTTAAACTGTCTTTCTGCACTGTTCTTAATTTGAATTGTGGGAGACAACAATAAATACAGGGTCTGTGGCAACTCAATTTTAACTTCACTAATCACTCATGCACTGCACTTAGTTCCCACACATTCAACTACTCTCATCTGGTAATCTAGTGAGTTAAAACTGCTACATGAAAACATCCTCGGGCTCCCCGATCATTATGATAGGGTTGTAGCCCTTAGTGTCACTAGAGTGACTTTAAGAGGAGACCCAGATGATGAAGCACGTCACCCGGTTGGTGAGCGATGGGAATCCAGAAATCTATTGAATATTTTTCCTTTCTTTTGCGGCGGGTGTCTCATTGTTGTGTTTTTTCTCTAGAATTTATAGTGCTTAGAACACTGTTGTAGACCCTTGGATACACGTAAGAGGTACATCAAAGATTTCTTAATATAATATAGTTGCAAAGCTATATATTCACTATAAGCTGTCTAGGTTTCACAGAATGTACCCATTGTGTAAACCTTTCAAATTAGTATAGTGAAATATGAAATTAATTAGAGTGGTGGACATGTTAGTCTTTTACTTGGATTGAAAAGGATAGTGGATGGATAGAAAGGAAGTATTTAGAATGTGTTTATTTTGTTTGTTTGCTTTGGAGCTCATAGCAGTAGAACAAGGCTTGCGATGAGTAAAAGGGAAGTGGGGGGATGAGTAAAATAGAGGTGGAGGGGAGGAGGCAGAGGGAGGGCTTAGAAAGGCTCGTTCTGGGAGATCGGAACAGTAAGAGGTATGAGATGATGCAAGGAGGGGTGGAGTAGGGAAGAGTCTCAAAAGGGTTATTTTGTGGATCATATTAGTGGTATCGGGTCGGGGATGAATGAGAGAGTGGAGGTAATGGTTATATTGATAGAAGTATAGGGTGCGGAATAGGCTAGTGCATTAGAAAAAAGTAGTAGAAAGAGGTTTGAGGCGAGTCAGAGAGTTGACTAGAGGATATATTGAGATCACTTCCTGAAGGGTCTCAAAGCGCTGGGGGCCATCGGCGAGATTAAGTAAGCTATTGCCTAGAATCACATGATACTGAGCTGAGCTGCTGCCAGCGATCAAACTGTGAGCCCCGTGCTCCAGCGTCAGCTGCTCTGCCCGCTGCGCCATACCTCACTGCTAATTTCATAACTTGATTCTCATGTGGACTTCTAACATTAACAATTTAAATATATATGAGGCAGACGAGAGGATCTTCGTCAGTTCCTAAAGGTTAATTTTGTGTTTTCACCTAGTTCATGATACAATGTGTACATCTTTGTTTCTCAGACACAATATATTAGGCCTATGATGTTCATCTCCAAAAGAGACAGGGGAAAGGGATATCACATCAAGCATGATTAATACATTAATAAAGTTCAAATGCAAACATCTACTGGCCGGTCCCTCACAGTGCAAGACCCCAGAAAGTTCCCAACAACATGTTCCTAGAAAAACTCTTACAGACTGTGTTCTTGATTGTATGTCAAAATATTATATTATACAAAATATTATGTCTAAATATATGCGTTCCTCTACCTCACCCACAAATATTCACTGGCCCAAACATACATTTTCCCAATTTAGAAAGCACCATGCCTTCAGTCTTTACAAAGCAGGAAACAAGAGAGCTCTTTATAATGTTACTTGCTTTTTGCTCTGCTTGGCACAGGGCCATCACATTTAGCTATTATGGTTTGTGCTGCCCCAACAGAGCATGATATATTAAAAGGAAATGACTGAGGTGTCAGTTTATTGGCAAAATGTGTCTTAGTTCAGTCATTAATGATAGAAGTCCTGGATCCCCTGGCATATTCAGCACTGCATTAAATGCACCAGCACTTGCAACCTTCTCGATTTGGCCTGGTAGCCTATCAGAAGATCGTATTTTAAATAATGTGCTTCAGAAATATCATACCCAAAATACTGATTACCACAATATAATGAAGGTAAGTATATCTATGGATTACTCTTTTAACTACAGACATACGTACTTTGATGACATATATCTCAAAGGTACTGTGGTATTAACAGCAATTTATACTTAACAAACATGCACCTACCATCATGTTAATGAGTGGTTGATATTTTGGCTATGACATTTTTGTAGCATGTTAGAAATGGGATTTCTGGTTGTCTAGGGCTTGCACCTAAGCCAAGCAGAAACCACCACTCTAGTCAGGGCAAGGGAGTTACACGCTGAAGATAACCCCTGCTCACCCCCTTGGTAGCGTGGCACGAGCAGTCAGGCTTATCCCAGAGTCAATGTGTAAAACGTTTGAGCAACATACACACAGCATCAACACACTAGACACATTAGAAAAGAAACTCCGCACAAGGTTATATAAAATAGCCTTTGTATTATCCAAAACACATGAGTTCATAATCACACAATGTACATGTGCCAACTGGCATGGGGTAATATTCACAGGGTAGTATATACAGGACCAGGCCAATCGGGCCACGTTCAGAACCATCAGAATGCAGGAAGTAGGTATAAAACACAACCAGTAACTACTGGTACAATAATGACCTCCGTATTGTCACATTAGGCATAAAACACATTAGGCCCCAAACCTCATTAGCATAAACACATTACGCAATAGGACCTCAGCATTATCACACTAGACATAAAACATAATAGGCCAAACGTCATTAGCATAAACACATTACGCAATAGGCTTCACCAGCATAACAACCATATTAGACATAACCACATTATGCATAAATCTCATAGCATAAATACATTATGCAATATCTGTAGGCATGAACACCTTGGGCATAAACAACCTAACATAAACAGATTATGCCTACATCAACACATGGCATGAACCACCTTATGCCTTACCATAGGCATACACGCATTGGGCATCACATTAGGGAGCGCCTCGTCACCAACAAAATGCCCCCAAACGATGCAGCTGCCGCTAACCGGCGGTGCATCTGAGGGGAAATGACCACTGGCACTAACTGTGCCTCCTGGGTCCCCAGTTAAGACCTGGGCATATGCAAATCAGTCTTGGCCATGTGCCTCATGGGAAAAGTCCAGCCCAAACTGCCAAGCCAGGTCCTCCCTGGACCAGAAACAAGCATCCTAGGACCGGTTTTGGGGTTTCACCCCTCTTCAGCCAGGATAGCTTGAATCCAGTGGCCCCTCTATGGGGCTCCAGCAGTAACGATGTAGTAGTTCACAAAGCGCTAAGCCTCCAAGAATTTCAGGAGCACAAGGCTAGGCCCAGGCAGCCAGCTCACAGGGCCCTCCGGCAGGAGGCAGTCCCTGGTGGCGGTTCCTCCTGGGGCCCAGCAGCAGCAAGCCCCAGCACAAGAAAAAGCACAACATTTTAATGGGGGTCACAGCCCCAATATTTATACACCCTTTCTCCTTTGTCTGCCCTTGGCACAGGCTTGGGGCAACCATCCTGAGCTGGTTCTGGGGGGTTTTGGAGCACTTTGTTGACAAGGCTCCTCTTCCCCTTTTTCAAGAGGGTGCTCATCATCAGACACAGCACAGGGGGGGCGGAGCCAGCATTCACCTAGGCTGGCACAGACCTATTCAGGTTCTGTGAAAACTGGCCTGTACACCGGGTTATGTGTGTATTTCCTATATTCTATCACACATTGTTGCTTCATAGATTGACTAACACCGTGATATGTGAATTTATAAAACTTCTTTTTAATTATTTTTAATTATTTTTTTCTCACAATAGTTATATGGCTTTTTATCCTTTTTTTTAAGTAGCAATTTGTACACTTTTTTTACAATGATTCATAAAAATTCTAAACATGAATATACACCTAATCAAAATAGTTTATGATATATGCGCTAGTACATATGTCAACAGTTGATTTTCATCGCCAAATACAAAACAGACCTATTCAGGGTCAGGGGGCTACTCCTCCCACTACTCCAAATGCAGATGCCCTATTCAGCCTAGCGCTGACTCACCCTGGCCCTCCTGGAGCCACACACGCCTCACCAGCCCCAACCACTCCAAAACCAGACATGCAATACACATCAGGCAGGCAGACACATAGCACACAAAAATGCCAACTTCTAAAAGTGGCATTTCTAGGATAGGTATAATAAATCTGCACACACTATTGCTTAGCATTTTATTTCACTATTCCAAATATACCAAACTTGACCACGCTGCTCCTCTCATATCAGGAATTACAGATGAAACACTTATCAGGGAATCCCCAATGCATTCCTATGAGAGGGAAGCCTCACAGCAGTGAGAAACCAAAATAGCTATTTGTCACTACCAGGACATGTCACACACTTAAGGTACATGTCATACCTTTTACCTACAATGCACCCTACCCATAGGGCTAACAGGGGCCTAACTTAGGGTTGGCTGACATGCAATAAAAGGGGGGTCAGAGACATGGCACACACTTTAGTTGTCACCTCACAGTGGCAGTAACACTGCACACAAAGGCCCTGCAAAGGCAGAGGCCTGAGATAGGTTTGAACGGTTACTTTGGTGGGTGGCGCAATCAAAGCTGCAAGCCCACCAGTAGCATTTAATTTACCGGCCCTGGGTACCTGTGATACCACTTTAGAAGGGACTGACAGGTAAATTAAATATGCTTAACAGGTGTAGACCAATCTTATCAAACTTATCACAGGGAGCACACAGACTTTACACTGGACAGCAGTGCTAAAGTGCCCAGAGTCCTGAAACCTACCAACACCATGTCAGAAAAAGGCTAGGAGGAAGGCAAAAAGTTCAGGGATGACCCTGCAAAAAGGGCCAAGTCCAACATAGCACAATATTTTTCAAAATGATATTGTTATGTACAAACTTTGGTCTAAAATTTGAGTGGCTGGTGGGAGGAGCAGTTTTCTATGAACGGTTTAAGGGACCCCAGCTGAGCTTGTGCAGTTGTAGAGACACAGGGCCCCACCTAGTTCTTTTGGTGGATGACATGACACATCAACTTAAAGCTGTGTCTGTGCCCACAGCTGCAGGCTTGTTCTCCAGGATAACAGCTCATAATCATCAAAAGAGACCTGGGTGCTCTAGAGAGAAGTGGTAGGAGGTGAAGTCTCTGAGCATGCTTACTCCTAGATGAGGTCTCAGGACTAGTTTGGGTGTTAGTTTGTGCTTTATAAACTAATACATATTTCACCTGCCCACATCCACCCACCTTACTCTTCAAAACAAATGCACTATGGTTGTATATGTATGTAAATTGTGATTCACATGGTACATAATATTCATTGCATTATTTTACGTGTTCAAATCCTTGATCTGCTTGATCTGACTATCTATCAGTCTTCCTCATTAGGAAAAGCTTGCAGACACAGGAGAATAGAGGGTAATTTAATGAATCATTGTGGCCCCATTATTCATTTAACTTAATCAGTATAATGGTCGGGGAAGGGTGTCGTATGGACAAAAGTGCTGCAGCTTAGATAGTCTCAAGAGTGTGATGGAAGTTGAGACAAGGTAGCCATCAGCTTTAACACGCATCGACTTGTGCAGGTTATGTTTGTGCAATTTAAACTCTTTCTAGGATTATTGATTTTCTCTCAGTGAACATTCTTTCGCTAAAACCTATTTTCTCTGCAGGTGGCTTACCTCAGACAGCGCCTTTCTGCCTTTGTTTGTCCTATTAGCTCCAAGGGGACTTGGAGGTGACGGGGTGCAGCAGCAGTGAAGTACGATGTTAATGTTCTAATGCTTTCACCTTTCATGTCAGTAAATTTGTGTTAGCAATTTGAGCTGCGTAAAGATCACAGCAATCTCTATACAATAACTCGCGTGGTCTAAAGTCATGAGTAAGTATCACATCACTCAGCACACAAATGCTTTAAACATGTAGAGTAATGGGAGAGCTGTTGCTGCTGCGCTAGAAATAATAATCTAGAACACCTAAGAACATAGCGCCTGATTTAAATACTGGCGAACGTCCCATGGGCCCGCCAAGGCAACCGAGTAAATAACTTAGTTGCCCTGGTGTAAGGACCGCCCACCAGATTTATAATAGACTGCCAGCCAGGTGGTAATTTATAAAAGCATTGGCAGAAACTGGCATGACAGTGGTTCCTATCAATGCATCTTCCTCTGCTGCGGGCCTGCATCAGTAGGATGCAGATCCGTAACATAGCATATTTAATTTTTGTTTTAAAAATAAAAATTCCAAAATTGGATTTTCTTTCTGGAATACAAATGTAATGCTCCCATCACCATGGAAGTCTTCTCCAATAGCAGGTGGAGTGTTATAACGGTTTTAATGTTCCTTACCACTAGCTATTATCTGGCAGCAAGAAAACAGTAAAAAATTACTACATGTCTGCCCCACTCTAATTTGGGTGGACGGACATGTAACCCTTTCTCCGATGCCCTTACTCCCCATGGCCTTCAGAGAAGTGTGACATCTGTGGAGAGAGAGTAGTGTCCGTTGTGCCCAAATCTAAGATCTACCAGCCATTACATTTGGAGGTCAAACCACTACATTGGTGGGGATAGAGCTCCATCACCGTTGCCACGGAGTACCCTATTCGCCAATATATAATTCAGGCTCTTAATCATAGAGATGTAATGGTAGCCACAGAAATATGCTCCTGGTGCAGTATTGCAAGCAGATGCAGGAATTGATGCTTCGTTCTCCATTTTTGCAGTATCCACAAAGATTTCCAGCCTCCATGTCACCATGTCCACTGGTGAAAGGCCATCCTGCCCATAGGACAGAATCGGGGAAGGTGGGTATTGTGTTTGTTAGCCTAGTTTTCCATAATTTTAAAATACAGAAGTGAAGTTTAGTATGTAGGAACTCACAGTGTCATGACACATCTTTCCATGAAAGTGGTTTTGTCGCTGTGTGTTCAGAAACCACTCTTTTAGAAAGTGGCTGAGTTTTGTGCTTTAAGCATTTCTGTGTGTCTCTTCATGTGGTAGTGCTCAAAAGAAAATAGGTTCACCTAGTTGGATATTCACAGGGTCCTCTCACTTGTAGTCAGTTCAACTAGAGCTTAGGAAATACACTTTCATCTTTTAAGCCAAGACTATTTAAACAGGGAAGATTAGGTCAGAGTAGTGCATTTAGCAATTTTGGGGCTAACACCAACAAAACCTCACATTTACTGTGGCATCATTCACAAGAATGTTAACAACATATATCATACACTTCACTGTATAATTTCTGCCAGTTTGCAAAACTCTTTTGGTGTGCACATGGAATGCTAGAAATATTTTAGATTTTGTTTTCATTTCATAGGGGCAAAATGGGGGGTGAACTTTCAAATTGTGCAATCACCTTCTGTAGAAGACAAACCTCCAGCTTGTATCCTGTGTAACAAATTTCTTCTCCAGGATAGGACCTCTTCAAGCCGAAGTCTGAAGTCTTCAGCCCTCCAGGTGTGTAAAGATGAGAGGGTCAGGGTGGCCCTATGGATGATTTTGATGCAGGCAAAAGGGCTGAGGATCTGAAGGGAGGGTGTGTAGAACCTAAGGACTGAGTCGATGGAATGCTTTGGCTTGGATTGTGGAGGGGACGAGCAGAAGATCCTGGACAGTTTGCCATTGGGGACTTAGTGCAGGGTACATGGGTGGCTGACAAGTGATGCTAGATCCCACTTGTCCAAAGTGCCGGCTCACGGAAGAGGGAACACTTCCCCCACCTTGAAGGGCTGCTGGCACAGCCACCTTTTGTTTTTGGTTTATGATTTTTGAAATGCAACTGTTCCATTGACCTGTGAAAACTTGCAGGGTTTAAAAAACCTACTGTTAGATCTAGCATCCCTGGCATGGTTTGCCCCCTAAACTTTTGCGTTCAACCCTCCTGTTTTGCTGACTTTGTTTTTGCTGGCCTTAGGCCTCTGCACATTTTACCACTGCTAACCAATCCTAAAGTGCTTGTGCTCTCCCCTTAAAACATGGTAAGATTGACACATTTAATTCACTTGTAAGTATCTACTAAAGTGACATTGTCTATGCCCAGGGGCTGTAAATTGAATGCTACTAGTGTGGGCACTGATTGGGCCACCCACTAAAATAGCACTTTAAACATATATCAGGCCTGTCACTGCAGCCTGTGTGTGTAGGCTTAAACTGCAGTTTTTGACTTGGCAAAATAAACCTTTTGCCAGACCCAAACCATCCGTTCCAATACATATAAGTCACACCTAGGGTAGACCCTGGACCACCCAGAGAGCAGAGTGAAGTGCGATTAAAACGTTGTACATGTACTTTTATGTTTGTACATGTCCTAGTAGTGAAAAACTCTTAAATTAATTTTTTTAATACTACGAGGCCTACCTCGACCATATTATAACATTGGAGTTACCTTATTACATTTAATAAGCTGTAATTTCCAAATAGGAACAGGTAATCAGTGTATGTATGGTGTCTCTGGAATTGTGTTGAAAAACCCTAAATTACAGTTAAGCCAGATTTAGAATTACTATTTTGAAAATGCCACTTTTGGAAGTTGGCCTTTTCCTGCCTTAGCCATTTGGTGCCTGCAACCTGGGTCTGTGTCACATAACTGGGTGTGGTTAGCAGTTGGGATTTGTTTATTCCTCCTAGACAGCCACACACAATAAAGAGCTTAGTTGTGACTGGATGAATATCACTGGCAAGATGGGAGAGGTGCTGGACTGCTGCTCTGAAGGACCGCTGAGCTGTTGCCTGCTGCCCTCTTTCCTGGGTGAGAAGAACTGGACCTGCATCTCTTGAACCATCAACCCAGAGTGACTCCAAGGGCTAGGTGGAGGGCCTCCTGATATGAAGCCTTGGGGACACAACAAACTTCCAATAACCCTGTATATGCACATGGACTCTGTCACCTGTGAGTTCTCCCTGCTAAATGGTGCCACCTCAGACCTGGACACTTGGAAGTGGGCTTAAAATGCTTTGCCAGCCTCTGTAGATCAAGCGGAATTGAAGCCTCTCCTCTGCTGTGCAGTGCAAACCCGAGCAGAAACTATGCATCACCACTGCTGTGTGGATTAGACCCATCGCAAAGACCTGCATTGCCTTCGCAGTCCAATTGGAACGGCACTTTCTCTGCGCAGGCCCTTGAGTTCCTCTTCAGTGTATACCTCAATGACGATGCAAGGCTCCACATCGAAGGCTTGAGACTCCTTTGTGCTAATGTATCACCCTGACTGTGTGCCGCATCTTCGACGCTGGACTTTGCATCAACATCCCCATCGATGGGATCCTCAATGATAAAGCAAGCCCACGCATCCCAGCCTCGCTGCATCTCGGAACTGACGCATCCCTTCCGCTGCACAACACATCTTCGATGTGAATCCCTACAACACTCTGCAAACCAGGATTTAAGGTACTCAGTTCAGTGGGCCTAACTGGTTCCCAGTAGCCACCTGCTCTCCATCACAGTCGGCCTGAACTTGTAAATTTGTCCCAGTCCAGCGTGACCAGATATCCACATTTGCTGCTTTGTGCTTTCTCGCTCCATTTCCACTAACATCTTTAAAATTGCATATTTTTGGTTCTACTGATTGGATTTCTGTCATTTTGGTCGTGTTTTATTTATGAAAGAAAGCCTATTGTTTGGTCTTCGTGAAGGATACTTTTTGTGTGATTTTTTTGTAGGACATGCCCTTTTTGGCTAAAGTTCCCTAAACTTTTTGCTTTCCCCCTAGTACAAGTGTCCCCTGTGTAAAGTGTAATGGTAATTCGTTGGCCATGATTGGTATGTTTGCCTTACTAGTAAAGTCCCTAGTGATGTGCACTGTGTGTGCCAGGGCTACTAATGCAAAGGTGTGCGGAGAAGGGAACTCAGCCCTGCAGTGGAGGGCCTGCGCGCAGTTTGCTAAGTTAGAATGTTGTCCTGACAAGTGGTTGCACTAGTCAGGACATTATGCTAACTTAGCAAACTGCGCGCAGGCCCCACTTTCCCTTTTCCGTACACAGTGGGCACCCCTGTGGTAGGTCCCAGGTAACCCCTGGGCAGGGTGCACTGTGAGTAAAAGGCAGGACATATACTAAGGTGTGTGCTATCTCCTGACAGTGAAAAACACTCTATTTCGTTTTTCACTGGTGAAAGGCCATCCTGCTCATAGGACAGAATGGGGAAGCTGTGTATTGAGTTTGTTAGCCTAGTTTCCCATAATTTTAAAATAGAGAAGTGAAGTTTAGTATGTAGGACCTCACAGTGTCATTACACATCTTTCCAAGAAAGTGGTTTTGTCGCTGTGTGTTCAGAAACCATTCTTTTAGAAAGTGGCTGAATTTTGTGCTTTAAGCATTTCTGCTGAATGTGGATTGACTGTCTGGATCTGAGAGGTGAGAGGAGCTGGGGGAGGTCTTGACCCAGGGAGGGGTTAAGATGGCACTAAGCTGACCTGCATCTTGATAGGTGGCAGAGGAGATGCCTCGGAAGGTTAAGAGGCCTGGGTTGCTCCTATAAAACAATTGACCCATCTCCGGCTGAGTGATTATGGATCCAGACCCCCAGTATCAAAGGGAGAAAGGTGATACTGGGAGGGAGACACCCAGAACTGATTTAGGCAGGGGTCAGTGACACCTGAGCACAACAAACTTCAAAGCCATTTAGGGGTAAAACTAGTAGAGCTGAGACCCCTGAACGTTGGAATAGAAATGGATTGAGACTGAAAAGGCTTGGACCCATTTCTTGGTCAAGAGGAACCTCTGCTAAGGAAGGAGCGACTGAAGAGACTGCTGGGAAGGACCAACCCTTGCTTCGTGATCTGGGGCTGGTCTGCAGTTTGCTGTTTTAACCAAGGAAGAGGCTGTTGGGACTGTGCTTTGTGCGCTGGGTCCCCCTGCTTGAAGAAGACTTTGCTTTGTGCTGTGTCTTGTTAGCCCAAGGGCCTGAGGTGAGCTGGCTCCCTGTTTGGAAACAGAGGAACATGAAAGTTTCCTGAGATGTTTCAAGCAACGCAGTGGGCTCGTGTTGTGGCAGCTTGAGACCCTCGGAAGGTTTACCCTGTGATCTCGGACATACGGAGGAGAAGTGAAACTCGGACAAGCTGGATGCGTGTCATGGTGCACAGGAGGCATTGGTGAAGAGCGCCTGGTCAGCGGTGCATCGAAGGTGAAGTGAGTCTCGGGCACGCTGGGTGCATGTCGTTGTGCACCGCAGGCATTAGGGAAGAGCGCCTGGTCAGCATGTGCATCAGAGTCGAAGTGAGACTTGGACGAGCACGGTGCGTGTCATGGTGCACAACAGGTGCTGGTGAAGAGTGCCTGGTCAGCGGGTGCATTGGAGGTGAGTGGAGTCTCGGACGTGCAGGTTGCATGTCGTCGTGCACAGGAGGCGTTGGTGAGGAGAGCCTGGTTAACGTGTGCATCGGAAGTGGAGTGAGTCTCAGACACGCAGGGTGCGTGTTGAGGTGCACCGGAGACGCTGGTGAAGAGCGCCTAGTCATCGAGTGCACCGGAGGAGAAGTGAGGCTCGGACACAGTAATCATGTTGGGTGCGTCCGAAGGCATTGGTGAAGAGAGCCTGGATATCAGGGCATCGGAGTTGGAGTAAGTCTCAATGAAGCAGTATGCATGCTTTAATGCATCTTGGGACTGTGGAGGTGATCAGCTGATCATCGTGTGCACTGGAAGAAAGTGAGTCTCTGGAACTGTTGTGTACGTGTCTTAGTGCCAACTGAGACCGCAGGAAGGAGTGCCTGGTGAACGTGCGCTCCGAGTTGACATGAAGTCCCATCAACATTTTGTGTGTGGCTTTAACTAGAGGAGACCCGGAGGGTGCTGTGGTGAGTAGTGCACCCAGGGTAATGTAATCTCAGAGGCGTGAGTACGTGTGCCCTGCGGCCTCCTGAGACCATCCTATCAGTCACGGCCCTGACCGGCAGCCCTGGAGGAGCTGAGCTGCTAGGCCAAACCGCTGAGGCCCATTGAGAAAGTTCTGCACGGAATGCCCAGTTCGCTGAAGGAGGAGAGGAGAGTGGGGTCACGCCCCAAGGTACGGTGGATCACTACCTGGGCGGGGTGTTCGCTCAGAGGAACACTCTCTCTGCCTCTCAGTCCTTCTGGCGGCATGAGTCTTTGCTTCGGCTCAGATTGGGGCCCCTACTGACTAAAGGAGTGGCAGTACTGGGGCCAGAAGGAGAAGCTGTACTTTATGTAATTGTTGATACGTGTGGGGGGGCAACTGTCATCCAAGAGGCTGACTGTTGAAATACACATTGTCAATATTGCTGCTAACGAACTGCCGGACTGTCTTATGACACCTGACATTATTTCTGCATAACAACATACACGATTGTAGAGCTACACATTGCATTATTTCTCCATTGCAAAGTACAGGATTTTAGAGGCCCACATTGCATTATTTCTTAATTGCAAAGTACATGATTGTAGTTACGAATTGCATTAATCCTTAATTGCAAAGTACATGATTGTAGCGGTGCGCATTGCATTATTTCTTCATTGCAAAGTACATGATTGGGGTGTGACGCATTGCATTACTCCTTCATTGCGCAGTACAAGATTGTAGCGGTATGCATTGCATTATTTCTCCCATTGGAAGGTACCGGGGTGTATCAATATGCATTGTATTATTTCTCCTTTGCCAAGCACAGGATTGTATTGTTACGCAGTGCACTATTGTTTGTCCATTGCAACGTGTGTGATTCTAGCATTGCGATCAGCATAGCATTTTGAAAGCAGTGGTTGGGATTTGAACCTACCAGCCTGCCGGAACAGATATTACCCTTTATTATATGTTGGCTTTTGCATCGTTTGGTCTGATCGTATATTTTTTTATATAACGTTTATACTCATTTTATCAACCTTGTGTGGAGGTTGCTGTGAGTGTGGTTGCACATACTGTACACTTGTACCTTGGAGATAGGCCTGGCTGCTCGTGCCAAGCTACTAAGGGGGTGAGCAGGGCTATCTCAAACGGTGTCTTAACGTGGCCCAACATTGAGTCAGGAGTCCCGGGTCTCGCATTGGGAGACAGTGGTGGGGGACTGGGACTCCAACATTTTTACTTTATTATGGTTTGAAGTGTTGAGGAAATACTTTACACATTGCCTCTAAGTTAAGCATGATTGCTTGGGCCAAGCTACCAGGGGGTTGAGCACAGTTTAATTTAGGGTTGGCTTGTGCCTCACCCTGACAAGGATTGTGGTTGCTGGTTTTTCCAAGGCTCACACCCCAGTCATCCAACAACCCAATTTCTTACAAAAATGTTATATAATTTTTTTAATGCAAACAAGTATTTGCATATAAATATCCCCAATCATAGGAAAAAAACTATGCCTGGGCTTAACCGTACGAAAAGCTTGAGATTCCACAAACAAAATATATAGGTTCAAAAATCTTTATATTGCAAAGCTAATTTATTATTTTGTTTTTAATTTTTTTTTATGGATAACACAAGCAACAGACACTAATAATAAAAAATAAAAAGAGAATATATAGACAAAATACATTTGATCCGTAAATAATGCAACCCGAACATCTGGGTAATTCGTACAGAGAGCTATTCAACAGAGCATCAAGTAAGCAGAGCAAATTCATTAGGCAACTAAAAGACAAGCAAAAAGAAAAAGAAAGAAAAAGCAAAAGCAAACCCCCAGTCTAATCAGTTCATATTAGAGCAAGAAAAAAGACATCCCCAGATTCTGTCTATTTTCTTGAGTGCTTTATCGCCCCTTTTCCTAGCTAAAGATAATTCCATATCATGTATCTCTTTCACCAGAAACCACCATTCGTTCACATGAGGTGGTTGGTCCGATATCCATGCCCTTGCAATAACCAGTCTTGCACATGATAACAAAATAAAAACAAGATCCCTAAATGGACCAGTAATAGGATGCATACCTAGAAGAATCATTTCCGGTAGTAGTGGTGTGTCAATTAATTGTTTCTGTTTCAAAATGTTTTCTAAAGTATCCCAAAATAAAAACAAAGCAGGGCAAGAAACAATCATATGTTCTAGGTCAGCAGCCTGTAAATAGCACTTTGGGCATTTCGTGCGATCATTAAGAGCATTGTTAGGAGACCATTTACAGATTTGTAGCGGAGTATAATAGAGCTGGCATACGGTCTTATAGGCTTGGAGTTTTAAACTGGATGAGTGAACTAGAGTATCAATATTATTTAAAAATGAAGAAATGTTATTCGAGGAGATGCCGACCGTAAATTTTAAGGCCCATTTCTGCGCCAGTTTAGAGCAGTCATCTATCTTATATTGACTGAAACATTTATACCCTAGGCTAATCAGAGCTTTGCTCTTCCCCCTCCCCCATACATGCAAATCCCAAAATTTGAGTCTGAAATCTCTTTAAGCTTTAGTTTCCCAATAAGGAAATCACGGATTTGTATGTATTTGAAGTACACATGCTCAGGTAATTTACATAGTAGCCTAAGTGTTTCAAACTGTAACAAGCCTGATGAGCCATATAGATCGCCCAGTTTCATTATGCCTAGATTGGCCTAAATCCTGCACCCTGAATCACTAAAAATGCTTGGTAAACTCGGGTTGTTCCAAAGAGTTACATTTGGGTGAAAAATTAACGTTTTATTCAAAGCCAGTATTATATTCCATATACAAATCATGTCTTTGGAGGTCTTAAACCTGACTCTTTTAAAATAGTTTGGGTCATTGGTTCTAGCAAGGAATTGTAAGGAATTGGATCCAAGCATAAATTGGTGAAAATAAAGGGGATTGCTGGAGTTAAAGAGACTCTGTAGATGCCCCAAACAGAAGGCAAGGAAATAGGTTCTAAAATCTGGGAAATTAAGTCCGCCCTTGCTGAACGGTAACTTTAAAGTAGTGAGTGCTCTGCGTATTTTTTGAAGCCCCGTATGAAACTGCCTAGAATAACATCAAGTTTCTTAAAAAATAATTTATTAATTTTCAAAGGAATACACCTAAACAAATACAAGAATTTTGGCAAAATGTTCTTTTTAATAAGGTTTATTCGCCCAATAAGATTTAGGGGAACCTTATGCCATTTTTTAAGAAGAACACTAGTATCCTTTAATAGAGCATCATAATTCAATGCCATAATGCCCCTGATGTTGATGTAATTTTAATACCTAAATAGGTAGCTGTATGGCATATGCCCAAGACTGGTATCCATGGTTTATGATTAACTATGATTTGTGTCTTGCTTAGGTTTAATTTATAGCCCGAGACTGCGCCAAAAGCATCAGCTTCTTTAATGATTCCGACCATGGCTTTTGTCACATCAGTTGTATATATCGCCAAGTCGTCAGCATATGCTGTAATTTTAAGTGAGTTAGTTCCAAAGTTAAATGATTTTATACGTTCCTGAGATTGTATAGCATTGATAAATGGCTCCATAGCAAGATCAAATAAAAGGGGTGATAACGGGCACCCCTGTCGAGTTCCTCTTAGAATTAGGAGCCTAGAAGACAGCAAATTATCATACCCTATTGTAGCATTTGGACAGTCATAAAGTGCTTGTATTCTCATTAGGAATTGTGTTTTAAAACCAATTTCTTTAAGAGTAGCCCAAAGATATTCCCACCCCACTCGGTCAAATGCTTTTTCAGCATCGAGTAGTACCATGCCAAGTGGGGAGTAATTAGTTGCTGCAACATCGAACGCAGTGATGGCCATATTAACGTGCAAAGTTGTGTCTCTGCCTACTACGAAACCGTGTTGGTGTTGGCTAAGTGTGGCTCAGGGGTTAGAGGCGGCAGACCCGGAAGCTGAGATCGGCCCTGGACCAGGGTTCAATTCCCCGCCTCGGCGGGTCTTGGGCTCAAAAATTCCACGGACTCGATAATTCTCGCTCCGGTGCCTTCTCGACTCACGGGTTCACACTCTGCGACTCTGGACAATAGCTTGCTTAATCTCCACAATGGCCCCTCGCGGCGGGATGCCTGGCTTTCACCTTGTGGATACCCTGCCGGCGTTATCGCACAAGGGAATACCAGGAAGGGTTCCCTAAGCAAGTGCCGGGAAACCCTTTGTGGGTAGCTGTGCGCTATATAAGCTCAAATACATTTACATTTACTTACAGTAACTTGGGCATAAGTGGAGACAATCTTGTAGAAATTAATTTAGCGTATGCTTTAGCATCTGCATTAATCAGAGAAATGGGCCGGTAGGACCCACACTCTGCAGGTGCTTTATTCTTTTTTAAGAAAAAAATAATTTTAGCTGTACTCCAAGAAATCGGAGCCCTATCAGTTACCCCTATCTGATTAATAACGGAGCAAAGTAGAGGAAGAAGCTCCTCGCTACAACTTTTATATATTTCAATTGGGAGTGTATCGTCCCCAGCGGCTTTCTCGGAAGGAAGAGAAAAGATGGCCAATTTTAATTCCGCAAGGCTAAAATCTTTTTCCAATTCTTCCATCGTTTCTGCATCTCTTTCTAATAACCAATTATTTCTAATGTATCTTTGCACAGATTCAATCGGGGGAAGGTGCTCGGGAGTGTAAAGTTTAGTATAGTATTTAACAAATTGTTGTAGAATCTGCTCGGGTTGAGTATGATTAATTCCGTCGGCCCCTCTTATGCTCTTAATTAAAAAGGAAGCTCTATCCTCTGCAACCTTATAGGCGAGAATTTTACCAATTCTATCACCGCTCTCATATTGTGATAGTTTATACTTGTGGAGTTTAGTACTAACTCTATCCCTAAGAAATCTTTTGGTCTCACAACGTAAAGTAAGTAGTTTAAGTTCCAACTTTGTTTTATTTAAATTAGTAGTTAACCCTGCACCCTCCTGCCTTATAATTTCAGCCAAATGTTCTTCTCGAGCCCTGATACTAGATGTAATGCCCCTTATCTCCTCCTTTCGATTAGCATTCGGCTGAATTATAAACTGCTGGGCAAAACCTCTAATACTTGCTTTGCAAGCGTCCCACACAGAAATAAGTTGGGCAGAGTCGATATTAAACTCCAGAAATTCTTTTATATGTTCCTTCAACTGATTAAGAAATAAGGAATTGGATATCAAATGTCTGGGAAATGAAAATAATAATCTTTATATTGCAATGCTAATTTAATGAAAACTTCCTTTATCCATAATTATGCTTGAATAGCTATACATTAAAATACAAATTTGGAAATCTATTCAGAGTTTATTTTGTCAATGCAGGTTTTCACTTCTAGATTAGGAAGATGAATGTTTTTACATGTGGCTTGCTTGTACAATCTCCCTTCTGAAAGAGTGAAAAGAATAACGGAAGATCAGCAGACACACAACGAGATCTTGTCCCCAGTTAAAAACATTCCACGTACACCAGCACAGGAACCATCATTGTCAAAACCTCCAGGCACCAGTGAACAAGGGTGTAGTGAAGCACCCCCTAATTCAGTTTGAGTGGGGGTGTCTGTTGGACAGGGTAATTTGCATGTTATGGATCTACCTGACTTTGAACTGTGACTGAGAGGACACAAGAGAGAAGTACATGTTAATAAAAAGTAGAAAAAAAGAGAGCATGACACTGTTGTGTGATAGGTCTAGGGGGAAAACAAGTTAAAAAGAGAAGTAGGAATGATGAAAAGTGCAAAGAAAATATAAGGAATGAGCAAAGGAAATCAGAGCATGAAAGAAGGGAGTAAAACAGAATGCAAAGCAGAAAAGAAATAAGGAATGTAAAAAAGAAAGCAGGAGGGAACGTAGGTTGCAATAAACTAATTAAATGGAAAGAAGGAAAGAAACATAAATTGGAGAAGAGAGACAGAAAAAAGTAACAAAAGGACGCTTTGCTTGGGAGAGCAATTCCTGGGGAACTTTCGTGAAAGAATTGAGATCCCACACTTCAGTCTCTCATTCAGTTATAGTCCTGCTGTTAAAAGTGGGGTATATTTTTATTTTGCTGGCACCTCCCTTACTAGTAAATTGGCATTACTGCTAAACAAAAAAGGAAGCGTGTAGTATTCCTACTTGCAGTGTGGTAGTTCTGTGAATCATGCATTGCTCTGACATGGAGGAACACTTGAGGCCTTTGATGTACGTAGTCTGTGAATGAGAAGAGCTTGCTAGGCTGGTGCTCATCTGGTAACTGTTCTCTGTATTTCACTGACTCGTTTTAAAGCCTTATCACTATAAAAGGATACAAACTGCACTGCTTATCCATGTTGATGATGCGAGGGAGGCAGGATGAGTATCTCAAAATCACTGCCGATGTAACAGCTCTAACATGTACATACTTGTTGGTTCACCTTAAAATTGATTCATAAATAGGATGATAAAAGTACACCCAGTCTTATAAACCTTCAGTTTTTACATGATACTGTTCAAAGAGGATGAATAGAAATACTACCACTGTAGGTACAGAGGGCTAATTTTACAACGCTAAGTTTACATGTGTAGATCTACTCATATGCAGATGTGCTCATACACCCACATAGGTGGAACCCTCTTAATATTTGCTGTTCACCACTTTCGATTTACACCTAGCTTTATCAATGAATTTATGAGTGAGTATAAAGTTACTATTACTAACTTTAGACCTGTTTGTGGAGATCTGGCCACCATGGAAGATATCTCCCTATCATAAAATATAGAGAAATGTACCAAAGTTTAGAATTCTCATAAAAAATATATGTAGTGTTAATTTAATTCCTCACCCTCAGTAACCTTTTTATTTTAATTTAATTTGTGACAAGCTTGGTTATATGATGTTTTAAATTAATGTTATGCATTTACCCCACTTTAACTTAAGTTACAAATTAAATAAAATGTATTTTAAAAGTAAGTGTATAATTACATTAAAAAATAACATTTAGGGTCCGATTCCGATCTTGCTAGGAAAGCCCTCCATACTACTTGGATCTGGAGGGCTTTCCGAGTGAAACGTGCTCCGGGAATCCAGACGAGCGAGTACGATGCTGCCGTAGGCTTACGGACTCCCTTTGAGCTCTATTTCTATTTCTATTTCTATGCGGAATTTGTTAAGCGCGCGGTCACCCAGGGGTTTCATGGCGCTAATGAAAACAGATGCTAGATGATAAGTGAGGGGGCAGATGGTGTAATGCTCTAACCGTACGCTTGTTTGAATAGCCAGGTCTTCAAGGCTCGCCTGAACTCTGTCAGCTTGGTGCAGCTCCGGATAGGCAAGGGCAGTGAGTTCCAGGCTTTTGGGGCGAGGTGTGCGAAGCTGGATCCGCCGAGTCGTTTCTTTTTGAAAGTCGGCACTGTGAGGAGGGACAGATGGGCAGAACGAAGCTCGCGGGTAGGTTCATGTTTGTTAATGAGTTGGTTGACGAACCTGGGGCTTTTTCCGTGAAGAGCCTTGAAAATTATGCAGCCTGTCTTAAAGGTGATCCGATGGGTAATGGGAAGCCAATGGAGGGAGGCCAACAAAGGTTTGGCAGACTTCCTGCGATTGCTCTTGAATATTAGTCTTGCTGCTTGATTTTGAGCAATCTGCAGGCGTTTAGCGATGGTAAGGGGAAGGCCCAGGTAGGTAGAGTTGGAGAAATCTAGCCGCGAGAGAACTAGTGCGAGTACTACCTGGATGAGAGCAGAATGGGTCAGCAGATGAGCGATTTTTTTAATCTTTCTTAGCTGAAAGAAGCAGGAGGAGATCACAGTTCCGACCTGGGTTTTCAGTGAGAGATCGGCGCTAAGAGTGACCCCGAGGCTTTTAGCTGACTGGGAGGGGGATGGGGGTGTGCCCAATGAGGGTGGCCAGAAGTGGGGCCCCCAACTGAGTGCGCTGTTGCTAGGGAGTACTAACTCAGTCTTTCCTGGGTTTAGCTTAAGGTGGTTCCGATCCATCCAGCTCTGAATGTGCAGCATGGTCTTTTGAAATTCCTCGACAGAGTCCGGGGAGTTGAGGGGGAATACCAGCTGCAAATCGTCTGCGTAGTTAAATATAATGACTTTTCTGTTTTTCAGGGAGTGCAGTAGGGGTTTAAGATAAACATTAAAAAGTAGGGGAGACAGTGAGAAACCCTGTGGGACACCGCAAGTGGTTGGGAGTGTGGGGGCTATGAAGTTCTCCAGCTTTACAGCCTGGGATCTGTCTGTCAGGAAGGACTTGATCCAAGAGAGAGCCGCGCCGCTGAGGCCGGCTTGTTCGACACGGTGTAATAGTATGGTATGGTCCACCGTGTCGAACGCGGCCGACAGGTCGAGTAGTACGAGGGCCTGATGAATTCCATTGTCGGCGTTGGTCCTTAGGGTGTTCTGCACGGCGAGGATCACCGCCTCGGTGGAGTGTGCCTGGCGGAATCCCGCTTGGTTGGGTTCCAGATAATCTGATGTTTCGATGAAGTTGGATAAGCAGCTGGTTACATAGGCTTCCAGCAGCTTTGCGCAGTAAGGGAGGAGGGAAATGGGGCGGTAGTTAGAGAGGTTGGAGGGATCGGCACCTGGTTTCTTGATAAGAGGGACCAGGGTAGCATTTTTGAAGGAGTCGGGTACTATTCCTCGTGATAGGGAGGTGTTCAGAATGGGGAGTATGCCCTGAGGGAGTGCGGCATAGACTTCTTTCAGAATATGCGGGGGGCAGGGATCGTTGGGTGAGCCCGATTTTACTCGGTTCATTAGTTCCAGTAATTTGGGAGGGTCAATGGGGGGATGTCCTGAAGGGTGTTAGGATTTCTACAGATGTCCGGATCATCTGCTACAGCATGGTTGGTTTGAATGCTGTTTTTTATGATGTCAATCTTCTCCTTGAAGAAGTCGTTGAGTCGGTTGCACATCGTTTGTGAAGCAGGTTGAGAGGGAGATGGGAGCCTGTCTACAGATGCGTACACAGGCTTCCATAGCAGAAAAAGGGGGTGGGGAAGCGTACACTATGTTTATTTTGCATTATTTTGTATGTGATTTTACTGTTGTAGCCTACCTCCATTGTTTTCTATGAGAAGGTCCTGGAGTACAGTTAAGCCTGATTTGTCATTTTCAGGGCTATAGTAAAATTAGAACTGTACGTTGTGTACCGCAATTGTCTTAATCTTGTGTGGGTGCGTGTTTTTGCTATCAACATTTCACTTCCTAAACCCAACCTTAAATAAATGTCCTTTAACCCAGCCTATTTTGTAGTAACTATTCCCCAATTTCCCACTACTCCCATATTTACTGTTAAATCCTGTAACTATGTATATGGAGATCTCCACCGCCAGAGAGAAGATTTTTGAACAGATGGAAGTGGTGAAGGTGGAGCTATTCGGCCGCAGGTTTGTGAATTACATTTTGTAATACTGGAGTACTACTCTGCATAATCCAAAATGCTTGTCATGAATCTAGGCCTCACGGTGCCCCATTTGGTAGGTTTTTACGCAGTTGTTCTGTTTTGTGCTCTTTCATTCGTTAAACATATGCTTCAAGTTAAGCTGCTGCTAGTACCGCACTCCATCACATTTTTATCTAGGTCAACTAGATCCCCCTGAGCAGTGAACAAGATATGCAGACTGCAGCGTGTGGGGTACTCTCTCTCCAGCCAACCATAGTTACAAGACATCCTGGTCACAGTGTCATTCATTCAGGATTTACACACAAAATGAATGCCTGACAGCTTTGGCTGCGCGGATTACAAGCATAAGACTTTGACCAATAAGAAGGTCATGCAGTCCACTGAATTAAGCCTCTCTGGTGTTCACATAAAACAACATAAAACGACATGCATCTCTTAGGCATAATTAGAATGCTGTTTTACAGTGTGTTGCACTTTTTTATAGAGTTCAATTTAAATTTCCATAAATGTGCTCATAACAGTATCCTAAAAAGATTCAATCATGTAATCCAGAGTATGCACACAGATACATCCAAACCTTAAATTAAAAATGTATTAATGACAGACTGCACCTTAACTGAATGTTGTAGGGAATTGGGTTACTGGTTGAGGAGGGTTTGAACCCTTTTCAAGCAGCAAGCACAATCTCCGTCAGGGTGAGACACGAGCAAACCCCAAATTAACCTGTGCGCAACCCTCTGGCAGCCTGGCATACAAGCAGTCAGACACAAAAAAATCACCCACCAATTTAGAAAAATAGAGGAACATAAAATAAATAATTTGATACCAAAATCCAATCAGTGGAACCAAAGAAATGCCATCTTAAAGTTATAAGTAAAACTTGTACCTAGAAGCCCAAAATGCTGACTAACTATCTTGTCATGACAGACTGGGAAAAAGTCCCAAGTTTAGGCTGACCACAATGGATCACAGACTGGATATAGGGACCAAGTTCTGCCCTCTGAACATACAGGCACATGCATCAAAGGATTTTGCGATCGCAAACGGTGCGAATCGCAAAAATCGGCCGGTTGTGATCGCAAAATCCGTTTTTGGAATGCATGAAGGGTGAAGGCCCTCACAATTTGAGAATTCGCAAATATTTGCGAATTCTCAAATTTCAATTGCATTTAAGGAATCGCATTTTGAGATTCCTTAAATGCAATGCATGAAACTTAATAAAATTGCGATTTCGCAATTAGGGGCCGCAAATTACCATGAGGTTGAACCTCATGATAATTTGCAAAAACTTTGAAAAATGCACTTTTGTGCATTTTTCAAAGTTTCATGTTGTGCACACACATGCCCCAAGGACATGTGTGTGTACAACATATGTGCACAGATTGATTTCAGGGGTGCAACAGGGTGTCCTTTGGACACCCCTGCACCCTTGAAATCGCATTCTCAATTTGCGATTCGCTACTTGCTAATTGCAAATTGAGAATGTTTTCCCATTCATTCCGATGGGCCTCTAGGCCCATAGGAATGAATGGGAAGGTATTCCTTAATTGCGACTCGCAATTTGAGAGTCGCAATTAAGGAATATGAAGAAATCGCAATTTATTTAGCGATTTCTTGATGCATTGCATTTTGCAATTACTTAATTGCGATTCCTTATTTTTTGCAATTAAGAAATCGCAAAAAGCAATATTGATGCATGTACCTGAAAGTGCCTTAATCCTGGTTCTTCTTGCAAAGCAACACCTTAGGTCTTCTGAGTCTTCCACGGGTCCTGAGGTGCACTGAAGAGTTGGGTTTGAGAGTCTAATGTTTATATTTGATGACAGCTTTGAAGTAGGAGAAGGTTCTGGATGTTTTCACCTACAGAAGTGTTTGGAATTTCCTGCCTCCCTACCCTGGCCGCAGCATCCCTGGGGTCACAAAAGACTAGTGTCAAACCCTTTGTGAGGGTGCGCAGGCTTAGACTTTGTGATGTGAAAGTGTGGTAGGTGACAGCTCCTCCACCAATCAAGTCAGAGAGAAGCCATCCTGCCAGCACCAATTTTCCTTTTGTCTCGCTGTCTGAATACAATACACAAAGACTAACTACCAGCTACACCTACTTATGTGACCCAGAATACGGGCTGCAGGTCACCAAATGGTTAGGACAAGAAAATGCCAACTTTCTAAAAGTGGCATTTCAGAATTATGAGTTAAAATCCAATTTTACCATTAAAGAGGGTTTTAAATTACAATTCTTTACACACCAAACTCGACATTCTGACTTCCAATTGAAAGTTATCACTTGCAGTAGTGAAAAAGAAAGTTTTTCAATGCCAATGTAAAAGGTAAAAGCACATGTCCAACTTTTAAAATGAACTGACCCTGCCATCTGGGCTGTTTAGGGCCTACCCTAGAATGACTTATGTGAATTAAAGAGGAAGTTTAAGGCCTAACAAAAGGTTATTTTGCCAGGTTGGAATGGCAGATTAGAACTGCACACACAGGCTGCAATGGCAGGCCTTAGATATGTTTAAAAGGGCTACTTACGTGAGTGGCGCAATCAGTGTTGCAAGAACATTAGTATCCTGTGATTTACAAGCCCTGGGTACAGGTAGTATCACTTCACTAGGGGCTTATTGGTACATTAAATGTGATGATTGGGTGTAAGCCATTTTTTCTCTTGTTTAGGGGTGAGCACATACACTTTAGCACTGGTTAGCAGTTGTAAAGTGAACAGAGTCTTAAGGCCAACAAAACACAAGATCAGCAAAAATGGAGGAGCAAGGCAAAAAGTTTGGGAGAAGACCACTGTAAGGTTAACAACTCTAACAAATGTCTATGGCCAATTGCTGCCACAACTCTTTTTTTCTGAAGGGGCACTGAATTAAAAGAAAAATATAGCATGCCTGCAGTCACAGGTGCGAGGTTTTACTGAAGGTTTTTTCTGTGCCTGTGCCTGTAAGAAGTCAGTTTTGTCCACTGTGGATATATTCTCTCTCAGACATCCAATTTATAAATTTTTTCACGTCAGCTTCACCATCTAAAACTGGTTTAATCAGAATTACATTTCTGTTGAACCACACTTCATCATTGCTCCTAGAATCCTCACTCTCCTACTGAATAAATGGAATTGCTGTAACTTTATAGGCTTGTCTACCCAACACTGGTGATCTCCCCCAACACCGGAAATACAGAAAGTCAGAAAATGGAAAATACTCCAACAGTCCATTACCTGAGGTACCCCCAAATTAAGTACTGTGCAAACTGCGCCATATTGTACAGGCCACAGTCAAAATGCATACACTCTACAATATTCTTTAGCTTTTAAATGCATAAAGCTTTTTGCTGGATTACTGAAATATGTTACTATAATGGTGTTCAACAAATTACATAATCCAGCATTACTCCACAGCTGAAAATTCCTGAAATTCTCAGGACTGGATCTCACTGCTAAGGATTGGCCCTCTCTGTCAAGTATTGATTGCATCTCACTGACAGGGAATGGATCTCACTATTTAGGACTGAACCTCATATTAGAAAGGCCTCAAACAATCCACTCCACAGTTCAAACACTTCTGTGCAAAACTGAATACCTTTCACTATAGTACTATAGTAACACAGTTTCTTGTTGCCTACAAAAGCCAATTTCAAGACATTATCAACTTCCTTCAACTACATGATTCTTTGTCCTTGCCTTCTAGCAATGGACAATACTTGTCTATTGCTAGCAGGCACCTGAAATCCCACCAGTGTAAATCTGACATGTTAACCTTCCTATTCCCATCCTTTGCAGGGATATTCTCCTGTTGGTGTATTAATATGTGAGTGCCAATCCATTTATGAGTACCAAATATGAGTTGCACTGTTCAACAGAGATATGCACATCAAAGGCCAACTTAGTTGCACAAATACCATTCAGGCACAAAGCTGGGAAGACGACAAACCAAGATAATTTATGCTTGAGCATCAAAGAAAACGATTTGTGCCAAAACACATTTTTTAATAACTTGATTTAGTAGTAAATTCTTCCAAGAGTGTCTGTCTGTATGAAGTGCATCCAAGACGGCCAGTATGCTGGAGGAGCGGGGGTGGGGGGGCAGGAGGATGGGAGGAGGGGGTGGGTTGGAGGGGCACTGGGGGTCGAGGGGGGTGGGAGGAATTAAAAAAAACTTGTAATCAACGTCCTTCGTCGCTCTCCTTTTCACCTCTTCAGGAAGGCACAAGCTCCCAGATTGCCCTGCGGTCAATCCTGAAGCTGCTCTTGCACAAAGAGCAGCTTCAGCATTGGCCTGAGTGCCCTAAACTTGCACTCCAGGACAGACTGTGTGTCTGTACCTGCTCTATCCCAACCAGCCGTGTTGCGGGATTGTAGGGAGCCTACACTGTGAATGATGGTTTAGCTGACCTGAGATGGCTGGTCAAACCATCATGTGCAGTGATGAGAGTGCACTCCCACTCCCCTGGGTGCCTGTCAGTACCAGGCCCCTCCCCAAAGATTTGGCAGGTAAGGAAAAATAAAACAGGTAAGAAAAAATAAAGCAAGTGTTGTTTTATTTTTCCTTTCCTGCCGTTTTTGGGGGGTGATGCTCCTCCGCCATAGTGGATGAGCCGCCCCAGCACCTACTCAACTCTTTTTATAAATGTTAGAGGTGAGGTATTGCCAGAGCCATCTGGAATTGTGTAGTCACCTCAACCAGGTAGCCAGCTAATATTTGGGCCAGATTGAAAACATTGTGATTGGTCAAAAAGTGCAGCCCATCATAAGTGGTACTGAACGACTTACCCATTTTCCAGATATTTAACATTTTGCCTCAGCTCTCTTGATGTTGTTTTGAGTACTTTTAGCTTAAGCCACTCTTGCTTCTTTTCAATCTACTTTGTTTGAGTTCTGTTAGCCATTTAACTTTCTCCAGCCCATTGTTCTGACTTGAAATTGTGAACTGGTTCAGCTATCATGTTATTTTATGTGTGTTTCTCAGAAAGCACTGATCATTCTTTCTGTTTGATCATCAAATTCTAGATCCATGCCAATCTTCCTGCGCTTGTGCTATTCATCCTATGGCAAGATGTTAAGAGATATCACCACTCTGTGATCGATCAGAAGCACTAGTGTGAAAATAAATAATTAAGCATTTTTGTAGATAACCATTAATACCAGGCATTTCTTATACTTTGGCCCCGCTTTGAAAGTCTGGCTAGATCCTACTTTAATGGCTACTATTCGTTTGGTAATGGCAGCACTGGTGATGTTTTCTTTGTGCAGTTGCTTCTGAATGGAAATAATTTGTTGGAATTACTGAAGTGTAATAATCTTCTGCCCTTGGGGTGTCTCTATTCCTTTAACAGGGTGTGTTAGAAGATGTGTTCTATATGTGCTACTAACTAGAGGCCTTAAGTAAGTGGTAAACATCTTATATGATACCAAACATTCCTGACAGTAGGAAGGAGACAGAGATCAGAAATGCTTTGTTTTAAGTTCTGTATATTTATTTCAATGTTGCCTTCCTCATGCCTGTCTGATGCTACGCATTGGGTTTGATATATACTTGTACTAACAATAATATACTGCTTTCCAAGAAATGTTAACATGCCCTGCTCAAATATTAACAATCTCTTGTACAAATGTTTTAATGGCAAGCCTGGGAACACTGTGGCACATTTGCTGGAGGGTTGTAAATGATATATTTTCCAAAGTTTGTGATGTGAATGCTAAATATTGCTTACTGCAAGGAACCAGTGTTTTACAATGTCACGCTCTTCATAAGTATGCACCCATATACTTTAACAATGCATTAATATGCAATGGAAAAGTAGGTAGCCTGGACTAGGCTGCCAATCTCATAAAACCGATGGCAATGTAAAAAGAGCAAACTGAACCATCTAATGAAGAACCACCAGCCCATTAAACACGTGGGGCCCAATTTACAAAAGCAATCTGAGATAAAAGCCTAACTTTACGACTTTTGGTTTTCACAGAAATCTTTTACAAGTTGTGTCTTTACGTCTGTAGTTGGGCCATACGCTGGCTGTGCTTTCCGGCTCGTGACGGAATCTCAGCACCCGGGGTGGAATCAACGGCTCGGTCCAGATGAAGTGTAATCAATGAGCCGGAATGCAGTTTTTACAAAAAGGAACATTTGGAACATGAGATAAATGGTAGAGGAGATCATGAAAATCAGTTTGGGCAGGGAAAAGGGTGTGGCCAGACACTACATCACATCCCAGAAAAACTTGCTCCTTTGCATCATGGTACAATCAGTCCACAATGTGTGCTCCCCTCAGTGTTGACATCATTATTATTTAATCATCACGCAACTGGCTTTCACACAACATTATTTGAGTGTACAAGAGTGTTCAGACCTGAAGCAAATCGAGAAAAAAGTTCAAACATGAGACATAGTATATAATAGTATAAATATAAGCACCTTAAAAATCAGGTATTTGATATTGAAGGGATGAGGTGAATAGGCTGCGGTCGGGAAAGATTAAAGAGTTGAGCATTATAGATATTTATACATACAGTCAAATCCTAAATTTTGAATTGTATTGAAGAGGCTTGAAGTGTTATGTACAAATATTTTGGTGACAGGGACAAATTCCTTAACGAGATGTTCAATATGTTTGGATAATCACTCTAACATTGACTGTAAGGTAAATATATCACTGGTATTCTGGGATTTGTGTCGGTGTGGAATAGAAACCTGTTCTTCATGTTTTGGCTTGTTTTAGTCAGTTCATAGACAGTTTACCCTGACTCTGTGAAGTATTCTTTTGTTAAATTGTGTTGTGTTCTATTTTGCCAAATTTCTAACAATCTTCAGGTTATAACACCACCCTTTGTGCCAGTTTTATATTGGTCTTGAATTTTGTTCACTGTGTATCCATCAGTTATGAAACATTCTCCAAGAGAAGTGCTCTCAGAATCGCCCTGTCAGGCAAATTGATTTGTTGTAGGTTGTGCAATCATGTTTTAACATGCAACATGTTGCACCCTTTAAATCTATGTAAACTGCAAAAAGGTTGATTCTGGTATAAGAATTTAGGACTAATTATTGATGGTCCTTTTAAGTGATGCTGGTTTGAGTGAAGCTCTATGACACCACTGTTCTGTATACAATTCATTTCCCAGGGTCCTTCTTGATGTATTGGTTTGCCCTACTTTCAAATACACACTGTCAAGATAGAAGCAGAGGATCTGAGTCTTGAAAGCCATGCAGACAAAGGGCTAATCACAAGAATCTGAGCATATAACCACATCAATAAAGAAATAACCAGACACTTTACATCATTACAGTTCTGTTAAATGACACATTTCAACTAGACCCAAACACAAACAAAATGTAGTTTTCTAAGAAACTCAAACTATAGAAGACATTTCACAATGGTGTATCAGACTGCTTATTGATGGCACAAAGCCAGCAAAATCAAAATAAGAGGTCAGAATCGTCAATATAAGAGGTCAGAATTGTCGGTAGAATTCACATTTTAGCATAAGTAATCCCAATCTGGTGTTCCACAGCCACTATCCTGTACTAGTAGAGTCTAAGGCGAGTGCCATTCAGAAGAAACCCAGATTCAGGAGTTTACTGAAGTGCAGCTGGTACGTTCTGCCCTCAGGACTGAGTCCAGAAAGTTCACGAGTATGGAGCCTTGAACCTCAAAAGGCAGGCCTCTATTTTTTCTAACTTGAAAATTCATGGAATAATGGAAATGCAGTGGCCAATTGTAGATTTCTGGATGGAGTGTTTGTGGTTTGGTTTTGGTTTCTGCATCTACATTGATTGCTTCAGTAGGCCTTATAAATGATGCAAGTTTTTTTGGACTTCATTCTCAACTTCTGATTCATCAGGGAGTCAATAGAGTGCTTTCAGGACTGATTGCATGTGATGTTTTTGAGACTCTTGTGTAATCTTTTTGAAATAATACAGAAATGCAATCATCCTCACAATTTTCATATTCACCCAATGGTAAACCTGGAGTAGGAGAATAATCTATGACATTATTAACCGATGTTTGTATGCCAAAATATCATGGTCATACACAATGTGCTATAAAAATATGTTGGCCCAAATATCGACAACCAAAATATCAAGTTAAGTATATACGTGTAAGTATAGGTTTATCATTCTTAACTACACCTTATCTTCAAGATAGGTAGAATATCATATTTTTGTAGCACACATTTGTTTTGCTCCATGATATTCTGTTTCTATACTCAAATCAGGCTTGAGATCATTGATCACAGTAAATGATTGCTCAGCAATGAGTAGAAATCCTATATATTTACTTCTGCAATGTGGCTAGTAGTGTTTCGAATCCTGTGGGAGGAGCTCTTATTTTAGATTGTGACTCAACCAGCGTGAGAATCTTAGTCTTGACTCCAGTGGTGGATGTGGGTTAGGCACTTTTCTTTGAGTAGATGTGTCTTTCTCAGACTTAAGTGTGACTTACTTTTGAATTTCACCCATATAATACAAACTCAATCACAGAAGAAAAGATTTGTTAATCAGACCTTAGTGATATTATTCTGGTTTTACCAATCCTTCTACATTTAGTTGTACAGTTAAGTGCCATCACCTTACACTTGGAATGCTCTAAAAGTCTTATATTCTGGATCCTGTATAGAGGAAGGTATTAATGCCACATGTACACCAGGGGTTTACCTAAATAGCCAAATGTTAGGCGCCATGGTTTGCTTTTTCTTCAGACATATAGATATCTGTAATTGGTTGTCTGAAGCATTGCATTGTGTGTGATTT
The DNA here is from genome assembly GCF_964263255.1 of Lissotriton vulgaris. Lineage (NCBI taxonomy): Eukaryota > Metazoa > Chordata > Amphibia > Caudata > Salamandridae > Lissotriton > Lissotriton vulgaris. Next base: position 914,096,810 of record NC_141689.1, read on the forward strand.
GCTTAAACTAAACTGTGAGCTATTCTTTAACAGGAGATATTGCTCTTGGAGAGGAAAGGCAGGGTCATCCCTGAACCTTTTGTCTTCCTCCTGTATTTTTCCTGACCTGTTGTTGGCTCTTGTTTGACTCTGGGCACTTTACTACTGCTGATCAGTGCTAAATATGCTCTCCCTATAGTAAATTGATGTATGGATTAGTGACTCCATTATTAGCTGGTTTGGTTTACTTGTCAGACCCTAGTACAGTGCACTGCGTCTGCCCAGGGCTTATACATCAAATGCTGCTGGTGGGCTTGCAGCACTGGTTGTGCTGCCCACAGAAGCAGTCTGTAAAGTTTGTCTAAGGTCTGACATTGCAGAGCCTGTGTGCAGTCTGGTACTGCCATGTTGACTGGGCAAGTGCACCCACTTGCCGGTCCCTAAACCTTTCCTTTTCTGCATATTAGTCACCCCTTTGGTAGGTCCAAGGGCTGGGTGCATTGTAGGTAAAAGGTAGGACATGCCCTGATGTGTGTGGCATGTCCTGATAGTGAATTACAGCCATTTTCGTTATTCACTATTGCAAGGCTACCCGTACCCCATAGGCCAGAATGGGCAGTTTATTGTAACATCTTATAATCCTAACTGACTCAGGGAACTAGGTAGAAATTCGAGTTTAGTATGTCTGAACTCAGAATGATAAAATACATCTTATAGTGAAGTTGGTTTTGACATTCTGTGTTTGAAAATACCACTTTTAGAAAGTAGGTATTTTCTTGCCTAACTATCCAAACGTGCCACTGCTAGGTTGTGTATTCCTTGTCTGGAGTTTGAGTGACAGGGGCTGGGGTTTTCCAGGAGACAGGGTGAGTCAGCAAATGGCCGAATAGAGCCATCTGCATGCAGATGTGTGGGATGAGTTGAACCTGGGACCTGAATAGGGTTTTGACTGCCTTCCACAATGTTGGCTCCAACTCCTTTGATGCGTCTGATGTCCCTGGCCCACACTGCCAAAGGAAAGAAGGAGTCTTGTCAACAAAGTGCTCCAGGACTGCACAGAACTGGTTTGGACTAGGCACATACACTCTCTGCCTTCAGAGACAAAGGTGTTTGGTGTATAAAAGAAGGGACCCAGACGACAGAACTTTAGATCACTTTTAGGAAACAAGAAGAACCTTTGCTGAGAAGAGGAACCAGAGAAACTGAGGAGGAGACTATCCCTAAGCTGAGTGCTGTTTGGGAGATTGTCCTGCAGTGGTTGCCTGACTGCCAAAGAAAGGAGAAGGGATTTTGTGCTACTTTCAAATCAACTTGTGAAGGATCTCCAAGGGCTTGAGATAGAGTTTGCCTCCTGTTGAAGTCTCTGGGACAACAGACTTCACCGACCAGCTCCCCTGCCTTCCCTTGCTGGGAATTGAAGTGCCTGCTGTTGAGCTCTGCCTTCTGAGAGACTGTGTGTCGCTGGGAGCTGGACGTGCAACTCAAAATGAAGAAGCGTGTCGCTGCCGCATCCATTGTCATCACATCACTGGAGAAGAGTGTTGCAGTCGCAGCAGACGCTGTGACATCATCGGAGAAGCGTGCCGCCGCTGTCGCCATCACATCACCTGAACCACCTCGCATCACCGGAGAAGAGTGTCGCCGTCGCAGCAGATGCCGTCGCAACACCGGAGAAACGTGTCGCAGGGCCTGTCTCGTTGAGTCGCCGCACGACCATCGGGCGTGCATGCACTGTGTCTCATCAAGAAGAAGATGCCATTTTGTTTCATTGCACCGGATCTTCATCGCATCACGGTGCTGCTGGTCGCATCGACATGGAAGCGCAGTAAGAAACCAATGCATCAACTCCCCACATGGAGAAGAACTGACGCATCCCCTACGCAGCAGTAGGGACTCGACGCATCACCGTTCTTGTGTGTAAGGAACCGACGCATCACCTTCCTTGAAACACTTTTGTTGTATAGCGTTACACATCCAAAGGTACATTGAACTCAAAATGGCGCATTTTACATCTAAAGAGAACAAAGCTATTTCTACCATTTTTAACCCGTTGCATGCTTGTGACGGAACCGCTCCGTCACAAGCCACGGGTGAGCTGTGCTTGTGACGGAACGGTTCCGTCACGGCCCGCTCGCCGCACCTGCATGGCGCAAATTCCACGTCTGTGCTGACTAATTAATGGGCGGGCCGGTTCGTGACGGAACCGTTCCGTCACAAGCACAGCTCACCCGCAAGCTGTGACGGAGCGGTTCCGTCACAAGCACGGGACCGCCGCGCGACCGCTCCCCCCCCCCTTTAGCGCTGCGGCGGAATAGCCGCCGCAGTGAAGGGGTTAAAGTACAGTATTGTGGATTTTTTGTCGTTTGTGGTCTTGCGTTAAGTCTATATAAAAATACTTATTTTTATACTACAACTTGTGTGGTGTCCATCTGTAGTGTTGTCACTGGGTTACTGTATGTGTTCACAATGCTTTACACACTGCCTCTGAGATAAGCCTGTCTGCTCGTGCCAGGCTACCAAGGGGGTGAGCAGGGGATATTTTAAGAGTGTACCCGCTTACCCTGACTAGACGCAAGGGTCCCTATTTGGTCAAAAACCTCTGCCAACTAGAAACCCCCAAATCTAACATGGATTAATTAATTACTTTCTAGAATGGAGGTGATAGTTAGAACAAGAGTTAGAACAAGAGTTAAGGATATGACATAGTGGGTTCTAGAAGAGCAAAATCTGATGTTTTTGTGTTGACATCACATATCTCTATACCGAAACTATATAGTTAGTTAGCAACTGGGCCACTGTACAGAATATGTGTACTCTAGCCTTCAAGGATAGAATGATTGGCAATACTGTCTTATCATTTACACACATATGAAATCATCCTTGTGCTTCCAATGCACATTTTACAAAGAGATCTATTTGAAGGCTGTAAGATAAAGGGGGTATAGAACTATGAAAATGATCATGAATGCCTTTTTACATTACTCACAAACTTTGAACAAATTTCACGCAATTCACACCTGATTTCAAATTGCAACCTTTAAATTAGGAATTATGTTTAAAATGACACCAAAAAGAAACAACTCCAATGTAGGGATCTGTTAATAGGAATTTAAAAAAAATAAACAGTCTTTAGTGCTTAAAAAACAATAGTGCCAGATTGGGACATCTGGTCACCCTTGACCTGGACAAAGTCAAAGTTTGAAGCTGAATGAGATGAAGACCAGGTTGGATACACGGAGTGGAAGGCCTCAGAATTGTAACTGAAATCCATGCCAGGTCATAGTATGACATAGTCGGCTGGACTCTCAACGTCAGGTTGGTCAACTTATGGAGCTTTTTCCTAAAGTTACTCCAAACTTCTGGAATTTTTTGCTGAAGTTCCTCTTGAGGGTTCCAAGTGTCCACAACACCAACCTGAGGTTCCAGAATCTCTGAGTTGCTGCTCGGAAGTTGGGACAACATTTCCCACTATGCACCTGGCCAACTATTTTAAAGTCCAGCTGAAGGCAGTCAGTTGGGTTTTTCTTGCTGGAGATGATGTAGGTGGGGCTCTTGTTGTTACATACATAGGGGTCCCAGTTGGAACAGAATTTAGTACACAAAGAAAAATACTTTTGAAAAAATCAAGAAAATCGGTATTGTATTGCAAGAGAGATGTTTTTAATTCACATCCTCGGTTGTAGATTGGTTACACATACATTTCTCAAAATAATACAGGTGTCCTCGGTGCCCAAGGGGGGGGCAAGGTGAAAGAGGGACAGGGGGGAAGGTAGTGCAGGTAGTGCGGGTATAGACAAGTTGCAAAAGAAATCGTGGGTGGTCATTTATACATTTTAGAAATGATACCACAGAGGCATATTCATATTGCCAAACAAATAATTACTCTCAGCTTTCATAGTCCTATACCAACAAATTAACACAACCAAAAAATTAGCTGTTGTTATTGGCTAGGTACAGTAGGCTGTGTCACAACCCTACTGTCGCCTAGCCAATAACAACAGGCCACTTATCAACTCGTCAAAGCAGTTTGGCTCAGCTTTGCAAGACTGGCCAATCAGGAGAGGATACTAAAAGGATGGATTTTTGCTCACCAAAAAGAAAGTTTAATAACTTTGTTTCCAGTTATCATGTATTCTACATTGGCAAGTTGTTGGAGTTATCATTACCAATGTTTTAAGGTCTTGAATTATGATTTTAGCTCACTGTCAATAGTTACACCTTATTAAAGTATTGATATGCTAACCTATGGAGCTAAACTGCTACAATGGGGAAAAAGGGAATGGTCAATTTTTCTTTCACCAGGGCATTTAAAAAACATTTCAAATGTCCCTACTTATTTTTACCTGGCACCCTACCCTGGGGACACTTAGGGTAGAACTTGGGGGTGACTTATATGTGAAAATAGGGTTGTTTGATATTTTGGAAGTACTGTTAAATCAAAAGGTGAATTTGCATATAACTTAAATTTAAAAGCAGCAGGCAGCACAGCAGTGCACACTTGAGTGCAAGAAATAAATCTGCTGGCCCTCTAAACCTACATGCCCTATCACATACTAGGGACTTAATGGTAGGTTGTGAGAGCCAATTGTAATTACACCTAATCACCATATACCCTTTTAATCAGAGCACAGGGTCTGGGCCTGGATAGCAGGGCCCAGGGCACAGCAGAGTCAGTTACCAAAAGAATCAGTCTAAAAATGGGGATGATCAAGGCAAAAAGGATGATCTTCCCACAGTTAGGACTCGTAATTGGCATCTAACAAATACAAGAATTAAATATGCACATTTCAAAAAAATGCTAAAACAAATGCACACAGGAGGCGCAGTTTTACAATCTTCACTGGCATGGTGTCACATAATCCAAACATACCGTAAAATTCTAAAACTAGGTCACCAGCTAGACATGCTTCTGAAATATTTAAACACGGCTTGTTATTGTAAACCATATTTATGAGCTGAGTGCATTTCGTATTCATGCAAGAGAAGCCTGGTGCTTGAAAATGCATCTAGTTACATAGCACGGTTACTAATGAAGTGCATAGCAAGAGTAGAGTTGATTACTATTTATGTTTGTGTAGTTTTAGCTTGGAAACAAGCACATTGAGAGCCTGGAAAACAGATGGTTCTCTCCCTGGTGTGATTTGACGAAAGTCCGGTCAACAGTCAGAAGCGGTTTCATGGTGCTACTGACAGACAAACCGACAGCAAGATGCGAATAATTTACAGTCGTCCACGTCTGTTGTTTCCATTGTAGAATGGGTGGACACTGCTCTTTTTCCAGGCACTTAACTTTTCACGAAAATACAGCTTTGTTTTATTCTGTAGGGTGCATTTTCAATTCAGAAATATAAAACCTATGCATGATCATATCGGATGAAGATTGATAGCCCACCAAATAGTCTATTAGTCCTCAAAACGTGTTTTGTGATTGTCTGTATAAATCAAAGGAGGGAAGGAAGAGCTCAATGTTTAACAAGGTCCTACACCAATGCTTCTCCCAAAGATAAACTCAATAATTATCAAGGTCGGAGTAGTTCCTCATTGGTCAGGTAGTCATAAGGAGTTGAACCATGTGGAAGCTACTAACGTTGCAGGGAGACCTGAAGGTCAGATCGTGATGCCCTCACACACTGTTAGGGGGTCATGTTTCATCATTGGGCCCTCCTCGTCTAGCCAGCACTGCAATGCCGGACGGTACTGGGGGCTCTTTGTCTGAGATCTTTTAATCCTAAAATGTGGTAATGGTGAATGCATCCGAGAGGTCTTAACAAGAGTTTATACAGAAAAGTGAAAGGTGTCTAAAATAGGCTCTGGTATCCTTAAAAAAACTATTTATGGGAGGAGGGTACCAGGACTGAGAAAAAACAGTGGTGCTATCATGTGGGCTCAAAATGCCAGGATAGCTATTAACCGCTTCCGTGCGGCGCCGATTCCGCCCCTGTGCTGGACATTCCAGAACAGGGTGCGGTCGTGACGGAACCATTCCGTCATCAGCACAGCTCAGCCGTGACTGATGACGGAATGGTTCCGTCACAAGCATCGAAGGGGCTAACAAAGAGAGGCAACATGTTTTGTGCCAGGTAAGCCAAAAGGTCAGGCTGCACTTAGTCAGGAACAGAAACTAGTAACAAGCATTTGCAATGCAGTCAGTCTCACCTTTGGAACCTTATATGTATTTAGCTATGCAGCACATAGGCCTGGGTGCTGAAACATCAACTGTTCTTTAACATGGATAAGTAAGCACCAAACTGCCTGACACATGAGGAGAAATATTGGCTTTCAGTGGGAAAGGGTATAGTCCAAAGCTCTGTCAATCAGGGGCTTCGGTGGTCATATCACTGAAAATACAAGGTTTGAAAAAATTATTATTGTCTGCGGGTGCTCGTGGAAGACAATTAATATGGACTGGAATCTAGATAATGCTAAAGTGATTCTGGTATTTTACTGACCACTGCTGGTCGTTTTCTATGAAGAAAGTTAAATAGAGGCAGTTGCCAGAAAAATAAAAATAAGGAAGTGCCTCAGCAGAAAGCAATTCTGGTATTTTACTGACCTCTACTGGTCGTTTTCTATCAAGAAAGTTAAACAGAGGCAGTTGAACAGAAACAAAGTCCCTAAGCGCAAGCAAAGAAGTCCTAGGGTTGATCTCTAGAGCCCACAAAGTACATACACATTTAAGTATATACTAAAGTATATACAAGAGGTCTCAAATTCTTGACCTAAAAAGGCACCCCTATCAGGGGCTTGAGACCTCCTTTCTAATAAAGGATGGTCATCGTTTAAAGGTTAAGAACCTGTACCTGGATGGTTGCAGGCCAACAGTTACACCTAAAGGAGAGGGAGACAAAAGAAGGTTGAAAAAGCACATCCGACAAGTAGTTAGAAATATGGATCTGTATCCACCGTATTGGTACAATGGTGCATTCACGAATACACTCAAAAAAATTGGTGTTAGCCTGCTTAGCTAGATAGTGAAGTGAAAGTTTCTCAGAGCGAAAGCTCAGCAGGCACTCAATAAAAATACAGCAGCACATAGAGGTACCATATAGGTAATGTTGAAAACTCATGCATAAGTAAAACTCACGTAGTACTGGCGCCAACAGGCATATACACCTGATATCACATCAAGTTCTGTCAGGCACAATAACAACTTACACTGAGATGAGCAGAGAAATGCTCCTTAGGCAAGAAGGAGGGTCCCGGGCAAACTGCGGGACACCTTAGTTAGGGAGAACTCACACTCGACAAAACTATGAACTGATTGTACATTTTTGTCGTATATGTTGTGATAATTCATCACAGTTTCGGACGCTCCTTCGCTGGAGCAGCCGTGCGCAATACAAATAGCACTAACATAACATAACATAACATAACAGTTTCCTTAGCCGAGATGCTTACAGCTGTGAAGGATCTGCTCGGGAATTGTACGGAGAAGGGGACGGCATATATAAGAGGAGAAAGCGGAGTAGCTAACATTGAATGCAAAGGCGTTTGTGATCAATAAAGCTATTACCATCCATGCCTTTGGACATTAGACTCCCACTCAAGTCACACATGCTCACTGCACCGCCAGCTCCTGGTCCTTCACTTCGATTGAACAACGGAATCCTGGGATTTAGCAAAACATCAACAGTTACAGCTGCCTTTCGACTCTTCTCATTGGCTGAGCCTATCTGAACATTCCAGAGATGGCACCAAGATTTATTGCAATGTTAATGGGAACATTTGAGGAGGCTGGTCAATGATGAGCAGTCACTGATCACATCTAAATCCTTCTGCGGATGTGCATTTCTGTTCCAGATACTATGTTATGAGCAGGACCAGTGGAATTATGCAGCAGTGGAGGGCCACAGTATGTGGCAGGGTTGATGTAATAATGTGGCTAGAAAGAGCAAATTATGTGGCATAATGTGGCACATTTTGGGGTACTATTACTTCATTATTTAGCCATTTCAACACTTGTTAACACAGTCTGGGCATAGTTTGCACCTCCATAGTGCCAGTTTAATACCCAAATACAGTAATGAGCAACAGAAGGATGACCAGTCAATGTTTACATAGGGTTTTCCAGTGCACAGCGACATGTGTTTCGACATTTTTAGTAGCGATTGAACAGTTTGAACTAGAAACATTTGTTTTAATCTGCAGATTATGCAGCAGATGATGGATTATGTGGCACATCCAACAAGTCGGTACCTATGAGAAAAAAAAATACTGTGGCCACACAACTGCATAATTCCAGTAGCCTTGATTATTTGTAACTTTATCAGCATGTTCCTTCAATTTCGCTTGGCTTACGGCCAGATTCCAAATCAAGTGGAAATAAATTAATACATATTGTAGGCGTTCATTTTGCTCTGCCCGATTATTGTAGTTAGGTTTTTCAGGAACTTGATTTACAGGGTATGGAAGAACCCAACGTTTCAGGTCAGACCAAGAGGCAGGAAGAATCACATATGTATGCTCCATGTAAATATATATTTTTCTACAATAAAAAATTACAGGAAAAAAAAAAAGCAAGACTTTGGCAGCAGCCAACTCTCATGCCTCTCTTTTTCCCAACAGGGCGAAGAATGCTATACTTCCCCTTCTCCCCTTCTCCCATCTCCCTCTCTCACCTCCCACCCCATGCAATGGTCCTTCATACATTTAACACCTGCATAGAACAGCTGGTGAATGTATGTGGTACGCGGGCATGGTAGAGGGGATTCTGTGTCACTGATAGTTGGTGACTCTCAAAAGTGGAGTTTCGAGTCAGTGCCATGCCCATTGGCAGGCCCTGTGATAAATCAAAATGCCTTTAGGCTCACATTACAAAGCTCTCAATCATGGCTAATTAGCAGATTTTATAACAGCCTGTGGCTGAGAGCTCTGGGATTAAGGCTGAAGGCAATGTGAGTTTCTCACAGTGCCTGTCAGTGGGTGAAAAAGGTAAAAATAAAATGAAAAACAAACTTACCTTTTTCATCTTTATTGCAGTCAGGGCAAAACCTCCTCAAGCCTCAGCCAGCTGCCCTCTCCAAATCCCAATGCTGCTTTCATGATGCAGATAAGCAGCATGAGAGCAGCATCAGGATTGGCTGGAGTGGGCTACCTCAACTCTCCAGTAGGCACAGGGGGCCTGTGCCGGCTCTCCACTCAGCTGTCTAAGACAGCTAGGTGGAGAGGTTTACACTGCGCATGTCAGGCTCGCCGTCACAAGACAGCCAGCCAAAGATACATGCGCAGTGTAAACTGGTGGAGTGAGCACCACACCCCTGCTGCCAGTCAGTAGCAGCCTGCCCTCAAACACTGCTTGGGCCATTGTAGTTTTCATTTTTGCTGCAATGGCAGCAGGGTTTGAACCTTCTCTGCCTTAATGGGGGTCCCACCACTGTTCTATGTATTGTTACAGCTGAAAAAAACTGTCTCACATGGGACTTCCCCCTTCCTTGGGGAATTACTGAGAATTGCACAGTCTTGGGGCAGCTTTACTGCATGGACACAGTAAAATGGCCCTAGTGCCATGCAACTCATAATTCGGGTATACATCCTACAAATTATGTTAGAGCTTGGACATATAAACAACAGAGATAATATTTGGAGTAAAGTAAATATACTACAGGGTGTGCTACACCATGAAATCACCAAGTGAACATTTCTTGATGCAGAGTCAAAATATTTACGTTTTTCTAATAAGTGGATTACTGCGCATCAGGGACTATATTTCGGTACTATTACATATTAGTAATATAAGATATAATATATGAAATTGTGGTATCAAATAATGAACAACAGCAAAGTAGTTGCTTTTATTTAATCATATTTTTTCAGTAGTTATTTGTATTTTGCCGGCTTTTCACTTAGCAGACGCTTGGCAGCACTAAAATGTTGTCAGGAGATGCATCCAAAAAGTAATCTCTCATCCAAATGAGGGAAAATGCAGTCCATAGAAGTGACTATTTGCTCAAGTGCCGTCAGGTAGTGCTTAAGAGGGGTTCTGAATGGGCTTGTTAGAGGAGCATGGGTTCTCCCTGCAGAGGAGAGCAGGTATTCCAGCTTTGCTTTGATAATCAGGAAAGAATCCTGAAAAAGGCTAGCTTTTGGGCTTCGCATCAAAGGTTGGTAGAAAGACTCGTTTTCTTTTTTTTTTTTAAACACCTTTATTTGTATACTTGGGTTCATACACGGCATGCTGCCTACAACCCCCCGGGCCGGCAGAGTAACAATTTATACAGTCAAGCAACTAATCAGTCAATGATACACAGCCACATTGCCGACAACACTGGGGTACGGTGGCGCACGGGTTTCTGAGAGAAAATAATAATTCCGGTTAGCAGTTATAACAATGCCGGAGCATTTCGCAGAAGATCTCAGCAGCAATATGGTAGTTCCGTGTAGATCTTATTCTCTGAAGTAAGCAGTGAAGGTGTATTTTTAGTGTAAATCATCCCATGCTAGTGGAAGACCCCTAAGTTCAACTCCCTCCCCCCCCCCAAGATTCTGAAACCACTGAAGTCCCCCCCAACTAAGCAACCGGTTCGCTTGCCTACATGTTGCTACCTGTCTCGCTACATAATGCGCCTGTTCTTATGACACCCCGTCCTATGTCTGCTCCCCCTGGTATGCCCTGAGTGCACTCTCACTTTTCCTAGTCAGGTAGTCAGGGAATGTTACAGCTCTCGCCGTGTGGTGGTAATTCCGTGGTTCAGTGCACCAGGCGGTCCACAGAGACCCTGGCTAGTATTCCCACACTATCATCTAAGTGTCTCCCACTATGTGAGCAAAAGTGATCCTTAACCAGTGTGAGAATTACTGTGCTTCCACCTGCCCGTCTGGCTGCGTGTCCGCAGTGTCCTCTCTGGTGTTCTTAAAGGTATTGTATAGACCCCAGAAGTTCTTCGGGCGGCTCGTGGGGGGGAGAAGCTCGCTGTAGTGTTCCGATTGAGTGCAGCAGTATACCATGTCACTGGCCCACCTTTTCTTAGTCGGCGTTGGGCCTCTCATCCAGCACCGTGCTACCGCACGTCTGGCTAATAACAAGCCCATGTCTGTCAATCGTCTCATCGCCACTGGCAATTCCTTGGAGTGTCCCAGCAGCGCTAGGGCCGGGTCCATGGGTAGGTCGTAGTTAAGTATTTCACCCAACTCCGCTATCACCGTCACCCAGAACTCGTGTATCCTGTGGCATCCCCACGCCAAATGGAAGAAATCAGCATTCGGCGCTTGGCATCTCTCACACTCGGAAGATTGCCTAAAACCATATCGGTGCAGCCGCTCCGGGGTGTAATACACCCTCTGCAGAAATTTAAAATGAATCAACCGGTGTCTTCCATTTAAGGACAACTTTCTAGTGCTCGTACAGCAGTATTTCCACATGGAGTCGTCTATCGTAATCTGTAAATCCCTCTGCCAGGCAAGCCTGGCCTTTGAGGGTTCCTGCGCCCTGTGTGGAGTAATTGCCTTGTATAGGTGTGCTGTCATGTTACGTGATGGTTTCGTTTCAATAACATGGGATAGTTCCGGAAACTCCGGCGGCTCCTCTGATAGAGTTGTTTTCTTAGATCCCTGTTCAAAACATGCTAGAAATTGTAGATCCTTGTCCTATTTTCTGTCAACCTGAACCCAGCTGATCAGAAAAACATTGACTGGTGCTTATTTGTGCCCAGGGATGAATTGGGATAGCATTTTCTAGAGGTATTTTAGACCATGGGCTTCGGACCCTTTAAAAAGGATACTTTATAGAGTTTTGAATTTCATTCTTTGGGTTGTTGTAATGCATTACAACTCTTTGGTCGCTCGGGTGAGGTTGGCTGATTCATTTTTGTTTCAGCACAGCCTATCTGCATCTATTTAAGATTACATTTTCTCTAAAGCCTGGATTACGTACTTCGCAGCCTCAGCAGAGGGACATCAATAGATCTCTACTAAGTTAAGTACAATGTCTTGCCTGAAGAAAGGATAGAATTCTTCTGTGTCCTGCAACCATCATACACCGCTGCATAGATACCGCTTGGTATATTATACACATATCGACTGATGATGTGGGAGGTCTGTTCCAAACCTACAGACTTCTATCTGAGAGTAATATTTGGCACCCCCGTAAAGCTGGGCCATTGAACCCGGGTCAATTTCCAAAATGCTTCAGGAAATTATGGTGATCCACCAGGATGCATGCTGCTGAGAGGTCTATCCAGATGATGATTTCAAATTAGTCTGAGTCACGAGTGGCAATACCAGATAGTGTGTATTAGGCTTCTCCGATTGGACACCAAATATTATCTCATGGTTCTCCCTAGGTGGATTTTGTATAATGTTTGTGGAGTCACACTACTGATGGTCCACAATATGAAACAGGCTCATCCACAGATCTTTAAAATGTAGGCCATGCTATTTCATCTTCTGAACTTTATTTTAAAGACTCTGCCGCAGCAATGTGCACGTGTTACGCATTGCTATTGTAAATTTAGTCTGTTTTGGATCTGCGGCTTTCTAGTACAGTAAAAATATAAAATCGTGATCCCATCCAATACCAAGGAATCTGTTTCATTGTGTTACAAAACTAACATCTGTGACCTACTGTAAGAGCTTGCGAATGGATAGAGAGTATGCACCAGCCTCTCTTTCTGCTCTTGCATCAGCACTGAAGGTAGAGACAATGCAGAGATAATGAATACCCCTGTCACGCTCCTGAAACATTCATTTCACAATTTTCTACAGCCTTTGGACACGTTGTCATCTCTGCAATCACACCGACACCGTTCAGCTACGGGATAAACCCTCTTTCTGCAGACTCAAGCAACATGGTAATGGTGGGGAACCCGCCAATTACATGAAATGACCGAATGAACACTTCTGTTTAGCTTTGATATCCTCGAAATAGCTCGCCGCATGATATATGCTGTACTACGCGCTTACAGCTGCACATAGTGCGGAGACGAAAATCAAAGTCTGTATGCATTTTCATTGCTTTATAAGCAATCACAAAGAGGTCATTAAGAAAAATCGATCATATCACAGCTATGGCAAATGTCAATCGGTTACAGAAAACATATATTTCATTGAGCATTTACATAGTAATAACTCCCTTAAGTAGTATTTTCTGAGGAAGTGTACAGGTGTAAAACAATAGGGGTCACAATGAGTTTTTGCTTAACCCCTTCGATGTTCATGACGAGCTCAGCTTGTCATGAGGTACACCTCTCGTACACTCATGACGAGCTGAGCTCGTCATGAACAATGGGAATCGGTGATGGTCAGCGCACAGGGAAAATAAGTACTGCACCAATGGTGTTAAGGCAGTGCTGCAGGCCTTCCTGCAGTACTGTCCTACTGCAAAAGAAGAGGGCAGGAATACACATTCTTGTTCTTTTCCCCTGCGCTGGTGCACAATGGACTGCCGTGTGCCAATGCAGGCACCTTTGCACCATGGTGCAAGGGTGCCTGCGTTGTGGGGATGATTATTTGTGTGCAGGAATGCAAGCCTTCCTACACAAAAACAATCACAAAAGTATCTACAGCACACAAAGAAAGAGGTAAAACAAGGAGAAATAAAGATCTCCTTGTTGTGTCTCCCTTAAGCCTCACCTGAGGAGGCGTATGTTTTTGGCGCTGCATCAGAGGTATGATTTCTTGTAAATATAGGGCGATGTCAAAAAGCCATGGATGTTGCTGTGAATGCCCCCACCAACACCCACTGCACACCATTTCAATGCAGAAAACTGTGTTAAAGGGAACAATATTTACAGGACAGCATTATGCCAAAATAGTGGCATAGTGCGGCCTGGTAAATATGGAGCAGGCTCCTGCACCACCGGAGCGTCACAAAAGGTGACGTACCAGCATCACAAGGGGCTTACATATAAGCCCCTACACGTGGCTGAATAAATGTACCAGCCATGCAGTTAGTGGTACAAAACGTCAGCAAAATCACTGAGTGCTTGATGTTAATTACACAACACTAAATAGGCAAGACTAAGGAAAGAAAATGTAAGAGGAATCCAGGATAGGCTTTTTTGTTTAGAAAGTAGCGTTCTTAAAAAACCAGTTTGCTTGCTCTCTGCAAATTCCAAGTGGTTTGCACTAAAACATATTTGAGCTTCATGACTATTTCTGGGCTCATAACTGGCTGTAGAGAATCTCATCCATGTAAGTGTTATGGAATTTAGGAGCAGGTGTGTGCATAAACGATGAGGAAACATAGCTGCCATGGGCACTGCCCCTGGGTCAATCATAGTTGAATGGTTTGGGAACCTCCAGTATCCTGTTTAAGAACTTTAATCTTCCCTAACATTAGCCTTGGATTGTTCACTTTTTGCAACCTTAGCTTTTGACTACTACTGTGCTGTGAAGTCCATCAAACAAGCCTGAGCCACTGTCTGTTCCGTTTCCTCCTCTTTCATGTCAGCCCAGTAGACTGATGTTTAAAGGAGTAAAATGCTACTGGCTCAATATTGTAACAAAACTCTAGGGGGCCTGTTTTTTTGCATTTGCAGTGTATGAAATAGATACATTTCATTCAGAATGTCTCTGAGTGCATAAACAGTAGAGAGCCCAGGTCTGACATGTGACCCAGTGGTTGTCTTCCTCTGGTTCTAAGCTTTGCTGTCTTCAGTCCATACATTAACTCAGAGATTTTTTAATGACATTTTTACACGCTACAAACGCAAAAACGTAGGTGCTCAGTTCTGTGCTAAGCTAGCCCATCTGCTTTTAATACAGATTCAAATGTAGAAACCCCACTGTACAATAAAATACATGAATTAGATGACATTTTGTGAAGAGTAATTTTAAGTATTCACATTACAGGAATGTGTCTCTGTAAACTACATAATCACAATCAGCAGTGGCTCCTCGACTAAGGCGGGGCAGCGTCACCCCACTGCTTTTGAGCAGTGAAAAATGAAACATCAAATGATAATAACAAAAGTTCTTATCAATTTATTTTTCCTCGCGTACTTCCTGCTGTGAGCCGAGGGTGGGGCTATCCATTTCACGGTAACTCAGCCGCAGGAAGTAGGAGGAGTGCTGGCACTGCTTCAAGTGCGCATAACGGGTTGGCTGGCCGTCTAAGGCTGGCCAAACCTGCAAGCAGTGCTTTACAGCTTGGTGGAGAACAAGCAGAGGGTCATAGTCCCTTAGTGAGCGCCTAACTATTATGCTCACACCAATCACGGTGCTGCTCTCATGCTGGGTAATACCAGCACAAGAGCAATATCTAGATTGGCATAGGCCCGTGGCATGCCGAGAGTCGAGGAGCAGAGGCCAGAAGAGCAGCAATGCTGCAAAATGCAGGTAAGCAAGTATTTTTTAAAATTATTTTTCTCTGCACTGCCCCCTTGGTGCCCTCCCCCATACTGCCCCACCACTTAAATGCCACAGCATCTGCCAATAATCACAACTAATACTGACAGCTTGCAATAGATTTACACTGCATGTCAAATTGCAACAGTGTTAAAAAATACAAAACACTTTTTAACTCACAATTTTTTAAAGTTTACAGCAATTAATATATTGTCATTATTGTATAGATATTCTTTCCTACAACACCCAAATCTAAATCAATATTTTGCATCCTTTTTCAAAAGAAGGAAAGTTGCATACCTTTAAGTCACAGATGATGTGCAGTGGTAACAGCATTCCCCTGTCTAAGGGTAGCTTTGATTAGCATAGGGTAAAAGACATGTCGGGTGCAGGTTTCTTCAAAGCCAGTAATTACAACTACCGCTGGGCTCTCTGAAAAGGAGAAAGCTCACGGTCCCTAGAAATCAGCAACCGTAAGTGGATATCACAGAAACTTCAGTGACTCTCTGGGTAGAAATAGTTTTAAGAGGGGCTGAACTCTTGTGGATTACCTTACCTCTAAATGGAACCTGTGAATTCTATGGCTGTAAAACACTTTTGGCAGGGTTGTAACTTGTGAAGCTCATGTTGTTGCATGACCTGCTCTAGGACTGGCTACTGGAAGTTACCTGCTTATAAATTGTTTCCAGAGTTCAGAAAGAACTGCTGTCACAAAGAACATTTCCAGTTAACTGGAAGACATAGATTCCTGAGTGAGATCAGCTGCAAAAGCTTATAGTGCTGAAAAGAAAAACAAGTTTTGGGATATGGATGCCTGTGGTTACTAGGAAGAATTCAGGTTCAACTAATATGCTGCAGGGATTGTCGTGACCTGAACCTCTATCGAGGAACACACTAAAAACAAGGTTGATTGGTTAATGTCAGTGTTGCTTGCTATGAAGATTTCCTGAAGAACATCAAAAATCATCCAGGAATATTTGCCTGGACCTAAGAACTTAGAT
The DNA here is from genome assembly GCF_964263255.1 of Lissotriton vulgaris. Classification (NCBI taxonomy): domain Eukaryota; kingdom Metazoa; phylum Chordata; class Amphibia; order Caudata; family Salamandridae; genus Lissotriton; species Lissotriton vulgaris. The sequence goes on from NC_141689.1 coordinate 914,113,072, forward strand.
TTATGTGACTTTTATGTTTCATAATTACAGGTTCTAAAAAACCAAGGTGAACATCAAAATCTCATCTCACAAATGTCCATCTTCTTCAGATTGACACCAATCCTTCTCCTCCTCAGAGCGTTTTGCCTCCTGCAGAATGTGTTAACTGAAGTTGCCAAACAATCATACGTGACAGCCTGGAAAGCCTCTTGGATTCATCTTCCAGCATATTCCCTCTGAAAAATTTAAAGAATGAAAAAGGCCCTAGAGAAACCACAATTTAAAGGCCACTGGCGAGCATTTTCGAAACAACCTGGTGTTTTTCTTTGCCCTATTCAGAGCATCTGAAGCAAGATGTCCATTCTTTATTGATATCTCTCGGAACAAAAATCCAACTATCTGAAGCTCTTCTCAGGCAGAACCACGTTTGGATTTTAAGGTGAATGATTACCCTTCTGAGAAACAATTCCCAATCTGACTGTGCTCAACTACCTAGCCAATGCCTAGCTCTGTAGCATGCTATTGATGGAGCGGGAAATTTTGTATTTGCATTCATTTATCTGTAGGGGTGCATCATAATCTCATGTAGAACGCACCCCCATAAAATCCTGTTTTGTGTAAATGTGAGTGTTATAATTGTGACCGTGTTGATGCATTTATGTGCCATATTTTAGTTCACTGACAAAGTAGTAGGGGAAATTAACGTAGAAAATAAATGTAACTACCATAAAATGTTAACGTGAAGAATCTGTGTTGTGAAGTGTTGACACTACTCATGTGATAGATTTGTTTAATAATGAGATTTCCATCGTTAGGTAAACATGTTAGTGAAGTGTAATGTAGTTATGTAAATTCGTCATGTTGAAGTGAGGCATTCCTATGTTAATCAAAGTTTTAGGCCTGAAATGCAATCCCTGACAACTCTCACTTTAGGATTAATGTTCTAAATTTCATGTGCACCGTGGAAGCTGCTTTCTCACGTTTGCATTGCAGATGGAGAATCATTTTTTAGGCAAAGAAATGTCTTTGTTTTAGTAGCTAGGCAAGGAGAGAAGTTACAATTGTATGGCTTGAAGGCGATTAAGGAAAGATGCTGGTTTCACAAGGGAGAAAGCCTGGGAATCAAGGACAAATTGTTGCAAAAGATGTACATGGTGAACACAGTGGAAAAGTACGCTCATGACTGTACCCATTGTGGAATACATGCACACTGAGCATCATTGGAAGCTACCCCTGGATAGCTGATTGTTGGAATTCGGGAAAGTGCCCAATTTATTTCTTGCCTTCAGAGAGGGAGCATCTTAGAATGTGCTATTTCTTTGTGTCAGTGGCTTTATGCTACTTGGTCCATCTCAACAGTGGAGAGACTTCTTTCCTCCTGATTCAAAAATGTGTATGTAACGGTATAACTTTAGTTATAGAGTAGGGATAGATTTAATGCATTTCACTCATCAACCCTCAATGCAGGGAAATTTGGACTCAAGCTTCTTTATACCAGTATCCTCTTTCTTGAGATAATACTTTTGTTCATGCTGCACCCTCTTAATTGGGTGCGTAGATTTGGCTTCATGCTGATACCTTTGTATTTTTGCACTCTTCTGTTGAGGTGTCTCTATGTTCAGTTATTTTTGGCCTTGTAGTAAATCAACTAACCTTTCTAAAGTGTTCTTTGGTTATTATGTCTCAGAAGAAGAGGTTTGAATTGGTAGTGCAATAATGGTTTTCTCCCCTTTATACTTTCATGCTGCTAAAAAGGACCATCAGAGCGAGTCTCTGGAAAAGTTCCAGAGCGAATGGGCCCAGCCCTTTCACTATGCAGCTGACAGGTTACCACAACAACTCCCCTTAGCCATCAAGCCATTAGGATAGGGATATTACTGGATTCCTCTTACTAAAGATCAGCAAATCAGCTTACTAAGTACCATTGCAAGGCCATGGTCACCAAAGGAGGCAGTGTTCTATTGTAGATATGCTCTGCCCGGCCCTGCAGCTCTCTCACTATGCTAAATAGACAATGCTTCTATCCATAGCGAGATAGTGAAAGACAACCTCTTCCTGCAAGGTTTGTGCTCCTGGAGACCACAGCCAGGCCAAGGAGACCGGTGATTGCCTTCATGGTCATACTCTATCCAGGGGTAATCAGTTTACACACATCATTTATTGTGCCTTTCCAGTAGCATGCTATGGTGAAAGAACTCCAGTGTTCAATGGGAAACCTCAATGAGATGAAGAAAAAGTGATGGATGGAAAGTCCACCTATGTACTATTGTATATATTGTATATATGTATATCATAGGTAGGTATGTAAGTAAGCATTTGCTATTTATGTAGCGCAAACCTAGGCCAAAGTCAGCAGAGCGCTGCACAGGGTCCAATGCGAAGAAAAAGTCAATCTGTGATTGGAAGAGTAACTGGTTTCTAGAGGAAAAATCGAGTTACTGTACCATGATGTTGTGTTCGTTAAGAAGGTATCTTCAGCCCTTTTCTAAATTGGTACAGGGTTTGCATAATTCTCCCGGATATTGGAACAGTGTTTGATATTCTGTGTAGAGGGATACGATGGCCCATTGCCTTGGGTTGTTATTGCAATGTCTCTTCTCCCTTGACTAATTTGTTGCATTTTTTAAGCTTTAGTCTTCTTGTGTCCTGTGACAGCATGCCGTCTGCCAGCTAGGCAGACCTACAGGTCTTGATGACTTTGTAGATGATGCATCTGATCATAAATTGCGACCAGTATTTTTTACTGCCAGTGAATATTGTTCCAAACCAACCTATGTACAAAGAAATCTATTATGAAAATTCAGTTTCGAAGTGGGTCACAATCCATCCTGACTTATTAATATTGAGGTAGGGGGGCAAATTGTGAGTCACTCCGATTGGAGGCCGTAAGAGGGCTAGTGGCCTGCTGAACAACATGTCTGTGATTGCTTTTCCATAAAGTAAACTTTTTTGTGAAGTTTGTTTCCCTTAAAGAAAATTGGGCTGCATTTAGAAAAAAAAGTGTGCTTTTGTTGTTTATTTGAGAGTTGGCAGTCATCCCATGGACTTTGCCTACTTTCCAACAAACTTAGTTAACTTATAAATAAAATGGACACATTCCATTTCCAAATAGTTTTCCACCCCTACTTGTGGATGGATCAGTTTTCAATGTTTTAATCCCGGATTTTGGTTGCAAAATTTTGATACAAATAATATGATAGTGATTCGGTAATTGGTAGGGATGCATACAACATGCGTTTCCATATATCAAATTAGAATACATCAGTGATCCCATTTTAGGAGTTGGAAACCCCTTTCAAACTCCTAAAATTAGATTTTTAACTGTTCCGAAAGTAGAATCAGTGCATTTTCGGCCTCTAAAGTGCTTAATGTATCTAGCCTTCATTTCCCATCTCGTGTTTTGTCCCTTCGGTCGCCTAACTGAAGTAAAATAATTGATCATCACAAATAAGTATTCTGTCGACCAGAGACAGTCAGATTTTAGGGTGCGATTTGCTGAAGCATATTAGAATACCTTTCCCAGGGTTTGTGAACACGTTTATCTGTGATTGCTATTGGCTGTTCCCCCATTCAAGATCTAAGAACAGACACTGAGTTAATCATTTCTAATTGCGAAACACCTGGGTACAATTTTTCACCAATGTTGTCAATGTTTGTGAAATTGTTTTAAACAAGCATTTACAGTTCGTTGTCACAGACCAGGAGTGTGATATGGGGGATTATCTTGAAACTGGCGAGAGCTTGCTTGAAGGTCAGTCCAATTAGGTTCACACAGAGAATCTGCATCTCAGGCGTGGAAGAGGTGTCTTCCAAGAACTTATAGTTGTTAGAGAATTGCTTGAACTTGCTGACATATTTCGTTCCCGGTTCATTAAGCCCTGAAAGTCTATGCTGGAAGCTTTAAAGGCTTTGTGAAGCATTTCAAAAATATTTGCTGCGGCTTGTGATCCCCACGTCCAGAAGATTCATCCTTTTACTGGTGCAAATGGGAGTCTTTCATTTCTTTTTTAATTTCTGTAAAATGGCCTATCCCATTGTCTGTTTAGTTAACCCAGGGTCAGCATGAAAAGGAAGGTAGAATTAACATTCTGCAGAGAAATACTGGTCCTGCTGATACAGAGACAGTTAAACCGGTTTATGGTCTAAGGAACGCAGAGTTTAGCTTCCAGTTTAATGGGGACCAATAGGGCTTGCACTTTACTACCCAAGACACATATCTTGCTATCCCTAATATCAGGGTTCAAGACGACAGTGAAAGCAACAGAATGTAATCAATAAAGTGCAGCTTACTGCTTTAGTTTCCACTTAGGGCCCTCTGCCTAGCCAATTACCAACGATACCTGAGTGGTATGGACAAAGGGTTGGATGAGGGATCATTGATTTGATGTCATCTGGGGGTTCAAATAGTGAATAATGTAACTTCTATTAACACATGGGCTGAATTTATAGCTCACCTTTATGTATATGAAAAGGATGTAAATGCAACAAGGCCACATGCTGATACATGTGAGCCTTTGGTTCACATACGTTAATTCCCCTGCCCTTTAACCCCTTCGCTGCTGATGACGAGCTCAGCTCGTCATCAGCCACGGTGGTCGTGTGCGGATGACGAGCTGAGCTCGTCATGTAACGCGGCTTTTCGTAATTTGCCGCACACAGCTGGAAAAGCCACCGCAGCGATGCGGTTAAGGATCTGATATGTCGTAGGTTTACTATGATTGACCATATGGCAATTTTACTTGGCCTATTGCCTGTGGTTTTTACTGGAGCCAGTTGGGGCACACACTTGTTTGCACAATATTACAAACTGTGATGCAATATATGTATATCTTCAAGGCATGAGACTTTGGAGTTAAAACAATTGAAATCTTTTGTTACCATATATGCTTTCATTCACATATTTTTGTTGACAATATTCTTGTGCCTATAGTTTTGTAGCGAAATATGTTTGTAGTTAATATACTGATATACAACCCTCATCACACTTATCTTCTTGTTACGTCCATACTGTTTGATATCAAATCTCTCACCTCCACATTGATTGAATCATTACACTGGACTCTTATAAAGGACAACTTGACCTTCAAGACTTGCAGCCTGTAAGAAATTGAGTTGTTGGTTGAACTGTGATGTGAGCCCAGGTCAAGCAGCAACCATAATCTTTGTCAGGGTGAAAGACAAGCAACCCTAAATAAACCTATACTCACCCCTCCGGTACCTTAGTACAGAGCAGTTAGGATTAACTTAGTGGCAATATGAAAAGTATTTGTGCAACACTTTAAACAGTAATAAAATGAAAACACCACACAAAAAGGACCCCACATCAAGTTAAGAAAAATTTATCTTTCTTTAATAAATAAAACAAGGCCAAAATGACAAAATTCCAATTGGTAGAATCAGAGAAATTCAATTTTAAAGATTTGAATAAAGATAGTGCCAAAAAACAGAAAGCCCCAGCTGTGGATATCTTGTCACCCCACACCAGGACAAAGTCACAAGTTCAGGACGTCTGGTGGAGGTGGAGTTCAGGCCAGCTTAAACGGACCTTGTTAGGCTCGATGAACCCAGTAACTTTAATCCTGGTTTGCTGAGTGTTGCGAGGATCCTCGTCGAAGATGCTTTACACAGTTGAAGCAATGCTTTGGTTCCAAGATGCAGCAAGGCTGTGAAGCGAGGGCCTGCATCATCGTTGAGGATCCGTTTGATGGGGCTTGTGATGTGACGTCTGATGTTGAGGATGCAGCGCGCAGTCGGGATGAAACATTTGTTACAAAGAGCTGCTAAGCTGGGATGCTAACTCCAGCATCTTCGTCTATGCTGCAGTTGACGAGGGATATGAGAGCCTGAGCTGAGGATGCATCATGCAGTCAGGGCGATGTGACTGTTCCGAGGAGCTGTGATATGGGTCTTTGCAATGGGTCCAATCCACACAGCAGCAGCAATGTGTCAGTTCGGCTTGGGTTTGCACCGCACAGCAGAGATGCAGATGGTAATGCTAGATCCAAAGAGGCTGGCAGAGCACCTTAAGTCCACTTCCAAAGATCCAGGACTGGTGTGGCACCACTTGGCAGGGTAGACTCAAAGATGGCAGTGTGCAGGTGCAAGGCTGTTGGAAGCCTGTTGTGTCTCTGAGGCTTCGGATCAGGAGGCCAGACAATTAGGCCTTGGAGTCACTCTAGATTCCGGGTTCAAGAAATGCTGGAGCAGTCATTCTTACTCAGGCAAGAGGGCAGCAGGTTAGTACAGCAGGGCTGTGGTTCCTTCAGAGCCGCAGTTCAGGGTAGAGGCAGTATTTTCAGAAGCATAGCAGTCCTTGTTCCTGACAGAATATCCACAGATCCAGAAGTGCACTGGAGTGTTGTGTCTGAGGCCCAATATATATACCCAGTTCTGCATTTGAAGTTGGGGAGAAGCTTCTAGATGCTTTCCGTTGAAGTGCACAGGTGCCGTGCCTTCCCTGCCCTGGCTCTAGACTAATTTCAAAGGTGTGCAAGCATAAGTAGGGCTGGGCCAAGCTCCTCCCTCCCATCCTGCCAGTGATGACCCATCAAAGCACATCTAAGCTCTTAGTTGTCTGTGGCTGTCTTGGAGGAATACACAAAGCCCAACTGTCAACTACACTTAGTCATGTGACTCAGTGACAGGCTACAGGCACTAAATGGCTAAGTCAGGAAAAGACAACGTTCTAAAAGTGGCAGTTTCAAAATTGTAATTCAAAATCCATCTTCATCATGTTATGATTTCTTTTTACCATACCAAAGACACCAAACATGGACTGTTCACCTATTCCTATTTGGAAACCACACATATATAATGTAATAAGGTACGTCCAATATTATCCTATAGGTGGAGTACTCCTTGCAGTAGTAAAAAAGGAATTACGAGTTTTTCAGTACCAGGACATGCCCTACCTTTTAAATATGCCGCACCCTGCCTTGTTGGCTGTCGAGGGCCTACGCTAGGGGTGACTTAGGTATAAAAAGGGAAGGTCTGGGTCTGGCACAAGGGTTATTTTGCCAGGTCGACATGGAAGGTAAAAACTCAACACACAGGCTGCAATAGCAGGCCTGAGACATGTTTAAAGTGTTACTTGAGTGGGTGGCACAATCATTGCTCAGATGCCCTAAAAGCATTTAATTTACAGGCACTGTGCACAGGTAGTGCCACTTTGTTAGGAACTTACAAGTAAATTAAATATGCTAATTCGTGATAAGCCAATGATGTCATGTTTTATGGATTGAGCACATACAGCACTGGTTTGCAGTGGTAAAGTGCCCAGAATCCTAAACCCAGCAAAAACGAGATGAGCAAAAATCAGGGGAGAAAAGCAACCAGTTTGGGGGAAGACCACCCTAAGGCTGACACATATAACACTGCCTTTCAAACAAGCTAATCTGTGTAAAGGTCTCTAAACTCCTCTGTTCGAAAGGACAGTACTAATCACCAACTCACCAAGACCTTCTCCAAATTATCTAAACATTCTAGAAATTAAAAGTAAGTGCAAAATGACATTTAATACCAGAAGACAGGTAACGGAACAAACAGATTCAATATTTGCATTCAGAGTCCAAGGTTTCAAGGTTTTGTAAATTGCAACATACAGTGATACTTATTGGGGTAAGAGTAGCACTACATACAAATGATATCTAAATAAATTAAAGGATAAATGGATTTCAAAAGACCATTTGCAATAAGGTGACCACCAGACTCAAGCTCTTTACAGACACTGCCTGCATTCCTCAACTTTTCACCAGGGCTGGACTGGGAACCCAAAAAAGTCCTGGCAATTTTGTCGGAGTATCCCCCATCGAGGGGTGGGGGGGGGCATAGGGGGAAATACAATCGTGAAGCACTGCTGCTTGATAAAACCGTCCCCTAGCACTACAGTTTTTATTACTGGGGCCCGATATTGCTGCACCGCTGCAACACCGGCCCACAGTAACAAAAACGGCCCCCACCCATCCAGCCTCCCTAGCAAATGCCCGATGCCCGCTAAGGCCAGTCCGGCCCTGCTTTTCACCTACACATCATTGCTTTCAGGTGTGCCAATCTAACAAATTCAATGAAAGTCAAACAAGAATATGTCGCCCAAAATGAGCCATATGATCATATGAAAGATGAGGTCTGGAAATACTGTCCTGAATGACCTTCAAGAAGGTGGTCACATAATTTGCATTGGGCCAAAACACCTCGCTTTCAGACAGAAATAAACATATATATCTTGACTGACTTTCACATATGTCCTCTCCTCCAGTCAGAAAGCATTTTGAGGTCTTTTTCTTCAGAGAGAAATACTGTATGTCTCTACTAATCTAACCATTCATTCATTTGATTTAGAGAACTTCAGATTTACCATTACCTACTGTTGGTTGAATGATTTCCACTATCAGTTAATCTAGGGTATAGTACTGGTGAAGCGAATCCGCTCATCAACCACCTGTTCTCGAATGAGTAATGCTCCACCATGCACGAGAGGCCACCATGAAAGCAACAACAAACAATCAATGAAATTAATTCTTTTGTGCATAATATGATCGAAAACACCCCCAAGGTGTTAATGAAACCTGAATTGGGGGAATTTAAAATGTACCCCTCTTTTTGGGTTACATATACCGTACCCGCTCATACTGACTGATAATCCCCCAGTAGAGGCAGACATTGACGGAGATTCCGCCAACATTGCTCTCTATCAACAACCCCACTCCATTATTGATAGAGTCACTCACCTTGCAGATAAACCACTGCCACTCTGGCATGGAGTAAAATATGACCCCTACTTCTCTGCTGCCTTGGCAGAGGAGATACATATGCTGCAACCATGGACATGTTACCCACCACTCAAGTGCGAAACTTTGCTTTCTTTTTTTGACATTCTGCTTTGGTCAACGTACTATATAAAAATCCGCAAAAATGAAACACTCAATAGTTACTTCCCATTTTCCGCTTGTTTAATCTTAATTAATAATTCAGATTTGTTTTGTTTGTACATCTGCATGGAAATCAGTCCTTGTCGCGATGTGAAAATAAAAAAAGGCTTCAAAGCAGCAGAGAAGTAAGCAAAATCAAGCAACATAAGCGCACGAGGAGAGACGAAATTACATTTATTGAAGACTGCATCAATCAGACATTGCTTGAATCTGTAGAACATAAAATCCCTCGCTGTTAGGTAACAGGTTGGTAAACTGAATTACTTCACTTTAAAGAATCATGTTCTTCTGGCATTACCACTGAGCAGATCAGCTAAACTGCGGAAGTGTCGCATATTTACACCCAAGAGCTTCCACAAATTGAACAGTTTCACAACTCCCGCGAGAATTAATATAATTATCCTTGTTTCTGCACTTGGAAATGTGTCTCTGAAATACTGACGACACTCTAATGAAATCTCTTAAAAATCTGCGCTGCGCATGAGCGATAATCCATGCATGTCTGGCTGGGAAATAGACTCCCCGGAAACAATGCCCGCCATATTATTTTAAATCCAATCGCGGCTTTTCACAGATCCCTGCTATTTAAGATAGCCTGTTCGGTGCAAATCCAATCATAAAATATATAACTTTATTGAAAAAAGAAATGCGGTATGGTGGAAATAAATCACTTGCTGTGTCATTTGTCAGCAAGCATTTCCCGAAAGATGCTCCATTAAAGGTCATAGATTATACCTCCCATAAAGAACCCGTGCCCGGCTGGAGACAGCTTTATTGAGCTCAGGGTGAGTCAATGAAGTGTTGTGGCAAATAAATTCTAAACAAGCTGCAATGTGGACCAGATCGGAAAGCGCCTGGCAGTTTTCACTAGATTTCTGGCCACTGTGTAACTCAGACAGCTATTTCAAAGATCGAATTCTGATTGTCAGGGATTTGCATGTCTGGCACCTTCCGCAATTTGGAAAATACAAACACAATGGTGGAACAAAGTACAGCAGTAGAAAATTAAAATAATGCAGACGTGTGTGTGGTGGTACGTGTGTTTTGTTCGCTATGACTGTACTGTGTCTAAAACTGGAGCTGATACATTTCATAGAGTTGTGAAGAAATATTTTAATGTATGTTTCCTGTCGAAACACGATCATAGTGTGGACCATAAACTCAAGAAATAGATGCTTAACATCAAATGGCATGTCCAAGGTGGGCGTCATCATGTCCTATAAAAAGCAGCTTAAAACAGCTCCAAGGACTACACAAACAGATTTGAGTGGACTTGATAGAAGGAACAACTGCACACAATCTTAGCAATCTATCATCCCATCATGTCAAAAGAAGGTCACAAAAGAATCTCATTATTTAATCATTTATTCATTTTTTAGATTTTTTTTACATTATTTAATTTTAGTTATTAATAATGTATTCATTATTTATCTCTAAGCTAGGGATTCTTATGTTTTGTTTTATTATGTTACATTATGGTATGTTATGCTATGTTATATTAGATTGTTATGTTATGCTACGTTATATTATGTTATGGTATATTATATTATGTTGTGTTATGCTATGTTATATTAGGTTATGTTATACTATGTTATATTATGTTATGTTATGCTATGTTAGGCCATGTTATGCTATGGGATAGCATTCTTGAAAAATATGTCCATAAGAATGCTTGGAGGAACACCCGTCATTGAACGAGGCACCATGCACCTTCCGCCAGCTACATGAGACTGAAAAAGCTTTGTGCGCATTCTTGGATGACCTACACATGGCAATGGACAAGGGTCACCAGGTAGCGCTTAAGCTGGTGACCTGTCCGCTGCTTTCGACACGGTCAATCACAACATCCTATTCCTTTTATCCAGGCTGGCCGAGGTAGGCAGAGGTGGGAGCTAGAGCACTGGCTTTAACTTGGTGTAAATGATATCTAGATGGCAGATTAGAGGCCATACATCTGCCTCCTTAACGCTCTGCTTTTAAACCAGTTAATCAGGGGGTGCCTCAGGATTCTGCCCGTTTGATAAGATCATATGGCCTAAAATTTGTTAACAACGTGTAGCCTAAGTTGTGTTAACAATGTGGATGATATGGAATTGATTATTACTTTTGATGAGGCTCTCTCTGATAAGGCAGGTTCAGGGCCTTCAACAACCAGTACATTCCTCTGCAGTGGGCTATACGGCTATGTTACAAACTTGATCCATGCCTCCTTTAGAAACTGAACTGCATTTGCTTCCCTGAAGCAAGCCTTTGTAACATTATTGCTGAAACAAACCATTAGATCATGATGTTTGTAACAGTTAAAGACCAATACTGAGTTGCCTATTCTTCTTTTAAAGGTCTTATGGATATTTGCTACTCTTCAACTGGAAGCATTGTGTGGAATTACACTGATTTCTGGGAGATTGGCAGTGAAACCTATGACCAGAAAGGGGACCGGAAACTGCTGATTCAGACATGCAACAATCAATAGTTGATTATCTGGACAAAGACTCACTCACTCACACGTACAAAAGACCGCACGATTCAAGAAACCATACGGATCGCACTCGGAACACGCTGTACGCGATAATTGTATGGATCGCAGCAGCCTTTTACGACTCAGCAATACAATTCGTGTGGACACCACTCCGTACGACTCTTTTTTTACGTGAGCTGAAAACATCTGGAAAAGCTGATTTTGCTTCGTAATGCATACGGAACGGACCCCCCAGGTATGGTGCGTACACCCCATGATTGCAGGGGTACGGTGCTTCGGTGTACGGTGCGTACACCCCTTGAATTCATGGGTACGGTGCGTATGTTATTGTGTGGCTCTCCATACGAATTGCCTATACGTGACGTTTACCGTACGAATCGCGAACACAGTCCCCGGTCTGGATCGTACTTGGCCGGTCGTACAGCATGTTTACGAATCGTACGGTTCACTGTACGGGTGTATGTAGTACGGATTTTCACTTGTCTTTCGTACAGTTCGCGTCAGTTGAGCGATAGGGGATCCTATCGCCCACTGAAGAAAGATCCCACTCCCAGATTGAGTAAGATCATCATGGAATCTGTGGATGAAGCCTTGAGAGAGGGATGGATTACTCCTCAGGAATCTGCCTACTTACAGACAAGTCACCCGGTAATGCCATACTTTTAAATTCTCCCAAAAATACATAAAACACAGAGGCCACCGCCGGGTAGACCTATTATATCGGGCATTGGGTCCTGTCTGGAACCATTATCTACCTTTGTAGATTTCATCTTAAAACCTATATCAATTCACAGCCTTGATAAAGTCTTTTGAAATGTAAAATGCTTTGGCTAGTTTCAATGTACTTGACATTCCAATCTTAATGCTGGCCTAATAAATCTAACAATGAATAAATCCAGTATATAGAACTCATACTTGTTTCCTGGATATTAATTCAAGAACTATTTCAGTGCCACTGTAGTGATGTGCTGCCATTTGTTTGATGCATGTGCTTTAAGGTCAACAAACTCAGAGGTGATTTGAAATATCCTACTTATGTGGACTTGGCTGTACTTTATTCTTCATTATGCATGGTAAAGGGGCGAGTGGCCAAACATTGGTATTTGGGCATAATACCTAGATACAAATATGTAGTCACACAGATATCAAGATTTTTAGTATTGTGGACATAAACATAGATTATTTTGGTGCATAATATTATTTGCAAGTATATATGTGTTTTTAATATTGTTTGCAATAATTTCGCTGTAAAAAATATAATTATTTAATTTAATTTTTGAATTATTTTAATGCATTTTAGTTCATATTTTAAGTGTATATGACTCAGTGGTTCCAAAACTGTACACCGTGGCTCCCTGGGGAGCAATCAAACCTTGCCAGGGGAGCCGTGCACCAAGCACATTAATGCATTTAATGTTAAACGGTCTGATAACTTCAGTTAAACTAATTAGACTTAAGTGCATGATGTAGATGATTTGTAAGTGACATGCCTAAAGCTGTAAACGTAGTGCTTAATTGATGGCATGTCGAGGTAGATGACCTCCATATTTCACTGGATCCCTATGTTCCAACACTCCTGAAGTAAGCGGAAGATGCCCGATTTATTTTGTTAGACTCGTTAATAGTTCATTTTTTTTACAAATGCATTTTACACCAATGCAAGTTTGCAGCAAATTACAGTTGTCCTGTCTATTAAACACACGTATTATTAAGTATTGACATTTGTACCTGAATCATAGGTACTTCCAGTACACATTTCTTTCAGTACACACATATTTCCAGATAGGTCTGCTCTCTCCTTGAGCACAGGGAAGTAAAACACCATATGTCAACATTTGGAAGCAAGAAACAGAGATGTTTAAAAAAATTATTGGAGGAATATATTTTGCTTGCATTGATTTGGAGGCAATTTTTGGGAGGAGACAGCAAAAAGAAAGCTGTACGTGATTTTTAAAATCGCGAGTCACCCTGCTGAGAAAGGTGTGTTGGCACGTATGACATGGGTAAAAATGGAAGTGCATGCAAATACTCTTCAGGCGCAGAATTACTTTGTCAATGAGGCCTACATGCATAGGGGTGCAATCTAGCACTGTAAGTGGGATACAAACGTTTGACAGGGTACTCTAAAAAAGGCATGGGCAAAGAAGTGTAACTAGGAATAATCTATTAGAGGCCCTGCCTTAGTAATACAAAACACCCTGCACATATGATTATAATACCTCTATCCCAATTATGTTCAGTGAGAAACAAGTACTTTTCAAGTCAAGTCAAGTCAAAATTTGTATGGCGCACTACTCACCCAGAGGGTCTCAAGGCGCTTGAGGGAGAGGGGTTCTCTACTTATCAAATAGCCAGGTTTTGAGTTGTTTTCTGAAGGAGAGTTGGTTCTGTGTAAGGCGGAGGTGGGTGGGGAGAGAATTCCAGGTTTTGGCCGCTAAGTAGGAGAAAGATCTTCCTCCCATGGTGGCTCTTCAGATGCGTGGAATCGCGGCGAGGGCTTGATTGGACCATCGTAGTTGGCGGGTGGGGGTGTAAAAGGTCAGGCGCGTGTTGAGGTATTTGGGTCCTAGGTCGTAGAGGGCTTTGTGTGCGTGGGTGAGGAGACGGAACATTATTGTCTTGTTCACGGGGAGCCAGTGAAGGTCTCTCAAGTGGCCGGATATGTGATTGTGGCGGGGTATGTCTAGGATGAGTCGGGCGGAGGCGTTCTGAATGCGTTGGAGCTTTTTCTGTAATTTGGCTGTGGTTCCGGCATAGAGGGTGTTTCCGTAGTCCAGTCGGCTTGTGACCAGTGCTTGGGTGACCGTCTTTCTTGTTTCGGTGGGGATCCATCGGAAGATCTTTCTGAGCCTACGTAAGATGTTAAAGCATGATGATGAGATGGCGTTAACTTGTCTCGTCATCGAGAGGGAGAAGTCTAGAATAAATCCCAGGTTGCGAGCATGGTCCGTTGGTTTGGGTGCGCTGCCCAGGGCCGGTGGCCACCATAGTCGTCCCATGCAGAGGGGGATGATCCTAGGATGAGGACTTCCATTTTGTCTGAATTCAGTTTTAAGCGGCTGTTCTTCATCCACACGGCTACGTTTTTCATCCCTTCGTGTAGGTTGGTTTTGGCTGTGTTTGGGTCTTTGGTGAGGGAGAGGATCAGCTGTGTGTCGTCAGCGTAGTAGATGATGTTGAGGTTGTGCTGGCGTGCGATGGACGCGAGGGGGCTCATGTAGACATTGAAGAGGGTGGGGCTGAGCGATGATCCTTGTGGTACGCCGCAGATGACTTTGGTGGCCCCTGATCTGAAAGGGGGTAGGCGGACTCTCTGGGTTCTTCCGGCGAGGAACGAGATGATCCAGTCCAATGCTTTTCCTTGTATCCCCGCGTTGCTGAGGCGTTGTACAAGGGTGCTGTGACATACCGTGTCAAACGCTGCAGAGAGGTCCAGGAGGATGAGGGCCGCTGTTTCCCCTTTGTCGAGTAGTGTTCGGATGTCGTCTGTGGCTGCGATGAGGGCGGTCTCGGTGCTGTGTTTGGCTCGGAAGCCGGACTGTGAGGGGTCGAGGGATCCGTTAGACTCGAGGAAGGCGGCGAGCTGACTGTTCTCGGTCTTCTCTATGACTTTGGCAGGGAAAGGGAGGAGCGAGATGGGGCGGTAGTTCTTAAGTTCAGTGGGGTCTGCTGTAGGTTTCTTCAGGAGGGCACTGAGTTCGGCATGTTTCCAGCTTTCCGGGAAAGTAGCGGTGTTGAGGGAGCAGTTGATGATATCCCGGAGATGGGGTGCGATGATGGAGTCGGCCTTGTTGAAGATGTGGTGGGGGCATTGGTCGGTAGGTGATCCGGAGTGAATGGAGTTCATCAAGCGGATGGTGTCTTCGGTGCTGATCGGGTTCCAGGTGCGAAGGGTGTTGGTGGGGGACTTCAGTTCGGTGGTAAGGGGGGGTGGACTGGCCGCCGAAGCTGTTATGTATGCCAGCGATTTTGCTGTGGAAGAACGAGGCTAGAGAGTCGCAGAGGTCTTGAGAGGGGGTGGTGTCGTTGGTGCTGGCGTTGGGATTGGTAAGCTCTTTGACGATGCTGAAGAGTTCCTTGCTGTTGTGGGCGTTGTTATTGAGTCGATCTTTGAATGCAGATTTCTTGGTGGATCGGATCAGCTGGTGGTGTTTGCGGGTGGCGTCTTTGAGGGCGGTCATGTTGTCTGTGGTTGGGTTTTTTCGCCAGGGTTTCTCGAGGGTGCGGCAGTTCTTTTTGGAGTTCTTGAGGTCGTCATTGAACCAGGAGGCTTTTTTGCAACCTGGCTTGTTGTGAGGGTTTTTCAAGGGTGCTAATTTGTCAGCACAGTGGGTGATCCATTGTGCGAGATTGATTGCTGCTTGATTTGGGTCCGATGATTTGGTGGGAGGGATTTGGTCTAGCGATGTGGTTAGCTGGTCGGTGGTAATTTTGTTCCAGTTTCTGCGGGGGACTTGTTGTGGGTGGTGGTGGGTCGTGGTCTTTCTGAAGTTGAAATGGACGCAGCTGTGGTCCGTCCAGTGGAGTCCTGTGGCGTGATAGAAGGAGACGTGCTTGCTGGAGGAGAAGATTGGGTCGAGCGTGTGTCCGGCGTAGTGGGTGGGGGTGTTTACCAGTTGTTTGAGTCCGAGATTGGCGAGGTCGTCCAGAAGGGTGGATGTGTTGCTGTCGTTGTTCTTTTCCAGGTGGAAGTTGAGGTCCCCTAGGAGAATATAGTCCTCGGAGGGGAGGGCGTGTGGGCTGATAAAGTCAGTGATGTCTTCGCAAAATTGTGTGCGGGGTCCTGGTGGTCTGTAGATGAGGTGCTTCTAATTATGGTCTTGGGGTCGGTGTGTATCTGGAAGTGAAGGTGTTCGGCTGCTGTGAGGGTGTCGTCGGAGCTGGTCATGATGCGGGTGGTGTTCTTGTGCCTCCTCCTGTTTGGTTGATGCGGTCCTTTCGGATGATCTTGTAGCCGTCCGGGATGGCTATGGCGATGTCGGGCGCTGATGAGGCGTTCATCCAGGTTTCTGTAAGAAAGGCAACGTCCGGCGTTGTGGTGTCGAGTAGGTTCCATAGTTCAATGACGTGTCTGTGGACTGAGTGGGTGTTGAGCCTCCAAAATAAGTAACAGTGGGGAGCCACAGGCAATGGCCAACAATGGGTCAAAGAAGCCGCAGGTCGAAAAAGTTTGGAATATATACTGTTTGTATAATTGTTGTTAATATTTTTAAATATAGTTTTCAATTTTAATATTTTATAAATCTATTTTGATTGTATAGTAATAGTAATTTATAGTGGCATAGCTGGTTGTGAGGTTTGCATGGGTACAGGGTGGGAAGGTAGTTAAGAAAAATTAATTATTAATTAATTTCTAATTAAAGTTAATTATTTCATTGTTAATAATTACATAAAGTGTGTAATTATTACAATTATTTAAAGTGATAGTTCAGGTGTGGATTGTTTTAATTTTTGTTTTGTTTGTAGGGGTATTGGGTGGTAAGTTTATTAGATGATAATTTATTAACTATTAATTGATTTTTATTATTAATTAGTTGCATGCTAACTAATGATGTAGATTGTGTAATTATTATAAATATTTAGTGATATTGTGGGTTTGTATTGCTGGTTTTGGAGGGTATAGGGTGTGAAGCTAATTAAGTATTAATTTGATTAATTATAAATCTAATAATACTTATTTATTTAGTGATTAATTAGGTAAATTGTGTATTATTTTTCTAATCATATGTTTTAGGTGTTGGTTGTTGGGTTTTATGGGGTATAGGGTGGGAAGGTAATTAAGTAATAATTATTAATGAATTATTAATTTTTAAATACATATTCAGTTATGTAATAATTATGTGAATTGTTTAGTAATTATATTTTGTGGTTTGCTGGTAAGGGAATAGGGTGGGAAGGTATTCAATTATAATTAACGAAGAATAATTTATTAATAATTATTTGATACATTATTTAATATTGCAATTGTGTTATCAATTTATAATTGTTTGTTGCCAGGTTTGGAGAGTATAATGTGTGTTTCTAACTAAATGATCAATTAATAAAAATTCTTAAATTTGAAATTATTAGAAATTCTCAAAAAAAATGTCAAATATATAATTGTTTTCAAATATATATAATTTTATATTAATGGGTTTATATATTTGGTCAATTAATATAGTTATTTATATATGTTATGTGTTCGAATTTAACTACTTTTTCTACTGTTGCACAAACTGGAGTGGGAATATTTCTTTTACTCCTCTGGTGTCCAATGCTTTCTGTACTGTTGTACAGACTGACGTGGGAACAGTAATGTTTACTTCTTTCAAGTCCAACACTTTCCCTACAGTTGCACAGACTGCAATGGGTATTGTAAATTATGCCCCTCCAGTGTCCAAGACTTACCCTACTGTTGCACAGACTGGAGTGGGAGTAGTAAATCTTACCACTTTGGCATCTCTTTCCCTACTCTTGCACAAACTGGAGTGGGAATAGTACATTTTTACACCTCCAGAGTCCAATGCTTTCCCTATTGTTGCACAGACTGGAGTGTGAATAGTAAATTATACCAATCTGGTGTCAAACACTTTCCTACTGTTGCACACAGTGGAATGGGAATAGTGGAACTGTACATTTTACCCCTCAGGAGTCCAACATTTTCCCTACTGTTGCAAAGACTTGAGTGGGACCAGTAAATTATACCCCTACTGTTGAGGATGCAGAATTTGAACAACATTAAAAAAAACAAGTTGGTTAGAGTATGCAAAGCTTAAAGCATATTTCCTCCTATGCCCGAGGAAGAAACTCCATGTAAAATTCCTTCTGTTCTATTAATTTTCACATATTGCTATTTCTTAAATATATTGCTAATGCTGTATATTTATTAATGCATCTAATTATATTTCCAGTCTGTCTGCTGGGACCGAGCCCTCTGTGCCTGCAACCATTGGCCATCAGTTAGATACTGTAGCCACTGTTAAATGTCAAGTGCCAGCTTCCAAACTGACTGCTGCGCCCGGTTACATTCACTTTTGATGGCCAGCAACTGTTGATAGATTGGTCACAAGATGTGACCTGTACCAGGCAGTTAAATGGCATGCATGTGTGCAGGGATTTAGCTTTCCAGGATAGAAACATCTTTAAAGATGTGGTACAGCTAAATGATCAAACATGGAAGCATTTTAACCACTATCTTTACCTCTAACAATGCTATGAATATTGTATTTTTTCTTTGCATTGTCCTTGAGGAGTGCATTTTGCTCAAAACAAAGCCTGCAATTCAAAATCCGTGTATCTCTTTCAAAAAAGATGAAACAGCAATGTTCTTAAAGCTGTCGGAAAAGCTGTAGCTAACAAAAAAATTTATGTAACTGATATTATCAGAATACAAGGGAATCGAGTCTGATCCCGTGCAATCATTAGTCTTGCAAAGACTTGCACAAGGACAAGTGAGAATAAACTATAGTGCAATCACATATATAGCTATTAATATGAAGGAGTCCACAGAGTTTTTTGTGATGTGGCACAAGGTACATCACAAACATGCAGTATGAACCAACGTACAGAACCTTTATCAGACCAGTTTGTTATATACATTCTCTATTATCTAAGCCAACAACACAATACATCATATGTCATTCTCTTTTCAAGCCTTTTGTATTTTTTATCTGTCACTAAAGTGAAAATGCAAAGAGTATGCAAGTAAACATCCATTGCATATATTTTATTATCAATCAAGATTTTTATCAGTCCACCGTGGTATTACAAAGACAAATCTAATAGAAGGGAACAACATTCTGAAAGGTGATTATATTAAACATATTACCTTGGCTGATAGTTGATCAATAGATTTTGCTTTCAGATATGTAAATCTTACTTCTTTAGTTGCTCTAAAAAACGTAGGGCTCCTTAACCACTTCCAATTCTAAGTTGTTTTATGCACAGTTAAGGCCAATATTTTCCTAGGTGACAATCGCAGATGATAAAAGTACAGAGAGTAGGAGAAAAAATCTGAAGTGCAATCTCAACAGAAGCATAGTACTAGAAGGGTTTTTGACTCAACTCACGGGTAAACATAATTTGACAACAAAGGGCCTTTCTTCCTGTACTAATATAGTGTACCAGGAACACAATGCATTGGACACATTGTATACCAATATTACTTTCTTTCTATATAAGATTCTGGTTTAAATATAGCATAGCCTGCTGCTGTGGCTAACTAAATGAAGCCCGGTCTATATTACACACCTCGGCCATGATCTTCTATAGCTATTACATGAAACCTGGTTGTTGGAAATTACCATATTTTGTGTGGTATTCCTCCAGTTTTTTTCTCCTTCAGTTGAGCCTGTTTTTGTTGACCATAGGACTCTGAGCAGTTGTCACCTGCTAACCAGTGGTAAAGTGCTTGTGCTCTCCCTTTCGAACATGGTAAAATTGGCATACACCTAACTAGCACAATTAGTTTACTTGTAAGTCCCTAGTATTTGGTACTATATTTACAGAGTGCTCTCAAATTAAATGCTACCTGTGGGCAGCAACACTCATTGTGCCACCCACTAAAGTAGCCCTTTAAAACGGATGTATGATGTTACCACGCGTACTTTTAGCACGCATACCATTACCACAGATTTTTTACAACGCAGGTCATTTTACAACAGAAACCTTTACAACGCAATACACTACAACGCAGATACTATTACAACGCATACCATTACAACGTAAGTATAGGTAAGTATATAATATTAATATATAACGTAAATAATTATTTTTGTATTATTTAATTTAATTATTTATTATTTAATTATTAAATAATTGTATTAATAAAATTAATTTAAATTTTATTATTTGTAAATATATATTAAAAATACCCCTGTACCCCAAAACCCAAACCCAGCCCTAAAACCTAAAAATACCCCTGTACCCCAAAACCCAAACCCAGCCCTAAAACCTAAAAATACCCCTGTACCTCAAAACTCAAACCCAGCCCTAAAACCTAAAAATACCCCTGTACCCCCAAAACCCAAACCGAGCCCTAAAACCTAAAAATACCCCTGTACCCCAAAACCCAAACCCAGCCCTAAAACCTAAAAATACCCCTGTACCCCATAACCCAAACCCAGCCCTAAAACCTAAAAATACCCCTGTACCCTAAAACCCAAACCCAGCCCTAAAACCTAAAAATACCCCTGTACCTCAAAACCCAAACCCAGCCCTAAAACCTAAAAATACCCCTGTACCCCAAAACACAAACCCAGCCCTAAAACCTAAAAATACCCCTCTACCCCAAAACACAAACTCAGCCCTAAAACCTAAAAATACCCCTGTACCCCAAAACCCAAACCCAGCCCTAAAACCTAAAAATACCTCTGTAACCCAAAACCCAAACCCAGCCCTAAAACCTAAAAATACCCCTGTACCTCAAAACCCAAACTCAGCCCTAAAGCCTAAAAATACCCCTGTACCCCAAAACCCAAACCCAGCCCTAAAACCTAAAAATACCCCTGTACCCCAAAACCCAAACCCAGCCCTTAAACCTAAAAATACCCCTGTACCCCATAACCCAAACCCAGCCCTAAAACCTAAAAATACCCCTGTACCCCAAAACCCAAACCCAGCCCTAAAACCTAAAAATACCCCTGTACCCCAAAACCCAAACCCAGCCCTAAAACCTAAAAATACCCCTGTACCCCATAACAAAATACCACTAATAAATGTTTTAAAAAAAAGATAAACTTACCTATAATTATACTTACGTTGTAATGGTATGCGTTGTAATAGTATCTGCGTTGTAGTGTATTGCGTTGTAAAGGTTTCCGTTGTAAAATGACCTGGGTTGTAAAAAATCCGTGGTAATGGTATGCGTTGTAAAAAATCTGTGGTAACAGTTACATACCCTTTAAAACATGTCTCCAGACCTGCCTAAGCAACCTGTGTGTGAATTTTAAGCAGCCAATTCGACGTGGCAAAATAAACCTTTAATCATGGCTAAACGTTCCTTTTCAGTACTTGTACATCACTCCTAAGCTAGGCCATAAATGTGCATGTGACAGGGTGCCTGGTATTTAAAACGTAGGACATGTAATATTTAACGATTTACATGTCCTGGCAGTAAAAACCTATATGTAGTTTTTTCACAGTGGTAAGGCTGGCCCTTCCATTAAAACCACTGGGTTGCATTTTAACACCTTACAATGCTTAAATTCAGTTTGAAACTAGCTAGAAAAAGTATTCAAGAGCTGATTTTAATAGCAATGTAAAATTCAACTTAATGGTAAAGTCTGATTTTATATTACTATTTTGAAAATGACACTTTTAGAATGTTGTCATTTTGCTGTTTACACCAAATGTGCCTCACCTGACTGTTAATGACTCTCCTGTTATGTGTATTGCTGCCAGACAGCAGGCAAAAGACTGAGGAGTGGCATGATGATTTTGTTCCTTGAGCTGGAGGGCCTGAGGGGCTGGGTCCAGTTCCTTTCTGAGCTTCAAAGGGTGCCTACCCTGTCACTGGCAGATGTAGCCTTCCTCACTATGCCTTCCTAGTCAGCTTGACTCCAGCCCCAGTGGGGGGGGGGGGGGGGGTGAAGGCTAGTGCGAGAACTGTTTTAGAGTGACCACAAGGGAGGGTTTGCCCATTATCAAAGCCCCACCTCTGGGTTGACGCAGTGAGCTCTGATCAAGGGAAGAAAAGCTCTGCCATTTTGGATTTCTGCTTAACAAAGGGGGAAACTATCCATCTGAACGTTCCTGTCAGACTGTTTGTAGCTTTTGTTTGGCTGTAGTACCTTAAATGATGAAATATCTTCCTTGTCTGATTCTTTACCTGAATGTAGGATATTGTAGTATAAGGAACCATAGAAATTTTTATATATTGAAAGTGCTCTTTTGCAAAGTTCTCTTATACCCATTTGGTTCTAGTCTGAGCTATAAAAAACTTTATTAAGTAAACCAAATGTTGTAATTTACAGTCACAAGCTTCTTCAATATGTTGACTCAAAACAAGCAATCATCCCTAGAATAAGAGCTGTATTAATAGGAGAAAAAACTGTTGCCCCATCAAATAATAAATCGGTAAAAGTGTTGATTGGTCAGCGTTTCAAAAAACAAAAAGCAGTGAAATGTATTAAAATGCTGAGAAAATAGTCCTTTTACTATACATGTAAGATTAAATTCTTATTGCGAAAAAACCCTTTTAATCAAACTCATTTTACTTTCTATGCCTTCTTGCATCTCTTTCTGTCTTTCCAACTCGCTCTTTCTGTTTCTAAGTATGCACTCCCTCAGATGCACTCTCGACATACCTGTCACGATGACATTACTGGATAGATTAATAAAGGCCACGTCTTTTATTCCAATACATGCCATTCATAAATTGCACCTGCAGAACTTATATGCATGTTTGGGTAAAACCTGAACAATTACATTACAATCGGTGATTAATGAAAAAAGACAATAACATTCAAGCAAATCGGCAACTCATTCATGCACAAGATGATTGACATCTGGTCGTTTACAAGAACTTCATTTTTGTAGTACATGTCTAGGTTAAAAATATATTTTCAGACACACATGTCACCTGGTCACATCGGAGCTATATGGGTATTTGCCTTTCCTATGGTGCACACAGGAGCAGTTTTAGAGCAGAAAAAGTAGAAAGTAATGTTTTTCAACTTTAGTTAGTTAGTATGTTCTTTGAGTTGTGAATGTTTGTGGATGTAAACCTGGATGTTAACCTCAATCTATTTCCTGTACTTGTCACTCCAATGACACTCCCATTGTTCAAGGGCAAATTGACTTATTTTACTGTTGCACACTTTTAACCACCCATCTCTCATCTTGTGCTCAGATCCACTTTCCATATGCCCACGTTTGTAATGGGGTTCTATATATTTTTACTTTTTCCACTTCTAAACATTTATGTAAAAAATCTTTACAGGGGATAGGCCTGTGCTATCTAAATCCATTAGATGGTGTGACAAAAAGCATCTTCTTGTGTAGTCACCCCATTTATTGCTATTTTTTTCATTCTGCACCCTGGAATTCTGATGTCCAGGCCCCAGTGTATGTGTTTTAACCCCTAAAACATGGTAAAATAGACTAAATTTACACAATGGCCATACTGTAGGGCGCAGGAAAATAAATCAATAGCGTGGAAAGTTCCATGCCACCTGCGGACTGTATTGCGCAATTGACTAGGGTGAGGAAAAAACATGGTTTCACTCCTACCTGTGTAGCCTGACTCCGATAGCTGCAGGTGAACCTAGCAAAATAACCCATTTTTGCATGAGAGAACCCTACTTTTAAATATTAAATAATTCTCATCCAAGTAGCCCTTGTAGCTTACAAGGTAGGGTTTCTAGTATTTAAAAGTAGTGCATGTAACAATATAATAATGACATGTGCATAGAGTAACTAACTCCCAAATGCTGTTTTCACTGTAAAAGGCCGTAGGTGTCCTTTGAGATAAACAAGCTCAGAATAAAATCATAACCCTGCTTCCCCTGGATTGAGACATGGCACTGGAGTAATTCATCACGATTTTAGTGTTTATTCAAAATTCAACTCAAAGTAGATGTTATTTTTTTTTAAATAAAAATTTAGGAAAAGCGACTTTTAAAAAGTTACCCTTTAGCTGCTTGAGCCTCCAGTCGGCAAATTAGCATTAGCCAGCTGGTAAGTAGCCCTTCTAATGCTTCCTCTTAATGAGGTGTGAAACATGCTTCTAGACCTCCGAAGAGTCAGCAGCACCTCACGCCAAAGGTGTCTGATTTTCTAAGCAACTTTGTCAGATATAACTTCTAGGTCTGAAGGTAGAAATCTTAATTGGGATGGTGCGAAATGTAGATGCTCGATGCAAAGTGTTCTGATGGCTGCAAAATTATATTTCATCCACTCTGAGCATTTCTCATCAAACCATTGGCTTTAGCAGAATCTCGTCCAGTGGCTATCCAGATTCAAGGGGATTTCTGCAGCTACAGCTTTGCAACCTTACCCTGTTGGCGGATTTTGACCTCCATTTCAAATGCTAAATCAAAAGGTAAAATATTTGACTGGGATGAACTTGCTTGGTGTATTCAACACACGCTCCATTGAAGTTGGCCTAAGATCCCACTTAGATACTGGCCAACCATGGACAGTATTAACTGATTGGTGCTTTACTTTTTCTTAGTGGTTTTTTCTTAAATGTTTAAAAATTAATTTCTCCAAGCACCCATATTGGAGTTTTGTCATTTTAGTGTAATTTTACTTATTAGATTTTTCTGTTTTTCTAAACAGGTTATTAGATTTTCATTGCTTTGTGTTTTAACTTTTTATCGGTTTTGTACTACTAAATTCTTTAGAAATTTTTTCAAGTTACGCCTGTCTGCTACGTACCCTAGCTAACAGGGAGTTGAGGCTAGGTTTCAATAACAGAAACCATGGTGTACTTTGAAAAGCTTATGGTATTACTCTTTGTGGTTGACTCGCATCCATTAAAATTGATTACCCACTTTCCTACAAATACAAAACAGAATAAATAAATAGGTAGACTCTGTGAAGTGATGAAAATATTAAGTTGTTGAAGCATGACTGTAAGCATGTGAGATAAACGTTTTTCAGGGCAGACAATAAAACCATAGGGTATGCCTTACGTTCCATGTATTGAACACACAAAGAAAGATTCTAGGTAGCCCCTCTATCCTACCACACCAAATCGATTCTTCTTCAGGGTATACGTGCAGCGTGGAAGAGTGTGTGCATGCAAGTATTAAATAAGACTCTGAATTTGTTTTTTAAACTTGTGTCTCAAACCTAAGAATCCTTTGCAAATAACCTTCTTATTTTCAGCCCTATCCATTCTGCATGGCAGTGTACAAATGCTCTGCGTTGGGTCATAATCATAGGTGGTAAGTCAATGTTGTTCTGGGACAGTCCACTGACTTCAAAAGCATTCTGTCTGGATAATTACACTGAACCTCAGAGTTGCCTGTGACCTAGAAGCAGTTTTCATTTGCTGCTTGAGCACAGTGGAATTACTATATCACACTTCTGCATCAATTGCCTCTCCTGCATTTGCCACTCTGACTAATAAGACATTGTATTGTGAATAAGTACACAGAGACTGTTAAGAGGGAGACGCTTAACTGCAGCAAAGACGCAGAGCCTGTCTAAAGGAAATGAGGTTTTCTTTCTACAGCTGAAAAGGTAGGACATCTGCTGCTCACAGACAACATGCAGTAGATTGTATTTAACATGATATGACCTTGCAATAAACCTGATGAAGTTGCCATCTGGACCAAAGATTTTTATAAAAGCTGTTTGCACCTACTATAGAATACCTGTGATGCTGAATTGCAAGCCGCCGACTCTTGATTTCATCTCATACCTCATTCTTCCCCGTCAAAGCACTTCCTAACTCTTTATTCACTCTTGTAGGTCCATCTACCCCTGCTTTCTCCGTTTGCTATTTTTCCCTATTTTCTCTTCCTCCTTCTTTCCTCCCTTTTCAGCTTTTCTCTTACTTGATCTGGTGTATGCTGGAAAAAGAAAGCTCAGATTGCCTAAAATAAGTTCTGGGAGGCTCAACGAGTGGTTCACATGTGTGAGTTTCACGGAATCATTTAGAGGCTAGTCCTTGTGACTGGCTGGTGGTTTAAGATTTACGGGCACAAAGTGGGAAAACACAGTAGCGCCAGGCAGGGAACTGTGGTGGCTGTAGGGGGGGGCAAAATATAAAATATAAAAACAATTACCTCCGTCCTCATAGCCTCCATCCTCACAGCCCCCGGCTGCCGTCTCTTCTCCATTGCTTCAACCCAGAAGGAGGAAGCACACAGGCTCCCTTAAGCCAATCACAATGCTGCAATGCAGCTTTGTGATCGGTCTGAGCACCGTGGTTCGGTGCTTAGATGGGGACAGCAAGACTGGCCGTGTTCCCCACTAGGCTGTGCATTACAGCCTGGTGGTGAACATGTAAATGTTGCATGACAGTTTGGTTGGCCCCAGACAGCTGGTCAGGCATTCATACGCACTTAGGGGGTCATTAGGATGATGGGCGGACTTAGTCCGCCCGCCATCCTATCGGGACTAGGGACCGCCTGTCATAAGGGCGGGGGTCCCGATGGTGGAATTAGGATGCGCCCGCCACAGTGGCGGACGCATCCCTCAGTTTTAACATTGTGGCGGGCGGTGCTCACTGCACCGCCCGCCACAATGTCAAAAATGAATGTATGCATTTGCATACAAGAAGCGGCAGGCACCGTGCGGTGCCTACTGCTTCTTGTATGCAAATGCTGGGGGGTACCACAGGTCCCCCCCATGTGCAACCCCCTACTCACCTTCACTCCCCCCAGAGTGAAGACCGCATGCCTTTCCGTGGTGGCATCGCCGCCACGGAAAGGCATCTACTTTGGCCCATCATAATATGTCTGGCGGTGTCTATTAGACACCGCCGTCATATTATTCCTTTTCCGCCCCGGCCGCAGGGTGACCGGGGCGGAAAAGCGGCGGACGGTCTTTCTGTCCGCCGCAGTCCCCCCCGCCATCCTAATATGGCGGGGGGGGGAATTCTGGTGATGATGTCGGGCGGATTGCCCCTGCCAGGCCGGCGGTGGCTACCGCCAGCCTGGCGGCGGCAATACGCCCGACATAATAATGGGCTCCTTAGTGTGCACAAACCACGTCTCCCCCTGTGTCACCAGCCCCACCACACCCTAACCCAGCCCGAACCTAAAAAAAATAAAATGATAATAAGAACGTTATTATTTTATTTTCCTACTCTGAGAGCAGTGTGGCAACGCTCCTTGGCATTAGCGGAGGAGCTGCCCCTGGGTAAACATCACTTTAAGAGCTAACACGTTCATTCAGAGTCATTTAGCTTTATTCAGAGGCTGCTTCTGCCCACACGAAATGGCCAATATCCACCAGATTATAAAGCAAATCTGTATGTATCCTAGCATGTAATAGTATGTTTGCCTTAGCAGGGGATGCTTCAAAGAGTGTTTCGCAAGATGGCACAGAAGGCACAGGCGTGGCAGACTGTCTTCCAGTGCTCATCTATTGAAATTTGCTCCGCTTTTGCACAAGTGAAGCCATTGTGTTGAATCACAGCAAAATCAAACAAATCAGGGTATCAGGTGCAGGCAGTTTTGCTGCCTTCATAAGCTGCTTGCCTACTGCTCATGTCCCCAACTTTCCCTACCTGCAAATTTGGCGTCATGTGACTCATTTGACATCTCTACCTTGTACATCTTGCCAATTGGATTACTGGGGCTTCTCTGGGCAACCTCTTTTTGTGGTGTGAACTCATGCAGCACCTCACTGCCCCTCTGGCAAGGTCTGTGATATGAAGCCATATATACGTTTTAGCTCCACTACAGGACACAGACTGGACTACCTATAACACACAGGGGTGACTCCTCTTTTGAGCAAAGTAGTGTACCCCCACTAAGTAAAGTCATAGGACAGAGCTGAGAAATAAAACAGTAATAAAGTGTATTTATTACCGCTTTAATTTTCAGAAACCGACCTGTCCTTAACTGAGTGAAACAGTGGGGTGGACCGGCGCTGCTATGCTGAGTGGCAGCAGGGAGCTGTATACTTTAAAATGTACATGTCTGTTCGCAGCTGCCTTGGGATGACCAGCCAGACATGCACATGTTAAACTACTCTAACCTAGCTTCCTTAGATAGTTGGGTTAGAGAAAGCACAGGTCTCCAGTGCTCTTGAGAGTGCCGCTGTGGCCTCTCCATCCAAACCCGGTGCTGCTCTTATGCTGATGAGAGAAGCACCAGCAGCGGTTAGGGACGTTTGGTTCTGGGTCCCGCATTGGAGCATGCCAGAAAACTGAAGGAGGATGTTGCATCGCGGAGGATGGTAAGTCTATCTTGTTTTGTCACCACCACCATTCATACATGGTAGCTGCCACTGATAACACAGTCCCTCTAAATTTTTCTATGCCTGTTTCTCCTTTCTTCCTGCCTTCCCCTCTCTTTCTCCTAGACTCACAAGTCTTCACAGAGTGCTTGAACCAAATGTTGCTGTCAGTGGGCGATATGAACGGAAAGCATAATGGACACCATAAATGTAATCTGGGACCTTATAACTGCCAAGTAATTGCGATCATAATTTCCATGTCTCTCTCTCACACCTCCTTCTACATCACACTGGTAGGCGCTGCGGCCAAGACCAAATAAGAAACTTTCTGATCACTCCTGCACAACATCAAAATGTTCCCCACATAGAATCACAGCGAAAACAAAACTCTGCCAACGACAAACTCCACCACGGTGAACCATGCTACATGTCTGATAAGGAGCTTTCGCACCCAACAGCGGAGTATGAAGAATTATTTAGATGCTGCAAAAGAGTACAAAAACATACACCTGTCCAACAAATTCTGGCAGTCTGCTGTATGAAAGATGCGCCTCTCCACAGTTTAATCACTTCATGTAAACCAGATCCTTTATGACGCTTTCTGTGTAGCACCCCCTGGCTGGAGTGAGAGCAGAGATCCAGCAGAATGTGCGATATTCCAGAAACCTATGCACCTCGTGTGCACCAGTCAAGTACCTTAAATCCTTCTGCAAGTTCTGGCTGCAGGTATAATGAAGTATCCACTTACTGCCGCAGGTATAATGAAGTATCCACTTACTGCTGGAATATCATCGTCTGAAGCCCTTGAAGGAGAAAACATTCCTGACAACTTAGATAAGACTGCAGAGAAGTGGTTTCTCATTGATGACTCGGGGGAGGGGGCTATGGTTATGCAAAACACTTAGCAAACTAGTTGTGAGAAGTGTGGAGATGTTCAGTGATGTGAGTTCTATCAGCAAAATTATGGGTCAGAGCTCAAATATCCAAATAACAAAGCGGAGGAGCACTGCTGCACATAGAAGCTGTGACACACTGAGGCTGGCCTACAAAATACCAATTACATAAATATTCTGGCCTATATGAGGTTTACAAAATATTGCTCCAATGGGTGTAGATTTTCTACTGTTATCTTCCATGGAGTGGTACATTTGTAGGCGACATTTACGACTGAATGGGGCATTTTTATAAGGGGATCTCGCCATCAAAACACACTTTTAGCAGTCTGGTGGCGATATCCCCTTCTCCTTTTTCACAAAGTGGCGCTAAGCCATCTAACTTGGCTTAACGCCGCCTTCTGAATAAGGCCCTGTTAGACCTGGCATCTTTGGCAAGGTTTCCCCCTATCTTTTTGGCTCTACCTCCTGTATTTTTGATGCTATGCTAAATTTCGTTTTTATTTATTATTTTTTTTTTTGAAAACCTTTATTATATCGTTCAACACAAGATACAAAAGTAGCCCTGCAACAGCAGGGGTCGGTACCACATGTATGCAACACGGATCAGTAATGCCAATAACACAGCTATTCAGCCGACAACCCATGGGTCCGGCATCGGTAAAGGATAGGCGGGGTATCGAAAACATTTCGAATCAAGGATATGAATAAGGTTTCATTTTATATTTAACCCCCCCCCACCCAAGAATGAGATAAAGAAGAAAATACAGGATATCCGGAGGTACAAAAATGCGGGTAGGTGTTAAAAGTAGTCGAGAATCAAAATAGACCAACAATATAAATGCAAGCGCCAGTTAGTTCACTAAGAGTAAAGAACAGAGCTACCTATCTATCATCGCAGCCACCCACCCCAGACCCCGCCCACTCATCTACTTCAGGATGAAACCGAAAGTTATCTCTACCGAACCCTGCAAGAAAAAGAAAAAGAAAAGGGGCCATAGAACACAACAAAGGCAAAATAACAAACCCCCCTCACACCCCCCACCCTGCTGCCCCGCAATGGCTACGGCCTACCCCACTAGCAGCGCGTCTGTCGCCCAGAGGAATACCTGAAAGAGAGAAAGAGAGAAGAAAAAGAAGAAAAAGGGGCCATAGAACAAAACAAATGCAAAATTGCAAACCCCCCCACCACCCTGCACCCCTGCAATGGCTACGGCCTAACCCACTAGCAGCGTGCCTGTCGCCCAGAAGCATCCCTAAAAGAAGAAAGTGGCGGAGGAGGAGAAACAGAAAAACACACTCCCGGACTCCCCCATGCCCCACCAGATGCGACCCCCCGTAAACAAGTTCAAAATAAATGCAGCGAAATACACTATGAATCCGGGGAAGCCCCAAACATACCACCCGACTCCCGCAGTTAACAGGTCACAATCCCAACAGCAGAGTAAATTGTTGTCCCGTATCCTGAAAAGCCCCACAAGTTAACCCTGGTCAGTACGAATGTTCACTGGAGCACTTATAACCCAGGCCCCAGCAACATTGAGAGCGATAATGCTTGCATGAAGATTCAAGTCAGTACGAACAAGCCAAGTAAAGGATAAGAGTTCACGATCCACACAAAGCAAGCGAGGAAAAGCGTGGCAGAATGATAAAACTCTCCAATAGTCACAGGTGATCTCGATAAGGCAGTCAAGGTTGTCCATAGTGAAATTCGACGAGACAGGGTTCAAGCAGGGAGTGCAGACAATGTTCATGGGCGTGCGATCCGTAGGGTAGGAATCCGCAGCACCAAAGGGATCCGGCGTCTGCACGGGGACCTCGAAGTCGGATATACGATGTTCCGTTGGCGCCAATGCTGGCTTCAATGATGGCAAAGTCTCCGGCAAAGATCTTCCATTGTTACCGACAGCGCCTGGTAGTTGACGGTGATCTGTGAGTGGAGCGCTCTAATGGCCACCATTACGGGGGTGAGTGTTCTGTCTCCTCCATCTCCCCTCGCAAGCCACAGATCGGGATGCAGACCACGGAGGCCGGCTTCTCCGGGGTAGCAAGCAAGTCTGGAGCGGACACCAGCAACGAGCGCTCTCACCTCACAATGTTACTCCATTGTCGCTGATCAGGGGTCCCGTCCTCACTCCCACAACAAGCTTACTGTGTGTCCGGACGTAGGATACGGGGCCACAGCAAACGATACGACACGCCGTAGCGTGTGTGTTGCAGGCAGGATATAAAATTGCCATCAAAAACAGGAAGATTATCTCTCCGTTCGGGAGACCGGACAAAGCCAGCCCGGATGGTTTGGAAATCGAGGCCCCGGCTTCCGCTCCGGGGTAGGCCGAGAATAAAACACGGCGTATCTCTGTCACCTGGTATGATAGAAAGTTCGGGATTGCGCCTTCAGAGTCAGGTACTATTCATACGGGAGTTCGGTGTGAAATCAGGACAATTTGCAGGATATACGAGCTGCTGGCGGAGGTCGGCGGAACCGGGAGTTTATGCGGCCAACTTGGTTGCTAGCGTAGCTCCTCCCCCCTGGATTTCGTTTTTGCTGGTTTAGATGCTTTGGGCACTTTGCCACTGCTGTTCAGTGTCAAAGTGCAAGTGCTCTCTGTGTAATTGTTGTTATGATTGATTATCCATGATTGTGATATTTGAGTCACCAAGAAGTCCCTAGTAAAGTGCACTGAGTGTGTCAGGGAAGATGATAACAGATGCTACTAGTGGGCCTGCAGCACTGATTGTGCCACCCACATGAGTAGCCCTAAAGTGGTGTCTCAGGCCTGCCACCACAGTGCCTGTAAGCAGTCTGTCAACTGCCATGTCCTCCTGGTCAGTTTCCCCACTGGCCAGGCCTAACCCTTCCCTTTCTGAGTACATTGGTCACCCTTATGGAAGGCCCAAGGTACCCCCTTGGGCAGGGTGCAGTGTATGTGAAAGGTAGAGCATGTACTTGTGCAGGTGACACGCTCTGGAAGTGAATTACAGCCATTTTCGTTTTTCACTATGGTAAGGCTATCTTGCCCCATAGGCTATCATGGGGAATGCTGACTACAGTGGCTACCAGCATATCTTCCCATAGGAGCAAGATAGGACCGAAAAGTCTGGTATCCCTGAACTCAGTTTTTACTAACACATCTTTTAGGAAATGTTGTTTTTAAATCTTGTGTTTGAGAACAGCACTTTTAGAAAGTTGCTGTTCTCTTGTCTGACCTTTCTATGTGCCTTGGCCTGTTTGTGAATTGACTGTCTAGTTTGTGAGTGACAGGGGCGGGTGGCTCCCAGAGGCTGAGTGGGCCATCCCTGGGCTGATTAGCTCAATCTGTATCTAGAGTGGTGGGAGGGGGTAGCACCTGGGCTTGAATAGGGCTGTGCCTGCCTTCCACAATGCTGGCTACACCTCCTGCTGGGCAGCTGACGACCCTGCCCCTCTCTCTGAAAGGAAAGGAGAGGCCAGGAAAACAAAGTGCTCAAGGAACACCTAGAACTGGTTCAGACTGGGCTCAGAGCCCTCCTGCACAAAGGGATCAAATACTTTTAGGGGTATAAGTACAGGACCCCTGACTACAGAACATTAGATCATCCTGGAATCAAGAAGGAACCTCTGCGAAGGAGAAAGCTGAAACTGAAGAAGGAAGACTGTCCTGCATTGCTCTGCTGGACTGACGTGCTGTTGCTTTGCTGCCAAGGAGAGGGGAAGGACTTTGCTTTTGGTGCTGTGTCCCCTTGCTTGAAGGAATCTGCAAGGGCCTGAAAAGAGCTGTCTCCCTGTTAAGAAGTCCCAGGAACAAAAGGACTTCACCTCCAACTTCCCTGAACTCTGCTGAGAGAGTTCTGTCCTTCCTAGAGTGCTTGGGCCAGTTGTGGTGCCTCTGGAAGTTGTACCTGTGTTGGGAAGCTGGAAACCAAGTTTTTAAAGACTTTCTGCAAGTTTTGTCGCATTGCTCGCTTGGGGAGCACATACCCGTCAGTGCGAGGAAATTCCCGCCGTTAGGAAGGTCGAGATTGTTGCCACTGCCAGAGTCGTTGCATCCTTTGTTTGCGGGACGCACCAGACCGGTGCGGGAAGATTACCATCGCTGCAAGTGTCATCGCTGGGTGAGATCGTCGCACCGCTTGCTTGCGGACCGCATCACGTCGCTGCGAGTATCGTCACAGAGCCATCGCATCGAGGAGCTGCACGAGGAAGATCACTGCTGGTCCGCGCATCGTCGCCCCAGAGATCGTTGCAGCCCCAAAGATCATCGCATCGTGCCTTTGCAAGCTTTTTCACTACGGAAACTCAGCACCGGAATCCATACAAGGTATTGCATCCTTCCCCATACAGACCGGAGTCACCGCACCAGGCCCGCTACATCCAGCGGGGCTGTCGCATCGCCTCCCCAGGGTCTCAGGAGTGACGCATCGCTTGTGTTACACCGCACCAGTTTCTGTTTTGGAACTTTGTCGCATTTAAAGGTACTGTTGGCTAAATGTGACGCAACTGTGAACTTTTCACGCAACTGTGGATTATTTTATCGCAACCTTAAGAACACTTTTGAAACCATATTCTTGAACTGTGTATGTTGGATTTTTGTCGTTTTGGTCTTGTGTAGTTTAGATTAAATACCTTTATTTTTCTAAACTGTTGTGTAGTCAGTTCGTGGTGTTCTCACTGTGTTACTGTGAGTGTTGGTACAAATACTTTACACATTGCCTTTGATAAGCCTTGACTGCTCGTGCCAAGCTACCAAGGGGGTGAGCAGGGGTTATCTAAAGAGTGTATCCTCCTTACCCTGACTAGAAGCAGGGTCCCTATTTGGACAGTGGTACCTACCTCTGCCAACTAGAGACCCCCAGTTCTAACAGGCCCCTTTTCACGCTTCACTTTGCATGAAAGTGGCATGCCATGGATGTTGCAGCGGGTCCAGCACCAAAAACGAAGACCAGGGAATACCTAGTCTTAGACTGGCGATACGAAGAGAAATTATTAATTTCTCCTCACTTTTTTCTCTTTTCATGTGAGCAGCATACTGCAGCACACATAGAAGAGCAAGTCGCCTTTCAAGATTATGTACAGGAAGGTGACCTTTCCTGCACATAAACAATAGCCCCTGCATTGCAGGCAACCTTGCAACATGGTACAAGGTACCTGTGCTAGTGCTAGGCAGTTTTATTACTGCCAGCACCAGGGTAAACACAGGGTGTGTCTTTTTTTTGTAACTACAGCACATTCCAGCATTTAAAAAAAAATTCTGAGCACAGCATTACTAATGTTGGAGTAAAACAACGCGCCCTGATATTTTGTTGTACATATACCCCAATATCTTTCAGTGATATTTACACTACCATATCCTAGTGGACATTTCCAGGGTACTGCAAGTCTAGGCACAGAATATGCTGAGATTTTATCCCCATTTTGGGTTTTGGAAAAATTCCAATGTTGCCTATGTGCTTTTGCAAAGAACTAAAAACATGGCTGTTCCCTAAATGATACAAGATAAAACCTTGGTGTGTCGATTTGTCTGCAAGCGCCCAGAGACCTAACAGTGATTTGTGCACTATGCAAGTCTTTGACTTTGACTATGGGAAATGTGTAAACAGCATAATTTAATACTGCTTAAAATGTGATTTAAAACATAACGTTCTTTTTACATGCAATTTC
This sequence comes from Lissotriton vulgaris, assembly GCF_964263255.1. Taxonomy (NCBI): domain Eukaryota; kingdom Metazoa; phylum Chordata; class Amphibia; order Caudata; family Salamandridae; genus Lissotriton; species Lissotriton vulgaris. The sequence goes on from NC_141689.1 coordinate 914,147,830, forward strand.
TTTATTTCTAGTTATAGCTAGTAAATAATCACAAAAGAGAGAGCTCACAAACTGAGCTGAATAAGTAGAGATCAGTTTATATGAGCCATTAAAAACGCAACGATATCCAGGATTGTCTTAATTTATAGAGATTCCTACAATTCAAAAAAGCATGTAGTAGGCTAAATACAATGAGGACAATAAAGTTGTTCAATCATATTATAAAAACACTTATTTGTGTTACTATGAATATTTGGATATTGGAAGCTTGTGCAATATTTGGTGAGAAGCCTTGATAAAGCGAAATACCGGAAAACGTGTTGGCTGCGTTGAAAGAATTTGGACAATTTAAAAAGCATTTCCAAGAATGTTGTAATTTCAGATGTGATCTATTCGGGTAATCTGAGACAATCATATTGAGGCACTATGTGTAGATATTGTGAGTTTGTGTTGGGTGGATGGGTCAGATAATCATAGCAAATTTACAAAACTGCCATATGACAAGAGTAGCTTTGGCTTCTCTATTGCCAAAAGGAATAAATATGAAATTGGAAAGTCAATCTGCTTTACTACATTTATAACTTTCTTCAGGGCAAAAGCAAAAAGAGAAATGCTGTGGAAGGTCATTTCTAGAAGGATTTATTTTTGTTGAAATGATGGCTTGGCAGTTTAGGGATTGTTCTGCTAGGGGTCTGGAGCGTCGATGGCGGAACAGCAGCATGGACCACGTGAGCAGGATTATGTGAAGAAGAAAAAACTAGAGGTGAGGAAAAAATTGACTAGCGCGTCTCTTTCAGAAATTATTGATCTCATTGGTCAATTCTGCGTTTTCTTATTGCTGACAGCAATAGATTGATAGGTTAGTCTGTGGCGGTCAATTATGCATAGCAGCAGGTAAAGTCACCCTCTTTAACAAATGTGCACAAAAGAGTGATAGCTTTATTGCTGTTCTTCGCTCATGTATATTCTCTTTCCATTTGGGTGTAAATGGAGGTTGGGTCACACTCCCACATATCTTCATTAAAATTGTAGTTTGAATGGGGTCGTTAGAGTGTGGGTGCTGTTAGCTCTCTGTCTCTCTTCCTTGCCTCTTGAACTGGTTTGTTTTGTATCACAGTTACTCAAGTTAATGTGTTGATGGGCATGTAGCCCTCACCCACAAACACACTGAAATCTATTACAGTATATACAGACACACACATAACAACACAAACCTTTTTCTCATATAGTGCTCTATGCAACACTTCTACTGTTTTGAAGCAATTTAAATAATGGGCTACATTACACATTGCTGCACATTTTTCTTGTTTGTCCAGGGCTCACCTTTCAAAAGTACACCCTGCGCAAACCAGGAGAGTGAGCTGTATTATATTGAATGTGCTTCCCCCAGGGCAGCTGCAAAGTCATATTGCCCTGGGGGGCAGTGCAATCAAGTGAAATACAGAGTGGCGTTGACGCCGCGGCTCTGTGTTTCACTGTGCAGGTGGCAACCCTCCTGCACTTTTAAGAGGGGGGAGAGATTCCCTTGCAGGCGTGTGCAGTGAGTGGTGCATCTGCCTGCGAGGGGATGTCTAGGGGGTCCAAAAGACCCACCCCTTCATAGGACTGCCATCAGAGACCACACTTACAGTGCACCTCTTGGCAGCCTCTTTGCATCTGTGCTCGCAACTGTAATACGGTGCGGGTGCAGAGGCAAAAAGATTCCCTCATTTGCATGGGGCCCCAGCTCCATGTAAATAAGAGAACACCCACTTATGATAGCGCTGGTGCTATATGTGCACCACTGCTATCTGTATTACCCCTCCCCCCCTCCAAGGAGGGAATGGAGAAACTTAGAGGGAACTCCGGCGACTTGGATTCTAAAATTCACAGGGCAGTCTCGAAAATTGACAGCTTTTGAAAAGAATGTGTAAATGAAAAATAACAAGATGTCTGTCTGCTATATCACCGCACCAGATTAAAATGCAAATAATATGTTTGAAAATATGAACAGGTGTATTGTGCTTGTGAATTCTATAAAATTCAGATGTTGGTCATACGTTTTTGACAGTTTATTAAGCATGCCAAACTGGTCAAACATACAAACCTCCCATATCCTTATAAACTGGCCAGATGACATCAAGCGCACACATGCAAGCCTTTCATATCTTAGCGTATTTTTGTTGACATTTATACTGTAATCACTATGAGGTTGATGGGCAAACCAGAAAATGTGCTGCAATGTAAATTGTTTACCAACAGTCTGTGGCGTGCCTATTGACTGAGCTATGTTGCAGCATTAAAGGGTGAGGAAGTGCTTAATTTGAGTCCGTGGTTTTCGGTGCTTGGCACTGGCACTTAATTGTCAACACCGCGCTTATGATGGTCTACCACATGGTGGTGTTGTTTATTTAATCTAGAGAGGAGCACAACAACAGTTGTTTGTAAATTAATTATACCTTAAAAATGACTAATAGCTGCCTCCAAGGCATTCTTATAACTTTGGGGGGATGGTATAGTCTAAATTGCCTTACTTGAAGAGTATAATAATTAGTAGCTGTGTTGGTACTGTCATTGGCAGCGCTGGCAAGGGCAATGGGTGGTGCAAGCTGCAATGGCCTCCTGACAAGGGCCCAGCACTTATTTTTCATAAATTAAACACAGGTGCAGACCACGCATGTTGAACTCGCACTAAAAAGAATGTGTCTGCGGCGCTTCATAAACACAGTAACAGAGCGCTTTATAAAAGCAAAGTAACAAAGGTTGAAATCAGTTCTGCAGTCAGTGAAATGCGACATATTTGCCTTTTCACTTTAGAAATCTGCCTGGCTTCTCGGCAGAGCCTCGAGCATTGTTTGAGGCCGGGGAATGTCCCTGCTGAGAGCTAGGTCTGTGAGAAGCTGCTTGTCATTAAATTGTGTAAAGCAAGCTGTGTAATAAACCATTAAGCTTGTAATTGGCTAATGCTCCTTTCATTGATAGGTGATCACGAGTTTCCTTGTTAAATATGCTACGAAGAAAGTTTTCTTTTGTGAGTGAATGCTAATGCGCTATATACTCCCTTTGACGAGCCCAGTATATTTAAAAATGTCCATTTTGTGTTTATCAATAAAATATATCTTTATGGTGTTCAAATAGTACTTTTCACACAAGGGACTGAGGTAGAACATACAAATATAGCAGGAGGCCTCTCTTCAAGGAACACGTGGTACAGGTGAGCTATTTTAGTATAAAAAGGCTCATGTTGTGAGATTCCACTTCAACAGAGAGGAAACAAATGTAAATACACACTATTTAACATTTCTTGCTAATTATTATCCATATGCCATCCACCCTTTATGTTTTAGGGTTTAAAAGTTTAACAGTGTACATTCTTCTTTTTGTAATGCGCACAGCGGTTAAATGGTCACTGCAGATACGTAAAACTTCGGTGAACAAACCTGCGGGTCAGGCGCAACGCGCCCGAAGGGTTGACTTAAATAAATTAATTTTGGTCAGCATAAGGTGTCATCAACTCGTGGTGATTCTGCTGCGTGAGAGAGCTGGAATGTTGAGGACCTAACTACGGAGGTCTGTTATGACGAGCATCCCAGAATAAGGAGTTGTGTATATATATATATATATATATATATATATATATATATATATATATATATATATATATATTCACGAAAACTCCACAACGCCACCTCCACTCCCCAATCGGACCGGCGAAGCAAGGCAGGAGACGGACCACCAAATCAATTCACAGGTTTCTTTTATTGCATGGCCAGCAGGTAAAAGAGGGCAATACGCGTTTCGGGCTTCACAAGCCCTTGTTCACTTGCACTATGCATATATATATATATATATATATATATATATATATATATACCAAGCACTTAGTCAAACTAAAGCAGGTTTTATAATCTTTTTTATCAGTCAGAGCAAAGAGGTCGGCGCGTGAAAGCGATTCAGGCAGGAGGACATCCTGCCATGATCATGCAGTATGAAGGTGACTTTTACAGATTTAAAAAAAATCACATGAGAGCAGCGGTAAAGGCAAACTCTCCTGACTGTTTGGTAATATTATTCCACTGTAACATCGTGCTTGTGCCAAGAGAAAAATATCACCACTAAGTTCTAGAATACCTTGGGATTTTCACCGTGCATTTCAACAACACGTACAAAGCACTATGGGAGTAGTAGTTTGGTGATTACAGTCACATGTTGCACATTTTTAAAGCATGCTCGAGCGCACCAGGGTACTTGTTATCCAGTCCGTGAATAAGGCAACACGCCGAAACGTTGGACAAATGGAAGCAGGCGCTTGTAATTCTCAAAATAAAGTCATTTTCAACTGTATTGGGACTCACCTAGTTTGTCTTGCCAAGAGAATGTTAATGGGCTGTCCCGTGCCCATGTTGTGAGGCCGACCTGAAGGGCCAGGAGCTCCGGTAACAGGGGAACACTTTATGCTTCTTTGAGATATTGAAAAAAAACATAGGTTTCAGCCACATTGTTGTTAGGAATTAGCATTTAAAAAATCTTAGAAATTCACTGAAAAAACCATAGGTTTCAGCCACGTTATAGTTAGGAATTAGCATTTAAAAAACCTTAGAAATTAACTGAAAAAAACCAACATTTATTTTTCGGAAAGACACACATTCACTGGATGATGTCATCAGTGATATCATCAGTGATGTCATTTGAGATGTCATCACTGATGTCATGAGGGATGTCACTGACCATGTCATGAGTGATGTAATATGTGACGTCATCAGCAGTGCATTGCGGGCGCACAAGTTATAGTTAGCTGAACTAATTATAACAGGGGAATTTCAATGGTTTTGTATGAGTGAAATGTCCCGCTAACTATAACATGTGTGAAACCTATGGTTTTTTCAATAAATTTCTAAGGTTTGTTTAAATGCTAATTCCTAACTATAACGTCGCTGAAACCTATGTTTTTTCAGTGAATTTCTAAGGTTTTTTTGAATGCTAATTCCTAACTATAACGTGGCTGAAACCTATGTTTTTTTCAGTGAATTTCAAAGGTTTTGTAAATGATAATTTTTAAATGTATTAATTGTTATATTTTTTTATACTGATTTACTACATTGTTTTAAAGTATTTATTTTTAGATATTTTATTTTTTAAATTACATTACATATTTTTAATATAAATTGGAAGAAAATGTTTTTAACAATATTGAAACTGTAATATATTTTTATTTTATTTTATATATTTTTTAATTTATATATATTTTATATAGCAGGCAATAATATCCTATGGAAGGAAATTCAAGTTACTGGTAAGTACGGTTAAAATTACTTTTCAGGATCAGTACTGGGCTGATAGATGCAGCACTGAGGTCTCTCCCGATAGCAGGTGAGTAAATCGGAATTCGTAGTTCGACTGATTTTAGAGGAATTTTTTTAAGTTCCAAAACTCCACACTTAAAAGAATTTCCTAGTGAAACCAGTCAATGTTAGCCTATGGAAGGAAATTCAAGTTACTGTAAGTATGGTTAGAATGAATTTTCAGGATCAGTAGTGGGCTGAAAGATGCAGCACTGAGGTCGTTCCTGATAACAGGTGAGTAAATCGGAATTTGTAGTTCGACTGATTTTAGAGGAATTTTTTAAAGTTCCAAAACTCCACACTTAGAAGAATTTCCAAGTGAAACCAGTCAATGTTAGCCTATGGAAGAAAATTCAAGTTACTGTAAGTATGGTTAGAATTACTTTTTAGGATCAGTAGTGGGCTGAAAGATGCACCACTGAGGTCTCTCCTGATAACAGGTGAGTAAATCGGAATTCGTAGTATGGCTGATTTTAGAGGAATATTTGTACGCTTCAAAAATAGACACTTTGAAACTTTTCTGGTGAAAACCACAAAATAGATTCCTATGGAAGGAAATACACGTTACTGGTAAGGACACTTAGATTTACTTTTCAGGGTCCGTACTGGGCTCAAAGATGCAGCACTGATGTCTCTCGTGATAACAGGTGAGTAAATCGGAATTCATAGTTCGGCTGATTTTAGAGGAATATTTTGCTCACTATTGAAGGAAGGGGGCGGGGTCTGAGGTGACGTGTGCAAACAAGCCCTTTGGCGCGTTTTAAGTTGGGGAATTAATTCCTCTTCAACCATGAGGTCCCCTGCGGGCCAACTAGCCCACCGGGTACCTCCAGTATGCGCCAGGGAGCTGCGTTGTAGAGAGGTGTTCAGATGCCATGCACCCTTTTTACAACACTCTGCAAGGCAGCTCTGTGGCACTTACTAGAGGTACCTGTTGGGCTAGGTGGCACCTAGGGGACCTCTGGATCGAAGAGGAATTAATTTTCCAACTTAAAACGCGCCACAGGGCATGTTTGCACACATATCACCTCAAGCCCCGCCCCTACCTTCACCACTGTGCAAACGCGCCCCGTAGCGCATTTTAAGTTGGGGGATTAAGTCCCCTTGCATACTGGGGGTCCGTGGGGGCCAACTAGCCCACCAGAAACCTCCAGTATGCACCAGGGGGCTGCCTTGCAGAGAGGTGTAAAAAGGGGCATGGCCTCATTACACCTCTCTGCAACGCAGCCCCCTGGTGCGTTTACAGAGGGGGAACTAAATCCCCTTGAATACCGGGGGCTCTGGGGGCCAACTAGCCCACCAGGAACCTCCAGTATGCGCCAGGGGACTGCGTTGCAGAGAGGTTAAGGAAGGGGCGTGGCCACCTCTCCAATCCTGTTTTTTGGGGGGGTTTTGTTTTTAAGAAGGGGGGCTGTGTAGCCCCCTTTTTTTTCCCCCATCCCCCAGGGCCTGATCCCCAAAAATTATTCATTTATTTTTTTAATGGGAAGGCGGTCGCTTGACACCCCTCCCGTGGCTAATCCAGGCCCCGGGGACCCCATCCCTCTGGCATGGCCAAATTCTTTAAAAAAAATGTAAGATGGGGGGCTGCATAGCCCCCTCCTCAGGCCACTTAATGCCCCGGGGACCCTATCCCCGGGGCCGGCCTGCATCCTTTTTTTTAAATTATTTTTAAATGTTTATTATTTGGGGATGGGGGCCCCTCCTATGCCACTTCTAGCCCTGGGAACCCCATCTCCCGGGGCCTGGCCCTCTTCGTTGGCGACCGTGGGGGGGTCCCCAAGCCCCCCATGGTCCCTGCCGTCTCCCCGCATCCTGCGGGAGCTGGCATTGCTTTTCTGCTTGGGGAGCAGCTAACATGCTGCTCCCCATGCAGAAAAGCAATCCGCTTTGCTTTTTGAATGAGAGAGCAGGTTTCCTGCTCTCTCTTTCAAAAACCCTAGCAAACAGCAGTGTCCCGGGGGTAGGCACCCTGGGACACTGCAGGAGCCGGCCCTGGAGGGTGGCAGTCCCCAGGGCCACCACAAGGCTCCAGGAGGAGGGCCGCATGGCTCCCCTCCAAACAGTTAAAAGTCCCGGGGTTGGTGGTCCCCGGGGCTGGGGTTCCATCACGGACCCCCCCAATTTTAAATATTAGAGCCCTGGGGAGGTGGCGGTCCCTGGGGCATGTGGGGGGGCTTGAGCCCCCACACAGGTTTTTTAATAATTATTTAAAAAAGAAGCCCCGGGGTGGCGGTCCCTGGGGCTAGGGGGGCCTTAGAGGCCCCCCATCATTATACAATTAAGCCCCGGGGGTGGCGGTCCCCGGGGCTGCGGGCTGCGGGGGGGCCGTGTGCCCCCGCTATAATATATACTTTGCCCCGGGGGGGGTGGCAGCCCCCGAGGCACTGTGGGGGGGATTGGGCCGCCCCATTTTATTTGCATAAAGCCCCTGGGACTTGGACCCCCTGGGGCTAATTTACATAAAAGCACAGGAGCCACGCTTCATTTTTTTTGTATTGGCAGGGTACGGGTACCCTACGCGTATCCCGCTATTTAAAAAAAAAAGAAATTGACCTTGGGGGTCCTTCTGGGACCCCCTAAGCAAGCCTAGAGGGTCAGGGTGTTTCTACCCTGCCCCCTTTTCGCGTTTTTCACGTTCCTTTTTCTCTTTTCTTGTGCCTCGTTCTACCGAGGCACAAGATGGCTGCCAACACTTCCTGCTTTGGAGTGTTGACAGCCAATTAGGATAAAGCTCGTGCTGGGGACGGTACGCATACTGTACGCGTACCGTACTTCGTCTATAGATATATCTATGATTTTTCTTTTGATTTTCTCAGGAACTACTGAACGGATTTACACCATTTAACAAAAAAGCGTGATCTGCGAACCAAACTCTACCTTTTTGCCAAATTTGGTGTAATTCCGTTCAGCAGTTTGGGCTGTAGCCGTGTCTGAAGGTCCCTATGGAAAATTGCATGGGGAAAACACATCCTGGGACTCCCCTTTTTTCTCAGCCCCCGCTTCACGAATCACCCCGAAACTTTCAGGGAAGGAGCGGAGCGGAACACCCCATCTTCTTTAAGAATTTAGCGAACATTCGTCAACCGGCGCCAAAGTTATTCTAAATAGAATGTTGCGGATTTCCTTTGGAAACTAGGTCCTAACTATAACTACTTACTAGCGACCACCAGTGGGTAATATATATATATATATTGCTGGTAATCTGTGAATAAAGGCTTCCATGGAATCCCCGCTGCGTCCCTGGACTTCTTTTCAGGAAAGAGGGACATTTTGGTGATGTTTTTCGCACCTGCCAGGAGGGCGAGCAGGGACCTGTCTATCAAGAGTCCTGGTATTTGCTGGCAACTTGGGCACAAATCAAGGTATTGATATTGCCAGGACCGCCTCAAGAACGGACCAGACCAGTGGTCACTGCAATGCAGCCTGTGACTGCACGGGGAGGTGAGCATGATTACAGCTTGCCTCAGGCCCGGTGTGTTCTTACTACAGGGGCTGGACGTTGGGGACCCAAGGGAGCCTTCAACACATTAATTTCCGTTTTCACCCGCCACTACATGGCCCCCCCTTTACAAGGCAAGTTTCAGCACTTACGGCAGTATCACCTCAATCCCAGCTGCATGTCTCACCTGAACAATGTATTATGGGAAATGAAGTTGTGCATTAGACTTCTATTCCCAGAAAGAAGCAGGGTTTGCCATTCTCCCACCAATGGGAGTGCCACGGATATTTAAAGGAGGGAGCAGGCAAGAGCGGGTTATCAGCAGCATCTGAGGAAGACGAGAGTCGAAATGCATCATGCCTTTGCTGGTAATCTGTGAATAAAGGCTTCCATGGAATCCCCGCTGTGTCCCTGGACTTCTCTTCAGGAAAGAGGGTTGTTTTGGTGATGTTTTTCGCGCCTGCCGGGAGCGCGAGCAGGGACCCGTCTATCAAGAGTCTAGGTATTTGCTGGCAACTAGGACACAAGTCAAGGTATTGATATAGAACGGACCAGACCAGTGGCCACTGCAATGCAGACTGTGACTGAATGAATGAATGAATGAGTACGTGCTTGTATAGCGCATGGCTACCCGGAGGCATCCGAGCTCTTTCAGACCAAACAGTTATTCAACGCTCAACGGAAAAGAAAGGTCTTCAACCGTTTCCTGAAGGCAAGCTGGTTAGATTCCAGCCGAATAGAGTCAGGGAACTGATTCCCAAATTTCGCTGCATGAAATGAAAAATTTCGGCCACCCATACGTCTCCGTTTGACCCTAGGGACTATCAGCAGGTTGTTATGATTTGATCTGAGAGATCGTGAGATCTGATGGTGATGAAACATAGGGCACAGGAGGGCCGGGCCGTTATCAGTGGTTGACTTATGGACCATACACATGGCCTTGAACCAGACCCTTTCCTGCACTGGCAGCCAGTGTAGTAGTCGCAGTGCCTCCTTAGCAGAGCTACGTCTCGGGGCATCCATAGGAAGTCGGGCCGCACAGTTCTGAACAGTCTGTAAGATTGTAATGGTTCCCTGAGGTGCACCCAGATAAACCGCATTTGCATAATCCAAACGAGATGAAATAAATGTCTGGACTAGGAGGCATCTGGCCTCGGGAGGAAGAAGAGCCAGGACCTTCCTTAGGAGTCTGAGCAGACCATAACAAGTAGCCGTGACCTTACGAGCTTGCACTTGAAAACCCAGACTAGGATCTAGCCATACGCCCAAGCTCTTAATTTGTTTTTTGGGAAAGGGAGGGGGGCCGAGGCACTCAGGCCACCAAGGGTCTAGATTAATAGGGGCCTTGTACCCTAACATCATAATTTCGGTTTTTGAACCATTAAGTTTGAGGAAAGAGGAGTCCATCCATGCAAGAACCTTACTAGGACAGGGGGACAGATTAATTTCCACTGTCTCGGCTGAATCCACCCGTGAGAGAGAAACAACCAACTGCGTATCATCGGCGTAGGTGACCAACTGACCTCCCCAGGGAAGAACCACATCAGCCAAAGGCCTCATGTAGATATTAAACATGGTAGGGCTCAGTGAGGATCCCTGGGGAACGCCATATTGCAGGGGGAGCTGTTTAGAGGTTGCTTCATTTTCGAACACGGCGAAGGTTCTGTCAGCAAGAAAGGACTGCAACCATTTAAGGGCAGTCTCTATAACTCCTACCTCCCTCAAACGCTGGATCATAAGCAGGTGATTAAACATGTCGAAGGCTGCGCTGAGGTCCAACAGGACCACCGCAGCGCAGCCTCCTGCATCGACTAGCTTCCTCGACCACGGCAACCAAGGCAGTCTCCACGAACGATGATAGTGCGGAATAGTGCACGGGGAGGTGAGCATGTTTAAAGCTTGCCTCAGGCCCGGTGTGTTCTTACTACGGGGGCTGGACGTTGGGAACCCGAGGGAGCCTTCAACACATTAATTTCCGTTTTCACCCGCCACTACATGGCCCGCAAGGATTTGTCACAGCAAAGATTAACAAATACGCCGCACTCTTCTTGGATGATTTCAACTCGATTTATTGACCCATTTTGCCTTCCTTTCACCTACGCTTTTCGAACTCTGCAGTTGCTTAGTAGTTTTCTTGTATATGGCTACATCTAGCTTATCTTTGACGTTGACGGCCAGTGTGCTGTTTATCCAACCGTGTGTCATGGCTTTTATCAATTACCTGAGTGGCAGAATATGCGTGAATTACATGACAATACCATTGCCATGTTACATATTATCTCACGTTTAACATAGCATCTTAGGTGGCTGTATGGCAATGCTAGTTTTCGGCTGAGTGCCTGTTTTACCACTTTCAATTTGACTTGCTGTCTAATAGATGCTTTTTTTTTATTGTTCTATCACAGCAAAATTACGTACAAAGTAACAAATTCACAATTCCAATACTCTCCTGGGGCATTACAGCAAAACAAGAAAAAGTACAAAATAAGTAACAAATAACAAGTAGCAGCTCAGTCCTCATAGTAATCAAGGAAAGCACTCCAGATTTTTATGCCCAGTCTTTTTTTCCTCAGCCCCTTAATAGAAAAAAGACCCCACTCCAATAGATGCTAATGCCAATTCTTTTGCCATTATCTCAACAGTATGTAATCCACAGCTCACTTAAAGGTGATGCCCACAAAAGAAAACTAAATTTTTTTAAAGAAAATTCTACAATCAATACGTTAAAATGCTGATACCTCTAGCTCATGGTTATAATTTCAATACTTTCAATTGTAACATCTATAATGTATTGAGGAAACTTGTGAAGTCAACAAAAAAGATTCCTGGCAACTGTGAAGAATTTTTCGCAATACAAATCAGTGCATATCAAATTTAAACCAAGAAATAAGTACATTTTAGCGGAATGTTTCATAAAGATTGCTTCATGTATGTATTGATAAGTTAGGACAATAGGGGAGTTTTCCCATTTCATTAGGGCTTTTCACATTTCATTAGGGCTTTCCAAAATCAGTTTCAATGTTTAGTAGTTAGTTAGTGTTTTTCATACGTTGTTATAAGTGTACATGCATTTCTTCATCCCCATTCAAACCTAGCGGGATCTTGGTTTTAAAACGTATAATTAATTTCGATTCCAAGCGTCTTAATATCTGGAGTCGATTACCTCCTCTTTCATGTTCAGTCACCATTGCTAGACCAGAGTATCTAATGTTTTGCCATGTTTTGTTATTGTGGCTGAGCATGTGTTTAGGTATGGCATATGAAGTGTCCTTGTTCTGAATTGTTCTAATATGTTCAAGTATTCGGTTTTTCAGAGCACAGATGGATGATCCAATGTAATGTTTGCCACAGTCACATTCAATTAGATAGACTACAAAGTGTGATTCACAGGTGATTTTATTTGAGATTTCAAAGATTTGTCCCTTTGGATCCTTAATGGATTTCAAATGTTTTCCTACCTTGCATGCTTTGCATAACACGCATTTGGTGAATCCTCTCTGTCGCTTTTGCAGCCAGGTTTCTGTTTTTTTGTTGGTAAAGTGACTGTTAACCAATGTATCTTAGAGAGACGGTACTTTTCTATAAGAGATCAATGGTCGATCTCCAACCAAATTTCCAATGTCCTTTTTCAGCACAATCCAATATTTCGTTAGTATTTTCCTGATTTGGAAGCTCTCTTTCGAGTAGGTTAAAATAAGTTGAGGTTTGTCCTCATCATTTGATGATTTCTCCAGTTGGTTCTTTACAATCAGTGTTTCTGCTCTTGTTTTTGTTCTGGCCCTTTGTTCCCCACGATTGATGTCACTGTGCTTATAGCCTATCTTGGAGAACCGTGCTCTAGTTTCTTTGAATTTGTTCTCCATCTCTGTTACTTCTGAGCATTCTCTCTTCATTCGAAGAAACTTGCCATGCGGGATACTTTGTTTCAGAGATATTGGATGGAAGCTTGTTCCGTGGAGGACACTTTTGGTTGATGTTTTTTTGCGAAATACTGTGGTCTGTAGTTTGTTATCTCTTATGTACACTTTTGTGTCCAGAAAGTCTATTTCTTTTCGTTGTATATTAAACGTGAACTTGAGGACCACTTCATTCTCGTTTAATATCGCAATGTATTCCAGGAGGTTGGATTTTGTGCCTTTCCATAGGAGGAAAAGGTTGTCTATAAACCTTAACCATAATACCACATTTGTTGTGTACAGATCGTTTTCCTCTCTCCAAGCTATGTGTTTCTCCCACCATCCCATGGTGAGATTAGCATAGCTTGGAGAGAAGGAAACTCCCATGGCTGTTCCACACTTTTGTGAATACATTTTGTTGTTAAATAAGAACACATTGTTGGTTAAACAGATTTTGATCATGTCCAAGATCATCTTCGTATGTTGAAGTTCTCCTATTGGTCCTTGCTTTAAGAAGTACGAGATGCACGTAGACCTATTTCGTGATCAATCGACGTATACAAAGAGACAACGTCGATTGTTACCAGAAGGTACTCTGGTTGCCATACTGTATCCATCAAAATCCTTAAAAAATCGCCTGTATCTTTGATGAAGGAACTCAATGTAGGGACTATAGGAGCCAAAAAGAAGTCAACATATGATGCTATATTTCAAACCAAAGCAGGTTTTATAATCTCTTTTTTCAGTCAGTGAAGTAACAAGGATGCTTGGATTCCTGATGCAAGAAGGGAAAGGGGGGCCCATTCTCTCCTGTGGCACTAAAACACATCAGTGATTGGGGAACAGGGAGCCCGTCGGATGCCTTAGCCCCTGTGCCAGTGAACTTGCTGCACTTCTGATAGCTAAACACTTGTTTTCAAGTACTACAACTGCTCGACATGGGTGCTCAGTATGCAGAACGACAAACCCACCAAGCTGCGCAGAATGCTGTGGCAAGGCAAATGTCTGGTATGAATTTTCAGGACTACATCTTCTTAGCATTGTATGAACAGTATTGTCTGACAATCAAAATACCTCCGACTTGTATATTATACACAAAGCATGTCACACTGAAAAGCACATTCATTTGGATAACAAGCTGCTTACTTCAGGAAAAATAAACCACAAGTCACAAGCACGCACCATCATTATGTGCGGACTCAAATTGCACAGAGTGAATGTCTTTTGACTACTAAAATCCTTCCCCAAACCCCCTTGAGGCACCAAAGACCTGCTGACATAAATTAAAATGATGAAAAGTAACCGGCATGAGGACATAACAGGACCTGGCCTTCACTAGGTTCTGAAATCTCACTTATTCCGACTTCACGTCGACTGAAGGTCTAGCTATTCATTCACCCTCTGGTGTCCTGTTGAATCTTTTTGTAACCATTTGCACTTGAAGAACTCAGTAGTAACACACTCCGCTACTAAGCTTGTATCGCTACATATAAAGCACCCAAACGCCTTCAAGGTACATGCACACTTTATTAATATTACAGAAAATTGGAAATACATTTGAAACAGTCAGTGGCGGCTCCTCCGCTACTCATTGAGTAGTGCAAAAGAAAAAGAAAAAGATAATATCAAAAAGTTATTATCATTTTTTTTTAAGGGTCGGGCGGGGCAGGGCTCAGCTCGCCGCTGTCAGAGGGAGCTGGAGCGGTAAGCACGCCCTACCTTAGTGTGCATAACGGCTTGGCCGGCCCTCCGGGGCCGTCCAAACAGTCATGCTCACTTGCCAAGTTCTCCATTGGGTTGTATGCCCAAACTGCTGCTCAGACCAATCCCGACGCAATCAATAATGGCAATTTTTACTACTTCTATATGTGCTTCATTCTGCAAAACATGGCTTAACACCACTTTGTAAATATGGTGCAGGGCGTTGCACCACCGGACATCGGCAAATGTGACATTTCTGGCACGCAATTCCCTTGTAATTATGCCCCTTTATTCTCAAAATGTGTCATATTTTATCCCCCTTGCTCAGAAGTATCAATTACATGAACAGATGCGTGTATCTAGCAATAGGGGCCTGCTGTCATGCTGTAACATCAGTTATTTGTCAATACTTCTTGCATCACCACTCGCCACAAGTTCCTAAATCTTGGCTACTGCGTAGTCACGGCACGAGAGCACCCGTTTACTTCAGAGGGCAGTCATATTGAAGACAATTGAATCTGTCTATCTCATATGATTGAATCAACACTAACCACGAAAGGCAAATCATTATACCTGGGCTTTATTGACTTTCGAAAAGCTTTTGGCAGTGTGATTCGCCCCAAATTGTGGGCAAAATTGGCAAAATGGGGCATCCCTCAGCCCTTATTGAAAGCTCTCATTGCGCTACATACAGATACCTGGGTGAAAATAAGAGTCACCTCGAGATGGACTACAACCAACAAAATCTTCATCAACAGAGGCCTAAAACAAGGATGTATTCTTGCACCCCTACTTTTCAACCTGTATCTAGCAGACCTCCCTAAATTCCTAGCTGGATGTAGAGCCTTCCCCCCGCGAATCGAACTAACAAAGATCCAAACCTTGCAGTATGCTGACGACACCATCTAACTCGACCAGACCCAGGTGGGCCTCGAAAGACTATTCAACTCCCTCGTGCAGTACTGTAACACCAATACACTGGAGATCAACATTGCCAAAACGAAAATTATGACAGTTTCATCTTTTAAAACAAGAAAAAGCACTTGGTTTATCGAGGGCAAGGCACTGGAATCAGTCACTACATACAAATACCTGGGTGTTCGGATAGACCATAAGGGGAGATCGACCGCGCACATTACCGCAATGCAGAGTGTCGCCCGAAGTTTGGAGGGAGCATTCATTAAAACAAAGAGCGCCCTTCTCTCTCCTGATCTCACCCCATTAATAAGACTGATAGCTGCAAAACTTCTGCCGACAATAGCTTTCAGTGCTATAACCTACAAAGACAAAATGTCCTGCTGGCTAGACAGAGCTCAGTCAGCATGCTTTCGCAGAGTGTTTTTACTACTAAACTCGACCCCTCAGGCACAAATCCGAATGGATTTTTCTTTATCTTCCCAACACTGGGTCATGAGTGCCAGGTTTATTGCTTATAGTCTCAAGGCAAAATTAGCTCGCCCCCATACTTCAGCTATCCGGATACATCTTGGAACAAATATCTGTCATACTGCTTGGACTCGCTAAAAGCCCAAGACATGTGGTCAGCCTCGCTACCAATAGAGATGACATCAAAACTCCTGATTAAACAAGCAAAAACTCTCTCTTACGAAAATGATGCCCAATCAGTATCAAAGCTCCTCTACGGCAGTTGGGCCTCTAAACTCTACGCTCCGAAACACTACCGCTCTACCTTTCATCATCAATGAAACCATACATCAAGCACCAATTAATGCGGGTACGGTTTGGTCTAATTCCGCTAACGGCTTACAAATATGGACAAGGATACAAAAAAGGAATTTCCACAAAATGCCGTTTTTGCAATCTAGAGGAATAAAATGTAATCCACATCCTGTGCATATGTAGACATTTGATTGCCCTACGAGTCTTCTGGCTTCGTCTGAATTGGCTTTCTTTCAACATTAGGACATGCCATGAAGCACTAGAACTGTGTTTAAGGGGCGACTCACCTCAGATGGCCACTCGCTTTGTAAGATTCATGTTAGGAATCAAAAACTTATTATCCAAAGAATGAACTTTAATCCCTAAAATGATCACCTTTTTCTTTTTTATGCTTACAGTTCTCTCTTTTCTTTTAATCGCAATTATAGTCTGTACAAATTGCAATGATTTTAATTAATTATGCAAATAAAAATACTTACTTACTTACTTACTTCCGAGGAGTGGCGATATTTGTTCATTAAATGTATTGCACAAGTGCAGGTACTCTCCCTACAAAATAGAGAAGTGGCACTTAGTACTTTATACCTTTTTTATTTCAATTGGAACATCACAAGGAATATGGAATGCCACCGCTCCGTAGGCAATGCAAGGCGCCACCCCCCTTCGGGGAGTGGCGTCGTTAGTGGCAGCCAAAGGGCCGACCCAGCAGAGGTTCGCTTCCGGGTCAGCCGACCCGGAAGTGGAAAGTAGGGAAGGCCAATAGAATCGGGGCTTATTGACGCCCCGGAAGTAATAGTAGGGCGCGAGGCTTAAAAGCCTGCGTCCATCTTAGGACTCCCTCTTTTGTCCGCTGGCCGCCCCAGGAGTCGGACGTCGCGTGAAGAAGACATCGTGGGACCGTCGCGTGAAGTGAACAGCGAGGGTCAATCCGACTCTTGATCCAGGTTAGCGGGCCGTGCAGTGTGTTGCGTGGTTGTTAGAAGTGACACGAGTGCATATTTGCAAGCGTGTGAGCATCTTAATTGGTAGAGCGAGCGGAGGCAGGAAAGCGCACCGATCGGGAGGCGCGTCGATATTCGAAGAGCACCGGGAGTTGCGCGCACACGGGTGAACGGGCGTGTGGCAGACGCGGTGCAATTAGGACCCCCCAGCGCGCTCAACCCCATACTGAACTAAGTTACGTTCGAAAATGAAGTGCGCGATTGCGGAGCGCTGTGGTCTGGGATATGACGCGGTAAGACTTTGAATTACTGAACGACTCTGCGAACACCCGCCTTTGTATTCAGTTTCAGGTGGGCAGCGCGCGAGCGGTCTCATGGCAGACGCGGTGTGATTAGGATACCCCAGCGCGCTCAGCCCCTACTGAATTAAGTTATTTTCAAAAATGAAGTGCACGATAACAGAACGCTCTGGCCTGGGATACGACGCGGTAATACTTTAAATTAATAAATGACTCCGCGAACACCCGCTTTAGTGATCAGTTTCATGTGGGCAGCAGGGATCCTGGAGAAAAGCGTCTTTTACTGCATGAAATAGAGGAGATGCATCCCCCCCCTTCCTTTTCACCTTTAAAGAGTTACAGGATGGCGATTACATGAGGGCCAGCATGATAGTCATGGGCTCTGAAGGTGGAGGCCCCTTGATGATCCTTCGGGAGAGGGTCAAGATTATAATAATGTTATTTAATAAATACATGGGGGGCTGTTTAACTGAGGAGGGAAGGATGGCATTGGGCATAGGGGGGCTATAGAGAAAAGGGCAGTAAACGAGTAGTCAGGTCATCTTATCATCAGACCCAGGGGGGGCAAGCCCAAGTGCAGGGAGCACAACCTCATTCATTTGGGAGCAAGCTCAAGCCACGGTGGCTATCGCCTGGGGGAATAGGGGCCGGGTAAAGGAGAACACGGTTTATCCACATGCATGTAATGTCAGTTAAAGATTTTAACTCTTGTTTCCTTTAAGTGCAGGATGCCGCCAAAAAGGGCACGGAAGGGCAAAGAGCCTGCAGCCAAAAATGACGAGTACCTCGCTTTTACGGAGCTGCTGGAGTTCACGAGAGAAAAAGGCATGGATTGGGTGCTAAAGAATATGCGAGAGGGGGCTAGAGCAGAGGCAAATCCTCAGGAAGAAAGAGGGAGAGGCAAGAGAGCGAGGCGTACGCCAGAAAAGTTTAAAGACACAACAAAAGGCAAGCGGCCTAGGGCGACTGAGCCCCAACCGGCATCACCAGGTGAGGAGGAGGTGCTAGAGACAGTTGATTTGAATCCAGCCGCAGACAAAGACAAGGACGGCATGGAGGGACAGAATGTGTCGGCTAAGCCTACACAAATAGGAGGGATCCCTGTCACTCATGTGGGGGGGCCCTGTTCACAGGGCACGTTACCGCCAGTATTGGCGCAACCAGGTAGCGGAGTGTCGCAAGTGTGGGTGCAACCCGGAGGGGTCGCACAGTTACCAGGGATGCAATTATATGGTTCTCATGGGCAAGCAATTGGTAATGGCCCCATAAGCTCGATGATCCCTACCATGACATACCCAACAAGTGCGGGGCCTGTAATGTTGAATGCTTACTCAAACTTAGGGTTTCCACCACAGGCACCAATAGCTAACACTGCTGCTGAGTTGTCGGTGTCCCCTAATAGCCAGATGCAAGGGGGGGCAGGAGGGCAACCGACAGGTCACCCACTGTTGGCATTCAGCCCGTTAATGTTTGGTTCATCCTCAATGACCCTATCGCCATCTACGGGGATCACCTGGCACGTGCCTGCAGAGATAAAAGAAAAAATACTCAGAGGTGAATATGTGGACGTGTTTGACCTCATTAACGCAGGGGTGGCGGCAGGGAAGTCCAAAGGGGGGAAAGAGGGCGAATATAGTCAAAAGAAGTCTTGGACAGAGTGGTCCATGAAAAACTGGATCACAGGATTTGCCATTTATGCCGCCGTTATACTGGAAAAATATCCTGTGTTAGGTCCTCAAATGATGAGTTATATATCCCTGATACATGGTGCTGCAGCTGAGTTTCCAGGTCTGGGGTGGTTAAAATATGATAAAATGTTCAGGCAAATGAAAGCAGTCCACCCAGGTATATCATGGGACCAACGGGAGATTAATCTATGGCACACAGTTTTTTATTCTTCACCCTCAACGTCTAAGACTAGTTCCCCTGCTCAGAGTCAGTCCTTTTGGAGTGACAAGGGAGTCGGTGATAAAAAACAGGCCTGCTGGCAGTTTAACAGAAATGAGTGTACTAGGGGGACCTCGTGCAGGTTCAAACACTGCTGTTCGTACTGCGGGGGAACATCCGATCCAGAAATCAGATGTTTAAAAAAAATGGAAATCCCAAAGAACAGTCCACCCATACCACTCCAAAAGGAAAGCCACCCAAAACATCCGACAAAGCTCCCAACTCCCATTAAACGTCATGTCCTGACACACCTCCTTAGTAAGTATGACAAACTCGAGGAGGCTCAATTCCTGCTTCACGGCTTTACATTTGGTTTCCGAATTCCGTCTTCAGCATCCCCTACTAAAGTCCCGCCTCGCAATCAAAGCACAGTGCTTCAGAACATGGAGGCGGCACGAATCAAGATCATGAAAGAAGTCTCCTTGGGGCGGGTCGCGGGCCCTTTCAAAAATCTTCCGAACCCCAATCTGGTCTGCTCTCCTTTAGGTTTAGTTCCGAAAAAAGAGGTGGGTAAATTCCGCCTGATACATAATCTATCAAGCCCTCCAGGGTTATCTGTCAACGATAAGTTAGACCCTGAACTGTGCACAGTGCGCTATACAACGTTCGACACAGCCATTGAAAAATTGCAAGCGCTGGGTGAGGGTGCCCTAATGGCCAAAGCCGATATCGAGTCAGCATTTAGGTTAGTTCCTGTTCACCCAGAAGATACCAGGCTGTTAGGTTTCACTTTCGATGGTAACTACTTCATAGACTTGTGCATGCCCATGGGATGTTCTATTGCTTGTGCAGTTTTTGAGACCTTTGCCAGGTTCCTAGAATGGGCGGTGGAGCAATTCCTGACCTCAGACAAATTCCATGCAGTGGTACACTACTTGGATGATTTTTTATTCATGGGCCCTAAGTGTTCCCAGTCATGCAGAAAGGCCCTGCTGGGCTTCCAGCAACTGGCTGGAGCTCTGGGGGTGCCATTGGCGGCTGAAAAAACAGAAGGCCCAACTACATGTCTGACATTTTTGGGCATTGAAATTGACACCAGAGTAGGTATGTGCAGGTTGCCAAAGACAAAAGTTGATGCCTTCAAGGCTGCAATGGATAGCTGCCTGGGTGCAAAGAAAGTAACGTTGCACCAGTTACAAGTCCTCTTGGGTCAACTGAACTTTGCCTTGCGGGTCATACCAATGGGCAGGGCTTTCTCTAGGAGTATAGCAAGGGCAATGTCTGGGCTGCGTGCAAAGCACCACAGAGTTAGGTTATCAGCTGATGTGAGGGAGGACTTACTGATTTGGAAGTGTTTCTTGCAGGAATTCAATGGCACGGTGTTGTGGTGGTCCGCCAGCACCTCAAATGCCGATCTGGAACTGTTCACTGATGCTGCAGGAAGTATTGGTTTTGGAGCGATTTTGGGCCCTAAGTGGTGCATGCAGCACTGGCCTGATGATTGGGTAGAACGAGGTCTGACCCGTAACATTTCTTTCCTAGAGTTGTTCCCCATAGTGGTGGCGTTGCACTTGTGGGGGGATATGCTTTCAAACAAGCACATTGTATTTTGGTCAGACAGCATGTCAGTAGTGATGGTGATCAACAACCAGAGAGCAACCTGCACATGGGTGCTCCGTCTCTTAAAAAATTTAGTACTGAAATGCCTGAGACACAATGTCCATTTCACTGCTAGGCATGTTCCTGGTGTTGAGAATAAAGCGGCTGATGCATTATCTCGTTTTAAGTTGACAGAATTCCGTGCACTGTGGCCGCAAGCAGAGACAACAATGACAGCTTTCCCAGCGGAGCTATGGAAGCTTGGTGCCCCACTGCCTCCGAGTTGATAGCAGCATCCTTGGCCCCCAAGACTAAGAGTATGTATCAAAAGTCTTGGGAATGTTATATGTCATACTTAAAGGGTGCGGGCCTAGTGGATGTTTTGTGCCTCAGAGCGTGTTAGGATTCATAGTACAACAGAAAGAGGAAGGGAAATCGGTGGCATTTATGAAGAGGCAATTATCAGCACTGGAATTCTATGCAGGGTTGCAGGGAGTTACAGACCCAACGAAGGACCTGAGAGTAAGAAGGGCGGTGAAGTGTTGGGAGCGCTTGGCGCCTGGGGCAAAGGACTCTAGAAGGCCTATTGATGTAGGGAAGTTGGTAAAAATCTTGGACACGTTGCCGCGTGTTTGTTTTTCATCATATGAGACCCAATTATTTAGGGTGGCCTATGTGTTAGCCTTTTGCGGAGCCCTACGAATCTCAGAATTACTCCCGGCATCAAAAACAGATAGTGAGGGTGGCCTAAGGTGTTCAGACATAATAGAGTCAGTGGATGTCCTAAGACTCAGAGTTCGTAGGTCGAAAATGGACCCTTTAGGTAGAGGGACTTGGGTACAATTGGGTAGAGTTGAAGGTCAGTCTTTCTGTCCAGTTAGCCTGATGAGAGAGTTCATGCAAGCCAGGCCCCAAGGGGCCGATGATAGAGTACTGGTTCACATGAATGGTCTGCCCCTCACCAGATTCCAGTTTACAAGGGTGGTTAAGATGACCTTGGCGAAGATCGGGGTTGACCCGTCCGATTTTACATCCCATTCGTTTCGGATCGGTGCAGCAACAACAGCTGCTGGCCTGGGGCTGCCCGAACAGGCGATTAAGAGGTTGGGTCGTTGGAAATCCGCTTGTTACGAACGTTATGTGCGACCGCAATTAGTTTAACAGCTTTATCATTATTTTTCCGCCCCCTCTGCTTAAGACCGTTCTCACCGTGTCTCTTAATGTTTACTATAGGTACCTCCCCTAAGAGAATCCAAATATGTTGGTGCGGCCACTCCTTCATTCGCAGGGCGGGAGTGATCTTCAAGGAGACGCTCGAAAAGAGGGTGCACATGGTGCAAGGATGTGATCATCATTGGGTGGGGATAGGGGGGCAGCTCCTAGCTGACGTCCCGAAAGATTTAAAGGCGGCTTTGGCCAGGGGCATGCCTCACCCAGATGTATTCGTGTTGCACTGTGGAGGCAACGATATGATTCCGGCAGGAAGGAGAGGAGTGAAGGAGTTCTTGTTTTCTACTCTAGCAGCGGTCAAAAATATTTTGCCCGAGGCTATACTAATTTGGTCTGAAGTCATCCCGAGGCTGGTATGGTCGCGGGGCGCACCTATGAAAGCAGTGAATAAGTCGATAAAGAGATTAAATCAGTCGGTGGCAGAAATACTGCAGAAATCCAGCATTAGAACTATTCGTCACAAGTTGATACAAACGTCCAGGCCGGACTTATATGCGGAGGATGGAGTGCACCTTTCAGAGGCGGGCACTGAGATATTTATAGAAACAGTCTTAGGAGCCATCTCCGAAGCTCTCGAGCGCGGGGGGGAGGTCGAGTCCGCCAGTAAGCGCCTCGCCCTGTGGCGGGGTTCCGGACAAGAATAACACGGGAACTTCTTGTCCAGTGACAGTTTTTACCTCTGAACAGGTTTTCGGAATCATCATGGACTCCGGGCTGGCGGGAGAGTTGAGGCTGACCTGCTGGTGGCCTTGGCTTCTCCAGCCCTACCCCGGAAGCCGCTGGTTGCCCAAGTAGGGGCATATTATTCACCTGCGGCTCTGTTGACCGGAAGGGGGTTAACGTAAAGAGAGCAGGCTATCTGGGTTGTGGCCTGCTGGCGCAGCCCTGAAGTTAAACCAAATGCCCATTGGAGAATGGGCGGTAAAAGAGTATATATGTATATAAGTGTGAGTTTTTAATGCTGTGATGTGAAAAGTATTTTGAACTATAAATAAAGAAATGGGGTCAATGAAGTAATTGACCTGTGAAATTATTTAATAAACATGCACACTGCAGAAAATCAAGCAAGACTCCCGAGTTTAATTGTTGGAAGGGGGTTCTTGTTGATGCATGCATTGGGGTGGGGGGAGAGTGCACTTTGTATGCCATCTATGCAAGGCGCCACCCCCCTTCGGGGAGTGGCGTCGTTAGTGGCAGCCAAAGGGCCGACCCAGCAGAGGTTCGCTTCCGGGTCAGCCAACCCGGAAGTGGAAAGTAGGGAAGGCCAATAGAATCGGGGCTTATTGACGCCCCGGAAGTAATAGTAGGGCGCGAGGCTTAAAAGCCTGCGTCCATCTTAGGACTCCCTCTTTTGTCCGCTGGCCGCCCCAGGAGTCGGACGTCGTGTGAAGAAGACACCCACCCACCCATCCCTAAAATTAGGTCTTTTGGCAGGGCAGTAGCGGGGTTCCGGACAAGAATAACACCGGAACTTCTTGTCCAGTGACAGTTTTTACCTCTGAACAGGTTTTCGGAATCATCATGGACTCCGGGCTGGCGGGAGAGTTGAGGCTGACCTGCTGGTGGCCTTGGCTTCTCCAGCCCTACCCCGGAAGCCGCTGGTTGCCCAAGTAGGGGCATATTATTCACCTGCGGCTCTGTTGACCGGAAGGGGGTTAACGTAAAGAGAGCAGGCTATCTGGGTTGTGGCCTGCTGGCGCAGCCCTGAAGTTAAACCAAATGCCCATTGGAGAATGGGCGGTAAAAGAGTATATATGTATATAAGTGTGAGTTTTTAATGCTGTGATGTGAAAAGTATTTTGGACTATAAATAAAGAAATGGGGTCAATGAAGTAATTGACTTGTGAAATTATTTAATAAACATGCACACTGCAGAAAATCAAGCAAGACTCCCGAGTTTAATTGTTGGAAGGGGGTTCTTGTTGATGCATGCATTGGGGTGGGGGGAGAGTGCACTTTGTATGCCATCTATGCCAGTGCCACACTCTGCTCATGGGAACTTGCCTAGTTCATCCCGAGATCTCCTGGGAATGTCATTTCAAATGAATTCCCATCGGAGCTGGTCTAAGGTGATCAAAGGTCTACAGCTCCCTTTGCTGGATAGTTTCATATTCACACTATTAGCACACAAATTGATGCAAATGAACTGATGCCTAGGCATTAAATGGAATACAAAGTCGTGCAGTCATCTAGATGGGGTCAGAGACCAAAAACATGGCGCTACTCTTCCACACCAGTCCCCCTCCTGGTGTGCACAAAAATATATAGTAGAATTGGAGGCACGCCATCCACTGAAGCATGGGAATTCGTTTTCCTACTTTAATTTCCCACAGACATGGCTGGAGTCATCCAAAGTGGCAGTTTCCCCATTTTGTGGGCGCGACGCCATCTTGGATGGAAGTGTTTTATTGAACAGAGTTTATTTCTTGACCTTTTTGCTTCTATTGAAACGTCAGAGCCTTGATAAAACAGGTCCACCGTGAAGCACGTGTTGGCTTCGGCTGTCCTTTGGTATATGATTTTATTTATATGATCCTGAAAGATATTACAATTATCTAAAAGAGGATGAATCCGTGTGAACGTTGACTTGGAATAAAGGCTTAATGGATATATAAGGACGTTGGATTTGCCTGATTTTTGGAGCATCAATATATTTATCTATAAAGTAGCTTCATATGCATCCAATTTTATTATATACTTGAGTACTTATTCTTGTGCATACATATCACAAAAGTACTGAAACCTAAGTAGTCACTCTGTCTATACCTATCCGTAATATCAACCTCCTTTGGTCTCAACTTTCAAAGCTTTTTCCATGAGTGGTTGTGCAGTCATCATCATCATCTTCATCACATTCAAACTGCACATAATTTTAGGACCATGACATAATCCATTTGATTATATTCTCCAGCTCAAAAAGATCACGAGTGAGCATAGAAACATTAAAACGTTAAAAGAAACCAACATTTGGCTGACAAACAGAAAATACACCAGAAAAACTTTTTAGGTACTCTTACTTGCCTCTGTAAATCGGTCTAAAAAGATCTAAATTAGGATTAAACTAGGAACACTCAGCTAATCCTTATTTACATTTAGTACAATTAGATAGGACTGTGCCCTCTGTGCACATTTGTTATTCGGAACTTGAAAGTTTTGCGGTTGATTCATAAAGGCATATAGGAGAACTTACAGTAAGTGCTGGTTTTCTGTCTCATAAATGCCTTCTGGGGTCAACCCGAATGCTTTCTTTCTTGGCATTACGAACATAGTCCCAGTATACACAGTAGCCTCAGTTGGCACCAACACATGAATGCTATAAAAGAGCATGGCCCAGAAACAGATGTGACCACTGGTAACAGATGGACATCAGAAAAAATAAGTTGCAATCTCTGGTGTGATGGGATTGGGCGCTGAGAGTGTCCATCAAAGTGAGAGACACCCACGCAGGGAGAGAGGGTGGGTCGTGGTAGTGAAGGACATGTCTTCATATTAGGCTTCCCTATCTCTGCTCAAGTGTTTTTGTTCTTATAAAAGACAGTGCAGTGTTGGTTCCATTTCTTTGATGAAGCCAGAACTTTACACAATAATAAGAAATGTTGGCGCTTGTTCATTTCAGTGCAAATTAAGTAGAATTGCCGCTTTAAGCAGGGGGCCAAAAACCTTCAAGGGCTCCATTCAGCCTAAAGCCAAGGAATGTGTGTGAGATATGACAGACTCGGGCCACCCTCATCACATTCTCCAGGGGGGCTCCATCATTTTATGTTAATGCAGCTGGAGCAGAAAATGGACTATGCAGTTGAGCAGAGCCATTTTGCATAATATATACCGGATAAAGACTGAAAACATACTATATGTTCGGGGACACCCACCTCTTGCCACTACACTAGTGTAAGACAAAGTTTATGTAGGAAGGCCCTGTCAGGTACAACCCTAGCCTCTCTCTATGTGCACCTATGTACCACCATCGCACCGAGAAAGGCTGCAGTTCTCGCCCGCCTATTAACATCACTTGCTGACAGCAAAAGGCAGCCCCATATTATTTTTTAGTTGGCAATATGTGTTTTTAAAAATTAATATAGGGGATTAAATGAATACAGCACCAAGTTATTCCATTTAATATACTTTCTTTTTACAAAAGCTTCATTCCTACAGTGCTTTTTGCCTCTGTTGACCGCCGAGGCAACGCACGTCTGCTTCTTTCTGAAAGTAATTCCTGCAGCAATCAGGCTGGGCTTACTCTGGAAACCCTGTGTGCTCAATATCTCGCGGGAGCATGGCAGGGCCATTTATTCGTCTGACTGGAGTGTGGGGATTTGTCACAGCGAGAAGACAGTAGCCTAGTAACTGTTAGGAAAGGGCTCATGCGACAATACTCCTCGCTGTGTGCAGCGCTCGTCAACAAAAACGGAACCAAGACATCCCCGAACCAGCGACTCCTACAGAAAATAATCCATGACTACCACATCCCATGCACAGCTAAACAGATGGAGACATTAAGCTCCTCAGCACAAATCTCAAGCGTTGAGAATGCAATTATAGATTCTCAAGTGGAGAATTTCACATCTGGAATAAAAAATAAAAGCCTTAATTTCTACAACAAAGGCGCCCTGTGCAGTTGTTTAACTGTTGAAATTGGTCTCAGTTACACACATGATCCCCATAATCACTCAGTGGCATTCACGGAAAACAGCAAAATCTGTCTTCCATTTCCTTCCAAAGTCTGTCTTCCATTCCCATCGTTCGCCATTGATTCTTGCCAAATAAAGCATACAAAGGTCCCACTCACATTAGGAACGTATTAATTAGTTCATATTTGCTTTAAGAATGCGTCAGTTTTGATGTCACCATTTTATTGCACACTGGAAAATTTAGAATTGTGCTCATGACGCCAGCAGCTACTCACTCCTTGAGAATTGGTGACTGGTGACTAGTGCAACATCTCTATTGTGGTGAAAAACCATTAGAATAGAACACACATTTAATGTTATTAAAATTTTGAGCGCTATAACTATTTGGCAGTTTTACAGTAAATCATGGGTCTTTCATTATCTTAGCAACATTTGGTCTGTAAAATATATAATATGCTGTGAAATTAGTATTCACTTGTTTATTGGAGTATTGTAGTAGTTGGTGTTAAAGGGCTGAGCACAACTTACTTCTTGACCATAATGACTTCTCTTTCAATGTATGGAATCATAATCAAGATGTTGTTGCGTCCATGATGATTCTTTTATTGTTACTTTTAACAGTTTGTTCAACTATGCAGCACTGATATGCTCTTGATTAACTGATGCTTTAGAAAATCTTTCAATACATAACTAAATAAAAGGTTTTGGCTGCAATAACATCATTGTGTACCTACCAGAAGCTTAAGGAGAACACACTAGGTGAGATAAGAGAAGTTAGCAAAAACATGCAGTACTTACAAGCATTTTAAAGGCTGTTAGTCTCTGATAACACTAAGAGAAACCTGGAATACATTTCACTTTCTCACACTCTGCATCAGTTCTGGTGACTTGTGACCGTTAGTGCTGTCCATGGTACAGGCCACCACCAAAACAAGAATGAAACTTTGTAGGTGGATGCCACCTGTGGACGTAGGGCTACATTTGTAGTGTCCTGCAGGACTGGGTCTAGTGTTTGGGCCTCTAGTGGTTCCACCAGCCACTCCTTTAGGGCTGGCTTCCACACTCACCCCACACCAATCCATCACAGATGTCAACGGTCAGGTGACCCTGCTAATAAAAGGGGCCTGGCGCACGTGCTCAGGGTCAATTCCAGATGGCATAACTATGTGTCTGTGTCCTTCGTAAGGCTGCGTTAGGGCCTAGGGCCCTAAAAATTACATTAATTGTGTGTGATTAGCATAACATATATTGCTGTAAGTTGAAAGGGGTGACAATGCTGGTTTCAAGCATACCCATCAATGTCCATCCAATTGCCCCCCGGGCAGAGGTATGTCTACTGGACAGGCAGTGTGATATCCGCCCACAAAGGTGGAGTACCTGTGTCCCCCACCTACGTATGGGCAGGTTTCCATGGGACTTCATCCGTGCATGGGTCAGAGCGTCCCTGCCAGCCACCCACCCATACTAGTTTTCTCTTGGTCACCGACTTCCTTTTTGTGGTTACCAGTGCCAACGTATTGCAGATTCAGCATTCGGTGTGATAGTGACAGGAATGGTATCTGCTTTGCATGAGATTGTACTATGTAAAGTAGATCCAGCCACACATTCAACCTGCCAGCGATGTCTGGGAGGGACTCCTGCTGAAAGGGGACCAGTCGAGCAAGAATCATTATCCACTATTGCTTCTCATTTTGTTGACGGTGGTACTCTCCACACAGCAGTAAACAACAAAAGAACATAAATGTAATGTTTAGTAATACAGGTAGTACAAGAACTCATGTCATTCAAACTCATCCCCCGATTTCCTGTAACTTAAATAGAAGATTTTTTTTTATTCTAATACTATGTAGTATTCGAAAAGCTGGCATGCTAAATATGGTAAACATATCCTACACTTCTGGGCCATCAGCTAGCTCACACTCCACCTGTACCCAGAGTTCCTTTGATCTATTTACTCAACAAACAAAGCCAAATGTTGCCCAAATTTAGCATAGCAAAATGAAAATATCAAAAAAGCCTCAATAAAATGGTGTTACAAATAACCCTGGGCAAAGCACTTCGCTACGCTTGCGTAGTTTGCGAAGTTTGCGCTACTTCGCACTACGCAAATTGCACGAAGCACAGTGCAAACAAGCGTAGTGCAGCAGTCATTTTTTGCTTGCTCTCGGTCCTCAACGTCAAGTTGGCGGCCGCGAGCAAGCAAAATGACATCCCGGAGAGACTTTTTCCTCGTTCGCAATTAGCAACACCAAGTTGCCGATCGCGAGCATGGAAAATAAACCTCCCGGTGAGATTCTCAATGCGGGGAGGTCAGGTTTCTCATTGCGAGTGGCCGTGTATGCTCGTGACCGCTCGCGATGAGAAACTACCAGTCCGTGTTGAGAAAGTTGCTGCTCGAGTGAAAATCTACTCGCGCTGCAGTAAAAGACAGCTCGAACTGTGTAAGATGCCGTTTTCAATGATTGCACAGCGCGGACAAGCATCCAGCACTGTGCAATCATCGCGAACAGCGCACTACGCAGTTCGCTTAGTGCTACGTGTAGCTTGCATAGTGCGAAGTGCACCTAGGGTAGCTTCGGGTAGCTCTACTTTGCGAACTACACCCAGGGTTAGTAACAAAATTAATAGTGCCTCACTCACAAAGTGCAACACTTAAAAATGGCGGCACCACGCAAGCACTACATGGTAAATCGAAGTTATGTCAGAGATATTACCAAAAAGGTCATCACTGTTCCTTCCCACAAGGCCGGTCTTCTGAGCCAAAAACATTGACAAAAATGAGAGAAAATGTTGGATCAAATTGCAAGGCATTTGAATACAAGTTGACACCCCAGATAG
The DNA here is from genome assembly GCF_964263255.1 of Lissotriton vulgaris. NCBI lineage: Eukaryota > Metazoa > Chordata > Amphibia > Caudata > Salamandridae > Lissotriton > Lissotriton vulgaris. The sequence continues at coordinate 914,177,271 of NC_141689.1, forward strand.
GGTGGGAGCCGATGAATGAAACGAAGGATAGCTCTTACGTTTTGTTGGTCTCCTAGGCACAGGACATGCACAGTAAGCAGGTATGTCACAACATTCAAATCGTGTGCAGTCAGTCACATGTGAAGTATTCATTGGCGCCTTTTGACTGGACAGGTGTCTTTCCGCTGAGACTCCATAAACTAGAGGTGTGGAAATATTTTACAGAGCAAGGGTACTTTCTCACCAGTCATTATCACTGGGTAGAGCACATTTTGTGTGTTTGCTGAGTTTTTTCTTACATGTACCCAATTCATGTTAATTGTCACTGAAAGGGGAGACTTGGTGACAGATTTATCAAGGGCTTGCATTGCCCTTGCGTCATCCAAGGCGGTGCAAGGCAACTCAAGACCTTAAATGAGATTTACTATGCTACGCAAGGTCAAGAGCACATTCCTGCCCACTCGCTGACATGCAACACAGCGCAGCAAGGTGTTCTGCTGCATTGCGTGACTTGTTCATAAATCTCTGTTGGTTTGAGCAGAACATGTCTTGTAGGAGCAGGAACTGCAAACTTGGATGTGTCCCTCTGTCACATAGCCGCCACCAGTTGTGTTTACAGCAGGGCTATAGAAATGCTATAGACAATGCACAGAGGCTGAGCCTCGTGTGCCTTTTGTATGCAATGGCAGACCACACAACATTTTCAAGCATATGATGGCCCAAGCACAATCGGTATAAGACCCATAAGTGTGGCGAGCACTATGCGTATTGCACGTGGACATTTTTCACAATTCCGCCTACGCCTATAGTCAACGAAACAGAACAGTCACCACATTTACTGCTTCACTCTGCGTTTGCTCAGTCCCTGAAATTGTGACTGTTAATTTGATCTCCCCAGGTGGTTCATCCGCATCCAATAACCTGAAAGCACTAAGGGAGCCGGTCCAATCACAGATGACGATATGAAATGAGCAAGGCACAGGTACTTTTACTGGCTACTGTGGCCCAGCATGAGTATTGACTTTCATATTATTGGCCATCAGTGTGAGACATCTACACGGAACAGTAAAAGGTTATCCAGCAAATGTATTAACTGTAATATTTATTTCTCCTTTCCTGTGCCTTGAATGGCTGCGGAGTCTCGCTTTTTTCCATTTTACGGCTGGGAAACTAGAGCGAGCTCGCCTTGTACACTAAAGGTCACCAAACATTTCCTTTCAGAACAGTTACTAACCAATAAAGCCTGTATACATAAAACCAGGCCGCTCCACTGGGAATTGCTCTTTTTCGTTTACACAGGACCTTATCAAGCAAGCCTTTGTCAACAGCTGTCTTGAAAAGCATGAACTTGTTCCATAATTGTTTTCAAATATTAAATTGCAGCTTTACATTGAAAAATACAAAAAACAATTTGATGAACTTATTAAACAGGATTGTAATGCACGGGTGGTGGAGGCAGGCAGCACCCTTTAAATTCATTTTCCACGTTTGTTGATATGTTCATAATACTATAGCACAACTATATTCAATTGCATGTTTTGGGCTGAATGATTCCATGCTTCTAAGTCATAGGGCGATTTATGATTTATTTCCTGTAGGCTGGTTGTGTTACTGTGTGTGTGTGTGCAGGAGGGGGGTGGGGGTTCACAGCAAGCCTACACGGATAGTTTAGTTTAGTTTAGTTTATGACATTTGTTGAGCGCTTGGTTGCACAGAGAACAGTGCGTCCCCGCGCTGACGAACAGGGAAAGAAATTAAGAAAATTAAGAACATTGGGGAGATTTCTCCTCCTAGTTCAGTTTTTGATTTGTACCGGGGCTTTTGGTGCTCAGCATGGCACCTAATCCTCAGCCCTGGCGCTTACAGCACCAATAAATGACCCACTCATTTTCAAAGCGCGTGATTTTCCCCAGAATCACAGGCATTTTGAGCCACACAGAGACTCGAACCCAGTTCCCCAGCTCCAAAATCGGCAGCTCTAGCCATTAGGCCAAGTTCTCTCCAGAATAATAAGTGCCGGTGCTCCAGTCAGTGGGCAGTTTGTACCAGCACATTTCTCCTGTTAGTGCTGCCTCCTGAGAACAGCCCCGGCACTTTTTATTTTACAAATTAATACTTTCCTAGTTGCTGCCACACAAGCTTTCTATGACACATTCAAGCTGGTGATCAACACTGACACCACCTCTGTAGCAGAAGGCATTGAAGGAATAAGGTGAGGTGAAATAAGTAGGCCATTTAAAATTAAGTTTCTTGCAGTGGTTTGTCTATTTCCAGGAGGTTGAAAGGAACAGATTTAAACTGCGCTGTTAAAGAGGAGGAAGCACTGGCTGATTTTTTGAGCTGTGAGGAAATTAAAAAAAAACATTTTTGGGGCTGCAGATTTGAAATAATAGCTGACCATAAACACCTGAAGGAAATTTTGGGAGAAAAATGACTAGATGCCATCTCAGGGAGGGTAAGATGATGGGCGGTTGCATTGCAGGAGTTTCAATTTGAGTTGAGTTATGTCCCATGCATAAGGAACAATTTAGATAACTTTGGCTCTCGTCTGGTAGCAACAAATGCCAAGTTGAAGTGGCAGAAATGGATGGTGAGGGTGATGATTTGGAAGTGTGTTTGATCAGAAAGGAGTTCTAAAAGAGGAAGAATGATTGGTTGAACTATATAAGAATAATTTACTTCAACAAGTTGTGAAAAGGCATAAAGCTGGTTGGGATGAACAAGACAAAGATCAAGACCAATCCCGTGGATTTTGGAGAGTCAAGGATAAATCAGCTATTAAGGTTGAACTGTTAGTGAGCTGAACCAACTTCTTTGAGGGAAGATTTAATCCCTTTTGCATATGATAGTCATCCTGGAATTTCTAAAACACTAGAATGGCTCATACAAATATGTACTGGTGGCCCGGGATGGGCATTCAAGTCAAGAGATAAGTTAGAGAGTGTGTGGAGTGTGCGAATTCTAACAAGACTACCAAAAGTAGAGTACAGCATATGTGCTTGAGGGAAATACCCAAAGAACCATGGAAGGATGTTGCCATGGACATCTTAGGTCCCATTAGAATCACGAGTTCTGAAAAGTATGTAAGTGTGTTAATTGACATGTCCTCCGGGCGGCCAGAGGTGGGAATCACCAGTTCAGTGGAAACAGGTGATGTCATCAATTTTCTTGAGCAAGTTTTCAAAAAAGATGGTTTCCTTTCCACCATTTTGACAGACAATGGGGTAGAGTTTGTGTTCTGGGAAATGGAGCGATTTCTTGGGGTCAGGGGAATAAAACACAAGAAATCTGCCCTGTACAACTCCGAAATCAATGACATGGTGGAAAGGCTCAACAAAGTGATGAAAGCAACTATACAATGAGCATTTGCAAGCAATTTGAGTTGGAAAAAGGAACTGCTGCATAAAGAGAAATATTACTGAATGATACCTCACACATCAACAGCAATCACACCATTTGAATCATTTCGCGGAGAAGGGCCAGCACATTGATTTGTCCTTCATGGTTGAATAGTAAAACAGGAGATGGTGTGAGTGTTGAACAAGGAATATGGTTGAAGTTCCTTGAAGCGGTTTGATGTAGAGAAGGTAGTTTATTGAAGATAAAGTGAAACACCTCCCCAACCATGCCTGCTTCTGCTCCAACTCTCTCCTCTCTTGGAATGATCATCTTCCCTAAATTCTAATGATCATCCAGAGCTCCATGGATACCAGGTTCCGTTATATTCCATAAAGGTACCCTATATAGGTGCAGGTAACATTGCAACCTTTCACCAATATTTTTACCAACATTATATACATAACGGTTCTTAAGGAGTGACCTTTTACCTGGATACGACACTGCATTCAGAATGCAGGTTTTTCCTTAGTTCGAATCTCATACATTATGCATGCGGTTTCTTGGAAGTGCAGCAGGACTACCACCTCCTGTATAATATCTCTGTATAAAGTTCAGGCCCAACGTCATCCTTTAGGCCAACATAGTAACACAGTAAGGTAGGACTCCTGGGGAGACCTATGTGCATATATACATCATGTCTTGCTTAGAAAGACAGAGGAGACCGAGACTTCCCAGCTAACACATTGACCAGAGACTCTGAGGTTCCTGCATGCAGACACTCCAGCTCGCTGTGGACTAACATCCCTCGTGGGGTGTCCAACTCGAGACTAGGTCCCATAGTCTCTCATTCTCAGGTAATGGGGTTGACTAGAACCTAGAGGGATTCTTGGCTTAACACCTACATAGATGCTAGATACATTTAGGTACATCTAGTTAGGGAGGCATCGTAGGAGTACACACTTTTTATTATGTGTTTTATATACTTGTATATATTCATGACTACTGCAAAATGGTAGAACTGTACCATCCCTTTACTTTCATAGTACTGCTAATCATATATCTCTGCTACTGTCTAATGGTTGTTACAGCTCATCTATTCTACACTAGAACAACAATTGTTCAATAAATTCTTATTGACAAAATGCCCAGTATGTTTATTCTGTGTATCTCTGAGACAAACTAAGTGAGCATGAGAGACTGAGCGAAAGGTAGTATATTGTTTCCACGATTCTGAGGGATCAGGGTTGTCATGTTCTGAGGTTGCCAGAATCTATTCTCTACTTGGTAAGAGGAGATTATTGTGGAACTGTGAGCTAGCTGATACAGACAGGCTAACATATCCGGTGGGGGTGCATGGAACCAGTCCTCCACCATTCCCACAGTTTATGTTATCCGAACACGCAGATCCTGTATATGGTATATAGGAACTACATAACAGTTCCATGGAGCTTCATGGCGCATGCATCTATATTAAACATGAAGTAGATACCACAAAGTTCTTTTGCACACCAACTGGAAGTGCAAAATGTTTCCTCTTTACCCACAAGTGCTAGGGCTCAGATTTAAAAACATTTAGCAATGGGTTTGCATCCCAAAAGTGATGTAAACCAGCACAAAATGTTTTTTTTAAAATTTACTTCCCAGTGCAAAACCCTTTGCAATGGAAAGTCACGTGCAAGTAGTACAAAGCAGCGCATAGAGCTTCGTTGAGTTACTCTGCATCAAGGAGGCATTAGGTGGGTAGTACATGTGCATTACCATGCAGGCACCCATGGTTTTTGACACAAAACCTTATCTATTAACAATAGTAGACAGGGTTTTGCACAAAAAAGAATTCCAATTTCAAGTGGGCATTAAAAGAAAAAATGCTTTTATTTCTCCTAACCTTTCCCACTTTGCATTTGTCCTGCACTTTACAGCACACATCCGAAGTGGGAATCGCCTTAAAGTTAGTGACAGCATAGTATTTTGTACTGGAAGGCTACTCTTCCAATACAAAACCTATGCTAGGCTCACACACACACCATTGCACTATGGTGCGAAGGTGTGTACCTGCTGCTTAGGTAGCCTAATTGTGTGCCAGTGCTAGGGACAGAGCAGGATACTGCCATATCTTAGTAGATATTGTGCTTTCCTTCTCTCTCCCAGTCACGCAACACAGTGCAGTAACTTTGGGTGCTACGCTGCATTCCTTGACATCTTTATAAATCTGGACCCAGGTTCCCTAGATAGATAGTCCACACATCACATACTCCCCTGAGATTAAGACAAATTGAAATACATAGTTTCCCAAGCACATTTTATTAACACATTTCTGGTGATCTATGCGAAAGAAACGTATGAGATAAAAAAACAACTTCAGGCTTTAAAGCATAGCTTTAGCACAACTTTGAGAGAAAATAAATTGGAATCTGCCCAAAATCAAGAAGTTGTTGTGAAGCTGACTTTCCAGCTAAGTAGGTTGATATAATGTTATCACCACATAATGGGTTTCAGAGGGTATTTAGACAAAATTATTTTACTTTGCTTTGCTACAATGTTGTATTTGACCTTTGTCACAATGAGGAATGGCCATTATAAGTTACGCCATGAGATGTATTCTCTAAATCGATTGCATGCATTATTTCTGATTTATCCCCTTTGGAGAACTTGAGCATGTTGCAAAAATATTCATGTGAACCCTACAATCAATAGGCCATTTGGGAAAAATATAATGATCCACTTGCCCCACTGACATATTATGAGCCAGAGAGTTTATGGAAATTGTAAAATATTTAAAAGAAATAAACATGCTTCACATTTTCAACTACTGTAAACTAGAATATTAATTAGGCTAGTTGATGGCAGAGACACCAGAGAGGAATTCTGCAAAGTATAAAAAGAGTGCTCCACATTGAGGAGGGAAACTGAGGCCCAGGCAGCAGGTAACACCTCTGGAGATCGGTATACAACGTTTAGCACGCATTTTTTACCACGCACTACCCTTACAACGCAGGCATTACCACGCATACCATTACAACGCATTGCGCTGGGGGGCGCTCTAGGATAGGGAATAAGTTTAATTTTATATCCAACACCTTCCCTAGTGTCCACGGGGACTGGAGTTGGAATATAAAGTTATACTTACCACTATCCAGCACCTCAAAGCGCTATGCGTTGTAACGGTATGCGTTGTAAATACCGCGTTGTAATGGTATGCGTGGTAAAAGTATGCGTTGTAACGTCATACATCCCTGGAGATCACCTGATCTATTGGGAGAATGCCCTCCTATATAGCAAGACTAAGGTTGCTGGAACTGGGGCAGCCCATGTGCAGGTGGCCCCCCATTTTTACAGGGCCTTCTTTCTTTGTTTGGCTCATAGCATTCCCCTGGCAGGACATCTGGGCAATACAAGACCTTCGCCAGGATTGTTGCCCTGTCTAGGTGTGAGCGGGAAATCCGTTACGCTCGCGGATTTTGCGGATTTTTGGGAAATCCGCAATCCGCGAATTTTGCGGATTTCCCGCAAAATCCGCAAAAAAAAATCCACGAACGTAACGGGTTCAAAAGTTGAACCCCCACTCATGCAACTATTTTACAATGGCGCCAGCAAGCTGCCAGCGCCGTTGTAAAATAGTTACAAAGTTAGCTTGCACAGGAACCACTAGATAAAACGAAGCAGGTGCTGCTTTATTTTATCTCAGTGCTTCCTGTGCAAGCTAACTTTGTAACTATTTTACAACGGCGCTGGCAGCTTGCTGGCGCCATTGTAAAATAGTTGCATGGCTGGGCACAGGTCAGGTCTGCAGCTCACTCAAGGGACCCCTGCGCCCTTCGGGGCGATTGCATAGTAACACACACATGGTCGCTCGAACTAGTTGATGCTCAAATTCAGTGACTCATTCATTAGCCCAAAAACAATCGTGAGCGTCGTCGAGGCTGGACAGGTGTGCCTTCTTCCCAAATCTACTGTGGAAAATCAGCTGTGATGCTGGATAGGCTTTGCATCCTTGACTTTCACGAACGCAATACCCGAGCTTCTTTCTCTTCATCTGCTGAACTGATCTTTCTCTGACCTTTTATTCACACAAGAGGCACATACCCTACTGGGCACATTGTGTTCGCACGGGTTTCTGCAAGTTCGCACGCGTTTTGTACAATTTCGCAATTTGCGAAATTGTACAAAACCCTCGCGAACTTGCAGAAACCCGTGCGAACATAAAAAAAAAATCCGCAAATTCGCGGGAATTCGCGGATTTTGCGGATTGCGAGTTCGCAAATCCGCAAAATTCGCAAACGCGAGATTCGCAAAATTCGCCCATACCTAGCCCTGTCCCACCTGCCAGGTCAATGTTAAGTCAGGAAAAAAGCTCAAGGCTCCCCGACCCTATTACCTGCTGTTGGCACTCCCTTTTAGAGGATAGGCATCAACTGTTTTAGGCAACAGGTTTATCCTGGTCATAGTGGACCACACCACTCGCTACCCAGAGGCCATCCATCTGAGGCCGGTGACTGCACCTGCGGTGGCCAGGACCCTGATGGAGATTGTTACCCATGAGGGTTCCTCAAAGAGGTAGTGTCTGACAGAGGCAATAACTTCATGTCAGCATACATGAAGTCAATGTGGGATGAGTATGGAGTAACTTAAAAGTTCTCCACACCCTATCACCCCAAGCAAACAGTATTGTGGAGAGATTTAGCAAGACCCCGGAAGGCATGATAATGGACCTACCTGAGCCCATGATGTGTAAGTAGGATGTCTTCCTTCCATGACTCCTCGTTGCCTACAAGGAGGTGTCATAGAAGGGGTTGGGTTTAGCCCCTTTAAACACCTCTATGCCCACCTTTTTAGTGGAGCTCTTATCCTTGTGAGGGAGGGGTGGAAGCAAACTCCCAGGAAACCACCTCTGGATGTGGTCAGCTACATGCTGGCTCTCTGCAACCAAATGCACTGTTTCTGTAATAAGGCAAAAAGCAATGTTGAGGCCAGTCAAGAATTTATATATCTCTGGCATGACAAGAAGGCCTCCCCGGCAGATTTTCAACCTGGCAAGAAGGTAAGGTGTGGGTATGGAGCCTTTGGAGTCCAGAGCTCTCCAGGATTGCTGAACACATCCATATGAGGTAAAGGAGTGGAAAGGGGAGTCCGCCTGCCTGGTGGATCTCCAGACCCCTAAAAAACCTCCATGTGGATTGCATCAAACCACAGTTTTAAGAAGTCCAAAGTTAGCATGCTCCTGGTGACAGATGAAGAAGTAGAAGAGAGGATGAGTCTCTACCTGACCTCCTGTCTTAGCAAGAGCACAATGAGTCAGTGGAGGCTGTCAACCTCTCCCCTAGGCTGACTCCAGAACATCAGTGTGATTTTCGCCAGCTGCAGGGATAATTCTCCTCTCTGTTCTCTCTCACCCCTCGACTCACACCTATGCATCCATGACATAGACATTGGAGACAGTCTGCCTGTTAAGGATACCATTTACAGTTTGTCAGACTAGGTGAATGCCAGTATCAAGGCTGAAGGTCTCCAAGATGTTGCTCCAGCCCAGTGGTACTGTCTCCAAGGCGGCCACCTTTCAGAGTTGGTCAACAAGATCCTGGCTGTGCCGCCTACCTGGACGACATAGCTGTATGCAGCTCCAGCTAACAGGAACAGCTGTACCCTACTCCAGGAGGTGCTTCAGGCCATGTAGCAGGCGGGTATGACTATCAAGGCCAGTAAGTGACAAATAGGGCAGGGGTTGGTGGTGTATCAGGGTGGGGCAAGGTGCAACCACTCCAGGCCAACATTGAAACTATCCTTGCTTAGCAAGTCCCTATATACAGACTAGCCCATACTGCTGAGATGATCCAGCTCCCTACAGGGAATGGACTTTATGGTAGAACATCGCCCAGGGTCAGACCACACCAACGCTGATGGTCTATCCAGGCTCTTCAGGCTTAGTGATAAGAACTCTCAAGAGATTGGGTAGTTCTTTCCACTTTCAGCTGAGGTACAAATGTTAGATCTGTCAGTGTTAAGGTGGGTTCCTGCCAAATGTTTACCTTTCTCTTCCACTTTTGCTGATATTTTTTTTGCTGGCCTTAGTACTCTGTGTACCTTACCACTGCTATTCAGTGCTAATGTGCATGTGCTCACTCATTATAACATGGTCATGTTGGCTTCTCCCAAATTGGTATATTTAATGTACTTGTAAGTCTCTGGTAGAGCTGCACTACATGTGCAGAGGGCCTGTAAATTAAATGCTACTGGTGGGCCTGCCACATTGGTTGTGCCACCCACTAAAGTAGCACTTTAAACATGTCTCAGGCGTGCCTTTACAGTCTGTTTGTGCAGTTTTAAGCTGCTGTTTTGAACTGACAAAGTAAACCTTTTTGCCTGGCCCAAACCTTTCTTTTTAAGGCATATGAATCACTCCTATGGTATGCCCTGGAAAGCCCAGAGGGCAGGGTATGATGTACCTAAAAAGTAGGACATGTACTTTTAAGTTTTACATGTCATGATAGTGAAACACCTTTCTCCAAGTCCTACCTCTCCTATAGGATAACATTGGAGTTACCTTAGTACATTTTATATGTGTAATTTTAGAATGGGAACAGGTAACTAGTTCATTTTTGGTGTTTCTTGAATTGGAATTTTCAATTCTAACTTATGGTGAAATCGGATATTAAATTACATTCTTGAAAATGCCACTTTAAAAAAGTTTGCATTTCCTTGCCTTAGTCATTTGGTGCCTGCAGATTGTACCTAGTTTACATTACTTGATGTAGCTAACAGTTGAGCGTTGTGTATTACTCCTAGACAGCCACACACAATAAGGAACTTAGATGTGCCTGGACGGGACATCACTGGCAGGATCGGAGGGAGGAGCTGGTCACAGCCCCACTTTCATATGAATAGGCTGTGCCCTGCCTCCTTACAAAGGTTGCATAACCCCTGTTGTTCATCTTGAGCCAGGACAGGGAAGGCAGGATGCCGGGGTCTTTAAAGGGAAACCTCTAGATGCTTCTCTGTCCACTTCAAAGACACAACTGTGTATAACTACTAGACCTCAGGCCCCAACTCTTCAGTGCATTTCTAGATCTGTAGATACTCTGTCAGGCAGAAAGACTGCTGTGCTGCTGGACTGCTGCCTTGCTGTGCTGCTGCTTTGCTGTACTTACATGCTGTCTGCTGCCCTCGTGCCTAGGTGAAATGCACTGGGCCTGCATCTCTTAAGCCCAGAACCCCTGACTTGAGCCTCAGGGACAGAAGGATCTAACAACCTTTCACATTCATTTGGACTCTGCCAGCTGTGAGACTACCCTACCAAATGGTGTCACCCCAGTCCTGGACTCTTGGAAGTGGGGTTAAGGTGCTCTGCCAGCCTCTGTGGATCGAATGGAGCCTATGCACTGCTACTGCTGGATGGATCAGAACTGCCACAAACACCTGCATCATGTAACAGCCCAACGTGGCATTGGAAACGCTGCTACACAATGCATCCTTGGCACAGATCTTCTCATCCCCTCATCAGGGGCAGCCTCGACGATGATGTCGGACGGTGCAGCCTCGCAGCTCCTTGGAACTGATGCATCGCCTGACTGCATAACGCATCCTGAACTTTGGACTTTGCATCTCAAGCCCTTGTGGATGGGATATTTGATGATGATGCAACGGGCCCTCACACCGCAGCCTTGCTGTATCTCAGAACTGACTCATCACTTTGACTGCGTGCCATGTTTTCGACGCGGATACTCACATCGCTCTTCAAAACAGGTATAAAGGTACTTTGTTCAGCCGGCCTATCTGGATCCCTGTATCCGGCCCGTGCTCCTTCGCAGTCCATCTGAATTTGTGTTCTTGTCCCAGTCCTGCATGACCAGCTATCCTCAGTTGGTGCTTTACGCCTCTGGCGCTATTTTTACTGAAATCTTTCAAATGTAATACCTCCTGTTCTACTCATTGGATTTTTCCAGATGTGGTCTTAGTTTATTACTAAAAATGACTCTATTTTTCTAACTCTGCTGTAGGCTCATTTTGTAGAGTCCTTTGATTGTGTTACATTTTGAAGAGTTCCACAAATACTTTGCACATTGCCTCTGAGTTAAGCCTGACTGATCTGTGCCTAACTACCCGAGAGTTGAGCACTAGTTAATTTAGAGTTGCTTGTAAGAAGAATTGTGGTTGCTGCTTAGGAAGGGGTTCACCCCCCTCAACCACTAATACCCAATTTCTCACAATAAATATTAGTATTCCTTTAACAAAATGAAGAAGGACTGTCCTTTAATGACACAAGCTGTTCATTGAGATGGGAATCGACTGACAGCCTCATTGCGCATAGCAGCAACGATACAGACAACAGAGTCCTGCAAGGGTCAGCATACCTTTACCTCAGCACTGGCATTGTTACTTCAGTCTTTGTAAGAGGCAGGGGTAGCAATGTGAAGTACAACTATACTCATAAAAGATAAATCAGGGGAACATGCAGCCGCGGCCAGGACAGGTAAGAGCGGTGGGGCGGGGCATGGGTGGAGTCGACAGACGACGGAATAGGAAAAATAAAATACATAAATAAATCCTATTCCGTCGTCTTTCGACTATCCCCCAAACCCTACAGTGCTTGCCTGCATCGTTCGCCACTGGGAACATGTGGTTAACTGCCCCACTATCTGCACCCGCCTGTGGAAGTTGCTCGCTGTCACTCCCCTAGGCATTCAGTAACCCTTGAATGCTTTGCACCCACAGGAGCAGAATCAAAGATTTGCTCATTCCCTTGACAGGAGCAAGAAGGGAGACAGGGATGCTTCTTTCTCAGCCATAACACATACAGCCGGCAGAGGTTCGCAGTGTGGACTATCTGAATGGCAAAACACATATAATTACTGCAGACTTCACTTGCAAAACATCTGCATTGTGCAGTGACGCCTTTCAAATGCAAATCGTGCATGCGACAGAAATAAGCTTTGTGACCTCCTTAACCTTCAAACCCCTCAAAGCTTTGCTCCTTAATAAAGAATCATGCCACATCAGAGACAGCTCAGACATTCATAGAAAATAGATGACCAGCGGGAATAGCCTTTGGTGCCAAGGACAAATCACACACATTATGTCTTACTTGTCTAACTTCCGCACATGATGGATGGGGGCGTCAGTTTTTGTTCTGGATCCCATAAGAGCTGTAATGAAACTCATTCAACATCAAAAGACATAGGGTGGGAGATGGTAGAACAGTAGGATTTATCTGCAGGTATGTCTGACTGATGTGTTCATGTCATAGAAATGTCTAATCGCTAATGATAAACAGACTCATTGTAATTTGCATAGCAAAGCACAAATCTACCAAGACTTTGTACGGTCCTAGTGCAACACAAGGAGGGGGCAGAAGTGATTCACTAACCAGGGAAAAAGTTGTTTTGCAATGAAAAACACACTTTTGTACATAAAGGGCTTTGCACCGCTTTATGTCAAGGGGGCACGAATGCATGCAGACCAGTGCAAGCACACATAGGTTTTGACACAAACCCTAATCTTTTAAGAAAGCCAGTGCAAGCTTTCCTGAAAAAAGGGGTCATTTGTTGATTTCTCCCAGAAACCAATGCATTGCACGCATGCTGCAGTGCCCAATACATATCCAATGCGTCAGAACCTTCTGTAGTAAGACTTTGCATTGGAAGTATATGCTTTCAGTACAAATCCTATGCTAATGAGTGCACACTTCTGATTTGATTGATTTGATTTGTGAATTTATAAAGCGCACGATTGCCCATGGGCCTCTTGGCGCTGAGTAGATGTAAAGCAGGATTCTACCGAGAATGATGTTCTAACAGGAGGTGAACAGCCAGGTTTTTACCTCTTTCCTGAATGCAAGAATGAATGCACCATAAAGTGAGGCTGTGTGTCACGCACGGCAAACTCTTCGTGCACCAATCCAGGGGATGCCATCAGCTGCAGGCCCTTCTATAGAAATGGAGCTGCACTGCATTTTGCCTTTCATGGAACACAGTAGATCAAATGTTGATGGCGCTGTGTGCTTGATCTAAGTAAATCTGGGCCTATATCTCTAAAATAAAGGTAACTGGTGCAAAAATGTGCATCTTTTACTCTAAGGAGAACATAAATGCATTTTCAGCGTCTGGATACCCCCGAGGTGTGCTTTATAAATGCTGATAGATTGATTGATTGATTGATTGATTGTATACATATTCGTTTAAATCTATGTACCGAACAGACTAGAGACAGCAAGAGAGTGAGAGATAGAGAGGCAAAGACATTATAAAGCATAGGCGGTGAGTGAAATGAAGGCAGACACACAGACACATTCGTGGACCAATGAACGGACAGTTAAATAGAGAGATGGACAGATGGATGAATAGGTCATCTTAGATAGAATCCAGGGGTGGATAGAGGAAAATGAGATCCTGACCATATTCCAGGCCGGGTTTAGGATGGGTATTTCAACCATAGATCAAATATTTAGGCTGCAGGTATTATTTTGGAAAACGGTGAGAGTGGAGGGTGGCAGCCTCTACCTCCTCTTTGTTGACCTGTGGTCCGCCTTTGATCTAGTACCAAGGGACAAGCTGTGGAAAGTACTAGCAGAGCTGGGTCTTCCGGCCTATCTATTGAACATCTTGAATAGACTCCACATGAACAACTATGCCCAAGTCAGGTGCGGCAGGCATGGTGACCTGTCGGCCCGTTTTCCTGTGCTGAAGGGGGTGCGCCAGGGGTGCGTCCTGGCACTAACGTTATTTTGTCTTTACATCAATGCCTTAGTAGATCATCTACTTGGTGTAAAAGAAAATGACGCCCCAAAGTTGGCTACTGGGCGGGTGCCCGCTTTGATGTTTGCAGACGACACTCTGCTGCTGTCTAAAACATCAACGGGCATTCAGCGTACCCTGGACGGCTTTGCAGCTTTTTGTGCTTCGCGTGGACTAGAGATAAACTTGGGTAAGACTAAGTTCATGATTTTTAATACCCCGAAGCAGACCCGTCCTAACCCTTATTTGAACGGTACTCCTCTAGAAAGAGTCAAGACATTTGATTACCTCAGTATCAGTTTGACGGGAAACTTTGATTGGGGTTTTCAAATTGCGAAAGCAGCTCTTAGGTTATCCCAAGTAGCTGGGGGTATTAGCAAAATCCATAGAATTTCGGATTTTAAACCAACAGCCCCGGTCATTGAAATATATAGACTACAGGCTAGAACAGCCTCAAAGTATGGAGCTGAAATGTGGGGCCACCAAAGCACATCTAACCTCCTGAGGGTGGAGCATGGCTTCATGAGGAATCTTTTGGGCTTACCAGCAAGTACACCGCTCATCCCCCTGCAATTGAATTTGGGGCTGGAATCGATAGAGGAGCTGGCAGCAGCACGACCTATGCTCTATTGGAAGAGACTCTGGTCAGTGCCTGAACTTGTTTTCCTAAAGAGAGGAATTTATAGAGGTCTTTTTTTGAAAACAAGAATATCCCGTGGCTCCTTCAAATCAGGGCTCTCAGCACTCGGATTGGTCTATCCGAGCTTTGGGTGAAACCTGAAATAAGCTGCCCTGGGATAACTGATGCCCTGGGATATTCTGATGCCTCAGATGACTCTTGCATCATCTGAGGCATCAGAATCTGTTAGCTCTACAGAGATCCACAACTGCGGGAAGACTGACTGTAGAGTTCCTCAAGTAAAAATCGAATCAAGAATGGAGGCATACTTAGATGTAATTTAACCTCCTCTTGTGAGGAAACTCTACACCCAGCTTAGGCATGGCAGCCTACCACTTAGGGTATTTACTTGTAAATGGGCTAATTCATAAACTACTGTTTGCCCTGCATGCAACTATAAGCAAGAAGATGCACGCCATGTTCTGTTTTTTTGCCCTGCCTATCAAGCAATAAGGAAATGCTGGTTGATTCCACTATGTAGGAACCTATGTTTTAGACACTGTATCCAAGCTTGCAGGGTCCTAAGGTATGATACTCATCCCCCTATTGTTTTTGCTGTATCACAGTTCCTATTTGGTATGTGGCGCAGAAGGAAAAGTTTACTATGACAACTGTGTTTATTCACGTATTTTATACTTCTTTGTCCTTGATAACTATCTAGTTTAATCGTTTTTTATGTCTAATACTTGATTGGATTCTTATTTACTGTTTTATTATTCTGTGCTACCTTGTATGTATTTTATTTGCACTTTTATGGTCTTTTGACCGAAATAAAGTTATCAAATGAAATGAAATGATGAATAGGCCAATAGATAAACATGGAGATGGACAGTCAGGCTGGTAGATGACAGACAGATAGATGAAGAGATGATCTGACAGAGAGTCAGGTGGATGGATATTTAAAACCACATACATATAAATAGTGCATAATTGAAGGGACAGGCAGTCAGATTAGATAGAGAGAAATAGACAGGGAAGGAGTTAGAAGAACATTGATGTGCTGAATTTTGACTTTTTCAGTACAAGCCAGTGGAGATTTAAGAATATTGATAATCTAATGTTCCACTTCTCATCTCAGCATCGACCTCCTTGTGTACTCCCTGCTCACGAACTAAGCAGCAAAGAAAGGTTAGAAACAACATGCACCAGGCTAAATTGTAGACTAGCAAATGCTACGTTATTTCCTAAAAAGGATGAATTAACTTTATTGCCATATGAAATATAACGTTATTTTTGTATAATGCCTCATACAGCTGCAACGCTTCAAGGTATCTACAGAGGTGGTGATCCCCAGTCCCACCCTACAGTCAAACGGGCGATTTGTTGTTCTCCTTTGACTTGTCTGGACAATGCCTCTGTGCATGTAGTCGTGAATGATGTAAAAATAGTCGAAGAGTAATAAAAAGGCGTATATTGCATGTATAATTAGGTTTTACTCGGTGATATCAGCAGGAGCTCAGTGGGTGTATTTTGAACAGATGCACTGGCTCCCTGCAGAGCGGAGTGTCTGTTTTTTTGTTGCTTTGATGTGTCTCAAGTACATACTTATAACTCAGAATCTTCCATGAGTCAATGGATGAGATGCAACAGCACACGCGGGGATTGCCACTCTCTTTTTCCTGCTTATGTCATTTGAAGTTCATGCATGAACTCTGGGAAACCCCGATATATACATGTATGATGTTTAGACACCTCAAACAATGAGCCAGAGCATATGGTGAATCAGGGAGACAGAACTGTGTCTTGACACACTGATTTTTTTTATATGTATACTTTTTTTATTGAAATATGTATTGTGTAACATGTATTTACTTATTGTGAAATTCACCAAAATTGAACATAATATTGTTATGAAGAATTTGTATGATTGTTTTTAATGAATTGTCAACAAATATGCATCTATTTCGGAATTTCTTTTAATAAAAAGTACGAAAATACATACATTTTTATGTTGTGATTATAATGTTCTGTATTGGGCTATGCATGTAATTGGTCTAAACAAACGGTGTTTTGGAAAGTAATGCCAGTATATGATTTGGTACACACAGAAAGGAATTTCTTTGTTTCATTGTCCATCCTGCAACAGTGTCCACCAGGGATGAGGTGCCAGTCACCCAATTTCATCTCACTGTGGTCCTGGAACCAATAATGGGTCTGAGAGGTCCCTTCTGAGAACGGCAAAGGAATCGCACAACCCTCATTAAAGGATGTGAGTAATCCGGTACATCTGTCAGTGTGTGCCTTACCCTACAGAGGACAGGGGAGCAATAAGGGACTAGATTATTAAAGGTATGTCCTTCTTTGGTACGGCACACATCACAACACTCACTGCTCCCTCAGAGATTGTACAAGGTTCAGGGTGCATTGGACCTGATGTATCATAGGGTTTTAACCCTTCTGTGACTATAGGGAAATGCATTGATACATGAGGGCCAATGTCCTTCGCAGAGGCACACATGGAATGGTGTTTTATATACGTGTAGGTACGGACGCTACAAATAAAGGCGGGTTGGTTGCTAATAAATATTGAAAATATTATTTCCAATAGTAATGTATTAGAGAATGGCAAACAGTGCATTTGTTCTGTTTTCGGTTTCGCGTTTATTTACTTTCGCTTTGGACACTGGTAGTGAGCATGGCTTCCAACCCAGCTGAGCTGAGCTGCTTGTTGCAGTAACAGCAGTCCTCAATTTGGGCCGGTGGTTTGGATCACAGGTAAGACAGCCCGTACCCATGTTTGGGAACCAGCACTTATTTTTCCTCATCAGACTTTGACCCACAGCAAGTGAAAGAAAAACAAAGAAGGGGGAAACAAAAGGGAAGGGAAAGATGGCAAAACAGGGATGAAAATGAACATGAAAAAGTGAGATAAATGGGCAGGGAGTGGCTGGTGATGGATGAAAGAGGCGTGAGGTGGAATCAAGACTATGCAGCCTTGCTATTTGGCACCCCGACACACCCCGACATTAGATAGCACTGGCAACAGGCTTCTGAGCAAAACTTTGGGACCCAGTATTTATTCTTTAACACATTAAGCACCGCAGGCTTTACATTTCTTCCACTCAACTTAAGGTCACCACTGATTGGTGTCTTCGGTGTGCTTCTGGTCCCAAACAACTGAGAGGCAAAACGCAATAATACAGTGAGACGAGGGGCTGCCACACATGCCAAGCATATCTGTCAGTACATTATTTGGAAGCTTTATCTGGCAGACACAGGTTTGTAAAACTTGGATCCATTTAGAACCACAAGAGCAAATTAACAGGTCTCGGATTCAGAATTTTCTGTAATGGAAGTTCACGGGTGCTTTTAAGCACTGCCAATTTGCGGCTCTATCAGTGGCTCACAAGGAGATAATGAGTTTTTTCCAAAGGACACAGTGGGAGAAGAGGAGACGACATTTAGCAGACTCTCTCATTTTCTGATCTACCCACTGTGCCTTAATCGCCACATTCCAGAGCACGAATGGTGCACTAAGTGGACGGGGGTCCTGTACTGTAAAGTCAGCATTGAGCAGATGGGAGCTATTTTGTATTTGGTGCAGGCATGATGCGAGTTTGTTGTGGGGCATACTTTTTAATACCTTGGCATGTGTTACTTGGTATTTTTACAGCATACAATGGATTGTATCTTGTATGTTGGGGATTCCACTTTGTGATGTGAGGCTGACTACTGATTATGTGGTGAGACAGAAGTGTTGATCTTTGTTGGGAGAGGTTGTAATATAATGCAGGACTTGGTTGAAGTTCAAATCAAGAATCAGGGTCATTTGACAGAAATGATGGTTGCTTGGTAGTAAGGGTATGTAAGATTTAGTTTGTGAAGTTGACAAAGTACACTCTTCATAACGGTTCCCAGACAATGATACTTTTTCCACAATAGCAAATCTTTTGCAGAATATTTATTTCCTCCTGAAACAAACTTTTCCTGCTTAAAGCATGTTCTTCAGTGCTTTTTTCCAGCAGTATAGTCAGTGTGTCTTTGGCTCTCGTGCAAGAAAGGAGTGCTGTTTGAGCCCCAGTGACACCTTACCCACTGCATCAATGGAAGTCTTGCCCACGATTGGTCGTGGGTATAGCCTTTATGCATGGGGTTCACTATTGTAAGACCCACAGCCGCCCCAGCAGATCTTCCAACCATGACACATTTTCAACCACCGATTTGATGGAGGGTGTAAGTCAGACTAGACGTTCCAACAAAAGACAAACAAACAGCTTAGGGTTAACACACATAGGATTTCTTCTCATGAGTTAGTTTGAACCAGTGACTAAGCTCCTTCAAATATAAACAGCACCTTTAAATATTGTGATGAAGCAGGATAATACTGTGAAGTGTGAAATTCTGCACTTTTAAATAGACAGTAACACTAATTATATCATCCTTGGGAACGGGAACAGCTGCGTCATTTTCTATTATGAATAGGATGGTGTGGGAGGTGAAAGTCCGCTAAAGAAGCATTTAATTACATTTACTTTTGAGGTCTTATTTTAGCACTGCACTTTTTTCTCCTTTATTTCAGATTGGATTTTTTTTCTTTGATTATGTTTGCAAACATAGTTCATGGGCTACATTAAACACTTTGTGCATTTAGCTATGGCATGTCAAATCTAAACTTACCTCACCCTGAGAACTATATAAGCATACTTTTCATATCAAACATAGAAAACCCTTGTGCCTAAACTGTGTGGCACAGAACAAGCAAGACAAACTTTGGTTTGCTTTTTTATTCCCCAGGTAGGTAAGTCTCAGGCCAATGCCCAATACCAGAACAAGCATTGGAAAATGCATTTCACTGAAAGGAGTCTATGATTTCATTAGTCTACCTCAACTCTGCTTTTGCGTAGCTCCCTCCAAAAGACCAGGAGAGAGAGGGAGGAGAGGTACCACTTCACTGCGACGCGTTGGCTTGTGGGAGTGTTCATGCACACCCCAGCAATGCACCCCTGTGTCCTGAGCAGGACTCATTTCACATCAAAGGGTGACTCAGGTCGGTCCTCAGGGCAGAGCCACAATCCTTTTAGAGTGCAGAAAAGTGCGTGGGACACAAGATGAAATAAAGCAGCAATTTGGCTCTATGAAACAATTTAAATTGCAGTAATTTCCGTTGTTCAAATCCAATGTGATCAAATTTAATTAAAAGCATCTACAAAGTCTTATGTTGCTTTGATCGTGTAGTTTAGGCTGTCAAACGGATCCACAAGACCAAGGCTGGAGGAAGATACCTCTCCCACCTCACTGCGAAGACCTGGAACTCCCTACCTCTACACCTCAGGCAATCAAAGTCACCGCCTCAATTCAGGAAGGACCTCAAAACCTGGCTCTTCGACACACCCGCCGCACCAACCCCCACTCAGCGTCTTGAGACTGTATCGGGTGAGTAGTCGCGCTTTACAAGAACCCTAATTGATTGATTGATTGATTGTTTAAAGTTTGGTAGATGTTCTATCTGTCCTATTTGGTGCATACATGGCTATCAATTCTAAACACCGTGGTCAGGACATTGGTCTATTGTTGCCCGATGCTCCACTTGCACTAAACTCTAAATATGGACATGTCTCACAATCTCCTGAACACCTCCATGTAAACAACACTATACTTGATAAGCTTTTCACCATTTTCTGGTCCACACTATCTAGTAGATTTTTTGACATTTCACCATTGGGCAAACACCGGCACACTCTCAATGCTGGTGTTTACCCAACTGTGTTTGCTGTTTTTTTTTCAGGGGGAGATGCAGTGGTTCTCCTCGTAGCCCTACTCCCCTCCTCACCCAGCCCACGGGCATTACGCCACCTCCACCCGCAGCTCTGTTATATAATGTTCTGCAATTAAGGAGGAAAAATGTCTGTCAGCCATAAAAATGTGGCACAAAGTCTACATTTCCAATATAAAACTTGAAAAAACAAAGCATTCATTATAAAATGTATTCTTTTGTTTGCATCTAAACTGTATACATTTGAATCGGTTTCCTTCACTGGAATCCCATCACAGACAATGTAACAGGGCCATGGAGAAGATGTGATGAAGAGACTGGCCACAAATAACAAACTTCTCACAGCCATTTGTCAGTGGATGGCCGTTTGCTAGGCCATGAAGAATTAGAAAAAAAACAATATCATCTCCTTAGCCTCATCCAACAGCCCCCTTCACTGTTTGAAACATATTCCTCCCTCCCACACAGCCATACCGCAACATTCATGTACATGTCTTCTGAAAAATGACTCCGGTGTCCTTCTAAACAGCTACAGTGACAGCATCCTGGTTGCAATATCGCCAAATATGAAGAAATAGACCATATGCTTCCTTAAGTTGGCCACTCTCTGGTCCTAAATAAACTGGGTAGTACAATATCTTCTCCTTGGGTACCCCGCCCCTCCCCAGTATTTGTTGCTTCCCATAACCAAAGCCATCTGCTTTGCCATATACACTCTAGACACACTGTCCAGATCCGCTCTCATTTTCAACACCAGGTAAAGGATTGTAGTCCACATGACTGTGTTCAATTTCCACCCCTTGTCCACAAGACAATTTACAGCCTAAGACCTCCTTATCTGCCACAAATATAAGACTGTACCATCCAACCTGTGCCCTAGTTTGTGCACCAAAAGCACCCTGGTTTTTTTCATTCATGGTTTCATACGGGATTGTTAGTTTATTATGCGCACAGTAACAACGGTTTTTCTTCTTTTTTATATACATTTAATATATACATTTTTGGTTTTGATGAAACAGTGTTCTACAGAAGTAAACGTGTGCTGCTCTCTTTCTTCCTGCAGATGTAAAATTACCTTTTTACATTGCCATATACTAAATCTATAGTGGGTTTATGGGCTATTACGTGTTGCTTCTATTATTTAGAATATTACATTTAATGGCAGAGGGCGAATAATCAGAGATCTCCGTATCCAACGGCCTAGTTTCTCTTTCTGTTTCTCTCTGTTTAATATAAAACATTTCCCCTCAGTAGGTGGATTGTTTAAGTAGAATGATACACTTTCTGCCTCTGCTATAGTGCTCTGTCCTCGTTTATAGGATCCTGTGGCTACTCGGGCAATAACTGGAGGAGAGGACATTTACTAACTGGTATAGCCCTCGGCAGAAGACTGAGAGGCTTTCATGTGTGACTGGACATGACGACGCCAATGATCAATAAACACAATACATGAACAATGATCTGCAGGAAACATAGAAAAAGGAAATCTTGTATTTTTCATTCGAAAAAAGGACTTGTTCTGAACATTCATGCTTGCCTCCTCTACTGTTCCTAAAACTCTTTGATTCGGTACAGTTTTGATCAGAGGTAGTTCCAATAAGTGGAAGCAGACGTTGGAATTCACAGAATGGGCAAAACCCGCACGTGCTTGCAATATGTCCAACCAGCCAGGGATAATCGAGGGCTGTCTTAGATAAGACGAAAAAGGAAAACTAACTCTTTGAGTGTCTGTAGTTAATCTTCTTTTGCAGCTTGCATACTTATTTCAATTCGAAACGTAAGGACAGTGAAATTCTGATAAATTGATGAACCTCTACTGACATACCTGGCCCACACTAGTGCTTAGTTGGTAAAAACAAAAGAGTGCCAGGGCTTTCGTCAGGAGGCCACTGCAGCTTGCGCCACACACTGCCCCTTCTTTGCTGCCAATGATGGTAACAACACGTCTACTAACCAGCCTACTCCTACTAGTGTGACATTTCGGACTATTTCAGGCCCAAACTCCACGAGAATGGCTTGGGCCGAAGGTAATAATCATTTTAATGTATACTGAACTTAAAATTGCCTGTTGTTGTGGTCATCTCTAAACTAGCCAGACAGCGCCAGACTGTGGCAGACTGCACAGGGGGCAGTGTTAACAATGGAGTGCTAGTGCTGAGCACCGGAAACCACCAGCTCAAATTAGGCCGCACACCACCTTCACCCTGAACGAATAGCACAGTAACAGCACAGAGAGACGTCACTCAAACGCCTCTCGCGGAATGTTCTTTAAATAATTATTTCTTAGCATTGACTAATTTGTGGTCTGCTCGACCAGTGGCTGTTGGTTTTCAAGTCCTGTCGTGCTTGACCCTAATTAGTGCACAAGGCGATGTTAAATGTCCGGGCTCCTTGTTTTACTGTGCACCATTTGATTTGTTTACATGTGTTTCTCAAAGTAGGTTAGGGCCCCTGGCTGGCGTTGATTTACGACACCATTTTATGCACGCTTTTATGCAGCCTAGCCATGCCTTGCTCTTCTAGGTTCAGCACCTGGACAGCGCCGCCGATGCAAAAGATGTCGAGGCCATGCGCGCCGGGCCACATGGGAACCGCCATCTGCACCTGAAGCAGGCGCTCGGTGATAAATAAAACATGCTGCATCTAGTACAAGCTGGCCAGTTCTTCCATCTCTGTCAACGATATACTCTCTGGAAACATTTAAATGAAATTTAGAAGGGCAAACCAATCCGTTTTAGTTTGACATACTTATGTCTATGTGATTAACATCAAAGGGACATTGTTTTGTTTCTCATACTAAGAATGTTTAACCCCTTGCGTGCTCATGACGGAACCGGTCCGTCACGAGTCTCAGATGGGCTGTGCTGGTGACGGAACGGTTCCGTCACGGCCCGCTCGCCGCACCTGCGCGGCACGAATTCCGCGCCTGCGCTAAGCGTTCTATTGAGTGGGCGGGGCCGTGACGGAACCGTTCCGTCACAAGCACAGCCCACCCGAGGCTCGTGACGGAGCAGTTCCGTCACAAGCACGGGAGCGCCGCGCGCCCCCCCCCCCCCCCATAGCACTGCGGCGGAATAGCCACCGCAGCTAAGGGGTTAATGGCTTTCTCTTCGAATCCATGGGCATATATCTAGAAAACTAAAAAAGCATATATTGCAACACAATTTTTCTTTGGTCATATTCAAGTTCATTAAGCATGGGCGAATTTTGCGGATCTCGCGTTCGCGAATTTTGCGGATTTGCGGATTCGCAATCCGCAAAATCCGCGAATTCCCGCGAATTTGCGGATTTTTTTTTTTTTGTGTTCGCCCGTGTTTCTGCCAGTTCGCGAGGGTTTTGTACACTTTCGCAAATTGCGAACTTACCTGTCGGGTCGCAAGTTTCGCGAACTTGTTGTTTCTACGTGTCCAGCCTGTTTGGGACACTCTTCTTCATCACTGCCACTCTCTGTCACCACTGCCACTCTCTGACTACTCATGCCACCCTCTGGCCCACCCATGCCACCCTCTGTTTCATCACCACACCCTCTGGTTGTCCAGTGTACATTATTTTCGGCAAAGCAAAGCACACCTTCCCTGCCTCAAGTGACCTGAATTAATTTGGGGCTGATTAATGTGTCACAGAATATTTTTTTAGCTGGCACCTGCTTCCTTAGTGCGCCCTGATTTGTGATCTTTTGCACTTGCTAAGTGCTTTCATTGTTGCAAAATTAGTTACAACACCTGCCCTGCCCCAACTGACAATAATGAATTAGGGGCTGATTAATGGATTTTAACTTCCAGCCTGGCTCCTGCTTGTCTCCCTTAGCTGTAATTCAGGACCTTTGTGGCATATGTGTAACTATTCTGAGGTTCAGAGCAGGGTCACATAATAGTTTCAACTGGCAACTGAACTCTGGAGGGGCCCCTCAGGAAGCACTACAGGAAATGGCTACTAATGATGAGCCTGAACTTTTGAACCTGGTAAGTAGTTACTTTCAGTTTTGCTAAGATCGTATTTCTGCAATTTTGCACTTATTCGCGGGGCGCGAACTCACGCGAACTCACGCGAACAGTGCGAGCAGTGCGAGCAAAATCCGCTGCTCGCGGATTTGCGGATTTTGCGGGAGATTCGCAAATCTCGCGGATTGCGGATTTCCCGAAAATCCGCAAAATCCGCGAGCGGAACGGATTTTCCGCCCATGCCTAAAGTTCATGTAAAATGTTTGAACTTCAGCACATTGGTTTATGGCCTTTTCACTTGCTGTAAATCCGTACTATTTCTTTTATAATGCT
Source organism: Lissotriton vulgaris (assembly GCF_964263255.1). Taxonomy (NCBI): domain Eukaryota; kingdom Metazoa; phylum Chordata; class Amphibia; order Caudata; family Salamandridae; genus Lissotriton; species Lissotriton vulgaris. The sequence goes on from NC_141689.1 coordinate 914,201,979, forward strand.
CTTATGTTTTCTACTCTCCCAAATACCCCCCTTCGCAGGTTTCTGAGGTGTACAAGACTCGAGCTCATTGCTCATAGTCAATTGGACAAAGCCATTGGGCCAAGGGCAGCAATTACTGACACTGCTAAACGCAGAGGCGTTGAAGCGAACACCTTGGTAACGCCTATTAATTTAGCGTATTTGATTAGCCCTGCAGCATCATTAATGGTTACTCTTATTAAGAAGAAGATCCAGTCAATATTCGAATGGGGGAAGATTTCTCAAGCTGGGAACACTCTCCCTCATGATTCTTCAAGCAGTTAATAGAGTCATTTCGTGTTAATTGACAACTGATTTCTGCCTGCCACAAATTCAATTTTTGCTACTACTCTTCATCTGCAAAGCACACTGCAGCAAGGGCACAGCTGTAGTATAAACGGAAAGACACAATCATTTACCTTAATAAAATCACAGTGTTGTGCTGCTGCTGCCAAGAGATAACTCAACTTCCAAGACAGTTGTCATCAATTCTAATATCTGATTGTACCGATAAATGCTAATCCTCCCATATGGGTGTTTTTGTGGATTAGGAAACATTTTACGTAGAATCATACGTCACTAGGAGTGCCAAAATGGAGCCACTCTGTTCCTCTGATGTCATCTGCACAGTCGTCCAAGATTGAAGAGTTTCTAATGGTTTTAGAAAACTGTGCTATAGAAAGATATTGAAAACCTATTACTGAAGTTGAAATATTGTACTTTTGCCAAAAAGTTTGACACAACCTTTCCTGACAGTACTGATGTACTGAGTGGCTTCATTTAGGAAGCACCCCCAACCCAACCATGGAGCCTTTTACGATGGCGGGCAAACATACTCCGCCTGCCACCGTAACGGAGCGCGGAACCACCCACCAAAGCTGCGGCGGTCCTGCCATGCACATTAGGATTAGGGGTGGGCGGCCAGCTACGCTCCGTGCACGGAGTGTGCGTAGTGCCGTCTACTCCGCATTTTGCGTAGCGGGCGTAGCCAGGCGGCACTACGCATGCTCCGCAGATGGAGCGTAGCTGGCCGCCACCCGCCTCCCTCCCGCCCTTCCTAAATACTTTAAATTAAGAGGGTAAAATAATTAAAAGGCACTTACCTTGCCCGCCGCTGCCCGCCGCGTCCCCGGGGCTCGCTATCTTCATTCTGCCGTCTTGTGTACTAATGCGCATGCGCGGGCGGCCGCGCATGCGCATTTCTCACGAAAAAATGTGCATGCGCGGCCGCCCGCGCATGCGCATTAGTAAACAAGATGGCAGCAATGAAGATAGCGAGCCCCGGGGACGCGGCGGGCAGCGGCGGGCAAGGTAAGTGCCTTTTAATTATTTTACACTCTTAATTTAAAGTATTTAGGGAGGGCGGGAGGGAGGCCTGCGGTGCGTAGTGGGGCTACGCGGAGTGCGGAGGCGGGCGGAGTTTCTCGCCCACTTCACGTAGCTCCGCGAAGCCCCACTACGCCCACTACGCCCACTACGCCCAGGGTTAATTTGGATGCACCCGCCACACTGGGGGGCTCATGCTCTGCCATTCCCATTGTGGGTGGATCTGGTGGCAGCAGACCCACCCGCAATGGAAGAGGACTGTGCACGGCACTGCCATGCACTACATGGCAGGCACCACTTGGTGCCTGCCACGTAGTGCATGGCAATGAGGTGGGGTACCATCCTTCACCTTGGGGGCCCGCAACAGGCCCAAATGCAAGGATTGTATGCTTTTACACAGCGGCAACGCCACCATGGAAAGGCTAATGACTGCCAGCATCCTAATACGGATGGCAGTGTCTCGCAGACCCCTCCACCATATGCAGGCACTTATTCAGCCAGTCGACGAGTCGACCAGCAGTAAAGCGACGGATGGTCTTCCCGTCAGCCGCAGACCTCCCAGCCATCATAATATGGCGAGGGGTCATTCTAGTGAGGATGGCAGGCAGATCGCCCCCACCGGGCCGGCGGTAGCTACCGCCCGCATGGCGGGGGCGATCCGCCCGCCATCTTAATGGGTCCCTAAGTATCTTGTTGCTGGTCTTGCTACTGCTGAGTCAAACATACTCTCTACTGGAAATGACCATCTTTTGTGTGATATTCCCCCAGATCTTTGCCTTCAGTTGTTGAACAGGTTTGTGTTGGCCATAGGACTCTGTGTCCTTTGCTCCTGCTAACCCCGGGTAAAGTGCTCGTCCTCTTTTTTTAAACATGGTAAAATTGGCACATTGAATTTGCATATACTTGCATATACTTCTAGTTTGACTGCTTTTGTGCCAAGCTACCAGAGGGGTGAGCACAGGTTAATTTGGGTTTGGCTAGAGTTTCACCCTGACAAGACTTGTGGTGGCTGCTTGAGTACAGTTTCATGCCCCTCAACCAGTAACCCACTTTCTTAATCTCTCTAACTGCTTCTCCAATTGCTTGAATCTCAGTCTTAGCTCTCTTCACACAAAGGACGGTATTCTCAATTTAGTGGAGCACATGGATAAAACATGAAATTAAGTTAGATGAGTTTACCTCACATTAAGTTCAACAGATAGGTGAGTTTTAGAAGAGCAGTGGGACAAGGACAGAGCCAGTGTTTCATCAATCAAATCCTGTTTTAATGCACAGATATACATACATATGTACACTTATACAGTTAATTCCTTCATAAGTGAATCCATTAAACTACTGTTTTGGGAATCATATATGAATCATGCTTCATGCACCCTCCCCCCACGTCCCATCCACCTGAGATAAAGATTTTTGCCCCAAGCTTGTAGCTGTAGATTACTTTCATTTATTCTTTGCATTAAACAAAATAATGAATGTGAGCTTTTCAAATACTCTGAAGGTCAATTAAAGTGTTGGTGAGCTTAATGTAAAGTTAAGTTTGGAGAGGGGATGCAATGGCCCAGTGTTTTGTCAGCATTTCAAACACTAAATCAGCACACATTTTTAAACCTACAATGGAAAACCAGTCGCTGACAACGCCTATAATAATTTATTTGCCCTGTGCTTATGTTTGTGATTCTGTTATGCATGTGTCTATATTTAAAACAAACCTATTAACAATAACTCCACAATAACCGGCCATGCCTTCACCAGACTCATTTCCTTCTCAGAGGCAAAATGTAGGGTCACAAATTAAAGACCTCCCCACTTTTCCTACGGCCCAGTACAATCCAAGGCATTTGCACATCGGAAACTGCTAGTTTGTGGGAATATTTTAATGCATGAGAAATACCTGGTATCTTAAACATCCAATTGAGAGGGCAGGTCGTGTATCTCTTTCTGGCTTGACTCAGATGTTCCTAGTACACTGTTACTGAAGTGTCAAAGGTTGCAAATGATCACACGCTGTAACACATACACATACACTCACACACACACATATGACATCTATACATGAAATACATGCACAACTGAAAGCCGCAGCAAGGCCTGACAAAATATCCACCAGTCAGATCCAAAGCAAGTAGTGGCTCCACCGAGAGAAGCTGCTGTCACTTAGTGCTGCAGAAATCATCCCCCTAGATACAGGACACGCTCACTGTGGGATCACAGCACTGATCACAGCATTGTTTACTTCCCTTGCATATGTCTAGCTGCCTCCTAACTGGACATGCGGCAATGGAAGAAAACCAAAAATGCGATCTGCGATTGTTGACTGATTTGTAGTAGTTTTTATTTTGTACTGAATACTACAATCTAACATTGGGTTTACAAGAGGTCTCTTTTTGGACTCATTACTAAACATCGAATGTTGGCTTTAAAGCAGGTTTATTTTTACACTGCATACTAACAATCTAACATAGACTTATCAGCTGGTAGCTTTGCACTGAATACTAAAAATCTAACATTGGTGTTAGAGCAGGAATTTTTGGCTTGAATACTACAAATTTAAGACTGGTTTTACAGCAAGTATGTTTTTTGCAATGAGTACTAATATTGAATTTGGTGTATATATTTCAGAAGCCTCAGTACTTAAAATGGCGCAATGGTGCTGTTTCCTGTTTCTGAATTAACCTCGTGAGGAACACAGAAAATTAGCAATCGGTGGTCATATTAAGAGCACCTTGCTCCCAGGTGCAAAAGGGAGCAGTGCATCTGATTTTCAAGGTGAATGTACAGCTCATTGACCTTGATGTGGTCCTTGATGGACATACTTGGAAAGATGTGGGCGTAATTAGAAGTCTTTGATCTTACTGTCCATTTAAATGATACGTTGCTTCATGACACATTGCTTCCTTCGTGACAACTCAAGGCCCACTCCTTAATTTTCAAAAAAATAAGTGCCGGACCCTTTTCACGAGACCCCTCCAGCTTGCACCAGCCATTGCCTCTCCCAGCGCTGCCAATGGCAGTATAAACACAACTACTAAGCATCACACTCCTCCAAGTGTGACAGTTCAAACTAGTCCAGGCCCCCAAAGTTATAAGAATGGCTTAGGGGGCAGGTATTAGCAATTTGTAATGTATATTGAATGAATAAACAACTGTTGTTAATTGGACAAAGAGCACCACCTTGAGGCACAGTATTATAAGTCTTGGTGCTGACAATAAAGTGCTGGTGCCGAGTAAAAGAAAACACAGGCTCAAATTAAGCACTGTGGCCGAAAGCATTAATCATGACCTCTTGATGCATTTTTTACAGCAGTTCTTCTAAAAAATCTGAAGTTCAGCTTTTGTCTGGAGCTAATTGCCATCAACAAACTAATATATTTCCTTTAAGCATCTGTTTTTGGTTAGCATTAAAAATATAGGAGCCCTGCTCGATATTAATAAGAGAGTCTTGGTGATCCCCCGCCGCTTGCTGTTCAGAGCTGGAAATCGGATGGCAGGATTGAAGAAAGGTAAAATCGTCTGGCTCAAGGGAAAAAAAGGGATCTTGTGATTCCTTTTACCAGTATGTGCCCCAGTAATACAGAAATTCACACAAAAGCCCGTGGTGCTCCTGCCACTGGAGTTAAAACTGAATGCTAGACCCATCATGCAGGGAGGGAAATTATTGGTCATACCTCTCTCAAATAATAGAAGCTGGGATTATGACCACATTTCAATGGAGCTTTCTCAATCTAACTACAACAATGGGGGCAATCTAAGAATGCTCTAAAAACCAACACATTGGGCATGTTTGGCAGGATCCGATAATTCATTCACTATAACACGCCCGTTGTTTAGTGAATGAATTATCGGGTCCTGCCAAATTTGCCCTATGCATTTGGACATATGGCACACATCCAAGATCAGCATGATCCTTCTCGTGGTTATAACAGTGGGGGTGTTCCTGACTACGGAAACATCACCACGGTCTTTCTATGGAGAAGGCATATGGTGGGCTTGCAGTGGTGAATGATGCGGTGCTGATATTGTGCAACAGACATTTTGTGTAAGAAAATTTCTGCTAGAATTACAAATGTTGTGCAATATTTTTTCTTGCAAATCAAAGCTGTTGATAGAATGAACTTTATAATCTACTTTACCAGGAATATGAAATGGAGCTACTGGAGTTTATGGAGATTTGATTACATTTTTTTTAACTCATGTGATTAGAGGGACAGCTCCGTTGTGAAAGTTTTGCGGTCTAGTCATCCCTTTATGGAGTCAATTTGTGTGGTCAAGTTGGGAGTTGACCAAACAGGATGTTAGCTACAACTAAAGGAGACAGCTTTATGACAAATGTATCACCAGAGTTTAGATCATCAATCATCAAGTTAGTTTGCATTGCAGGCTGGTGGTGTCAGATGGAGTAAAATATATGATTGGGCCCTGTTACATGGAGTCCACTTCTTCCCTCTATTCCTGGATGACACTCCAATGGCACGCACATGGATAACTGTTTAGTTGAAGTAGTCCTTGGTTCTGGTAACCTTGAAGATCAGATAAGTGAAATCTACTATAAACTGTTCAGAATACGACGTATCCATCCTTGATCCTCTGAATGCACAATGTATGTGATGTTAGTCTTCACATTAGTCGATTGCAATTTTACAAAGCCCTCTTACAAAAGATTGAAATCAGACCATTGCTCAAAGTGCTCACATTATTGTTGATAATAGTTTCACATTTTCATTCATGCAAGTATAGGCTGCCGGCCCACTGTTTTTCCTTACACCAAAGTTTTCAGTAGTGGAATACCTGTGCTGCATAGGTATTTGGGTGAAGATATCATTAAGTAGGGAGGGGCTGATTCGATATTTGCCAAAATCTGAGATGGGCAGAGTGATGAGATTTGGGGGATATGGATCATATATTAGATTTCAGTGTCTAGTTTATCTTATTGATATACTGTTGTTAGAAGGTGGTTTATTCGTAGGTTCAGATAGGTAGGTACCAATCACAAAATAATAAGGCCACAATCACAATCCCAATATAAGGTCCGATGAAGGTCTCAATAGAATACTCCCTTGCTCAACCCTTTGTAGCTGGCTGCGAGCAGGTAGGCATAACTTAGGAGACTTTGTGCAGCCTGAGACCTTCGTGAGGATTGCCCTGTGACCATGCACACCTGGAGTTCAAGTAAGTCTCAGCGACGCTGTTTGTGTGTGCCCTGTTGCAGCCTGAGACCTTTGTCATTGCCATCAACACAGTCCGGCATCCCCAGAGGAGCTGTGCTGCCGGCCCGAGCCTTCCCAAAATCAATGAAGTTGCATTGGAGGCCCAAGTCACGAGGAGAGGGGAGGGGAGGAGAGTGTGGTTGCACCCCCCAGGTAACCCTCGGCGAGCATGCATGTGTCGCAGCCTGGGGCAGGGTGCGGGCTCTGAGAGAAACACTCTTGGCCTTTCCCATTCTAGCAGCGGGAGAATCCACACAAGCTCATATCGCGGCCCGTACTTGAAGAGGAGTGGCAGTACCAGGGCCGGAGTGTGGAGCTGCACGTTGTTTTACACCACCACCCTGTTGGGGGCATATTTTTGGCAGAAGCTGACCACGAGTCTGTAAAAGTGGCATAGAGACCGACATTATTGTTGCATGAGTCATTGCATTTTTTTGGGGTTAGGAACTGCCTGATTGTTGCATTCCACATTGCATTATTTTTGCATTATGAACTGCCTGATTGTTCCATAACGCATTGTATTATTTTTGCATTACGAACTGCCTGATTGTTGCATTACGCATTGCACTGTTTTAGCATTATGAACCGCCTGATTGCTGCGTTTTGCATTGCATTATTTTTGCATAACGAACTGCATGATTGTTCCATTACAAATTGCATTATTTTGGCATTACGAACTGCCTGATTGTTCCATAACGAACTGCATTATTTTTACATTACGAAGTGCCTGATTCTTGCATTACGAACTGCAAAGCATTGCATTAGGACTGCATAGGATCATCTAGAATATCTCATTAATACTGCAAGAACCTACAAGGACTTGCTGGCCTAATAACCGGCAAGGTGAAATATTACAAATACGCATATGTTGGATTTTTATTGTGTGGTCTCATCACATATCTTTTCATATAAACATATAATTGTTTTTATGAAACTCGTGTGGAGTCCATTTGTGGTGTTTCCATTGGGTTAATCAGAGCGTGGTTGCAAATACTTTACACACTTGCCTTGAAGATAAGTGTGGCTGCTCGTGCCAAGCTACTAAGGGGGTGAGCAGGGGCTTTATGAGAAGGTGTACTTCCTTTCCCTGACTTAGAAGCAAGGGTCCCTATTTGGCCTAAGGTACCTACCTCAGCCACTAGAGACCCCCAGTTCTAAAATCCTCACATGGACTCCTGAGGATAGAGGCTTTGTCAAACTGACCTAAAGGGAAACAAAGCATTGCCGTGATTGAACCTAGCCAGAGTTTAGCCAGAAGGGACCTTTCACGGGGCAAGGGACCCTAGAGAGATATGGCTCAATGAAAGGTGTTGTTTGGAGCAAGACATAATCTCACAGGGAAGATTATTTTCGTTCTTCTTGCTCTCTAGTGGAAGTCATATGTTTAAAAAATAGTGTCTTGGCTTTAAGAATGTCTCCTTTAGTCAGGGTGTGGGGGGAGGGAAATAATTCATTCCAGCTGATGGCGCTTGCAACAGATTTCACGTAATTTATCCAAGGAATACAGATACACTTTTTGCACCTCAAACAATCTTGGATTATTTCCAATTTAAACCTGTATGACTGTTGGACCACATAGAAATCCAGAGAGCTAGGGGTGCAACTTTGATGAGATCTGATATATAGGTCAGCACTAGTTCTTCATTGAGTAAATAATGCGGGGTCGAGCCGGGGAGACCAAATAAGTGATGACAACATCTATTCACCTCTAGTTAGACCTTGCAGCTCTCCCAGTAGCCCCAGATCCCAGTGCTGTATGCTAATACTGGCAAGCATTTTCTTGAGCAAACTTCAAAGGTCACTTGATCTGCTTATTGCCAACACCTTGAGCAAAATGAATTAGGGCCCTGACCAAATGGTTGAAGCACAGGCAGCGGTTAGCTAGAGATGGGACCCAGGAGTTTTTAGAGTCAGACAAAATTCCAAGGTACAGGAAATTGATGACCTTGTAAAAGTGACAAAGCTGTTGATTAGTGCCCGCAACCCATTAAGGGTATGCAACAGCAAGACAGCATTGTTTGCATAGAGAAGAAATGGGCCCATGGTGAAGTTAATATTAGGAAGGTCGTTTCCATCAGATTGTAAAGTAGTGATCAGATCATTAATATATAGAATGAACAGTACAGGGGCAAGGACACACACATGTTGGACACCCAGCTGTTACTCAAAAGTACTCGTACATTCACCAATCCAAAATCTAAAAAATAATTATAAACCCTAGCGCCCCTAGCGTCTACAGCCCCTGGGTCACAATCAAGCTCAAATACTTGAAACAGCTGGATCCCATTGGTGTTGGTCCCCAATTGGGCATTTGAATTGCTCCCAACGATGAAGGTAAAGGTGTTAAGTAGGGAAAGACACCTGCTGTGCAAGCAATGCCCAACAAAAAAACAGATCCTCCAAGCTATAGATGTTGCCTTGGTTACCTACATAATTGTAGAAGCTAACTAACAGGAAGGGGGAGTCGCTCGGGTGCTCCAGCCAAAGAAGCTGAAGCCCAGTATGTTTAACAGGCACAAGGAAAACCCTAAAGCTGTATGTAGAACGAATGATCATCATTAGCCCCCCCCCCCACTCCCCACTAGCTCTACCCCAGGGAATACAATAGCCACCAGGATAGGTGAGATTTTGTGGGCCCCCAGGTACTGGGTGATTTGCAATCTTTTGTAGGTCCTTGTGAAAGAAGCCAAGGGGCAAGATGCTAATTCTATTGTACACAATTTGAGGCTGACAGAGCTGAAGCAGAGAGTTTTTTGCAATGTGCGAATACCGAAAATTTATAAAGACGTAGTCACAAGGGAAAGCCTTTGTTGAGTCACCGATCCAGGTCACACAACGGGCCATCAGAATATTGTGGTGGACTTGTGCATGAAGTCCAGAATGGCATGCAAGCCAGTAACACCCTTTTGTTTGAGCTGTCTGGTGGGCTCCTGGCTGGGTCTGAGGAGGGACATTTGCCACAACCATGACATAGGGGCAGCAAGCTGGGGGAAAGATGATTACCAGTAAGGGGGATGCTAGGCGGGGCTCATACGCAGAGGGGAAAGGAAGACTTTGATGGGCAGGAAGACTTGAGATTTATTCCAAGGCATCCAAGGATACAGGTGGGATGGTTACTTGAAGATCTGACCCAGCTGGCTGAGTAGCTATGGGGTCAGATAAATATGCAGATCAGACCTAGAGGGGAGACGAGGTCTGGTTGCTGTGGTTGTTTTCAGTGGTGGTTCTGTGAGTACAATCTTATGCTGCTATGAAATTAACATCTTTCCTATTTCAGCCTCCAGTTTTTCCAGTTTTGCCTGTATGTGAGCAAGGCAGTCATTAAGTATGAACACAAGTTTATGACAGATGAGGACCCAGTAAGAGTAACTGAGAGCTCCTTGAATTGTTAATATTAGGTGGATCTGGAGAGTCAAATGGACTTATAGGTGTTTTGGTGGCCTTCAAAGTCTTGCGCTTGACAGCCAGCGGGCTTGCGGGCAAGGGTGGAACAACCGAATCCTTGCTGTTCCGCCAAGTCCTAGGACTAGACATCCTTGGGCCAGATCATTCTCCTTTGAAATAACACTTACTGCTCTGGCCAAAAAGAAGTCAATTGTTGTTTGAGTGGTGGCCATTGATGGTTTAGAGCATATGGCCTTCCTTTTGCCCATTTTAAACACTCCAGCACCGCCCTAACCTGGTACAGTTGTAGGGCACAGGAGAACGGTAAAATACAATCCAGACAATAGGGATAAGGAAAGATAGTGCCACTTACTTCCTGGGGTGAACAGGTCTTAGCCTCAGCATACTCAGTTGGAGGGCCAAATGGCCAAGAGACAGGGCCCAGCCTTGATCGGGTGGGTACGCACAGATGGGCCCTCCCTTGGCCCGGGCTTAGCCCAGCCACATCCCGCTTGGCAGAAAAAATAAAGTGCTTTTAAGCACTCAGGCAGTGTTGTGGGTGGCAGCAGCACCTCCTTGCAGAGAGCGGCAAAGGAGGCTAGGGTACGTAGTTTCACCACAGCCTGCAGGTAAAATGAGGCAAAGTCTGTTTGTGGTGTCCTGCCCGGAGGGAAAAACAAGTCACCTTTACTGCTAGGGCAACATTGCGGGCGGCAGCAGCACCTCCTTCCAGGGAGCAAGGGAGGCTGGGGGACATGGTACCACCCCAGCCTGAAGATAAAATGCGGCCAAGTCTGTTTGTTTGTAGGAGGCACATGCTTTCACAAAGCATGATAAGAAGGTCATGAATCGAAGTGGCAACCAGGAGAAGTGAAAAAGAGGCTATTAGCCGAGGAAACAAAACAAGCTATTAAGCAAAATGGGAACTAGAAAAAATCCATAGAAGGACACAGTGACAGTAAAGAAGGACTTGTTCCATGGTATATTTTCTTCTCTATGGTATTTTTGGGTAGATTAGGATCACTGGTACAAGAGACCTGCACATTCACGTGACCAGCCCATGCTCACCAATCGCAAATATGTACAAGATGTTGACACTGAGGGGCAGATTTACAAGCCGCATGCGCCACATTTATGCCACCGTTGCATCACTTCTGTGACCCTGCTGCAGCATAAACCATGCGCCACGTTGCGCCTTATTTGCAATGTGACGCATCTAGGGAGATGCGTCATGTTGTAAAGCCCTGCGCCACATGAAACCTGCGTTAGATTTCATGTGGGCGTTCTGGCGCAGGGTGGGCGTTCTGTTGCAGGAACGCCTCATAAATGTGAAGCAATGAAATCTGCAAGATTTCACTGAGTCACTTTTACGTCCATAATACGTCAAAACCCTGCGTCTGCTTGAAGCAGGCGTAAGGAGTGACGCAGAATGTTAGCCATAGGGCGCCCCTGAGCATTGCTGGAGTCGCATCGCGCTTGCGACATGACTCCAGCAAAGTGCCACCCTTACGCCACAGGATGCAACACTCATCGCCCTATCCTTGCGCTATGGTGCGCGGCATTGTAAATGCGGTGCATTCGTGGTGGCGCAGGGAGGAATTGCATGTTGCATCTTTTCTGGCGCATCCCTCCTGATTTGCAGAAATGCGCCAGAACTCATAAATCTGCCCCTATTTACTTACTAGGCTTTACCTAACTGCCCAATATAGCACCAATTCTAGGACAGGGAAATAACAGAGCTTATAACTGACTTTTCCTCAAGTCTGCACAAAGATGACATTTCTTTGAAGCCTCACTCACTACCGTCCCCGAACTCACAACTTTCCAGCAGACTTCCCTCTGCATGTCTTATACTGTCGTTCCTTCTTTCTTATGTATTTGTATTTTGTTAAGTTGTTCTATTATTTATGGAAAGACTTCAGCGGGTAAATGCAGAATTAAAAATGCTAATGGGTGAGGGGGAGGGACTAACAGCAAGGGGCCGCAGTTGCTGCAGAGTTTAGACACTCATCATAACATGGAGGCCTCTATTAACTGGCATTTTTTAATTTCTTAGCCATAAAGAGGGAGAAATCTTTGAAGATTCTTCTTATTAAGATTTCAGTATGCTCATAGACATCGCCTTAAGCCTAACTCTAAGAAATGGCAGCTGAAATGTAAATAGGTACACAGTAAGTACATTGTAAATCATCTCATTTCTGATGTGCGGGACAGACATGATGTGAATGAATGTAAAAGCCACTTATGTGGTCTTGCTGTGCCCTAAGGTCTGGATTCGTCTGCATGTTAAATCTATCGGCATAATAACCAGTGCTTTAAGTGGGCCGGGTCCTGCCGGTGCTTAGCACTGGCAATTCTAAAAAGCAAGTGCCGAGACAGATATCTACCAGGCACTCCTTATTTGCCCTCACCCTCATGGTGAAATAAAATCTTAAGCAGTACCACCCGTCACTGCCTTTGATGTAACTTCGAAGAGACTCGGTATAGTGCTTTCACAGTCTCACCATTCCAGAACTGGAGCATTTTCAATATTATATACTACTGAGCCATAGTTGTTGCTTATTTATCTTATGCAGCTAACAACCATTAACAGAGTGAATAGTCCTGGCTTGCTGTAGGTGTGACGTTACTTGTATTATATGTCTGGATGCAATGAAAGAAGTAGCACAATACCAGTAGGGTGGCACACTATGCTCAGCAAAGATTTTTAACTTTGGCGTTTTTAAGCGACGCCCTTAATTATAAATGCCATGCCCCTTTGAGAGACCCCCAATTTTTTCATCCCGCTTAAAGCCCTGGTCATAACTGAAATCACCGGCTAATTACAGAAGATTCATCTAAAGTACAGAAAAACTGATAGCGACGTTTCAAGATTTGCATATAATTCACATCATTCATTAAAAGTTTTAGGTTAAATGTATATTTATAAGAGGCTTATAATGGACGCGTTCTGCTGCTCGCTCTGCTGAATTACACAGGTGTCAATGTCATTCTGTGTGTTCGCCTTTAGAACGCATTGATGTCACCACAATTTTACAGGTTCAAAAGAGAACATGAAAGGACCCTGTGAAAGGAAGGTTAATTTCTCTCTCCTGTAAAGGGATCTGAGACCGCAGGTGCAGGCAGCGGCATTGAGGGAGCTCGGCCATTTTATACTAATGTGGTGATGAAAAGGGCAGCAGTGAAGTGACATAACTCACTGACTGGAGAAGGAAAGAGGCTGCCTCATATAGACAATGTGCTAAAGAGGAACCGAGGCCACTGGAAACACACACAACACACTGAGATCTGGAGAAAAAACGATTTTACCAAAGGGTGTGAGTGTGAAGCAGTTTGTGCGCAATATCTTGAAGTAATAGGACACTTACATGACATAGTTTCATCTTGGGAGTCTTGGAATGGGCAGATGGGCCCTAAAAGTGTGACAACAGCTGCAGAGCAGTGAAGGCCATCGGAAGGTCTAAACAAAGAGTTTGTAAGAAAGGAATAGATGGGAGCATGGAAGCATGAGCAACAGGTAACAGCAAAAATATTTTTGTACAATGGGAATGGAGGTGTTTACAGATTAAATAGAAGCAGTATTAGATATAGAATTACTAACATTTCATGAAATGTAGCCAAGGAACCAATAATAAAATTGCTGCAGCATAGTGCAGAGGTGTGTGTGTGATGCCTAGCACAGTTTTTGTGTTGGAAGGGTACACTTGCAATACAGAATAATATGCTTAGACATAGTTTAAAACATTTACCATATTCGATGTGTGCTGTACAGTACAGAACACATACAACATTAGAAAAGTTAGAAGAAATGAAAACATTTCACCTTTTCAAGGACTGCATCAAAGAGGCTTTCTTTTTCTGAAAAAGCCCTGCCTAACATTTTTACCTTTCTACCATGTGTGGTGGCATGCTAAAATCTGTGTGCCCACTTGATACAAAACAACACAAAGCAGTGCTAGTGCTACTTTGCATTAGTTTAGGGCTACTTTCCAGCAGAAATAAAGTTTTGCAGATTCATATTAAACCTGTCCCTGACCTTCTGGTCAAGGACCTGCTCTCCCCCTGCAGCTCCGTTAAGTGCCAATGCTCAGGGAACTGTGCTCTGCTCGCTCAGGTAGGTGTTTGTGGCCTTCCTCGACCTGCAGGCTTCTGCCTGCACCTCATCCCTGGTGTTCCAGTGGGAGAGCCTTGCTCTTCTGCTGCCCGCTGTTGTCTTTGTGCTGTTTTCTGTCTTTCTGTGCCCTTGTCTGTCTTTGTGCTAATTTTCTGTCTCTCTATCTTTCTGTGCCCGTTTTTCTTCCATCCTCCTCACTGTATCTCTATTGTGCCTGCGCTGTTTTTTTGTCTTTCTGTGCCTGTTTTCTGTCTTCTTTCTAGCCTTCTCACTCTATCTCTATTGTACCTGTCTTTATTGTGCCAGTAATTATACTTGTGTCCTCTGTGTTATTTAGCCGTTTTCTGTCTCCGTGCCCCTTTGCCCTCCTTGCCCTCCCCGCCGCTGCTGCCCCTGTGGCCCCTCCCACCCTGCTGGTTCCTGCTTCCCTCCTCCCAGCTGTGCTTCCCTCCCCACTCCCCCTCATAATGGCGTCTGCTGGGAGGGAGTGCGAGCAAGACCTCTGACCTCCAGGTCAGGGACCTGCTCTCCCCCCGCAGTTCCGCTGTTAAGTGCCACCGCTCCGGACACTGTGCTCTGCTCGCTCAGGTAGGTGTTTGAGGCCCTCCTCCACCCGCAGGCTCCTGCCTGCGAATCATCCCCGGTGGTCCAATGGGAGAGCCTTGCTCTTCTGCTGGCCGCTGTTGTCTGTGTTTGACTTTGTGCTGTTTTTCTGTCTTTCTGTGCCTGTGTCTGTCTTTGTGCTATTTTTCTGGCTGCCTGTGCCCGTTTTTCTTCCAGCCTCCTCAATGTATCTCTATTGTGCCTGTGCTGTTTTTTTTAATCTTTCTGTGCCCGTTTTCTGTCTTCTTTCTAGCCTCCACACTCTATCTCTACTGTACCTGTCTTTATTGTGCCAATAATTGTACCTTATTATAGTGAGTGAGATTGAAAAGTGAATGTATGCATAGTGAATGACTGTGGGAGTGTGTGGGACGTGAATGAACGCATTTTTCTGCTTGAAGTTTAATCATGACACACATTAAGCTGAATGCTACTTTTATGTCTGTATATGTGTTCTAAAGTCTTTATATGGATTCATTATAAGAACTATAATCTAATCAATAAATTATTTCTATTTTCATAAAAAGACGTATTGAATTTGTGTGATGTATTGCTGGCTCTGATACGCAGAATTGTGTCACCTCCCCCCTTATCTTCTGGATCCCGTGCTGGGACCATTAAACTAACCCTGGCAGGGTATTTCTTGCTTTCTATTCAGCTGTTCTTTTCCCCTGTTTTTCCTGCCAGTATCTTAAAAAAAAGAACCCCACCGGGGAACCCCCTTCTATTCTGCTGTTAGTAATTGTACCTTTGTCTGCTGTGTTATTTAGCTGTTTTCTGTCTCCGTGCCCCTTTGCCCTTTGTTCCCTTCCTGCTACTGCTTCCCCTGTGGCCCCTCCCCCCTGCTGGTTCCCACTTCCCGCCCCCCAGCTGCGCCTCCCTCCCATCCCCTACTTAATGGCGGGCACTGCGCGGTAGTGCGCTGCACGGTTGTGCCCTGTGGGCGCACCAAAGGCGTGCCAAAGACAAGCACGTATGCGCCGGTCTTTGACTCGACTGTGGCCAGCGCCAGGAACCCTGGATCTACGACCTTCCACCGCTGCAACTCTGCTGCCCTCCTTTCACTCAACCCCGGAATGAACGACAGCTGCTAGCGAGCGACACCGAACACGACGCACGGTAGGTTCTTTTGCAGACACTGCTGACAATCCTTCACCATCGACAGCCCCCCTATGACCACTGAACCCAAGCCGTACGCCCGTACCATCAAAGTCCTGACGATCATCCTCCTCAACGTGCGCTCCTTACAAAGAGACGCCCTAGAGATATGGGACATGCTACGCACCCTCTCGCCAGATGTCGCCTTCTTCCTGGGACCAACGCCACCTTCGCCCCTGACATCGCCACCGCCATCCTTGACGGATACAAGACCTAAAGAAAGGTCCGCTCCTACCACCCAGGAGGAGGACTCGCCATTGTGCACAATTCACACAGAGACCAGTTACCATCATTTCTGACCTTAAAAAATGCAAATGTTGAATTCACTCAACCATATATTACAATCCTGTGTTCAATCGTTTGATAATTACATACTGGTAATAATAAGCGAGGCTACCGTCATCCGTTTCAATCAAACATGCCAAAAGAGCTGCATAATATTTCCTTGTGATTGGGCCGTGCCCAAAGAGTTTCTGGGAAATATACATTATCTACAGAAGAAAGCATAATAAATACTACACTTGCAACTACTCGCTACAACATGCAAATTTGTCCACCCATTGCGGTGTTCAGGTTCCCTCATGTTTTATGGAACTGAACATTTTATTATTTCAGTGGAGCGCGCCAACCTTTCGGAAAGTTATTACTGTTTGTCTTTAATTCGTGATGCCACTGTTGCACTGTGGTGCACACCAGACCCTATTGCACCTGCAAAGTCGAGGCCTAGTCAGCAGACGATCTCTCTGGCCTCTGGGGTGCGTTGCTTCTGTGAGTTGTCGCCTGTTGTCAGATGTGAGAAAGGTGTTTCAATGCCTCAGTTGTCAGGGTATTCATAGCAGACTCCAGGTGCACCTGTACAGCTTAGGCCCTAGTCAGCAGTATCTCATGCCTCTGGCGTGCACCGCCCCAGGGAGAATTCTATTGTTAGCAGGCACCACAATGGCATGCAGGGCGGCGCGTGTTAATGCCTGCCACTCCGAAATGAGAGACGGACTCTTGTCTCCTAACTCAAGCTCCTCTCCCTAATCCACCTCTAGATGAAGAGAGCTAAAATGGAAAATTTCGAAACAGAAACAAGCTTATGTGAGAGTTCTCGAGGGCCTCTGGGACACATCAACCGTGCTTCGTTTCTAAGCAGTGCCGTGGAGCGGCGAGGCAGGCATTAGGTTAATACAATAATTGCCGTTTCTCTGTCGAATGATCATTAGTACAAGTGATCATTAGCCCACCGCTGAAAAGTGCCTCACTCGTAAACAAAAGGAAATGTCGCCATCATCTGCGGCCTCGCCTCGTGCATGGAGGCGCGAGACGCAGACAAGTGTGCTGGCAATTAGAGGGCTCTTCACAGCGCCTTCCCTTTCCAGTGGAGCAGGGATTGCCTTCAGTTTGGACATGCTGTCGAGAAAGGCAAGCTGATGACAGGCAGAAGGTATTCTAAGGGAAACAATAAAGTTATTTATACTATGTTTTGTTTTTTGATCAATTTACGCCGTTACTAGAAATGCATTAAGTGTAAGCAACCTGGTATTTTACATGGAGGTTCACACTTTTGATTCACAGCATGAATTTATGGCGTTGAACGATATGGTGAAGGGCTTTAATCTGCAAAGTCAGTATTTTTCATGTTGATACGTTAGCGTTCGTTAGCATGTTAAACTATGTATCATTTGTTACTACAGAGTTCCTCTGAAGAAGGGATTCCCGATATGCATTGGGAACACGACAAAGCAAGACCCTCATATGGAACTTTTACTGTCTTTGAATATATTGTAAAGAATTGTAACAAATATAGAAGACACACGAAAAGTGTCAAACAAATTCGTTTACCATTGTTTTCTTCGGGTTTTTGGGGAATATGTTTGCTTACATTGAAGCAATTGGTTGACACCCTCTTGTTGGAAAAATAGCCTAAAAATGGTAATAATGAAAAAAGATTTTTTGAAAATTTAAATTGCACCCACGGGCAAGATTAGTGCACCATGAACATATGACAGAGTCTGTACACATGAGATGGTTGAGAATCAGGTCAATACCAGAAACTGCATTCCTGTGTTCATAGTATTTTCAATTCTCAAGGCATTACGCACGTCAGGATTTCAAAAATGATTAATGAAAGTGACTTGTTGGGCAGTGAATTGTCACATGCAAAATAATAATGTCCCCAGGTCCTTTAAAAGCTTGCAAAGAGGAGGGTTGGCGCCCTGATCTGATTAACTGGGTATTTTTTCTGTGTAAGTTGGTAATATTTATCACAGTGTCTAGGAATACAGATACCCGATGAGGTGTTTCACCTGAACTAAGACTTAATGAAGAATCCATGCACAAACCCCAGATGTAATGGAATGGGTGAAATGAATGCTTAATAAAGAACATTAACTCATCAACTCATCTGGCCTGAACAGAGAGGAGCGGTAAACTCCACTCACAACTGCACAGGAAATCAAAGTGTAGTGTGGAGAAGTATACTCAGAGACTTTTACCCTAAACTAGACACTTCACATCATTTCACTACATGAGTTAAGCAACACGATGTTTGATAAGTACACATACATTCCATGCATATTTGTTTCTCTTTCTGCCAATCCTGAATATGGAATATCCATTCAGACAACCTCTTTCTTCAAATCTCAGATACTCATCAAACAGGCTGGTATCACTTCTGGAGCACCCACTTACACAGCATATATTTGTATGTTTACAATTTTCTTTATTAACTAAAAATGCTGTTCAGTTCATTTACACTATTCTATTAATCTGTCATGCCAATCTGAAAATGAAGTAACGTCCTTCTATACTTGGCAATCATTATGCAAGCTATGCCTCTTGATATTGTGAATGTATCTGATGCAGATGCTGGAAACTGGTGGAGGAGTGGACATTTGTAGAATTTACTGGTAAATATCATACAAATGTTACTTTCATTATCTATAAAATTGAATTTATTTTTTTACAAGTACTTTGTCAAGACCAATCTTTTTTGCAACCCCTTGTGCTATTTGTGGATCAGTGAAATCCACCAGATATCCAAAAGCAGAGAATTTGATCTTGTTACTGCCAGTAAGCATTGCGTTTATTTGTCAGAAGAAGCCAAGTAATGCTTGCAAAGACTCTGCTGTTTCTACTGGCCTTTTAATTGGAAATCTGACTGTTCTTTCGATTCGATATAAAAATGCCTGATCTTCTTTTGTTCTTAAACTATTCTTTTGATATATTTTTATAGGGTATTATGTGTAAATTAAGCGTATGCAGCATTATAAATTCATCAGAATATTTTATTCAAGCTGAACTACTTCCCAATAAGATTGTGATCTTTTTCAACTTTAAATAACTTTGCCGCAGGGCAAACTATTCTGCAAAAAAAAAATATTTTTGTCACAAACAAATATATTTTGCTGGGAAATGTTCTCGTGTAAGATTGAACGCTGGGTTTGTTTCACCCTTGGAACTTAGGGGGTCATTACAATGGCGTAATGATCGCCACCGCCGAGCAGGCAGTGACGACCGTTACGCCTTTGTAATGAGTAATACCCCCCGCAATATTAATATGGCGGGTGGTATCACAGCATGTCTGGCCCAACACCGCGAGGATGGCGGGCGGACTCAGGTCCGCCAGCCATCCTAATTGACCCCTTAGATTTTTTTCTCAATTCTTCCCTTACAGTGTCTAAAAGAATCTTAATAAAGTTCTTACATATACAGAAACAAATTTAGTAATTTTGGCATCAAACTAGATCCTGTCTGTTCTTGATAATTTCCAACGTTTATTGTAACACCATGCTAGATGTTTCCAAATTATGCTTACATCATATTTGAAGATCTTTGGAAATTCTTATCCTAAGAAATGCACTGGTGCTTATACTCAAATATGTTTCTAAAAGCCAGGTATCTATGAATTATTTGCATGTGTGTACACTTTGCATACATTTCTGAACTTCATATTTAGGAAGTTCTTAGAAATGTTCTAGAGAAAGCAAGAGCACCTACACAAATCGTACATCTTCACGAGCACTGCTTGTCAAATAAATGTATTCCTGAATATTATCCACACAACTCACAGGGCTAAATATAGCCTTATAGCCCGCCGTAGAGGGCTATACCGGCTATTAAAGGCCCTCTCCAGCGTTAAAGGCCCCGAGCCGAAGGCAAGGGCCTTTAACAAGGGAGAGGGACTTTAATAGCGGTATAGCCCATCTACAAAGGGCTATAAGGCTATTAAAACATTCTGTCACTAGAGAACAGAATGTTCTAACAAAAAAAACAAAGCCTTTTGGGAGCGTGAGGGGATTGGAATCCCCTCAGGTTCCCTGAAGCCAGAGCTGTGAACAAAGAAACATTGGAATGTTGGCGCTCCAGGTTTATACCAGCCATTATAAGCCCAGAGCACTCCATTGTTTTCAATGGAGCTCCCAACATTCAAATGTTCTAATATGTGTTATCACTATGTATTTGTTTCCTTTTCTTCTCTACCAAAAACTTTTCCTGGATGGGATATTATTTCCCTAATTCCCTTTCTATTTTCACCAGAGAAACCATGTTTACCTCACATTTCTAAATAGATTTAGAAGTGTTTACAAGTTTTTCCAAAGTGTGAATAGTCAGACAAATTGTTTCTGAATAGCTGAAGTTTTGACTACATAAGAA
This sequence comes from Lissotriton vulgaris, assembly GCF_964263255.1. Lineage (NCBI taxonomy): Eukaryota > Metazoa > Chordata > Amphibia > Caudata > Salamandridae > Lissotriton > Lissotriton vulgaris. The sequence goes on from NC_141689.1 coordinate 914,222,427, forward strand.
TAACATGCATTTTACAAGGTCACCCTCCTTCCTCCGACAAGCCACCTTTTCCATCCCATTCCTACAATGTTGACTTAGAATCATCTGAAAAGGAGTGAATTGTATGAAGTAAAAAATTCCCTTTTGGGTTGTGCCCAGAGCTCTGCTCCGAAGCCTGTGCTTGTGCACAGAATACCAAGACTGTGTAGTCTGGAATTCACCTTATACCTCTTTAATCGACTACCAGACACTCTCTGCACCTTACTCTTTACTCTAGCATTCTAATGGAGAGAGCATTTTTCCATGTTTCTTTTTTGTGTGTTTTCCATCTCTTGCTCTCGGGAAATGTCCGATGAGGAAAAATAAGCACTGTTCCCTAAAAATGAGTGCTTGCTTTTTATGCCCCACAGTCAAACACCAGCTCAAATTAAGTACTGCTCTTGGACATACATCCCTGCAGATTCCTATTCAGGGCCAGGAACCTTGTGCCTGCATTTATTTGGGGAATCATGCCCAAATTACTATTCCTGCATATATCTCCATGGGGATTGGAAATTATAGCTTATAATCATTTCCTATACAACACTGATCATTTAGTCGAACTATTTTTAACTTTTGTTAGCACTAGGAGAGCACCGCACAAATTTAGTTTCTTTTATTTCTGATTTGTTTGTATTTAGTATCGTTTTGACATCTGTAGGATTGTAATGGCTTTAACTAATCAGTGTTGCAAATAAAGGGGGGGAGGGCGGATCACGTCGAGATCCTAGGGCTCAGTTTACCATTCAGGGATCTCTGAATGGAAGGTCCAGCCGCAGTCAGAGCCCAAAGGGACAAAGTAAGGCAAAGACAGACTCAGCTGTTCCTAACGGATAGAGAGTAATAGGAGGTAGAGGTACGGTCACAAAAGAAGAGGTAGTGCTCATTGGAGGGCTACCCAGGGAAACCAATATGTTGGTATTAATGGCCTCACACACCCTTGCGAGTGTCATGCTTCATCATTGGCGGTTGCTCCTCGTCGGGCAGGCGGTGCAATGCCCAACGGGCTCACCTCAAAGAGGGGCTCTTTCACGGAGATCTTTTTACCAACTGCCTCGGGTGAAGTGCGGGTGAGGGGCCAGAAAGAAGTGGATAGTGTAGGGACGTGAGTTAAAATGTGACATGAGGTACCTGAGATCAATTTATTCGGGTGGTCCACTGTCACAGTTAAAAACAGTGGGTAGCCTATGATCGTTGGAATTTAGGATTCCATGTGTCGATCCAGGACTACAGATTTTATCGTGAGGTCAACATGTTTCTCGCTATGCCCTTTGGCTGCGATTCTTCAGGACCTAGTGGTTAACATCTATCCTACAAAAACTTGACCTAGATAGTGTCAGTTTAAAAGGTTGTACTACCTGTATTGGACAACTCTTGCCTATGGAGACAAAAGAGAACATTACCATGGTTATGTTACAACAAACGCCTTATGGTGACCGTGAGCACGCGGTGCTGTGAAAGGTGCAATGACATAAAATTAGTGACATACCAGTGAAAACAGGTGACCAGTATGTAGTTGTCTATATTTCACATGGTTACTTTGAACCGTGCTATTAGCTAAAAACAGAAGGTGACATTTAAAAACAGCAGCATTTGAACAGAAACTTCCGTCTAAACCTATGTATAGGGCAACATGTTTACTCACCTAATAGTCAAAGTGTCTAGGTGTCAACAGTACCCGGTAGGTTTTACTTCAAGGGGAAAGAACCATAGGGGTTTAAGGCTGTTAGGGAGGAACAAGCGTGACAGTAAAATGTATGAGACATTTCCAGTAGACATCTTATCACACAGCCGCCTCATAGTGTCAAAGATTAGGGGGTCCAAGATTTTTATTGTTATTGTTAGGTGGGTTGGTTATGACTCCACTCCTACTGCATCCCATAGTAACCCTCGTATTAGTTCTGGTTAAATTTACACGAGTAAAATTTATGACTTAGTAGTCCCATGTTCATGGGGGTTCCTGTTGTGATTCCCCCTGTTAGCCTGGTGTGTTACGCTATCTTAGTTTCCCTTCGACCTATGAGTAGTAATCTTATTTAAAGAAGTAGCTTGAGCAGAGTACGTGGGTCGGTTAGACTTATTCCTCATTGTGCCTGTAGTGAAGTGTTCACGAGTTCTTTACTATGCCCACGTGTTGTGAATAAATCTTTACTGTAAACGATTGTCAGGCAAAAAGTTATTTAAGGGCTTCAGAAAAGTCCTCTTAATATATCAGAGCATTGTCCGGTTATAAGCTCTCTCGTCCTGGCAATAGCGGCGCTCGAATTCCGACATGCTCGGGCGCGTCGCCGTGTGGTTAATGGCGGTGAGCCGAGCACGTCAGCAACCATCAGTCCCAGCTGGAAGGATGTGCTGGGACCGGAGCGCGGCATCCGAGGGCTTGGGAGGGGGACAAGGTTAACGGTTCACGCGCAAGGCATAAGCGCATGTTTAAAGATGCAAGACAGCTCCCGGGCAAGATATTGCGGCGCTGGGGAGCTAAGCACGATTAAGATTATCGCATCTGCGCGGGGTTAAGAAAAACTAACGGGGCAAGCCACTTACTTCCTGCTGCCTTGGTCAGCACCCTCTGCCTACCCGACCTACCGGGTTCCGGAAAGTGCTGAGACATCGGGCAGGCACCTTGATCAAAGATTTGTTGGGGGCGCGGTCAGGGCTCCTATTAGGTCATGTGTGAATGGAAGTTACCGCACCGGCCATCTTAGAAGGGACCCAAATTTAAATAAGCAAGGTGCAGTAACAAGGAGGATTAGTCTAAGGGTGGATCCTAGGTTGAATAAAGCTATACAAATGAGTAACAACCTATTAAGTATTCAAGGTATCGTGTGTCTGATACCAATTATATTATAGGGGACGTGGTCAGTTCTCATTAGAGGTCAGGGGTAGGTCAGGGGTAGATTGGAGATATCGTGGGGGCCATCTTGGAATGGTCCCAGTGTCGATAAGCAGGGGTGCAGTAACAAGGAGAAAGGATTTATGGATAGACCCTGAGGACCTCTACCTAGAGTTCTTCAATTGGCTGAATGCCTTGAACAACTACCTCACTTTCACCATCACAGCCTCTAACTCTAGGATAGCATTCCTGGACCTGACAATCAGACTAGAGGGGGGTAGAATCGATACTACTATGTATCGTAAACCTACGGATCGAAACAGCCTGCTCCTATTCACGAGCCACCACCCCAGAGCCCTTAGGCTAAACCTTCCCTTTGGTCAATTCTTGCGAGTGAGTCGCAACTGCACCCATCTCAGAGATTATAAAAGCGAGTCCAAAATCCTATCTCGCAACCTGAGAGAGCGAGGTTACCCAGCTAGAGAGGTCTACAAAGCACAGAAACGAGCAAAGAATAACCATAGAGAGGCCCTCTTGGAGATCAATACTCCTACCCCACAAGACAAGGATCTACTGACCTGTGTTACAACTTTCTCGCCAGCCTCTACAGAGATCAAGAAGATAATTAAGAGACACTGGCAGATCCTTAACACAGGAGACCTTAACCTCGCAACCCCTAGGTTTGCCTTCAAAAGGTCCAAAAATGTTAAAGACATCTTGGTTCACACCAGGCCTAGACAAGCAGATACCCATAGACAAAACACACTCTGGCAACTCCCACCAGTGAAAGGTCACTATCCCTGTGGGTCTTGTAGCGTTTGTCCTTTCACCAGTATCACCAAATCTATCCAACTAACAGAGACGTTTCTGTGGGAACTACGATGTCACACTAACTGTAACACCCCCAATTGCATCTACTTACTTAGATGCCCCTGTGACCTCCAGTACGTGGTCATGACCACGCGCCCTGTTAAGATCCGCATCGCGGAACACAGAAGCAACTTCCGCTGCAAGAAAACCAATACTAAAATGTGCAAGCACTTTGTAGACCTTAACCATACTGCTGACTCACTGAGATGGCTTATCTTAGAGACACCAAGCGACAAATCCAAACAGAACCTGTTCCAGAAGGAACAGAGGTGGATTCACAGGCTTTCCTCTGACAGGCGGGGTCTTAATGAGGACATTCCGTGGAGTACACTGTAAAAAACGACGACACCAATTTACTACGTGAACATAAAGCTACCCTCAATTCCCTACATCCTTGGCTGTTTATGGTATTAGACACACGATGCATTGATCTGACATTTATTTGTTATTCCTGTGTACTATCACATCCAACCCAGGGTCTATCCATAAATCCTTTCTCCTTGTTACTGCACCCCTGCTTATCGACACTGGGACCATTCCAAGATGGCCCCCACGATATCTCCAATCTACCCCTGACCTCTAATGAGAACTGACCACGTCCCCTATAATATAATTGGTATCAGACACACAATACCTTGAATACTTAATAGGTTGTTACTCATTTGTATAGCTTTATTCAACCTAGGATCCACCCTTAGACTAATCCTCCTTGTCACTGCACCTTGCTTATTTAAATTTGGGTCCCTTCTAAGATGGCCGCTGCGGTAACTTCCATTCACACATGACCTAATAGGAGCCCTGACCGCGCCCCCAACAAATCTTTGATCAAGGTGCCTGCCCGATGTCTCAGCACTATCCGGAACCCGCAGGTCGGGTAGGCAGACGGTGCTGACCAAGGCAGCAGGAAGTAAGTGGCTTGCCCCGTTAGTTTTTCTTAACCCCGCGCAGATGCGATAATCTTAATCGCGCTTAGCTCCCCAGCGCCGCAATATCTTGCCCGGGAGCTGTCTTGCATCTTTAAGCATGAGCTTAAGCCTTGCGCGTGAACCGTTAACCTTGTCCCCCTCCCAAGCCCTCGGATGCCGCGCTCCGGTCCCAGCACATCCTTCCAGCTGGGACTGATGGTTGCTGACGTGCTCGGCTCACCGCCATTAACCCCACGGCGACGCGCCCGAGCATGTCGGAATTCGAGCGCCGCTATTGCCGGGACGAGAGAGCTTATAACCGGACAATGCTCTGATATATTAAGAGGACTTTTCTGAAGCCCTTAAATAACTTTTTGCCTGACAATCGTTTACAGTAAAGATTTATTCACAACACGTGGGCATAGTAAAGAACTCGTGAACACTTCACTACAGGCACAATGAGGAATATGTCTAACCGACCTACGTACTCTGCTCAAGCTACTTCTTTAAATAAGATTACTACTCATAGGTCGAAGGGAAACTAAGATAGCGTAACACACCAGGCTAACAGGGGGAATCACAACAGGAACCCCCATGAACATGGGACTACTAAGTCATAAATTTTACTCGTGTAAATTTAACCAGAACTAATACGAGGGTTACTATGGGATGCAGTAGGACTGGAGTCATAACCAACCCACCTAACAATAACAATAAAAATCTTGGACCCCCTAATCTTTGACACTATGAGGCTGCTGTGTGATAAGATGTCTACTGGAAATGTCTCATACATTTTACTGTCACGCTTGTTCCTCCCTAACAGCCTTAAACCCCTATGGTTCTTTCCCCTTGAAGTAAAACCTACTGGGCACTGTTGACACCTCGACACTTTGACTATTAGCTGAGTAAACATGTTGCCCTATACATAGGTTTAGACGGAAGTTTCTGTTCAAATGCTGCTGTTTTTAAATGTCACCTTCTGTTTTTAGCTAATAGCACGGTGCAAAGTAACCATGTGATATATAGACAACTACATACTGGTCACCTGTTTTCACTGGTATGTCACTAATTTTATGTCATTGCACCTTTCACAGCACCGCGTGCTCACGGTCACCATAAGGCGTTTGTTGTAACATAACCATGGTAATGTTCTCTTTTGTCTCCATAGGCAAGAGTTGTCCAATACAGGTAGTACAACCTTTTAAACTGACACTATCTAGGTCAAGTTTTTGTAGGATAGATGTTAACCACTAGGTCCTGAAGAATCGCAGCCAAAGGGCATAGCGAGAAACATGTTGACCTCACGATAAAATCTGTAGTCCTGGATCGACACATGGAACCCTAAATTCCAACGATCATAGGCTACCCACTGTTTTTAACTGTGACAGGGGACCACCAGAATAAATTGATCTCAGGTACCTCATGTCACATTTTAACTCACGTCCCTACACTATCCACTTCTTTCTGGCCCCTCACCCGCACTTCACCCGAGGCAGTTGGTAAAAAGATCTCCGTGAAAGAGCCCCTCTTTGAGGTGAGCCCGTTGGGCATTGCACCGCCTGCCCGACGAGGAGCAACCGCCAATGATGAAGCATGACACTCGTAAGGGTGTGTGAGGCCATTAATACCAACATATTGGTTTCCCTGGGTAGCCCTCCAATGAGCACTACCTCTTCTTTTGTGACCGTACCTCTACCTCCTATTACTCTCTATCCGTTAGGAACAGCTGAGTCTGTCTTTGCCTTACTTTGTGCCTTTGGGCTGTGACTGCGGCTGGACCTTCCATTCAGAGATCCCTGAATGGTAAACTGAGCCCTAGGGTCCCGACGTGATCCGCCCTCCCCCCCTTTATTTGCAACACTGATTAGTTAAAGCCATTACAATCCTACAGATGTCAAAACGATACTAAATACAAACAAATCAGAAATAAAAGAAACTAAATTTGTGCGGTGCTCTCCTAGTGCTAACAAAAGTTAAAAATAGTTCGACTAAATGATCAGTGTTGTATAGGAAATGATTATAAGCTATAATTTCCAATCCCCATGGAGATATATGCAGGAATAGTAATTTGGGCATGATTCCCCAAATAAATGCAGGCACAAGGTTCCTGGCCCTGAATAGGAATCTGCAGGATGTATGTCCAAGAGCAGTACTTAATTTGAGCTGGTGTTTGACTGTGGGGCATAAAAAGCAAGCACTCATTTTTAGGGAACAGTGCTTATTTTTCCTCATCGGACATTTCCCGAGAGCAAGAGATGGAAAACACACAAAAAAGAAACATGGAAAAATGCTCTCTCCATTAGAATGCTAGAGTAAAGAGTAAGGTGCAGAGAGTGTCTGGTAGTCGATTAAGGAGGTATAAGGTGAATTCCAGACTACACAGTCTTGGTATTCTGTGCACAAGCACAGGCTTCGGAGCAGAGCTCTGGGCACAACCCAAAAGGGAATTTTTTACTTCATACAATTCACTCCTTTTCAGATGATTCTAAGTCAACATTGTAGGAATGGGATGGAAAAGGTGGCTTGTCGGAGGAAGGAGGGTGACCTTGTAAAATGCATGTTATTCTTATGTAGTCAAAACTTCAGCTATTCAGAAACAATTTGTCTGACTATTCACACTTTGGAAAAACTTGTAAACACTTCTAAATCTATTTAGAAAAGTGAGGTAAACATGGTTTCTCTGGTGAAAATAGAAAGGGAATTAGGGAAATAATATCCCATCCAGGAAAAGTTTTTGGTAGAGAAGAAAAGGAAACAAATACATAGTGATAACACATATTAGAACATTTGAATGTTGGGAGCTCCATTGAAAACAATGGAGTGCTCTGGGCTTATAATGGCTGGTATAAACCTGGAGCGCCAACATTCCAATGTTTCTTTGTTCACAGCTCTGGCTTCAGGGAACCTGAGGGGATTCCAATCCCCTCACGCTCCCAAAAGGCATTGTTTTTTTTGTTAGAACATTCTGTTCTCTAGTGACAGAATGTTTTAATAGCCTTATAGCCCTTCGTAGATGGGCTATACCGCTATTAAAGTCCCTCTCCCTTGTTAAAGGCCCTTGCCTTCGGCTCGGGGCCTTTAACGCTGGAGAGGGCCTTTAATAGCCGGAATAGCCCTCTACGGCGGGCTATAAGGCTATATTTAGCCCTGTGAGTTGTGTGGATAATATTCAGGAATACATTTATTTGACAAGCAGTGCTCGTGAAGATGTACGATTTGTGTAGGTGCTCTTGCTTTCTCTAGAACATTTCTAAGAACTTCCTAAATATGAAGTTCAGAAATGTATGCAAAGTGTACACACATGCAAATAATTCATAGATACCTGGCTTTTAGAAACATATTTGAGTATAAGCACCAGTGCATTTCTTAGGATAAGAATTTCCAAAGATCGTCAAATATGATGTAAGCATAATTTGGAAACATCTAGCATGGTGTTACAATAAACGTTGGAAATTATCAAGAACAGACAGGATCTAGTTTGATGCCAAAATTACTAAATTTGTTTCTGTATATGTAAGAACTTTATTAAGATTCTTTTAGACACTGTAAGGGAAGAATTGAGAAAAAAATCTAAGGGGTCAATTAGGATGGCTGGCGGACCTGAGTCCGCCCGCCATCCTCGCGGTGTTGGGCCAGATATGCTGTGATACCACCCGCCATTATAATATTGCGGGGGGTATTACTCATTACAAAGGCGTAACGGTCGTCACTGCCTGCTCGGCGGTGGTGATCATTACGCCATTGTAATGACCCCCTAAGTTCCAAGGGTGAAACAAACCCAGCGCTCAATCTTACATGAGAACATTTCCCAGCAAAATATATTTGTTTGTGACAAAAATATTTTTTTTTTGCAGAATAGTTTGCCCTGCGGCAAAGTTATTTAAAGTTGAAAAAGATCACAATCTTATTGGGAAGTAGTTCATCTTGAATAAAATATTCTGATGAATTTATAATGCTGCATACGCTTAATTTACACATAATACCCTATAAAAATATATCAAAAGAATAGTTTAAGAACGAGAGAAGATCAGGCATTTTTATATCGAATCGAAAGAACAGTCAGATTTCCAATTAAAAGGCCAGTAGAAACAGCAGATTCTTTGCAAGCATTACTTGGCTTCTTCTGACAAATAAACGCAATGCTTACTGGCAGTAACAAGATCAAATTCTCTGCTTTTGGATATCTGGTGGATTTCACTGATCCACAAATAGCACAAGGGGTTGCAAAAAAGATTGGTCTTGACAAAGTACTTGTAAAAAAATAAATTCAATTTTATAGATAATGAAAGTAACATTTGTATGATATTTACCAGTAAATTCTACAAATGTCCACTCCTCCACCAGTTTCCAGCATCTGCATCAGATACATTCACAATATCAAGAGGCATAGCTTGCATAATGATTGCCAAGTATAGAAGGACGTTACTTCATTTTCAGATTGGCATGACAGATTAATAGAATAGTGTAAATGAACTGAACAGCATTTTTAGTTAATAAAGAAAATTGTAAACATACAAATATATGCTGCGCAAGTGGGTGCTCCAGAAGTGATACCAGCCTGTTTGATGAGTATCTGAGATTTGAAGAAAGAGGTTGTCTGAATGGATATTCCATATTCAGGATTGGCAGAAAGAGAAACAAATATGCATAGAATGTATGTGTACCATGGAGGCCCCGGATACTAACCGTCGCGCCCTCCCTCGATTCGGAGGTGGGGGGGCACTCTGTCCATTCTGACTTGAACAGTAGTGCTGAAGGTATGCTGCAGATGTTTAGCTTTCTGCAGCTTTTTAATAATCACATAAGGGAATGCTGGCCTAACATTTTACATTAAACAGGCAATGGTCTGTTCAAGTGTGATCCATAATACATTACACTGAGGTCCATAAGCTTTGACAGCCTGAAACAGAACAAGTCCCTCGTGTGCAAACATGTGGCACCTGGTCATTGAAAAGATATGACTTGGAATACATAAAGCTCCCTATTGTGTCTAATGTTATGGAAAATTAGACTGCCCTTCATTCTAAACAGCAAACCTCTGAGATTGCAATGGAGACAAACTGGGAGGGCTTTTCATACCCCTGGCTCTGAATGACCCCTTACAGATGAGGTACTTTGATCAGTGCACAAGATAGGAGGCATTTTTATCATAGATGCCGGGTGTACCTCAACCCAATGTCCTGCAACTGTTCTGTTCAATGGTACCTTGAGTTATGACAATCGTTTATGCGCTCCAAATCCTTTTACTGCACTGCTGTGCACACATTTTACATGATTGATTCCCTTTCCAATTTCATTTTCTTACAAAGATCTTCCCTACATGTTCTGAGTACTTATGGATTTTTTAAATATGATTTCTTCTATTCATTAGTTTTCTGTCTCGGGCAGGAAGGGTGCCGAGAGTGAAGCTGGAAAGCACACCCTGCCCTCAGTGATAGCTCTATTCTGTGCTGTTCTACATTCAGTATAATCAGACCACAGGCAGCAACGCGTACAGTTCTGAGCTAAGTCCCTTTTTGTGTTTCCTTTTAAATATGCATATCTCATATATTATGGATCCTTTGTTTCAAATACAGATGCCTGCTCTTTTCAGATCCAGGCTCGTTGTGCAAACTTTTACAGTTAACTAATGCTTCAGATAAAATATTTCTGTTTCTTCCACTAAAATGCATTAGGGTACAAGTCACAAGGTACTAGTGTACAAGTTTATAACCGTCTAATTTGTGATTCTGAAAGAAATTCCTACACACCATCGCTGCCATATGGTAGGGAACAAAAGGAGGCAGCAGAAGTACAAAAGGAAAAATACAAAGCAAAGTAAAGAAATCCGTGTGTCAAAACTCTTCTATTCATCATGGGTATGGACTAACATCCCACCACACATCAGGAATGCGCCTTCGCTCCTGCAGTTGTTGAAGAGGAAGTAATTCAACTGTTAGGCAAAAAACATTTTGCACTAGTTTTGGATGTAATCTTGAATTCCTTCTCCTCTCTCCCAACATCATTCACATGTTGCCTCATTGCCACACACAGCGCTCCTTCTTGTAGAAATACCTCCTCAAACAAGACACGGAAAATGTAACAGGGAGGGCAGTATGCCAAATGACTAGACTTAAAAGGATTTCTTTCAGCATACTTCAACATGATGAGGATTCATTTATATTCACCTTTCTGTCAGTAAAGCAGTTGTGAAACTGCTCATTTTGGGGCAACGTTGTTCATCCAAGTGTAGCCGTCAGAGGATGTGGTCTCACGGCTAAAGTGTCGACTTTGGAGCTGGGAAACTAAGTTTTGAGCTCGTAGTCGACTCCAAATCCTGTGATTCTGGGCAAATCGTTTATTCTCCCCGTGCCTACCAACAAAAAAAAAAATGAATGTGTCCTTGTAACCGGTGCTCATGTAAAGAGCTCCAAAACCTTTGGGTCGATTTTGCGCTATATAAATCTCCAACACTGAGCTGTGATGGCCGCCCCAGTATCTCTCGAAGATGCAGGCTGCACAAACTGCAGGATGCCTTGTCATTCTGTAAGGCTGATAGGAACTGATATTTTTAGAAGAACAAAGGGCATCACGTATGGTTAATTTCAGTGACCATGAAATGGTAGAACCTGGAAGTTTTGATAAAAAGGGGGGAAAGGATTCTACATGACACAGGATCTGTGGCAGAATCAATGCACCTGCAGGTCATTTGATGTGTCACATTGAACCAGGCCTCTAAAGGAGCTTGCTGGGCCTGTACCACCCGAATATATACGTTTACAACGCATGCTTTACATCGCATGCTATTGCAACGCGTTCCTTAGATCAACCGTTTTGTAACAGCACAAACCATTACTTCGCAAGTCATTTCAAAGACCAGCTGTAGGGGGTGCGCTGGACTTATGAATAGTATAATTTACTATTCCTACTTCAGTTTGTGCAACAGTAGGGAAGAGGTTGGATTGTAAATCCAACACCTTTTACTCCTTACAGCAAATTGTTGCAACTCCTTGCGATTTAATGGTTCGCATTGTAACAACACGGTCGCTGTAATGACCGCTTTGTAATCGCATGCAATATAAAGCATGCGATCTAAAGGCTGTTTCCCGTTCTACCCGCATGTGCAGCTCTGCTCATATCTACTCAGTGTCAGACCTAATTAAAGGTAGATTTTTTCAGAGATGAAAGAGGGACCTGTAAACAGCTTTGCATGGGTTGAATGTGTTTCTGTTTTCAGCACAAATTGATGCATCCAATACATCCGGGAAACACTCTGCACAGATTATGACATTTATCTTTCTCTAATGTGCTTGTTAAGCCTTAGCTCCTGTAGAGTTATGACCTCTGCAGTCTCTTTTACAGAGAAATTATGTGGTATTAATGGGAGTAGTTGGACAACAAGCCTTCAGAAAAAAAAGGCGGTATGAGAAGAATAAAAACTTGCTGGCCACATCTTGAGAGGTTTTGATTAGTGTGCAATGTAAAAAAGCACATTATATATCACACAAAAATATTTAATACTAAAATAGAATATAAACCAGCAATCGGTATAAGACATAATTGGTCTGATTTAGAGAAGGGTGGCAACAAAAATTCACCCAAAAAGATGGTGCATTTAACATTATGATTCATAATGTGATATCTAACAATTTATGAAACTGCAAATAGTGTAAAAGCCATCAGCGGTGCATCCTCAGCTTAGTTACATATGCTTAGTTACATGGGTAGCGTTAAGTTTGTCAATGTTAGTGGATGAACAGCTTGAACTAGAATGGTTCATCCGCCACCATGTAGGGTGGGGATACCTCTGCGAAAAATCCCTTCAGAAAGGATAGCAGACTTTCAAGAGTAGATAATATAGTGTTCATAACATGCTAAAAAAGAACACAAAATATAGTAGGAAGACTGGAGATATGGGTACTGTCTTGGGGGGGGCAATCCCAGCCTTTAGACATTCTGATGTTAAATATACCAACAGAGGTGAGCGAAGCAGGTTTACTGCAAACGTTTCCTGGCGTATTTTGACGGTGGATCAGCCACTTTAGGTGAGCACCACTACTGTACGGGTTGGAATCTTGCATTGTGTCAGATTTAGCTTCATCACTTTAGAGGAGGAAGAAAATATGCCACAATGGCTGACAGATTTACATCTGTCCAAACTCTACACAAGGGCTGAGTGGCCTGGTTCGACATTGCTTCTAGTTACTGAGACTCCTAAGAAAATAGGAACAAAAATGACACTCTGCCATTGACTGACTTTCTTTAACTTCTCTGGTCATACATGTGAGCAGGCAAAATGTGTGGACACCAGTGCAAGATAGATGAATCAAACATGGATTGGCTCTGGAGAGACAGGTCTACAAAGGTAGAATTTTCAAAAGCAATGGGTTTTAAGTATACGGGAATTATTGGCGTGCAAGCAATATTAACGTAGTAATCAATGCTTAATGACAAGATCAGTTTGTGGTGCTGGCAGGGAGGGGAGACCCTTAAAACCCCTCAAATTTTGTGTGAAGCAAGTCACACAAACACAATTAAAACACCAAGTCCTGCGCACTCAAGACAAATATGCACACAATGTGTTAAGTAAATGAAATGGCAAAGCAAAATATGTCCCACGTTGGTTCTGGAGTTAGTGTTCTCCCTTTTAATAGGTCATCAAGTAAGAGATAATACACAGCCAGCCGACACGTGTTTCGTTGTAGACATACAACAATTTCTACAACTCTTCAGGGCCCAGTTCCGGTGATAATTCCAACCCGGAAGGGTAACCAAGTTCAATTTCAATGATAGGTAAATGAATGCAGATAGCAACCCAATATCAAGCCAATATTTGGTGACTACTAAATTCGTAGCGGAACACCAGATTGCATGAGCATTAGGAAAGGCGAAAGTATTGTGCATGTGCCTCACGTATGGTATAGCAAGGAGTCAAAAGGAATGCTGGTAGGGTGTACGGGATCAACACGGGTGCGTGTCAATTTCAATTTAATGCGGCTGAATCACCCTCGCTACTCTGGCGTCCTAGTCCGGAACACCCTTGGGGGGAAATCCCAGCCTTTAAGCATTCTGATGTTAAATATACCAACAGAGGTGAGCGAAGCAGGTTTACTGCAAATGTTTTACTGGTGTCTTTTGACGGTGGATCAGCCACTTTAGGTGAGCACCACTACTGTACTGGTTGGAATCTTGAATTGTGTCAGATTTAGCTTCATCACTTTAGAGGAGGAAGAAAATATGCCACAATGGCTGACAGATTTACATCTGTCCAAACTCTACACAAGGGCTGAGTGGCCTGGTTCGACATTGCTTCTAGTTACTGAGACTCCTAAGAAAATAGGAACAAAAATGACACTCTGTCATTGACTGATTTTCTTTAACTTCTCTGGTCATACATGTGAGCAGGCAAAATGTGTGGACACCAGTGCAAGATAGATGAATCAAACATGGATTGGTGTAAGGCTCTGGAGAGACAGGTCTACAAAGGTAGAGGATGCTCCCGCAAGTGGGTGAAGGTATATCATATGTAGTGGGTATATCGGGGCATCCTGGATTGGGCGATGGGACAGGAGTAGTACCCCATTTGGCATGAGGATCATGGATGACAAGTGCCTTATTTGTGGGGGGAGGGCTGGGGGTTGGAAGGGCCAATATGGGGATTTCCATTGAAATCATGATATGGCATCCTGTGAGATAAGTTGTGCAGACATGGGTGCCTCTTGTTTGTGATGTACTACAAAAAAATTGATGAATCAACACAACTTCCAATCAAAATCTAACAATTTAGGTAGCAGTGAGATACTTAATCTGGTGGTCTCACAAGAATGATTTCCTCCCCAATTCTAATGATCAGGATGCAATATTTGACAATGCTATTAATCAAGTCAAATTCAGCTGCATGTCAATGCTATCTGGCAAGGGGAGGAAAGATAAAAAATGAGAAGGAAGACAGAGGAACAATGAGACAGGGAGTGAGACAGGGAGGCACACATGAGATGGCAGGGAGGCAGAGAGATGTTAAGAGATGTTACAGCAGGGAGGGGCACAAAGGAGGTGGGAGTGGCAAGAGACATTAAAACCAGAAGAGGCGGGGGGAGATGACTGCAGCAACAGGCATTGTGGAGAAATGGGAGTGTGATCAGAGAGGGACAATCACCGACGTGAGAAGTAGGCTGAATGCTGGCTGGAGCAAAGTGCAGACTGGAGGGATGTATAGAGGAGAAGCACAGAGAGGCAAGCGAGGGAGCAATGATGGGTAATGAGTGGAGGCACAGAGAATGAGCTTGGGGGGACCTGGGGATGAGCAGGGGACAGAAAGGATACTGTGACTTGGAGTATAGCGGGGAAGGTTAGGGCCTAAATAAAGAAAGTGCTGGTAGAGAAACTGGAAATTGAAGTGGGAAAGAGAGGGTAATAGTTAAAATTGTGCAGTTGGTGGGGCAGAGATGTGGAGTGTTTGAAACTTACAGTTGTTCAAAAACTTTCAGAAATGGCTTTATTACCTGTTGTCCCGAAGGATACACTCTCAGGGGTTTTCTAAATACTCTGTTAAGGCTGAGTGTTAGCTCTTATCTGGGTTGCAGCTATGGGGTCCATATATTTGGCCTAATGGGTCAGAGTCACAAGGGAACAGGGCGTTGTTATGACATGTATTAAGATAAACCATAGGACGTTAGAGTGACAGGGAGCAATAAAGGTATAGCATACAAACTCCCAATGCTGTGAAAATACCCAGAGTATGCTGTTCCTATCCACACTCTAGGTAAATGCCACTCGTTTACCTAGGTGACATATAGATCGTTGAAAATCTTTATATTTTGGAGCAAGAACCCTCACCCACCAACAGAGGTGGCATTGGGCAGCTCCTCATTGGGCCAGCACTGCAATGCCAGATGGGCACCTCAATGGGGGCTCTTTACTGGAGTTCTCTTTCTTTTCTGCCATTAATGAAGCTTGTTGCAGGTTAGAAGCAGATTATGAAGGTGTAGAACGATGATAAAGTGAGATTAAAGTTAACCAAGGTACCCTACCCTAAATATTTTTTTTATGAAGGCAACTATTAATGGATAAAAACAGAGTTGCATGTATAAGAAGATAATGTTCTTTGTTATTCTCTGTAACTGGTCAACTTATTCTTGCCTTTATTTAGTCGAATGATCTATGGCAATTCGCCAGGACGCAAGTAACCTAATCCACAAAAAATGGGACCTTAATTCGAATAGAGGAGTGTGCCCACATATATGAACCATCAAGTTGTGTTGAAAGTAGATAGACCTGACAATTGCAGAGATAATCCATATCTGAAATGACTGACCTAAAAAGTAAAATGAAAAACACACTTATATGTCTGAGGGAACCATTTCATGCCAGTAGAAATTACAGTCTTATTTGAATGCCAAAGACTCCTAAATTATCAAACATATAACTCCCTCCCACCATTGTGTAGCAAAACCATATATGAGTGCCAATGGTCAGTCTGTCAGTCAGAATGTCTTTATTTGATGAGCAAAAGCAATCACAAAAGTACAATAAAAACTGTATAATAAACCTCAATAACTTCTTAAACATAACATAAAATTCAATATCATGTACGCTCCATAAAATGCAGTATCATAGATGAGCATAATACACCCCAGCTAAAAACCTAGATAAATAGCAACATACCTTAATATTGTCTAACAACTGCAAATATAATAAAGCTGGTCTTACTTGCTGAAAATTCAGAGGCAAGAGTAAAGGACAAATATGCTTATGTGACAGATCTGCCTATTTCGGGCAAATCAGAACTATATGTAAAGTGTATAGTGCAGAGGACATGTCACATGTGCAAATAGAGGGGTCTAATTGATTATGCAATCCCACTAGTAGCTGAATGAACATATTCAGATGACAATATCTTAAAAACCTTCTATGCAGAACCAGCATATCCAATTTTAATTACGGTTACATTTTATTCATGGATTTCACCATCGCATAATGTGTATAAAAGTGTTTGTGCTGAGTCTAAGGTTCTACCTTCTTGGGTATGCACCTTAAATGCTCCCTTAGCCCATGCAATATCTAGTTTGGAGAATAACTCTGGTGAATTATAGAGATGGACCTTTCCCAAATCTGTCTCCGTAGCTTTTATATAACTCAGCCAGGGAATATGCAGACTGTATTCCATATTCAAACAATCTCTCAAAAGCATCCTTTTGAATTCTAACTCGCTTTTGACCCATATCGAGAACCATAAGAGTATGGGGTGTAAATGTATATAATCTGCTATAAAGCCTGCTCCCATCTCATCATGCACCATTTACGTTGGTACACTCTGCGGAATCTTTATTAATCTTCTAAAAAAATAGTTTTCAGCCACTTGTATGGAAAGGGTGGATTTATTTCCTCTGATTTCAACTCCAAAGGATACAGTTGGAACAATTATAAAGGTGTAATAAAGTCTTTATATGGCTATGACCTAGTTACCTGGAAAAGGCATCAATATTGTGTGGCGACCCTATTAAAAGACTGAATATGTGATCTCGGTAAGGGATCCCAGGTCAATTTGTCATCCAGCAAGATGCTTAAATGACAGAACTTGTCCACCTTAACTATACAGTCATCCTTTATTGCATGAGTTTTAGTTTTTGTATTTCTGGGTCCCATTATTGTAGTATATGATTTGACGTAACATCATAAAATTGACATAAAAATAATTGTAAACCATTGGCTGTACGTGTGATAAGAGCAGAGTCATCCGCGTACTGGAGGGCAGGGACCATTCTTTACCCTACCTTCAATACGTCTTTACAATGTTCCCTTAAAAACTGATCTAATTGATTAATATATAAGATAAAAAGCATGGGGGCTAGTATGCAGCCCTCCCAGACTCCCTTCCCTAACTGAAAGTGCACTGTGCATTCCCTTGATGTGAGGGCCCCTATCTTATGGAGGCTTCAAGCCCTGTGTCCAAATTGTGCAGAGAGGCCACAAGGGTTTCATCCGTCCCCCTGCCCACAGTTTAGATCTCACCACTGTGTCAAATGCTGTGTTGAGGTCCATGAAGGCTACATGTATGCTTTCCCTTTTGGCCACTGTGTATTTATTGACTAAAAGATATACATTCAAATTTTGTGCCAATGGTCGAATACCCATCACACCAAACAAACGTGTGCCAAATAATATAGCAGAAAATAGCTTTTTTATTTTAGCTAATCCCCACTAGCACTAGACCTCTCAGGATTCACAGGATCATGAAAAACCACTCACTTATTGTTTTTTTGAGCAGGGCGATATTATTTTAAATGAATAAATAACATTCTTTGTTCGCAGCATGTCCATACCTGAACAACCCTTCAATTACTCATGAACACATTGGTGGACACTGCCCGTCTCCTACCCTGATCCTGATCACCCTGGGGCACATGGGCATGTTGTATTAGTACCTGGAAAGTCAATGAGACACGTCCATGTGTTAAAGACATGATTGTGTCACAGTGACCAGGCAGCAAAATACCAAATTGGACTAAGGCACAGTGGCTCAATCTCGGCGCCATATTAGAAGGAGATTCTCACTAAGTCAGAGATACAATAGGGTAATATATGTTATTAAGAAAGTAAAAATATGAAATGAGCGCCCTTCGTCAGCCAATATTTAAAGGCTATGCCAATTTTTTTATTTATCGTGACACAGCTGGCAGATGGATATTTAAATAGTGATTAAATCTAAACATTGCAAAGGTATAAAAAATAACTACCGTCATAGGCACAGCTTCTTACTTAGTCGAGCATGCAACAGGCAATACATGGTATTAGAAGGGTGTCCCAGGAAAATATTAGAAAATGAGCACCCTTCATCAGAAAGAGCACGTACATTGTTTTCAATATTTTCCTGTGACAACTGGCGAATCAATAGTATTAAAATATTGGCAAGGATTACAAAAAGATATGTACTGTCCAAGGCATTGTCAAAGCAGAGGCGTACCAAAAATAGAGATCATTTATATAGCAGTTCCCTCCACAGGATATAATAATTTAACACATTAATATGGGTTTTGGAATGGAACAACCACCTCTGTTTTCTTTTTAACAGGGATGCTTTGTCACCAGTTGTTACTGCCTCCAGGATAGTCCACTCCATGTCATCAGGGGTATAATCCTTTGCCAATAAATGTACACTTATCTTTGTAGTAATTCATTTACCTCTAATACCACTTCTGTGTTCATTGATGCGCATCTTTGCTGCCCTAGTTGTTATTCTTACGGAACTTAATCTGCAGGGACATGTGATCAAATAAATACAACTCTTTGTGTATCAATGTATATATTTTTTATTTTTACTTTATTATTACATTTGTATTGCTTTTGCTTGTGGAGTTTCGTGTGATAGCAGGACCTAGATGTGAGTTTAGGGCAGCTTTCATCTTTATCATTTCCTGTCTCCCACCAATGCTGTTGTAAATTGCTTTTGAAGTGGCCTTTGTTTATCTGACACTGCTTTTTCACACCATACCAGCAGCTCACATAATCTCTGAATATATGTTCACGAGGGTGCTTTATCTTTGCACCCAACAATGGCATTCCTTCTTTCTGTCCTCTTCCTTTCCTCTTTCATTTCTTTCTTTCACTTGTTCCTTCTTTCTTTCCCATTGTACTTATTTCCTCTTTATTTCATGTATTCCTTTATTCCTTATTTCTTCCTCTTTAACCAACCAACCTACCTTCCTTCCTTCCTTCCTCTTCCTCTTCCTTCTCCTTCTGCTTCTCCATCTCCTTCTCCTTCTCCTTCCCCTTTCCCTCTTTCCTTCCTTCTTTTTTTCTTTTTTACTTTCCTTCCATCCTTCTTCCCCTTTCCTTCCTTCCCTCTCTCCTTCCATTCCTACTTTGTTTCCTCCTTCTCTCCCGTTCTACTTTTTTTTTTCTTTCTTCTTCCTCCTCACTCCTTTCCTCTCTCCCACTCCCTCCTTGCTTCCTTCCTTTCCTCACTTTTCCTTTTCATCAATTTTCCCTTCCATGGCATTTCCCTTCCCTCCCTCCCTTGCTCCTTCCTTCCCTCACTCCTTCATTCTTAGCCAAAACCTTTTGATTTTTACTAAAATGTTGTGTATAGCATAGTGCTTATACGGGTTTTCAGCCACATGTTCTCAATTAGCCTGTGGTTATTTCATTTTTATTTTACATCCACCCACTCCAGGATGCATCAAGTGGCAATGTGGATGCCCACTTCAGCCAGTGGCTGACTTCACTATGAGTTACAGCTTGCTGCCATTTCACAAAGAACACAACGACACACAAAGTAGTTTCCTTCAGTGACAGCGAGAACTATGGCAATGCTTTCTTTTTTAGACCAAAACAACATTTTTGCATTTAGCCCAACATGTGTTGTAGATTGATGAGAACCTGTCAGCTTCCCGAACAATAACGTTTTGCAAAACCATGACAAAAAAATATATAAATCCAAAAAGGCCGGCAGACAACTCCACACCTGTTGGCTTTGCCAGTGCCTGTTTTCTACATTACTACGCCGCATCAAATACTGTGGAGAAAATCTCCTGTCATATAGAAATACAACTCTCCATGTCACTTATCCTTGTTTACTCTGTGACTGGGCGATTGATACATAATTTATTAGTTGCCCTGAAACTTTTAGAAACCCAGATTTAGTGTTGAATGTTAGGTGGTGGGCACATTTATTTAGTCAATTAAGATGTGCTTCGTGTAGTATGCTTTTTACAGCATCTTATGTTTGGCCAATTCAGCAGTAGAAGCCAACAGGGAGTTTAATCCATCTCAATCAATGGCACTTTCACCTGGAGATCATCACAACAGCCTGCAGGTGGGCTGCAGGTGGAAGTGTGCAATTCACTTTAACCTTCAGCTCAAGCTGAGGGAACTGAGAACAGGGGCTGCAGGCTAAATTGTCTTCATAATATTTGCTTTAATAACCACCATGTTAAACATTAAAAAAAGCCCTCCTAATGTTGGTATACCAGCAACTACGTGGAATAAAATTGTTTTAGCTGCAGTGCTTGCTGCCAGGTACTGTAGCGTCATAGGGCTGTGATTAACATACTTTAATATTATTTGACTTGTGGGAATCAATTTATCTTCCTAGGATTGATTAATGTGACATGCAGTCACTGACATATGTCAGAATTAGGTACAATACCCGATTAGTTATTTTAACAAATATTATCCATCACAAATTTACTTTCGGAGAGCTGTTTTTATGGTGCTTTATGTAGCAGCTCTAAAACAACGGATTATCTGAAGGAGTGTGCGTTTTATTTGCGCTACTTAACCTTTATTAATTTTCAGAGAGGGTAGACTATGTGGTATGCTTTTATCATTAATTGTTTGCTTCTTTTTAGGTGTCACTGCTCCTGTACCAAAGACTTATCTGAGTGACTAATTATGATGTATAATTAGTTTACTTCATTTGCTCGATGGTAAGGTGACTATATACAATCCTTGCTCCTATTTAATGTTATTTGCTCATCTGTTGTGAGACAGTTTTTCTGGGTTGTGTGATGGGAAAGAGAAAGACTGGGCCCTCTACACCGTCTGTAAACAACAAACGAAGAGATGCCTCCCAGACCATGGATTGAAGGTTGTTTACATCAAGATGGAACATAAGTGGTGTTTCCCTTGAGGTCTATAAATTGACTTTCTTTTCTTTGATAATTTTAGCTATAGCATGCACCCCTAGATATTGCTCTTGTGAGTTTGAAATAATTCACATATTTCTTTTTCGTAGGTTATGACTTTTCTCCTTTTTGCTTATTATTTAGAAATGTGTTTCGCCAAAAAAGACAATCTGTACATTTGAAAATATTATGACAGAAGACAAAGTACTTAAACAATCTTACATAAAAACATTAAATGACATCATTACATGACACCTATAGAACATTTGATCAAACGAATGGACTACTAAAAAGACATAGCTGACATGACACCATTTAGTTAATACATACAAAACATGTTTTCGAGCCAAAAGATAACAATGTTGATACCTCAACCAAATTGAAACTAAGACATGAGTCATGAATGAAATAACTTGGCATATATGGTGTCCTAAGAACTTGTTGATATGGAGACCTTGGCTGCTTAGGTCCTCCCTATTGGTAATGGATCCCACTACTAATAGGCCTTATAGGATCAGAGCATGAGTGATATGACAGGATGGAATAACAGATTCCATCTCGTATGGTGCACTGCCACTATGCACTTGATGCGTCAATGTATGATCACTCTTGGCCCCGGTAGTGTTTGCACCAATGCATTTCTGTCTTCAGTTGTGGGCCTTTGCAGTTGTTTCAGGAAAGGTCTTCTTCAGGGCAGGTGATTATGAGGACAGATATTCCAATCGTAATAGGCACTGTCTATCTTGAGTCAGTGTATATAGTCTGTGTTCTTGGGCGGATCAAAACAGTGGATCCTGCGCTAACGGTGGACCCTTCTGAAGTTTGTGGACAGAGGACCTTTCTGTGGCTTCAGTCCTGGAGCCTGATTCCTTGAGCTGGAGCTTTTCTCAAGCTTGTCTTGCATTTTAGGCTTCTGCCGCAGCGGTGTACCTGGTGTTCTGGTGTCAGCTATGTCTTTTTAGTAGTCATTTGTTTGATCAAACTTTCTATAGGTGATCATGTAATGTTTTTATGTAAGATTTATTTAAGTACTTTGTCTTTTGTCATCATGTTTTCAAATCTACAGATCGTCTTTTTTTGAAAAAATACATTCTAAATAATAATCAACAAGGAAAAAAGTCATAACCTACAAAAACAATTTATGTGAATTATTTCAAACTCACAAAAGCAATACCTTGGGGTGAATGCTTTAGCTAAAATTGTCAAAGAAAAGGAAGTCAATTTATAGACCTAAAGGGGAATACCACTTAGGTTCCATCTTGATGTAAATAACCTTCAATCCATGGTCTGGGAGGCATCTCTTCCTTTGTTGTTTGCACTGATTCCAGCCTCCCCAGCCCTCAATTGAATCACTCCCCAATCTTCTGTCTGTGGCAACCAGTTTCACATCTATCAATAGTTTTTTAGACAAAGCTGTGGGGGTCATAACCAAAGAAATTGACTTGGTAGAGGGGTGTTAAACAATGAATCCAACTAACCCCCTATTTCCACCATGGGCATGGCACCTGATCTATCTTCTGCTGTGCAGCCGGCCCTGCCACCTCCCTTGGACAAAGCAGTTTCACTGCTTACTGAGATAGCCTTGGGTTCATCGATGCAGGAGTCAGTTCTTGGTTCCAGCCCTGCTCCTAAACTTAAGCGCAAAACCAGAAATGCGCCACCACCAGTGAGGGGAGGCCAAATGGTCAGGATCCTGACCCTTCCTTAGTTCCAGGAGGCAGAACCTGTGTTTCCTCAAGTGTGCCTACTTGGGCCCTACTCTGGACACTACTGACTTACACCCTTGAAACTTATTTTGATCCTCGATTTGCCAGACATGATAAAATTGAAACTGAAATCTCAAAAATTTCCCACCGTAGCACCCTCTATACCATGTTTGACAGGGGCAAGAGCAGTTCCAGGCACTAATGAACTTGGGTCACGATTAGCCTCTGGTGTTTTACTTGAAGAGTGGACGTCTGCTGCTACACTTTATGAATGTGCAACGGGTCAGAAGAGCAACCAGGATTTTTATGCTCCCAGGCCAACCATGAATCTTATTTCCGGCAACAAGAGCATTCTACCTTGTCAACCTACCACCTGTGTTGTTCTTTTTTTGTTGTTTTGGAATACATACCTGGCTTGGATAACTCTCCTAATAAGACCTGAGATCAACCCACATTGGTTATCCTGCCACTCTAACTTTTTCATGAAAGACTATTCCAGCATCATAATGGTGAAACGTGTGGAATGGATTGGCCTTTTGGAGAAATCTATTCACGGGGACCGTGCTATTATTAATTTTAGCAAAATGAATTCTGAATCATTATCATCGGCCACCAAGCAATGGGGCTGTTATGTTTGTCCTTTAAGTTTTTTTTGTAGGCACTTGAAAGACTATATGTATTCTCTACCTGCCCTGCTCTCTCAACTCGCACCACAGAGGCCTAATTCGAGTATCCCATGTCACAACAGGTTTTTACCACCAGGAGTTGTCAATGAGTTGGACTTCTGAGATGGCAGTCCCCCTCAAGATTCCGGTCTCGTCATCTTCCAGTATCTCTATAGATCCAATTTTTTTGACCACCAATCTAATTTCCTGGAACCTTACTGGCATGGTGTCAAAGCTGTCTTGCATAGACTGGTGCCTTTTCATAGACACGTAGGAAATGAGTATTTTTCAGGAGGCTTGGGCTCTGTCCCCATAGTTTTTTCTGGGTTAATCTGTGGATGATTCCCCGGCTATTTCAAGGCAGGTTTATGAGGTGTTTGCTATTGATTTAGAGGCAGTACAGGCTGAGGGTTTGAACTTGTTGCATGCTGACTCCTTGAGTAGAATTAGTGACATCAACAACACTAGGTTATCCTCCCTTAGATGCCTGTTCTTGGTGAAATGTAGGGCTTTGCTTAAGAGGGAGAAAAAGGGCCCCTGGCATTCTAAATCTTGCAAATCTCTGTGGTGAGCCCTGTCCATCGTTATTAAAGATGGAAACAGAAATTCAATACATACAGCTAGGTCTTCTTATAAAGCTATTGTACAACATGCCAAGAGAGATTGGGTGCTAGCTAACTGCGATGCTAAGTTAACTGCTTTCAAGGGAAAA
Organism: Lissotriton vulgaris; assembly: GCF_964263255.1. Classification (NCBI taxonomy): domain Eukaryota; kingdom Metazoa; phylum Chordata; class Amphibia; order Caudata; family Salamandridae; genus Lissotriton; species Lissotriton vulgaris. Next base: position 914,246,740 of record NC_141689.1, read on the forward strand.
GATCACAGTTCCTTTTGGTGTATTGTAGCAAACAGTAACTCTGATTTCAAATCGCTTATTGATAGCAGCATCTATGCAGTTACCTGGGTTGACCATTTTTATAAACTTTATTTTTTGATACAAGTATGGATCCCCCTGGGTGTAAGAATAGTGGTGCTCTTCTTGCTGTTAGTAATGGCATCATAGTTAGTGTTTCCCCAGGTGTCACCAATCCAGGAAGGGGTGCCCCAGAAGCTTGGCCAATTTCCATCGATGAAGTCAATAAAGAAGTTGATTGGATCTATACCAACAAAGCACCCAGTCAAGATAATATTCATAGGGACCTCTTTAAGGCTGAGAAGGGTATCTTGAAGCCTTATCTTTTTTTTAACTGCATAATAAGTGGATACCCCATGCCTCCATCATGGCCTGGGGCTGAGATCATTACAGTATTCAAAAAGAGTTCAAGGGCACTCCCTTCTAATTATAGGCCCATTAGCCTCATTGATAGCTCCAAGAAATCTTTCAGTTCCATTATACTAAAAGACTGCAGGGTTAAATGGCAAATGTGGGACTGCTGACCCCATTGCAAGCTGGTTTTAGGGATAGCATTAGCACCATAGACCAGGTGTTTCACCTCAAATTGATTTATCAAGTCAAGTCAAGTCAAAGATGCTTTATTCGAGTTTTTCTCATAAAAGCAAATACAATCACAAATATAAAAACATCGCTACAAAAAGCACCAATACCTTCAAAAACCGTTAATACATATATAAAATTTTCACAGGATATACAGATAAAATAAAATACAGACAATCCCTGAAAGCAATAAAAGCAATTACAATTAGTTGCCTAAAACCCTCTGTCTGATAGTCCATGCCCATCCAAGATATTTAGCTGTAGCTATGACTAAAGGCAACAAAGTGCAAGTGCAAATAATTCTTAAGGCTACATCACTTCTAGTAGTACCTAGGTTTTTGCACACTGGTGTTAACCAAATACGCCTGGGTTCAGCATAGGATTTGCAAGCAAACAGGAAATGGCCAATTGTTTCCTTGTTTGCTCCACAGGCTGGACAATTGCTATTGGTTGTACCCCCCCCCCCCCACCTGCCTGTTAAAGACCTAAGGGGGAGAGCACCAGCTCTAGTTCTGAAAAAAGAGCTTCCTGTCCCTGGGCGAGGTTATAGTATCCCAATATAGTTCTAGGCTGGGGTACAATTTAGCTTCTAAAAAACCTTCTGTCATAAAACCAGAGTTGGTGGCTCTCCAGTTCCGGGTAGCCACATATTCCCAATACATTTCTTTTAAGGCTTTTTTACTTGGGAATGGGACACCTGCCCAGAGTGGTTGGAGACCAAGATCACCCAGCATGGTTCTAAGGACTTTTAGCCAGCCTATTTTGTGGAACACATCCGCTTTAATTATAGCTCGAAATCCCTCTGCATAATAATGAAGCTCAGGAGTAGTCCAGAGCCTCCTCCAGTATAGAATTGGGCGGAGCCTAGCTAGATCTACTACAGCCTTTCTACCTAAATCATACCTAAGTGGGAGTAAAGGAGTACTTTTGGGGAGACCTGTGATTGCCCTGAGAAACTTGTTTTCTGATATTTGTAATGGCCCAAGCTTCTCAAAGCCTCACAACTCGGCACCATATAGTGCAGAGCCAGGGGCTTTGGCCTCGTAGACCTTCTGAACTGGCTTAACTGGTTTAGTCCTAGATTTTCTATGCTCTGAGGCAAGAGCACCGGCAATTGTCTATGCCTTAAGACTGCAGTATTTATGTGCTGAGACCATTTCATATCATCTGTTATAAAAATACCTAGATACATAAAAGCCTTGACTATCTCTAGAGGGCGATCGTTCATACTCAGCTTTGATCTGAATCATCGATGGGGATTACAGGCCATTAGTTTGGTTTTCGCCACATTGACTTCTAAACCATGCTCCCCACAAAAGTTATCAAAGATGAGTAATGCACGCTGCAGGCCGCTTGGAGTCTTAGATAAAATCAGGGTATCGTCGGCAAACATTAAAATCGGTATCTTAGTACCAGCTAAAAAGGGGGCATCCACATTTGCAGACAACATGCGAGTAACTAACTACACCGTTAATAAACAGGGAAAAAAGTATGGGAGCCACTGAGCATCCTTGCCGGACTCCCCGCTCCACTGGGAAGTCTGTGGTGACTACGCCACGCCCCCCCCCCCCCCCCCCCCACTGGATCTTGGCAAAATTTGCTTCATGCAGTCGCATTATCATTGTCAGTAGATCTTCCGGTAGACCCAGGTTCCTCAGTACTGACCACAGTTTAGTCCTCGGCACCAGGTCGAAGGCAGCCAGCAAGTCGACAAAAGCTGCGTACAGGCTGCCCTCGCCCAGCAACACAGTTCTCCACTGCAGTAGGGTAAATCGGAATACCTGGTCCATCGTACTAGTGCACTTCCGAAACCCAGCCGGGAAACGGAGACAGGACATTGTTCTCCTCCACCAACGTCAAAAGCTTATTGACAACCATCCTCCCCACCACCTTTTGGATGGTGTCAATTAGGCTTATAGGCCTATAGTTCCCGGGTTTAGATCGATCTCCCTTCTTGAATACAGGTATTATGATTGCACCTTGCCAGGATGTCAGAATTTATCAGAAATATGTCACTCTGAGGGGAGGACAACTTTGCATTGTACTTATGGTCCCCCTTTGACCTTGCACCCAGGGCTTCCTTTTGGAAGGCTATGGCAGAAGTGGGTGCTCTGAAATGCCTCTTTTCTGTTATTATCACGCACCACTCCAATAATTTTTCCCAGGTTATATGTGTCCCCAGGCCAAACTGACTGTCCTCATTCCAGTTACACAGGGTGTGAGGCATGGGTGAATCCTAGCCCCAGCCCTCTTTCTCTTTTACATCAATGATTTAGTACCTTAGCTTGAGTTGCGTGATGGCAATGCCCCATGTCTTGCTGATAAGAAGGTCTAGACCCTCTTGTTTGCGGACGATACACTTCGGATGTCCAAATCCCCTTCAGAAGGTTTTGGACCAATTTGGAACGCAAACAGAGAGGGTGGTGGTTAATCTCAGCAAGACCAAGTATATGGCCTTCAACCCATGTTTATAAGCCTGTTTATGCCAGCCCTACATGGTGTCCCTTTGTAGAGAGCTCATATATTTGAATACCTAGACATCTCAATTACAGAACAGTTTGGATACCATGCATCTAAGAGAGTACACTTAATATGGAGCAATACACAGGGAATATTATAGGGCCTCATCAAGGCTCCCCCTTTTTTTCTAGTATATCTCCAATTCCAAATTTACAATCTTCAAACTCTTTGGGCAACTCCCTCCTGAGGGGAACTTTGGGGCCACATGGATGTCAGAAGTTTGGAAAAAGTTGAAATTGGTTCCTGGGACTTTTCACTAGTCTCCCTGTTAGTACCCATCTAATCCCCCTGCAATTTGATGTGTGTCTCAGACCTTTCCCTGATAAAGTGGGTCTTAGACCAATTTTGTATCGGCATAGGATTTAGGTGACCACAGAATTATTGCCATACCAGCAGGGCATGGAAGATGTCATGAGGCTGCCTGGGGCCTCCATAATTCTGTGGCTTATGTTTGTTTAATGACGATTGAGTCAGATGGAGTGTGGAAACCTTTGGTCTATCCCAAAGAAAGCTACAGGGCATTCGTAAGAGGCACTCAAGCATTTATATCGGCAATATATAGACAATTTGTTTCTGTTTTTTGCCAGCGTGGGTTACCTCACCACCGCCTTTCTTGACCACAAAGATGGTTATGTTGCAAAAGGAAATTTAAATGAGATTGAGCCTCCCCTAGCCAATTTTTATATATGAAATTTCTGTTTGAGACCCTGCTTCTATTGTCAGTCACAGTTAGGGGATGCATGCATCCAATGTAATCAAGGTCCTAACTAAAACTACCATCTTACATCTATCTATCTATCTATCTATCTATCTATCTATCTATCTATCTATCTATCTATCTATCTATCTATCTATATATATATATATATATATATATAATATATATATATATATATATATATAAATATATAGGTATATACGTAGATAACTAAAACTACCATCTTACATCTATCTATCTATCTATCTATCTATCTATCTATCTATCTATCTATCTATATAATATATATATATATATATATATATATATAAATATATAGGTATATACGTAGATATACATATATAAATAAAAAGGTACATGAGCTGGTTTTAGGGTTCCATCGTGTAGTTTATTCTTCACCCAAATTAATACAGGCAAGTGTCCACCTCAGACGCGTTTCGATCGCCCCCGCGATCTTGATCACCTGTAAATATATATATATATGTGTGTATTACCTACTGGCGGTTGCCAGAAGGTATTTATAGTTAGGACCGAGTTCCCATAGGAAAAGTGTTTTTTGTTTTGCTAATAACTTTGGCACCTTTGACCGCTCCTCACAAAAGTTTCAAAACTAGTCTGCCATGCACTTCAGCTGCTGTTTGAAAAGTTTCCGGGTGATTCTTAAAGTGGGGCTGAGAAAACGGGTGGGTCCAAAACACGTATTCCCAATGCAATTTGCCATAGAAATTTTAGAAACAACTACAACCCATACCGCTAAATGGAATGATGCCCAATTTGAAAGAAAGCTAGATCTTGATCCAGAAAGAGTGCTTTTTGTATTTTGTTGTAAACCTGTTCAGTAGTTTTGAAATTATTGAAGAATAAGGATGGATCCGTGAATCCATGTGTCAACAGAAATGCCATGATTGGCTGCCACCACTTCAACCAGGACGTGGTGGCAGCCATTTTGGGATTCAGGCTCAGCCAAGTCACAAAAAAAAAGAGACAAAAGGGGGCATGGTAGGCATACCTGACCCCCTAGACCTGGAAGTGGGGTCCCGGAACAGTTACCAAAAAAAAATTGACAGAGTATCTCGCCATACTTCAAGGATGCTTATCAAGTCATCAAGGAGTCTTAGTGTGTATGTATATATAAAATACAATCAAATTAATCAAACATATAAAAAATCATCAATACCCTCATCAAAACTTTTATAAAATAAATAAATTATTTTGTATGATCATCATCATATAAAAATACATTCAATACAAAATTACATACATTTAAATAACAAGAATATACAAATTCAAACGCCCATAGAACTCTCACACATTAATTCAACAGGTATTCTCACACATATCAACAACCTACAGATAAACAAAACAACAATAAAACAGAAACCAATACTTAACACAGTGCACTTATGGACAAACAAAAAACACAAATATTTTACATACACATATGTACCAAATATATATTTTTAAATAAAACATTATTGAATTACATTGTATACATTGTAATAATCAAGTCTTGTTATCTAGGAATGTGCCTGTCCCACCTAGGACCAAAAATGTGTTTTCATAAAACATTTACCACAAATTTGTGGAGGATCTTTGGCCAAATAAATAAAAACAAGCGTGGTCTCCCAAGCTTGTTTTCTTTAAACCCTCCGCTGGGTGGGCCAGGTCCCCGGAAGAAGGGAGGCATATGTGACCCCCTTCCTGGGCTGATTTTGGCCCCAGGAATTCCATCACCTGGGGTCTGCCTTGTGAAAATTATGGCCACAGGGACCCCATTCCCTGGGGCCCGGACATAGTGGAAAAGGTGAGGTTGGAACCACAGCCACACTCCCCGGGCTCATTTTGGCCTTGGGGACCACATCCCCTGGCCGCATCTACATGGGGGCGGGCCTGCACTGCCCCTTCCCTCAACCAGAAATGGCCCTAGGCATCCCATTCCCCATCGCCGTCTCATGCTATGTCCTGGGGTGCCCACCTCTAGAACATGGAGCCGACACGCAGGACACAGTGCTTTTCCATGCATGCCCTTGCCATTCACTGCGAATTACCTCCTATATTACATCACTTAGGACATGTTCTATGAATCATTGATAACATCACTGCTACATCTGAAATGACATCTTTGATGACAAACCTGTGTATGGCGGGTGTATGAGTTATATTTAACATATAGCAGGAGTAATAGCTACTAGAGATAACTATAACTGTTGAATTGCAGTGTCTATTTAGTTTAAAATGTTACGTTGGCACTAAAATTTTCATCTAACTATAACGCCACTTTAACCTTTTTTCAGTCAAAAAAATATATGTACATATAAGCTAGATCTAAGTCCAGAAAGAAAGCTTTTTGTCTTCTGGTGTGAACCCGTTCAGTTACTTTAGAGCAAATAATGCTCATAAACTATGTAGAGCTAGTGATTAGAAAGTCCTGCCGATCCCGGCAGATCTCAAACTGAGATCTGATTGGCTACCACCACCTCAACCAGGAAGTAGTGGCAACCTTCTTAGGATTTGGGACTCTGTCATGAGTCCTGAGAAAGTAACAAAAAAAAGACACAAGAAGGATGGGTAGTAATACCCTCGGGCCAAAGACGTTTTAAAAAATATATATACACTGCTAATTACCTCACATATTACTTCACTCATGACATCTCATCATTGATAATATCACTTCATTTGCAGTGAAATTATTGAAGAGAAAATTGTGCCTGTGGTGGCATGTGTTATAGTTACCTTAGGGCAAGAATTATAGTTACTTGAGATAGTTCTACCTCAACCTGGTGAATTTCTGAGGTATTTATAGTTTAAAATGTTACTTTTTACTGAACATTTTACCTAACTATAACGCAACTTTAACCTTTTGTTTGTTCAGTGAACATATACACACATAATAATAATAATAATAATAATATGAAATTTATAATGCGCTCAGCTTACCCGGGGGCATCCCGGCGCAACAGACCAGAAGGAGAGACTAAGCTAATCACTACTATGGAAACAAGTGGGTCTTAAGAAGTTTCCTGAATGGTAGGATCTTGGGCTCTGAGCGAATCTTGAGGGGCAGAGAGTTCCAAAGAGAGGCCACTTGTACAGAGAAACGCCTGCCCCCAGAACGAGCTCTTCTTACTCTCGCTAACTGCAAAAGGTGTTTTTGGTCCGAGCGCAGCAGACGTGGGGGTTTGTAAGGACGGGCCATGTTAGCAAGGATGGGGGGGCCTTTGCCATGTAAAATTTTGTGGGCTGTACATAGCGCTTTAAATTTCACCCGCTCCTTCACGGGGAGCCAGTGAAGCGCTTTGAGGGCCGGAGCAGCAGACTGCCTTCTGGGAACATCCATAAGGACTCTCGCAGCTGCGTTTTGCACCTGTTGGAGGGTTTTGAAGGTCGTTTCGGGAGCACCGAGAAACAGCGCGTTCCCATAATCGAGCCTCGATAGAATCAGGCCACGTATCAACAGCTTCCTTGCTGGATCAGGAAGCAAAGGTAGCACCTTTCGAGCTGATCTCAGTAAACCAAAGCAAACCCCTGCGGTCTTCCTGGCATGAGTCCTGAAGGACAGGTCTTCTTCCAACCATACTCCCAAGGACTTGATCTCCTTCTTGGGGGATGGTGGGTCACCAAGAGACCGGGGCCAGCAGCTCGCAATAATGGAGGGGCTGGAATTGCCCAGGAGCATCAGCTCGGTTTTACCTCCATTAAGCTTTAAAGCGGAGATAGACATCCAACGATAAACATTGGCAAGGCAGTCGTGTAACACCTCAGGTTGTTCCGTCAGCTGAGTGAGGCCCACCACCAGCTGAGTATCATCAGCGTAACTGATGATCTTCACCCCCGAAGGGGCGACCACTCTTTCAAGTGGAGTCATATATATATTAAATAGGGTAGGGCTCAGTGATGAGCCCTGCGGGACTCCACATTGAAGGGGGATTAGGGCAGATTGCTCTGACCCTTCCCAGACTTGGTAGAAACGGTCAGAGAGAAAAGATCCCAACCATTTCAAGGCCGTCCCTGAGACACCTACCTCTGACAGACGTTGGAGGAGCACCTGGTGACTCACGGTGTCAAAGGCAGCACTCAAGTCCAGGAGGATCACTGCCACTGACCCTCCTGTATCTAGAGTGCTCCTTGCCTCCTCCACTACTGCCAGCAAGGCAGTGTCTGTTCCATGGCCGGGGCGGAAACCAGTCTGGGAATCTCCTAGCAGGTGGTTAGACTCAAGATGGTGAGAGAGCTGACGGTTGACCAACTTCTCTGCAATTTTAGAAAATCCAGGCAGAAGTGAAATTGGCCTGAAGTTGGTCAAATTGGATGAATCCAGTCCTGGTTTTTTCAATAGGGCTTTCACCACAGCTTTTTTCCATCTCTGGGGCACTGTGCCCTGAGCGAGTGAAAGATTCAAGAGATCAGTCAGAGGAGTTGACAAGGTGTTAGCCACGAGCTTAAGATGTTTTATGGGAACTGGGTCACTCGGGGAGCCACTCTTCATCTCCAACAGGACTTTTATCACCTCCTCTTCCGAGAAGGGGCCCAAAGATGCTAGCTCAGTCGAACGACTTGTGAGGCTAGTAACCGGTTCATGGCTTTGAGGAATAGTGGGTAAGGAGGATAAGATGTTCTCTATTTTTGAATGGAAGAAGCTGGCCAGTTCCTCACATTTTTCTTTGGGATTATCATGCAACACTGGAGGGACCGGGGCATTCAGAAGTTCCTTGAAGATTTTAAACGATTCTCCAGAAGAATTGCTTGCTCTCTCAATCCTGTCGCTAAAGAAAATCTTTTTTGCGTCCTTCAGTGCGCTTTTATATTTCCTCAACTCCCTTTTGTAGTTGGCCCGGCTTTCTTCCGTCTGCTCTCTCCTCCAAGCACGTTCAAGCCTTTTACAAGAGGTTCTGATGCACCTAAGTTCGGGGGTATACCAGGGGGCAGAGCCAATTCTTCTGTCCCTGACAAGCCTCCTTTTATTCGGGATCAGTAAGTCCAGAGAGTTAGTCAGCCATTCGCCCAAGAGCTGATCAGCGATGTTGGGGTCATCTACGGGGTGAGGACAGGTTCTAGCTAGTTCTTCCGCCCAACTGTCCACCGGGAGCTTCGACCAAAGTCGTTCCACAATATGTTGTCTTGGTGCGGGGTCTCTCCGGTTCCCCATCAACCAGCTAAACGGAATGAGATGGTGATCGGTCCAGGGGAGAGACAACATCTGGAGAGCCTGTAGGTTCGCAGAATTAGCAAAAACCGCATCAAGCTGATGACCTCTAATATGAGTAGCTCCCATATTAACGAGATGTAGGTCCAGTGCCCCGAGCGAACTTAAAAAATCCCTTGCTACTACGTCATTGGGGTCGTCAAAATGAAAGTTGAAGTCCCCAAGAATGACAAAGTTGGACGAGGCAGCAGCCAGTGGGATAACAGCCTCCATGAAAGAATCCACAAAGTTCCCTAGCGTAGCGGGAGGCCGATACACAAGGAGGCCAGAGATAGAGACAGTAGAGGAGACGCGAAGGGTAAACTGACAACTTTCAGCGTTGTTGATGCCGCAGTCTACTGCTTTGCATAGGAATGTGTCTCTGTAGACAATGGCCACTCCACCCCCTCTCCCATCCGGCCTATCAAGATGGAACATGAGGTATCCCGAGGGGAGAGCGTTGACAATGTCGGGGTCGGAGCCTGTGGTCAGCCACGTTTCCGTCAGGAATAAGACATCCAGACTATGGTCCAAAAGGAGGGAGTGAACCTCCGTGGCATGACAAGGCAGTGATCTGCAATTAAGCAGAGCCATAGTCCGTGAGTCAAGGTCCTTGCGAGTGTTATGCGGGTGACAGGCAAGACAATGTTTAAATGCGGAACCCTCAGTCCAGTAGTAGCAACAGCTGGGGTGTCTGGCCGTGCGTAGAGCAAGCAGTGTGTCCCGCGAATACCTGTGAAAGGGGGTCCGAGGGCTAGAAGAGTTAAGCAGAGTGGTATGCCCTAGGCCCGTCTGGGCCCGGACGGGCACAGACGGGCTAGTCTTTGGCGTGTCTTCGGCGTGCTGAAGGTGTGCCCGCTGCGCTCGACCGCTGCGCTGTCGAGTTGTGAGCATGGTAATGAGGTGGAGGAGGAGTGGGCGTGGCTAAGAGCGATGGGCGTGGCCCCAAGTCACGTGGGAGCTTGACGCTGCAAGGGATATTGATCTTTCCTTTCAGGCGCTCGCTCTCTAAGCAATGAGCAGTTTTAAAATAACACAGAACACGAGTGTGCAGTCACAAGAAATAAAAGCAGTTTACACAAGAGTAAACCCCGGCTTCCGCCTCAGGCTCCTATCAGGTCAGCACCGGCTGATTGCTCAGCCCGGCGTTTTGTACTTCCTGGGGGGGCGTGGCTAAGAGCGATGGGCGTGGCCCCAAGTCACGTGGGAGCTTGACGCTGCAAGGGATATTGATCTTCCCTTTCAGGCGCTCGCTCTCTAAGCAATGAGCAGTTTTAAAATAACACAGAACACGAGTGTGCAGTCACAAGAATAAAAGCAGTTTACACAAGAGTAAACCCCGGCTTCCGCCTCAGGGTCCTATCAGGTCAGCACCGGCTGCTTGCTCAGCCCGGCGTTTTGTACTTCCTGGGGGGGCGTGGCTAAGAGCGATGGGCGTGGCCCCAAGTCACGTGGGAGCATACACACACACACCCCAATCCTTTTCATTGAATGCTCTTCATGTGGAACCATGCACGTGTTAGCCAGAGGTGAAAAGAAACTGAGCGTTGCACAATATTGATGAGGCAAAATGTGGCAACGCATAAAATCATTTTCCAGAAGCAATCAAATGGAAAATTGCATTAGATGTGACAGCATCTTCAATAACCAAAAGAGTGAACAATCACTGATTTATGCGATGTGAGGTATTACTCAAAAGCAATGTGCATGCAAGGGGGCAGGACACTGTGGTTTGAAATAGTATTCATTCATAGTTTCTGGAAGCACAGAATGCTGTGGACATGCCCAGAATTATGCTTATTTTTATACAGAGGTAGTGATATCGTTAAAAGGCCAACAGTGCATCCCTATTACAAAAAACAATGGCTATGTAGTCCTTTTTGGAACTCCTACATTTGCATTTTTGTTTTACAAACCTAATCGTATATTACAATCACAAGACACAGTTCTACCACAGATCACGCAGGACATATTGATTTAAAGGGCAATGCCTCCCACTCTCCTATGGCTGACGAGAGGAACTCTTCACATTTGCATACCGTAGGATGCAGAAGCATGAACAAAGGGATTAGACGTCTTGTGACACCGAGTTGTGGGAATAGACACAGAGGCTAATGTGTGCACTGTATCAAAATGATGAATAACACCTCTGCTCACACTGCTCTCTAATGGAATTATTAATCTCCTGTTGTCCACGGCTAGCTTGTCAAGAGAGGAGATTGAATAGCAGGAGGGGCATTGTGTACAAAGGTCACCTCTGCCTCCATGGGGGGGTGGGGGGGGGATTAAATAGAGGGAGTTAAGAAATATGGTTGACAGTCTAGTAAAAGAAGCAGCCTAAAACTGCTTATGAGAAGTTTTTTTTATATCAGAGGACATGAGGGCCTTTTCTAAATGACTGCCTGTGTCCTAGGGTGAAGTAAATTAAAGTATACAACCCATTGTACAAAAAAACAAAACAGGTGTCGCAACATTGTAGGGCATGTTCTTACAATCCAATGACACTTTAACATTTCTTGGAACAACAATGTCGTCACGAGGTACCTTTCTTGGACATACGGGTAAGCATTCCATTGGAAAATTCACTGTTGTACGAAATACCTTTATCGGACATTAAGCAATGGCTTCAAGTTAGCTGCTCTCTAGAGTTCTCATCTGACGACGACGCCCATTGGTTGCCAGTGAGTTCTCCATTCTCATTCAGGTTAGAACAAAATGTTGCAACAGCCAGGGCCAGGGATTGAAACTCCTCCAGCACAGCTGGTGGTGCCTGCTCAAAAACATCAATTGGCTTTTATGTGCTCAGAGCCAGAGGTAAGAGGTTTGTAACGAGGAACCTTAAGTATTCAGACTTCTGCTTTCTCAGCCAACTGTTTAAAGACCTAAATGACTTGAATACATGACTAATCAATCACGTTTTCAGATAAATGTGTCAGAAACTAACAGGAGATCGACTATTACAAGCTCATTACATAGCCTGGCATTTGGAAGACAGTGACACTCGAATCCCTCGGGAATAGTGACATGTTTATTTATTGCGCTATGAAGTCCCAGCCCGTGATGGCAACAATCGAGAACATCTAAGCCATACGTTTAAAAATGTATTTTGCTCACATATACGATAAGCTGCAAAGTATAACAAAAGGTTATACACATAGTATAAGATAGGCTGCACACACTATAACATACGCTGCCACAAAATGTGCAAAAAGATTCAGGGCCTGATTTAGAGTTTGATGGATATCCCACTCGATTTATTACAAGAGTCATAGGCTATATCACACTTATAGCATGTTGGACTGGACATCCACCACATTGATAATGGAGTATCCCAGCTGCCAATCCCTGAATAAGGCCATTAGTGTTTAAGTGCTTACAGTTCTTTTAAAATATATTTTACTAGTATATCACAACCAGACTGTACCTAGTACAGACTTTTACATATAGGTTCCATATAAATGTCGCATTTCAAACCAGAAGCAGATTTACAGTATCACTTAAAAAGAAAAACTCTATGGCACTATGAACCTTCAAATGAGTCCATCAATGAAAGCCTATAATGGATGCCAAGCACCGCTTAGATTTGCTGATTACCCAATTGTAGACATTTACACTACTTTCAGGTAGTAGGCACCCTGGAGAGAAGGCTTGCTTCTTTTTAGCCGCATGTCCATCGTCTACCCTCACAGCACAGGAGATCTGTTGTTCCTATTCGGCGAGAGTCCACTGATGGCTGGCAAATAACTATTCAGGATTGTTTAACCACTTCCGCGCGGATGACAAAGCCAGCTCGTCATGGGCGTTACCTGCGCTACGCGCATGACGAGCTGGCTTTGTCACGTAACCCGCGATTTTTGAAAATCCAGCGCACAGCGGGAAAACGCGGTAGCGCGGAAGCTGTTAAGCAAAATGGAGTTTTTTTTTTGGTTTTTTTTTTTAAATATATTTTTATTGCAGAATTAGAAACCACAGGATACAATTACACAGCCAGGACACTTGTGAGATCCCCCCGTCCAATAAGAAATCCCAGTCGTACACAGCCATTCAGCCCGCATCCCGGAGGCCGGGCGGCATATTATATCGCTCAAGAGGAACACATCACAGTGCGCGTCCCACAAGGACCCTGGCTGAAAGATCGTTTTGCGTATCTGCTTTTACCCCCCCACCCACAACAACATTCCCGTCAGCCATCTCAATGAAAGTCAGTGATGTCGCCCTTGTCGGGACCTGCCTTAGGCGCCATGGGTCGCCACACCTGGCCGCTCTACCCAGCCATTCTACCCTCCACATAGTAGTCACCGTCCCAGTAGATCCAAGGCCCTAACAAACGACCATCTAATGGTTCCCGGCCCTCCCCAAACACCCAACAACCAACCCCCCCCAAGCCCCCCTCCCCTGGCAACTGCTAAGGTGTGTGCCTCGTCCTGTCGAATTGGATGGGTCCACTACAGTACGTGATGCTATACTTCTGTGTTCGCCCCGCGGTGTCCAGCTGCTTAGGTCTCGCCATCCTCATCCTCTACCAAAGAATCACGCATAGCCTGTACCACTAACTCCCATGCACGCGCCGCATCCAGTGCCTTCTCATTCCCCAACTTTACAGCTTGCTTCATCCGGAGCACACTCTCGCAGTCAGACCACCGCAACAGCTCATTCTTCCATCTACGCAGTGAGGGTCCCCCCCTGGACTTCCAATGCCACGATATTTCCCTCTGTGCCAATATCAGGCCCAGGTCTATAAATTTGCTTGTCACCCTGGTGTGCTTAGTATGCGGGAACCAGAGCAATAGGCACGCCGCCATGTCGAACTCCACCTCCCTGTCAGTCACTTCGTTCAGAAGTTCCCCTACCTCCGCCCAATAGGTCCCCAGTTGTGGGCACCCCCAAAACAAGTGGTCCATGTCCGCTCCCTGGGACGAACACCGCGGGCAACAGGCATCCGGCACCTGAAAGTACCGCTGTAGTTTCTCAGGAGTTAAATAGGCCCTATGGAGCACATAGAAATGCACCTGCTGAAAACGCGCGTTTCTAGTGCCCTTCCACGTGCGTCGCAGGATGTGACCCCATGCCGTATCCGGTATGGGCCGGCCGATGCTCACCTCCCATTTAGCCTTGAGCCCTTGGAGTGGTTCCAACCCCTCGTTCAGCATCCTATTATGGAGGCACGTCACAGCTTTGAACGTGCCGGCCGCCATCACCACATATTGGCACGCCATAGTCGTCGTGGGTTCCAGGAGCCCCTCTTTCCAATGCTTTTGTATGGCAGCCACTACTGCCGCGTGTAGGAGAAAGCCCCCAGCAGGCAGCCCGAACTGGTCCCGGAGCACCTCGAACGGCGCCAAAGCCCCATCAATGTACAAGTCGCCCACCACCTGCAGTCCCGCCTCCTCCCAATCCAGCAACGGGGACCAGTCTCCTCCGTGCGGCAATGCCGTCAACATCCCTATCGGGATCTCTGGGGCATAAGGCCGCGATGCCCTCGCTCTCCGAAGGCTCCGTTGCCAGCACAGCCGGAGCGTCCGCTCTTCCATGGTGAGGGCCCGTAACTCGAGCCGCTGCTGCATGATGATGTAGGACAGCACATGGCGTTGCATTCCTCGATCCCGGTCCTCCTCCGGGCCCCGGAACACCCTGGCCACGTTCTGTGTAAGGACCTGTAACTGCGCTGCAAGATAGTACAGCTCAAGGTCGGGCACCGCCATGCCCCCTTCTAGCTTGGGGCGAAGTAGCGTGCTCAGGGCTACTCTACGGCGGCCATGCCCCCAAAGAAAGCCAATTATCATTGACCGCAGTTCTCTAAACACCCCCTGGGGAATCCAGACAGGCAGCGTTCGGAAATAATAGAGGAAGCGGGGGAGCGCCACCATTTTCAACAGTGCTATCCTGCCCAGGACCGACAGCGGGAGGGTCGACCAGAAAGACAAGCTGCCCCGCAGCGCCCGGACACAGCGGCCGATGTTGCCCTCCAATAGGTCCGCCGCCGCGTGGTAAATGCGGACACCCAAATAGGTGATGCAAGAGGGTTCCCATACTACACCCAAATCGCTGCTAGGGGCTGGCGATCCCGCTCGCAGCGGGAACACACAAGTCTTCGCCCAATTGACCTTAAGGCCCGACAGCCGGCCGAACTCAGACAGCAGGTCCATCGCTCCAACCAATGCCCCCGAGGTGTCAGCTAGGTACAGGAGCAAGTCATCCGCGTATAACGATATATAATGCCATTGCCCATCACTAACTATCCCCGCGTATCGGTCACCTGACCTCGCATGGACCGCCAAGGGTTCCATCGCTAGGGCAAACAATAGGGGGGAGAGGGAACATCCCTGTCATGTTCCCCTGCTCACTGGGTACGCCGCAGACACCAGGCCGCCCAATCGTACTCTCGCCGTCGCCGAGGTATATAAGACCCTCGTCCACCTCCGAAACCCCTCGCCCATGCCAAACCTCTCTAGCACTCCATCCAGGAAAGGCCATTCCAAGCTATCAAAGGCCTTCTCGATGTCCACGGACAGAACCGCCGGTACTCCCTCCCTGTCCAAGATGGCGTCCATAATTCCCACCAGGCGGCGGGTATTCAGCGCCGTGCTCCTCGTGGGTATAAACCCGGCCTGATCCCTATGTACCAGACCCGTCATGTGCGGGGCCAGCCTGGTGGCCAGGATTCGGCTCAGGATCTTATAATCCACCGTCAGCATGGACAGCGGGCGATAAGACCTCACATCCGCGGCATCCCGGCCAGGCTTGAGGAGCGGTACAATCAAGGCCTCCCGCATGGACCCAGGCAATGCCCCCGTCTCGAAGGCTTCCGTGTACACCACCAGCAGCCTGGGCGCCAAGCTGTCCACATATTGTTGATAGAATTCAATTGGCAGACCGTCCACCCCGGGCGTCTTGTTGCGGGCCATATGTTTGATGGCCACCCGTATTTCCGTGAGCGTGATCGGGCTACCCAGCTCCCTCACATCTTCCTCGTCCAGGACAGGGAGCTGCCTCTCCCCCAGGTATTCCGCGATGTCCTGAACCCCCACTCCCAGCTGACTCCGGTACAGTTCCTCATAATACCCCCTAAATCGTTCCAATACCGCTGCCTGGGAGTACACCATCTCTCCCTGCGCATTATTAATGCCGAGAATCGGGCAGCCCCTAAGTTCCGGGTTAGCTAATCTGGCCAAGAGGGTACCCACCTTGTCCCTTTCCGCGTGTGCCCTGATGATGTACTGCCTATAGTCATAGCACCTCAAACGTTCCGTCTCGGTGGCAACCACTTCCTTCGCCTCCAACAACTGGGCCTGTAGACCTGGCCTAGCCGGCCTGCGGCGCTCCAAGTCCCTCAAAGTTTCTTCCGCTTTCATTAGGTCATTCAGCACAGTCGTACGAGCATTTGAGAACCTTCCCAAACATACCCCTCTCACCACCACTTTCATTGCATCCCATTCAATAGACCTACTCGCAGCCGTGCCCTCATTCATTCCGAAATAACTATCAATGCCTTGCCGAACCGCATCGCTGAACACAGAGTCCTCTAGCGTCTCCGGCCGAAGCCGCCATGTTGGTATCACTGAGCGCTCTCTCTGCCACTGAATGTGCACCAGTAGGGGGTTATGATCGGATATAGTTCTAGCCAGGTACTCCGCATGGGTAATCAATGGGGCCAGGGATCCCCCGCAAAGCACCGAATCAATCCTGACATGTAGATCATGGAGAGCGGAATAAAAGGAATAATCCCTGGCTCCCCTGTGCCGCTCCCTCCAGACATCCAGCAACCCCCATCGTTCCTGCCAATCCTTCCTGTGCGCGGCCAGCCTGCGCACCGGAGAGTCTACTAGGGGGGGATGGGACCTATCCAGAGCAACATCCGTGATCGAGTTGAAGTCCCCCCCTAGCACTATCGGACCCGCCAGGAAAGAGGCCAAGGACCCCGAGAGACTATCAAAGTATCGGCCTTGGTCAGTGTTCGGTGCATAGACACAGCAGAAAACCACATCCCGTCCATATAACCTCCCCTCCACCGCCACAAACCTGCCATCCGGATCTACTACTTGATTCAGCACTTGAAAGGGTATCCCCGCCCTCACCCAGATCAACACCCCCCTGGCATACGCTGAGTAAGTGGTGCCAAACACCTGGCCCCGCCATCTTTTCTGCAAGGCAGCGCACTCTTTTTTGGTGAGATGAGTCTCCTGGAGCATAGCAATCTGAACCCCCCTGCGTACCAGATATGCATGTACTTTGTGACGTTTCACCATGGTCCGCAGCCCCCGGACATTCCACGTTAGGCATTTCAAGTTAGGTAATGTCCCCATTCCAACCTCGTACAGTCCGAATCAAAGAACAAAGGTCCATGGCCCCCCCATTGCAGTTGCCCCCCCCCGAACATTCCCAAAACTGAAACACTTCCCAAACCCCACTCCCCAGGACAGAGCACACGAACCCAATGGCCGCCCCCATCCAAACCTTGAACCAACTTCTCACACTCTTACTCTGTGGTCTCCACCACAGTCGACCTTAAGGGCCCAAGGGGGGTGAGTCGCCGCCGACCCCAGCTAGCGGAGCCCGCACCCCGCACCTTCATCCCCTCCAATGCACACAGCTCCCCCTCCCGGCAACCCGCCCTCCATCAACAGGATATCACCCTACCATGAAGTCCCGATCTAGTCCCAGTTCTATCTCAGCCGCAGAAAATACCATCCGATGTCTGTGGGGTCACTATCGGCCCCTTCGAACTTTCCGCCTCTGAAAGTTCCTCTCCTGTTCTGCTGCCTTCCCCTCCCGAGTCCGTTTCTGCCCGTTCACTGTTCTGTTGCGACCCTGTAATGGCCGCCGTCGCTGCGAGCGCATCCCTCTTCTCCGCCGCCATTTGAGCCTCCCGTTTCTCCCGCTGGCGCCTGTTGCGGGATCTGATGCGTTGTGACTGCCTCACCCGGGGCTGCTTGGGTTGGTCTCGCCTACTTTGGTGTGATTTGTCCGTCCCCGCTCTATACGACTCGAGCCATTGCCAAACTTCGTCCGGAGTCTGGAAGAAGTGCGTAGTACCGTCCATAATGATCCGCAACTTGGCTGGGTAGAGCAAGGAGTACTGGATGCCTTCCTCCCTGAGCTCCTTCTTCACAGCGAGGAACGATGCCCTGTTCTTCTGGACCGCTTGAGTGTAATCCGGGAAGATCGTTACCTTACTGTTTTCCACCCCATACGGGCCCGACATCCTGGCCCGCTGGATGAGAAGATCCCGGTCCTTGTAGTGGAGGAGCCGCACCACCATCGGTCGGGGGGGGCGGCCAAGCCCCGGCGGGCGGGCAGGCACCCGGTGAGCTCGCTCCAGAGTGAAAAAAGGAGTAAGCCCCTCCGGTGCCACCACAGTGCGGAACCAGTTCTCCATGTAGGCCACCGCGTCCTCCCCCTCAATCCGTTCCGGCAGGCCTACGACCGTACGTTGTTCCGTCTATTGCGGCCTTCGGCATCCTCCGCCCTCCGTTCCAGTGAGTCCAGTCGGGCCAAAATGTCCGTGATCCTGTGC
The DNA here is from genome assembly GCF_964263255.1 of Lissotriton vulgaris. Taxonomy (NCBI): domain Eukaryota; kingdom Metazoa; phylum Chordata; class Amphibia; order Caudata; family Salamandridae; genus Lissotriton; species Lissotriton vulgaris. The sequence goes on from NC_141689.1 coordinate 914,265,292, forward strand.
TCCGCGGTCACCACCGATGGCTTCAGGTCCAGCAACAGCTGGTCATGGTCCTTGACCCTGTCTGCCAGCTTCGCGTGATCCGCTCGTAGCAGCCCCAGGCCTGTGGCCACTTGGGCAATGTCATTGTGTAATGCTTCCTTCGTGGAGGTGATCGCATCAAGGATGGCATCCAAACGCCGGTTCAGCCGCTGTTCCTGGTCAAGCTCCGGGGAGGGACTCTCACTCAGCCGAGTTGATGTCGCCGAGTCCCCCTCGCGACTCCCGGGCATAGGCCCTCCGATCGCCGCCATGCCAGGGTGCTGCGTCACAAGTCCTGTCGCCCTCTTGCGACTACGCCCGTGGTTCCGTGCCGGTCTCCGGGCACCAGGCAGCGCAATGTCCCCGCCGACGCTCTCAGGAACAATGGCCAGGTGGACGGGCTCCGTTCCGTCACCCCCCTCCGGCCTGAGGGGGGAAGGATAAGTCTCGGGGCGGTGGCCAACTAGGGTCCCCGAGCTCCTGGGTGAATCAGGTCAGCGTCCCCTGGTCTCAGGACACAGCACCGCCAAGTGCAGGATCTCTTGCCACTCGGCGACAACTTGGTTCAGGGCTGAAGTTCGGGACCGTCCGACCTCCTCGCCGCCATTTTCTTCTCACCCTCGGCAACACCTCGGCCGCCTCTTCTCTCAATCTTCTCGGGGCCAGCAGTCCCCCAGCGACTCTCCGATTGCGCCCAGCTGTCCCCTTACACTTCAGAGGGCAGGAACGTCGTCTTCGGGTCGCCTAGGGTCCCGAAAACAGGAGAATTAGCGGGATTCCGCGCGGAGCTGCGAGCTCACGCCGCCATCCCGATCGGCGTCCAAGCCACGCCCCAAGCAAAATGGAGTTAAGCTGTTTTTGGAAAATTATAAAGCTTGGGAGACCCACAGTAGATCCTGTGTACATCGAACTGACTCGCTACTCTGATAGTCGACTGCGAAAAAGCCATAGTAGACACTAGTTCAAACGACCTCAATCATCACGGTTTGGGCTCAGTAGCTCCTTTCTGCCCTGTGGCCCCCTAAGCAGGGTTTGACACATGCCATCCAGAAAATGACGCGTCCGAGGGTCCTCGGGCCACAGCAATCGCACATGTGTGCTACACAAACACAGAACAACATAACACATTATAGCATAACACACATTTACCTGCTGCCGTGTACACATTTAGAAATCCTACAGTAGCCAAAACCATATGAGCAGGATCTCATATGCTCTCATAAAACATCTCTAAGGTAATACATCAAGTTACGCCAACTGCAACTCTAGAAGTTTCCTTTTCTGGCACTTTGTGATAGACAACTTTGAAACAGCAGTAAAGAAAAAACACCTACTGTGCCAGGCCGTCCATCAATGCTATTATTATTAGAAGAGCATAAATAGAACAGTTTGACTCCCAGTGCCACCTCGGGTGAGCAGCACAGCAACAAAGAGCATGGTAGGCCATTTTATTGAGTGTTTTTTCAAGCTTTATATTATTTGTTATATTAACACAAAACAAAATGGCTGGGTTGCTTATTTGCTTTTCAGAACCAGAAAGGCTATTATCTGCAACAGTTTCATTGGAATTCGCTTCATCAAAGAGCATATTCTAATGCATTATCCTTTGAGAAATCTGATTTTTTTTTGGTTCTAGAGTATGCATGCCCACTATCTTGAGAACATTCCCTTCATGTACACTAACCCACTGCTTCACCTGTGTTTGGTTTAATGCCCGTGATAGATTAAGAAAGCAACCCATTTCATGAATTGTAGAAATTGATCTTCTGTGAACAGCATAGTTGGTGAACAGCTAGTTTATTCTATAATCACAAAGATTTAGTATCAAAATCAGTGGAGTTTGGAAACCGGAGTCGCAGAGCTGCATTTGCTCAGTAAGGCACAACACCTCAACATTAAACTGTACCAGTGGTGTAACTAAACTTGAGTGCCCCCCCCCCCGCAAAGTACATGGAGGTCCCCCTAACCCTGTCAGGAGCTCAAAGCCCAGGGGCCTGCTGCCTGTGCACAATGCCAGCCAGTGCGTGACTGCGTGTAGCCAGGCATGTGCGTATCACAGTACCTGGTCCCAGATCCAGCCAGTGTACTGTGCTCTGAGGAGTCCCCTGAAGCTCGGGCCCACTCCGCTTCGGGGCAGCGAGGGCTATTGTTAAACTACTAAATTATATACATACTTTTCAAGGCATCAAGCTGCCTGCCTCGATATTTGGTCAACCATTACAATAGATTGCTGTCAGGTCACATGTCCAGACAGCTTACAGCAGTGCGATTACCAAACAAGGCTGTCTATCTCACAACAAGATCTGTGAACTACAGGGCTTTAGAATTACATCTAATTGCCAGGGTTCTGCTGATACTGTTTCCTCGTTTCTGCAACTTTTACTACAATGTCACACAAATTCTGAATTAAACAACGAAACATTGTTCCTCATTTTCTAAAGTAGTTCAGGACGAGCAGGTGGTGCTGCCGCCGTCTCATGGTGGCGGCTGTGTAAGGCTCATAGGAGACCCTTAATAGCAGACTGCCGCCGCGACAGCGACTGCAGCACATTCCTCCATGATGTGGCATGCATACCACATCGTGCTGGAACAGGGGTGCAATTCTAGGGAGGCACAACAAGTTCCCCTCCACATGCACCCCCAAACCCTGATCAAGCCAGGGGCACTGTTAAAGCCTCCTATCCTGCATGTCTGCCATCCTTTTCGTTGATGGCCCACCGCCAAGAAAAAGGACTGTGGATATGTAGATCATAATATGCTCAGCAGGTCCAGCATCGGCACCAGCAGCATATTTTGCCGTTACGTTTGCAGACCACCGGCATAGCAGGATCTTTGATACCTGCAGAGTCGACGATCTTTTGATGGTTTGACTGCCACACTCAGAATACTGCGGGTGGACTCATAATGGTGGCGGTGGTCAGACTGCCACCATGAGTACAGCGGTCCTGAGGATCGCTGTACTCTTAATAAGGCCCTTAGCTATGACTTTAATATATCTGCTATTCGCCAAAGGAAGGAATTGCCCTTTACTGGCCTGAAACTCTTTTTCATCCATTTGGGTGGGGTCCGTATGTTACAGGTTTACCGATCTAGTTTTGCGAAACATAATATTGAAATATAGATTGGGCTTTAATACATTTATTGTAGGGTATGAAATTACCCAATACGTCTCTTAGAGTTGGTGGATTTTGAAATTGTGGTACACATAGGAATTTATTAGAGTGCACATTTTATTGGATTGTTGGTTTTATCTAGGGGAAAGACGTACATTTTTAAAACCTAGTTTACCCCAATATGATATTAGCATATGCACTGTAGACGTACGGTTTTTATGTGCTATGCATTCACTTGATGTAATAATTGCAAATGGAACATTTTTACAAGCAATTGGAAAGGGATTATATCTTTTCTGATTTTAATGATTTATGTCTTACTACATGCTTATTAACTCAAGTATTGTATACTTCAATGTTGTGATATAGATTCTCGCTTATGATTTATGCATAGAATAGTTTATTTGACTACGCCACCTATAAACGTATTACTACTGCAACTATTAGAATCGGGTGCTGCAGTTTACACTCAACCCTGCTCTTCTGACTGTTTTTAGATTAGAAAATGAATAATCTCACTAGTATTCACCAGCACCATATTTTTACGCTGAGTAGTACTAAACAATACATTTCTTGAAGATTTAACATGATTAGGTTTCCAATTATTCCAGAACGGCCTCATTTGAACGGACCCTCATCATCCCTCTTGGAAGGTTGATAATGAAGGACTCAGATTGCTTTGTCTAACCATTAGTTTCTCATTCTCTTTAGTACTAAACTTTCACCCATGATTGTGGGCTAATACTGTCCTTTCCAGCTGCCTCTTTATCACCCATGATCATATGTATTTCTAACTCATTGTTCAATCCCAAGCCCACAGTATCATCCTTCAGATAAAAAAGAAACCTTATTTGTAAAAACTAACAGAGATAATACTCTAAAAATATAATTCTTATTACAACTAACACTTCACACAACTTCAGATTTTGGAAGCCTCTCTGCTCAACTGCCTGCCTCTGAGCACAAACACTGCTCAAGAACACTTTCAATCATTATCAGACAGGCCCCAATTACAATGCCCTTCAGCCCGCATCTTAACCACCATTTGGAAACCCTGCAGTAATCCCTCGGCCTGCTCTTTCAGGTTGAAGGAATACAATGGCAGGTACCCACTGCCTTTCTGTGCCAGCCTTTCCGACACAGAAAGGCATTGGGAATCTGTCTTTCAGGGCCCGATTGGTGCAAGGCCACCGAATGGCGGACTAAGGGACACATATGGTACCCCCCTGTTGATCCCTGCCTCATGGTGCACCGATGAACTGCACCTCTGCTCTTTGTAATGAGAGCATGTATTCCATTCAGAATGCATGCTCTCATTATAAAGTATAGGATTGCAACTGAACAGGGTTTGGTCGCTTCCTACTTCCTGAAATGCCAGAAACCGTCCCCGGTAGCTTGTCTCCTTTCTGGTGAAGAATTGGCTTGGAAGTTTAGTCTGCCCTGTTTCCATGATGCACTGGGCCAGGGACAGACTGATTTGCATATAGCCAGGTTCTGAGCTGGGATGGTGCAGTGAGATAAATAACGGTGATGGATCAAGCCCTGATCTTTGGACTGGGTAAGAGTGGTCTGCTTAATTCAGACACTCTGTTCATCACCACCCCCTTTTCTGAATCGCTTCCTACTTCCTGGGCTGGAACTCACGACAGGAGGTCATTCGGTTCCACTTCCAAACCGATGTCGGCCGGAGTACAGCCTGTTCGTCATCAGAATCGGGCCCTTAATACAAAACATGACTTAGATCTCCTGTTTATTCAAAGATGCATGCGTTCTATCAACATTCAGTCCAAGGTTTTTTAACTCTATTTCCAATCATCCATATAGACACTACCATACTCTTAAACGCTAACACCCAATGATTTGTCCACCTATACATAAGGCAAGACATTTGACCTTATAATTGATCAGACTAGTATGATCCTATTAGGAGAAATAAAAAAAAATTGGGGTCATTCATTTGCTCAGTTATACTGTTCAAAAGCTTCCTCTTCATCCTTTATTTATAGCACAGCCCAAACCGGAAAATACAACATACCTTCTTAGACATTCTTTTAAGTCCTATCACCTATCACCTTTCACCTCAACTCCTTCATTATTTGAATCTGCAGATGAGCTCCCAAATTATTATAAGTCAAGCCTCTAAGCATCATTCATGACCAAGCCCCTCTGTCTTTGAAACCACTCAAACAGACATTTTCTGCACTTTGTTATATCTGGGAGATAAACTATAACACACCAATCATAATATATTTTGAAAAAGGGAGAGATCAAGTAACTCCGAAACTCTTACTATTCTCTGAAATAATGAAAAAACAGAACTACCTCAGTTACACGAAAAATCTATCTACTTGAAAAAAACAGTTGTCAATCACTCCACAATTGTATCTACTACAAATTCTACATCATTGAGAAATCTTCAACACCTTGCTCAGAAACAAATCTTCTATGATGTTGTGCATCTCTTCTCAAACAAATTATTTAAAATGTATGCTGACATTAACACTGAACCCCCGGACACTCTAACAGTGATATTTCAACATTCAAAAAGTTGCATCGCAAATTCCACCAAAAACTTTTAATTTGTGCATCTTTTGCTCAGCAACATCAGTGAATTTCTGGACTAAGGCTTCCAGCAATGTAATAAATGGACAAATTGACCCAATGCTGACTAACACAGTCTTTACTCAAGAGACTTTCACGATCATCATTAAACTTCAATATTTTATAGTTTGAAAGTCAGTAACTAATCAAATGTTTGTGACCAGAGTTACATTTGTAAACCATTGACACATCAGGGTATGAATTGCTATTTGGAAGCGACGCCCAAAACACAACCCTTCCAAATTTCCAAACAGTGTTTTGAACAACATTTCTAAAGCCATTTGGAGTCTTCAGAAAACGATTTTACCCATGATAATCACTCCACCAAAAAAAAGTTATTTTCCATTTGACTGCCCACTTTATAGGGGTCACACAAAAATCTGACCATATTAATCCCTTACTCAACTAGTTCCACTGGCCGCCATTGGAGATCATGATTACCTTTACTATTTGCTGTTGAATGTTTAAATTCCTAAAGCTGGGTCAAATATTCCATATGAAGGATTACATTTCTATATTTGAAGACTCCAGCAACACCCTGTTTTAGAAACATTACTAATAACAATATATACGACAAGCCTCAAACCCTGAACCCAAACTTAGTTTCCACAAAATATAGGATTAGCGTCAAGGCTGATAGCCTTCCACAAGGCCCTCAGGAGTCATATGTACAGTCTTCATCCTGTATCCTCTTCCAATAATCTCACTACCTTGACATGACCTCAATGCAAGCCATGTGTTATACTGTTACTGTGCTCCTTCGGTCTGTTGCAGAGTACTACACCCTTCTTCGATTTCTACACTCCAGATATTCCATTAATCAAGACAAAATGAACATTCTATGGATTGCATTCTATGGGTTACAATTATCTAAGAACTATCAAGAAGCCTATACTGACCATTGTGTTTTTAACTGACAGAGCTGGATAGCTCTGCACAACAACCCTTTTTAACTTCCATTTCGACCTGTCAAAATATATCTTTTGCCAGACCAAAATCTTCCCTTTTAAAACGTATTGTTGGCCACTAACATAGGTATTGCAATCAAAGATAACTCATTGGTAGGCAGGCCACATAGGTTACGAGATGTAGATTTATTATAGAAGATATCTCTTAGGTTACAGGTTACAGGTTACAGGATATAAGGTAATGTTTATGCCTATGCATACACCCCAACAGAAGCAGCATCCTACTGCTCAACCCACTCTCTCCAACTGACAGTCTCCCAAGTCAGGCACTCACCAATATTCCATTACATCAAATACACTGGCTAAGCAGCAGGTATCAGGTAAAGTATGTAGAACAGGCATTACATCTAAATCAGGGATTAACACCCCCCCCCCCTGGAAAATAATAAAAAAAATACATAATGGGTATCTTTCAACCCTCATCCAAAAAGTAAGCAAATGGTCTATTCCAACCCACACTCATCCCAAACACAGGGCATCTTGTGAACACAAATGAATCTTAAATCTCTTCTATGGGCACTCATCCCATCACCGGGCATCTTGCACACAACAAAATGGGTAAAATCAACCCTCACTACATCAGTAGGCAAAAAGTAACTTTCAACCTTTGCACGTCCCAAACAAAAAGACACTATATTAATTTGGTAATGGGTCTCTTTCATCCCAAACTAACTAATAACATAATGGGTATCTTACAACCTCACTCAAACACTAGGCAAAGGGTATTGTTCAGCCCGTTTTTACTCTTGCAACAGGACACTACATGAACTTAGAGCGAACCCACACTCACTAATAACAAAATGGGTATCTTATAAACCTCACTACATCAGTAGGCAAAGCTAAGGGTGTCTCACAACCCACACTCATCCCTGAAAACCAGGGCATTTTGTGACCATTGAAAATAGAAGAGTAGGCAAACAGTATCTTGCAACCCTCGATCATCCCTGTAGGAACGGATACTACATACAATTGAGCTTGACAAAACCAGGGAACACTCACCCTCCCTCAAACAACGGGAAAGGGTAGCTAACAACCCTCGCTCATCCTTACTTTGGACTGAATACCACACAGGAACATGCACAACACACCCTCTCCTGCATACGCAATTTCAGCATGGCATTCATAAAATTCAACACAGTATGCCATTAGGAACATTAACAATAATTTTCTACAAAAATGAGGACCAACTTTCCCCTCTAGTATACACATACAACAGTATTCACATGCATGCTTAAGCTAAAATATTCTGGCAACTCACATTTTATAACCTTGCGCAAAAATTGTATAACATGACATGGTACTTAAATACTCTATATCGAAAATACAAAAATACACTCAATGTTCAACACTTTAACAGCATTTTTGGCAAGAGAATCAAGTCCTACACCCTGGTGAATGACTCTGCACCCACATACATTTCCAAACCCCCAGCACCAGCATGAACCTAAGTTAATAGTTCCTTCTCTTTCTGAAGGTTCTCCAATCCATCATGGCTGCTGAATGATCCTCCTCTCTAATCATCAATAGGGCAGAGTGCAAGGTATTTAAAAAAAGGATATGTATGTGCAAGATTTACCTGTCTTGACAGTGAAAAACTCCTAAAGTTACCACATTGCCTTTAAAAGATGCTTACTTCAGATTTAGAGCAGATAGAGATATGCTGTTACATGCAAATGAATTGTAATTAACAATTTCTAATTAATGATGAAGTCAGAGTTGCTGTAACTACTTTGAAAAATGTCACTTTTAGAAAGTGCAATACCAAAGGGGATGATGGATGGAGCGATTGAGCAAATCAAACACTCACCCCCAGTCAACTGATCTGTGTTTAATTCATCACCATCCTTTAGCTCTCTCTACCATCCCAGTTCAGACATGGCCATATGCAAATCAGTCTGACCCTGTGCCTCATGAGAACAGTCCATCCCAAACTGCCAAGCCATGTCTTCCCTAGACCGGAAACAAGCATCCTGGGACCTGTTTCAGGTTCATAACCCTCATCAGCCAGGCTATCTTGAGTCCAGTGGCAGAGTGAGCAAGGGACTCACGTCTGAGCATACCCCGCCAACTTAGGGCGAACAAAGCCATACCAAAGGGGATGACGGATGGAGCATTTGAGCAAATCAAACACTCACCCCCAGTCAACTGATCTGGGTTTAATCCATCACCATTCTTTAGCTCACTCTACCACCCCAGTTCAGACAGTTTCTTCGAAGACGAAGAAATTGACCCACGGGTAAGTTCTCTCTTAGGCTTCTAGGATGTGCACTGTCAAACCTTAAGAGGCTAGTCTTATCAGTGGGCTTGGTGTAGAGAGAGCTGGACAAGCTCCCATCTCTGGCCAAAATGTTTACATCCACGAATGGTACTGTTGTCTTGTTGTGGGTCATGGTGAGGTTTCAGGTTCATAACCCTCATCAGCCAAGCTATCTTGAGTCCAGTGGCAGAGTGAGCAAGGGACTCACGTCTGAGCATACCCCGCCAACTTAGGGCGAACAAAGCCATACCAAAGGGGATGACGGATGGAGCGTTTGAGCAAATCAAACACTCACCCCCAGTCAACTGATCTGGGTTTAATCCATCACCATTCTTTAGCTCACTCTACCACCCCAGTTCAGACAGTTTCTTCGAAGACGAAGAAATTGACCCACGGGTAAGTTCTCTCTTAGGCTTCTAGGATGTGCACTGTCAAACCTTAAGAGGCTATTCTTATCAGTGGGCTTGGTGTAGAGAGAGCTGGACAAGCTCCCATCTCTGGCCAAAATGTTTACGTCCACGAATGGTACTGTTGTCTTGTTGTGGGTCATGGTGAACCGAAGGTAGTGGTTAAGATTGTTTATCCATTGTTTGAAATTCTGCAAAGTTGTCTCGTCCGCTGTATTGAAAATATGTTTACACACTGTTTCATTATCTATAGTGTGCCTGTGGAACTTGAGCCAATACACCCGGCACGGAATAAACCGTTGTGTTAAGTATTCAACTTTTGAATTCCGAGTACAATCTGAAATAGGCTTGTAATAAAATTAGATCGTTATTAGCACTCTCTAAAAGGTGTTTGTAACACTAAGGTGGAATACAAATGGTTTGGGATTATGTATAAATACATATGTGCCTGTAAAAATCAGCATACTTTCGGAGTAAACCCTTAATTCCCTTCTTACGTGGCACTTCCGGTATTTGACATAACAATCGAGCCTAATACTACATTTCCCATCATCCTCTACGAACTCGGGACACGCCCACTTCCAGTTGAGGCGTCACACGCTTGACGCCCAACACGGAAATTAACTGTGTTTCCGACCACACTGGCTGGAATAGGAGCTACAAGCCGGGAAGCGGGAGAGTGTATTCCGGTAGGGAGGGTCCTCTAAATAAGTAAGTAGCGATTCTCCCTAAGCAACCGCGGGCCTTAACGAGCAATACCTAGCGCCGCTGAAGGCTCGGTTTAACGCTAGACCCTCCTATGCTACTACGGGCACCTAATCCTCAATTACACTTTAACTAGGAGAGTATGCCCTAGCGTCCCGTTTTACTGAGATGCCTGCGCCCAACATAATTTGGGTAAGTGCAAATATGAATTACCAACTGGTGCATGGGACGTATGAATATATGTTTTTCTAGTGCTATACACGACTGCAAGTAAGTATATGTATGTGTGTCTTTTGTGAGTTTTTACTGCAATTGAGACTGCGACCACTGTCCTGATACTTCACTTCAGACTGTCACACCATTTGAGCTAAACAGTGTGTGATGTATGGCACTAAATATTGGGTGTCACATATTGAAATTGCCACTATACAATAGATTGAGTGACATAGAATGAGAGCACTCGTGGTTTCCACAAATCGAGCATGTTCACTGAGCAATCAGCATGCCATGCATGGGATACTACACAAGAATATGCATAATGTATGTTTCTGATATGATCTTATATGCTACATTTCTCTACAGATGGAGCCTGGCATTTCTCACTAACAGTACCATATAAACACGAGGAGAAGCTACTCTTCCCTGGTCACACTGATAGAGTAGGGAAATCCCCATCTTTAGTATCCCCACACATAAGGGGGTCACTGTATCTTGCCCTGAAGAAAGTCTGGGACCTTTACGGCCATACAAGGACTGAAACATGTCCGCACTTCACTAGGGTCATAGGACCATAAAAATCCTAATATACCCCATTTTTACTTATTTTTTAACAACCCAACCACACCCATAAATATAGGGATACCAGGGGTCTGATTGAGGTATTTTATATATACCCCTTTGCCTTCACTATCCTAAGAGCTTCCCAACACTGTGGTTGAGCCCACCCCGACCTGTAGGAGTCGGGGTGACCCAATGATGAAGCATGACACCACTAGGGTGTGTGAGGGAAACTAAAAACAATTAGTGCTGCCCCCCCCCTCCATATACATAGATATGGTTAGCATATCAAACACATCCCTAGTGAGTTAGTGTTTTATCCCATCCTATACATAGGCCCACCCCCCTTTTTTTCCTATGTGCACTACCTACATTGAACTATCGGTTCTCTCAATAGGTTGCATTTGGAGTATTTTTTGTTGTTAAGTATTCGCAGGGAGACGTACTCCATATACCCTCTCAAACCCCCAGGACCTCTGGATTATATTACAGTGGTATTTTGTTTTGCAGAAAGGAAATAAATGACCATACCATTTGAGGGTTAGGTCAGGGCATTACCCCACACAAAGGCTGGCACATGGTATAAAATTGGGACCCTCTGAACCACTCATCAAAGCATTCCTGGACCTGTGGAAGATTCAATAGAAGGACTGTTCTACTGCCAGAAGGACTGCCCTGCTGCTGGAAGGAAGTGTGGATCTGCTTGCTGTATATCAGCCTGCCGAGAGTGACTCTAGTGTCAGTTGCTGACCGGTTTGAGCTACAGAGACACAACTAGCTTCCAGAGCCTTCCCGCAACTGCCCAGCACCAACTGGACATGCCTGGACCTGCTTCAGCTCTGCAGCTGGCTTCTGCTGGAGTGTGTCCTGATCCCCAAGAGGTCCCCCCCCCCAGGTCCTGGACCTTTGACTGTCATCAGTGGGAGCATCTCCCAATGGAAGGATTAAAATCCTAAGTTTGGGCTCCTCACAATTGCATAGTGCTATCTTTGCAGTGAGAATTGAGTGCCCGCAAATACCTTCAACCCAAAGCTCCAGCGAGACCTGCTCGTGTGCTGATAGCGTCCGCCGCGATGACTATCAACGTGAGACTTGCACTTCGCACCGACAGGAACCATCCATGACGATAGACCTGCTCTTTGCATCAAAAGCCTCCTACTTGTGACCCCTTCCAACCTGAACTGAACTCCTTGCACTGGGCTTGAGAAGGACACTCTTCAGTAGGACTAACCAGGTCCCTACATCCGATCTATGCTTTATCTGCCTGAATTTGTGACTTTTTCACAGTCCTTCGCAATCAGGTAAGCGTGAGTGACGCTTTCGACTTCTTAGTGCCATTATTACCTAAAACATTAACATTCAATTTCTCAAGTTCTAATGATTGGATTTTGTTTGTTTTTGTATCATTTTATTTATTAAAATGTGTTTGATTTTTAAAACTGGTTTGGGATTTTTCTTGTATCATATTTTCACTTTATTACAGTATGTGTGTTGCATAAATACTTTACACATTGACTCTAAGTTAACTCTGACTGCTTTGTGGCAAGCTACCGTGGGGTAAGCAAATATTAATTTAGTGACTTTTGTGGCTTACTCTGATAAGAATTTTTGTATTTGTTTGAGTGCGGCTTCCACCCATCTCAATCAATAACCCAGTTTCTTCCAAATATGACCATACAGCAGAGCAGCAGTTTTTAACCACCTGCTGTGTACCTCCACTAAATCATTACTAGAATGCAAGGAACCCCACTGAATCATTACTGGAAGCTGGGAACTCACAGCGTAAGCAATTCCTATCATTTGAACCTTCAAACAATAAACAAAAATCCAAAAACATGTATACACCAAATGAATGCACAAACATTGGGATAGATAGTTTAAGTTAGCTTTTTTATTAGTATAGACTTTAATAATTTAAATGTATTAATTATATTATTATTTAATTTCATAAAACTGTTGCAGACCTCCTGAAGAGGCCTTACAAACCACTCAGGGATCCCCGGGCCACAGGTTAAAGACAACTGCACCAGAATGCATTACCTAGGCAAGGCGCGTTGAACGTGTTCTTAGGTGCAATCATGGTTAATGTAGCATGTATATATTGCTCTGATCTAAAGTCTTCTGTTCAAGTATTTCATCCAAACCTTCTAAATTTTAGTCATAATGAGTAACGATTTGCTTGATCTCTTTTTTGATGTTTTTGTATTTATTTGCCTTTCTATCAACTGCTTCCTTCTTTGTAACGCCTATGCTATTCAGTTGGGTCTTGAATGCATTATAGAAATTTTAAAATAAATACAGGTATGTTTAAGTGATAGTGATTCATACTTTGTTTTCCAAGGAAGTGCTAAATTAGACAGAGAATCCAAAGGTGGAATCTGGTTGGCCATTTTGCTAATATAGATGGGGACATTCCTCTACCCCTTCAAATGAAGGAGAAGAAAATGAAGAATCAGTACTTTTTCTGAATAAGACGGTTCACTGGTTTGTTGTGGGAGTAAACACAATGACTGCTCTGACTGTACATCCTACATGTCTGCCTTCAAGACATTTTTACACAGTTGTAGGAAGCCACTTCCTACAGAGGCCCTCAGAAATATTTGATCTTGATCTTGTGTGAACAGCCTGTTATCTTCTGTTGTACCTTTCGCCTGAAGCCTAAAAGGTACTGTAACAGAGAAAGCTGTCTGCTCAGTAAGCGAGCTCCAAATTATTCTATGGTTTATTTAAAAGAATCTAGTTAACTGGGTTCTAGTAGTAGCTCAAATTAACTTTCTCAAATTAGATTGAGTTAACTAGAATTATTCTCGGAGAATGGCGATTTCTAGACTTACATGCATAGAGAATCAGGATTTCATTAAAAACACGGAGGATAACATTGCAATACTCTTTTATTGCCACCTCAATCAGCAGTGCCTTTAAAGAACTTCTGCAACCAAGAACAATCCAGAATTAGAACTCCACACTTCCAAAAAGTCACTGTTACAGAATACTCTTTCTATTTTAGATGCTAAAGTGTGAAGAATACAAACTCCTTTCTTCAATCCAAAACTCCAATTTTCCAACTTCTTAAGACCATACATCTAAAAACAAAAATAGCATATATATATACTAATACCTTCTCCTCCAAAGAAAACATCATTATAAATTTCTACATTGACAAGCTTCTTAACTGCTTTAAATTTAACTTTTTTAATCCTTACTAATTTTTTGTATTCTTTATGGCGAGGAGGGGGGGGATAATGTTATCTTCTGTGTCTTTAATGAAATCCTGATTCTCTATGCATGTAAATCTGAGAAGTGCCATTTTATTACAAGCCCAGAGGCTACCATTATGCATGTTGAAAGCCTTTTCAAAACTGCCTCTGACGTGCTCTATTGGCCTAAAATAATGATTTACAAACGTTCCCACATTTGACCAGTCAGCTGCTTTCAAAATATCCTGTAACTTACCTCCAGACCAACAGGCTTTATTGGCTATAGCACCGCTTACCGAATGGGCTTTATACAATTCCATATTCACCCCCACTTGTTCCATTGCCAATTGAACCCATCTAGATATTGCTGCACTACTGACCACCTTAAAAACCTCACATAAGATAATAATAATTGATGCTCACCATCCCTTCTATTTTCCAATAACCCAGACTCATATTCTCTCAAACAGTTAACCATACATAACTTTGGACTTTCATCAAACCTTGGATGAAAAATTGAGGTAGACATAGTCTTAGTCTTTTTCTAAATTTCAAACAAAACTCCCTCTGGGTTAAACATCCCGTTATTGACATCTAGACATTTAACATCTGACACTCTTCTGCAAGACACCAAACACAAAAGTGTCACCATTTTAATGGAAAGGTTTCTAGTGCTTAAATACTTGTTCAATGGCCATGAGAGAAATAATTTCAAAATCATATTCAGACCCTACAACAAATTATACCCTGACTTTGGAAGCCTCTTTAATCACATTCTCTTCATAATCCTACAAACCTAAATGTTACTACCAACGGATATGTCCCCGACCAAAATATGGGCTGCAGAAACCACGGACATATAGCAATTTAGCGTTCTGTAACTCAATCCCATTTTAAAAAGTTCCACCAAAAAAGTTACCACTTCTACCACAGAAGCTTCCACAAGATCCACACTCCTTTCAATGCACCAACTACCCAGATCTTCCATATACCTTTGTATCTATGTCTTGTTCCTGGTGCCTACAAGTCCTTGAACAATTCAGTAGCCTCTTCTGAAAGGCCTTCGAATGCTCCAGATCTCCTGACACCTTCCAAACAAGAAGGTTCAACTCTCTGCACAACACCAAAGGGTGTTCCTCTCCTTTTTGTTTGTCAGCAGACCATCCTCATCCATTATCAACAAAGGATTCTCACAAGCCAATTCCAGAGCAGCTGGAAACCATGCCTGAGACACCAAAAAGGAGTTACCAGTACTAATTGACATCTCTCCTTCCTCACCTTCAGAAGAACCCTCTGAATCATTACAAACAAAGGGAATGCATACCCCTTTACATCTATCCATTTCTGTTGAAATGCATCAACAGCTAATGCATCTCCATCTGATAGCCAAATGTAATATTTGTGGATCTGAAAAGTCAGTCTTGTTGCAAATAGATCCACAGCCAAAGGACCCAAAACCTAATCTATCCTCCTGAAAAACCTCTGACCCAGTTTCCAATCGCTAAAGTCCTTCACATGTCTTGACTTCCAAACTGCTACCAAATTCCTTAGCCCTGGTAGATATTCTGCCCTTAAGCCCTTCCATACATCAGACGGCCCGTGCCTTCAACGTCACAGTGGACGTGTGCGGAGGATGGCCAGGGGGCGTCCGAACCCTGTCCACTCATTAATTCACCAGCAACGCAGTGGAATTGGCACCGCGGTCAAGGTGTTAATCTTATCTTGTGGTCCAGACAGAAAACCCAAAGCTCCTTTGCTCCTATAGTTTTTGCACCTTCAATCTCCTAAGCGGTTTATGTAAGACACTGTTGAAACATTGTCCATTTTCATCAAAACTGTCTGACCCTGTAATATGTTCCCGAAATTCCTCAAAGCATATACACCTGAGGTTAATTCCAAACACTTTATATGAGAACTCTTCTAATGACTTGACCATGCTCCACTTGTCTCCTGCTCTCCCATATGAGCACCTCAACCAATCTAATTGGAATTCATCTCCAGAACAAAGTCTGGTATGCAACCAAAAACTGACTCCATTCCAAGCCTCCAGATTGTGCATCCATCAATTCAGCTCTGCTTTTGCTTCTTGATTTAAAACTATTTTTTTCCATACCATAAGCATTGCCTCAAAGCCTCTGACTGTACCCTTTGCAAAGCCTGATAATGCAAAGGACCTGGGAATATAGCTTGGATCGATGATGAAAACAATCCTAATTTTCTTGCCAAATCCCTCAGAGTTAAGTTGTCTTTCTTCACAACACGTAAAACCTCCTACTTTATCATCTTTATTTTCCTTTCTAGTAACACCAACAATTCCCAAATTGTGTCTATATTGAAACTGAGAATTCCATATTCTGAGATGGAATCAAAATGGATTACTCCTTATTTATGATAAACCCCAGACTTTGCAAAAGCTGAATTGTAACCTTCAGTTGAGATACTAGCACTTTCACATCCTGTGCCATCAAAAGAATGTGATTGAGATGAACAATTAATCTGTGACCTCTTTTTCTTAAAGATTCCTCCACAGCACACGTCACCTTTGTAAAGCACCTAGGTGCCAAAGAAAGACCAAAAGGAAGACACTGAAACCGATATAACTGCTTCCTCCATCTAAACTGAAGGAATCTCTGACTGTTTACTTCTATTTGGACTGTGAAATATGCATCCTTCAGGTCCAATTTCACCAACCAGTCTCGACGCTAAGGCATATCTCTTAATAGATGGATTCCCCCATCTTGAAATGTCTGTATACTGCAGACCTGCTTAAAATCCTCAGATTTACACTGGTCTCCATGCTTTGTCTTTCTTTTCCACCAAAAATAACGTGCTTACAAATCCTTTTAAGAGATCTCCCACCAAACAAATTCCTCATTTTTCTAACATAGCACTTAACTTTAAATCTGTTATATTCATTTGCTCCTGATTCAGGCTTTTTTCTTTTGGTTACTTTACCTGACCTTGGTGATTACACAATATCTGTTATTAAACCCTGAATCATACTCAAGATCCAAGGATCGTGTGTTATATTTTCCCATTCTTTTACATGATCTCTCAATTGTCTTTCTACTCTTTTTTGAGAAAAACCAAAAGAAATCTCAGTACTCACTGCGGGTACCAGAAGATGCCTGTCCTCTTCCCCGGACACTTTTTGATTTTGCAAACCATCCCCACTGAGGGAAGGATTCCATCAAACTCTAGTAGTCTCTTCCTGACCATCTGTTGAAATAATTATATTAGGACCTTTGATATCCCCAGCCAGAATAAGGTCCTCGTCTGCTGGCCCTTTCAAAAACACCTCCAAAATAAAAAAGTTTCCTCATGTTATTCTGCGCCTTGTCTAGTGCTGTGAATGTGGCAAGAGGTTTCATAAACGTTTAACCATGCCGTCACCAAAGAGTAAACCTGTTGCATTTGAGCTAGCCACCTATGTAGCCATATCTCCTAGCTTCGGATTAATCTTCATTAACACTGATTTCTTCTGTTCTGCCAAAAGTCCAGAGGTTGCATTCTGTAAAAATGCTGTGGCCCTTTGGCTCCAACCCCGTAAGAATGCTACATCTACATGTTCACCAACTATATGTGCCTCTTCTGCCATATCCATAATCTTTGGAAGTCGACCTAAAACATATAATAAATGATCCTGATATTGCTTCAGTGATCTTTCCAGGCCCTTATGTGGGTCTCTCACCATCTTAAACAAATACGATATCATATCTGGATCCAGATTGGGAGTATAGCAAACCTTTTCCTCAATCTGGGGCCTCGAGCATTCTGCCTTTCAGATGTTTCTCACCTCTCTCTCCAAAGGCCTTCGAATCCGCTGTTTAATAAAGTTACTCACATGGTCCAACGGCCACCAATCTGTGCTTCTAGGATAGCTTATGTTATAAGGACTAAACATTTCTTCTTCCAATGGGTCTTTTATCACAGAATTTACTGAAGTAGATGCATCAACTTTAATGTCATCATTCAAATCATCATCTTGATTTGCATCCAAAATGTATTCAGCATACATTTGGCACACTCCTTGAATGACATTTTCATCTGAATTTTTTGTCATCTCTTCCACTGACATTTCTTGTGCGTCGCTAAGGACACCGCTTCGGGCACCAACCTTTATCATGGAGTTGAATACATCTTTATTCCTTTTATCCATATGCTTAATTTCCTAAGCTTCTTGCCCCTCTTAACATTTACCCTACTCTCCTCATCCTCCAACAAAGACCAAAATTCCTCACCTGAGTTACAATCTTTCTTTTTCCTCTTCATAACCAGTTCCACAACTTCTCTAATAGATGCTTAATCTCACTTTGTGTAAGCTTCCTTAAGCTCTCTTTACTCACCCTTCCTTCCACCACATTTGACTCACTTCTATTTCCTTAAATGGACATTTCTTTTACTTTCTTTACTTTCAACCTAAATCCTACTCACAAATGAATCTCCTATTTTTTCCCTATCGAAAAAACTATTTTCCTATTTAGAATTGATCCCTAGCTATCTCCTACTCTCCGATCAACTGTTGCCTCCTCCGACTCACAAAAGCACAGAAACTCCATAATGTGCCAGCGTAAATTCTACTTTACTCTAAAGACAGACACCTGATCCAAGAATGTGCCAGTGATCTTGCAAGATCACAGGAACCAATCTCTCTTCCGCTATTTCCTTGCTGTGTTAGTGAGTAGTACAAAATGTCTTAAACTGTTTCTTGGCTTCATTTTCTTTTAAAAATGGAGCATACACCTATCTCGCGCAAACCACTTCTCCTACTGAAGCCCCTCAGAGCCACATGAGCTAAGCAGCCCGTGCCAAAGCTCCAAACTATCTCATGCAGCTTGCCTCTTCAAATTGAAAGGCTCTCCGAGACACACGAGCACTGCACGTGACAGACTTCAACCGGTAAGCACCAAAACACTGCTTTGCTTAGAAAGGAGCTAAATAGCCATCTGAGGAAGACACACCAAAAGTATACCATAATGTAATCAAATATGAAGCATTCTACCTAACAACAAGATGTTTTCAAAGCACAATATTACTCAACTAAAAGCATGTCATACATGCTCTCACACGTCAGCTTCCATAAATTAGAAGCCCTTCTAATATGAACTCTTTTCACAAACTCACTTAAACTTAATAAAACATCACAGTTCTCTCATAAAAACTGTATAAATAAAAGGTACTTATCTGATTAGATGCAGCATTTAAAAGAGGAAGAGTGTTGTGTTACAGTGACTTTTATGAAGTGTGGAGTTCTAGCTCTGGATTGTTCTTGTTTGCTGAATTTCTTTAGAGGTGCTGCTTATTGAAATTGCATAATGGTAGCCTCTGGCCTTGTAATGAAATCCAGAAGATGAATAATTTAGGAATTAAGTTGACTTCTTTTCATTTTGATGGAATTTTGATACTTTTGCTACAGTCTTCTGACTTTTAGCAGATTAAGCACAATATGTAAGGTTTCAGGGAGCAGAGGTTACCCAGGGATGAGTTCCATTAAAAGGTACAATATCTTGGGTAAAATAACAACCTCATCCAAGTCAGGGGCCTTTCCTCTCTTCAAAAAGTCTACATTGAGCAATTAAATTGTGGGTATCCAGGTAAGAACACATATCTCTGGATTCAGCTGGAAATATTTTTAAGTCTGGAGATAACATCTTTGACTGATTAGAATCTCCAATATTTGATCGCAAGCACTCACACATCTCTTTGTCCCAGTAAGACTCCAATGGGGTGACTTTGTAATTATTTCATGGTCTCCTTCGCTCCCAC
Organism: Lissotriton vulgaris; assembly: GCF_964263255.1. NCBI lineage: Eukaryota > Metazoa > Chordata > Amphibia > Caudata > Salamandridae > Lissotriton > Lissotriton vulgaris. Next base: position 914,285,101 of record NC_141689.1, read on the forward strand.
GGAGTTACATTGAACCCATTTTTCCATTGCTTAATTTGGGACTGTTAGATTTTCCTTAATAACATAAGCCCTTGAATGTTTTTCCTCATTTTTGCATTGTATGTATTATATATGTATCATTTTTAATAATCTCTTTTTTGACCTTTTAATGTTTTTGTTTCACTGTAACAGCATTGCTGTTTTATCCTTTTCTTTATACATAAGCACCTAAAGTCCATTTCTCTCGAGATTTGCTTTGATGTACAAGCCTAGCTCCTAGCAATAAGTTAATTTCCCCCTGGGTGAAAACTAGTCGATCCTAATGTATCCTTCTGTGTAGGCAGTGTTTGAGATCGATCATAGCTTAAATTAAGTTTGTGATCTCTCTCCTCCATAGCCTGTGAGCTAAATTTACTACATGAAAAGGAAGATGCAGGGTATGTGAAACATGCCTTTCTTCAAAGGAATCACTCTCAAACTCTACAGCCGGCATTAGATGCAATTAAAGCCCTAAACACAATTTGAAGTGCCCTCTATAACCCTGCAATTCATGTAAATCATGACCTTGGTAGTCTTGTTATTTTGTGGTATGCTGTTCAATATTGTGGCACGGAATGGTCTGTTATTCTATATTATGCTCCTCCATCATAGTATGCATTCACTAACGTACATTATGTCATGTTAGATAAAAGGGCTTTTGAAAAAGGTAACTTACACTTGTGAGCAAGTTACTTGTGTCATTTACTCTTACACTTTTGAGTTACTTTATGACTGTTGGCTATTCACAAAATCAAATTGTAAAGTTACTGAAAAGTATAGACTTACCTGTCTCCATTGCCTGAAAAATGGAATGAAGCCAGATTTACAAATGCAAGTTACTACTGGTGAAAAGAAACAAAAGTAAATCCATCAACACACGATCAACCACTGATACTGCAACACCTGTCCATTAAAAATAATGGGGCCAGGGAATTAACAGGCATTTGCAATGCAATCAGTCTCGCCTTTGGGACCTTATATGTATTTAGCTATGCAGCACATTAGCCTGGGTACTGAAACATCTACTGTTCTTTAACATGGAGGGAAAGTAAGCAGCAAACTGCGTGACACGCCAGGTATGGGAACACATGGAGAGAAATATAGCCTTTCAGCGGGAAATTGTATAGTTTAAAGCTCTGTTTTTAATATAAAATCAGGGTATTCACTGACCCTAGCACTGAAATAAAAGAAAAGCCCTCAGCAGAAAGCAAGTTTGGTACTTTACAGACATATGCTGATCGTTTTCTATCATGACAGTTAAATAGAGGTAGTTTAAGAGAAAAAAAGTCACTAAGCGGAAGCAGACAAGTCCCAGGGCTGATCTCCAGAGCCCACAAAGTATATACACATATAAGTATATAATAAATATATACTAAAGTATATACAAGAGGTCTTGAATGCTCAATCTAAAAATAAAACCAGACAGAAAATAAATATAAAATAGTTTAAAATATAATTACATATAATGCAGTGCCTAAAAATATGTCAGAATAAAACATATTTGTTAATTAATTATAAAATATTTTAACTACATTTTCTTGAATTTATAACTTAATGTAACTTTATTTTTTTATTACAAATACAATCAACCTATTTTAAATTAATCCTATGCACCACTTTTAATAATTCTTAAAGCATAATATGTTTTATTTTACTTTATGTGAAAATATATATTTTGTAAAATAAACTTCAAGAAAGTAATAGCAATTGAATTTAAAATAATTTCATTAATTTCAAATGTAACAAAAAACAAGTTAATATTGGTGCAGCATTTTTACTGTATTAGTATAATGTGTATTTCTTTACTTCATTTCTAACTGTCTGGTAACCTCCATTCATAGGATTCTAACATGCCTCTATTCTTCAAATAATGGAAGTTCATTCAGTTGATTTCTTGCTAATTATTTTTCCTTTTTTATGTTTAACTTGCTTTGCACATATTGTATGAACAGATCTTATAATTCTGATTGTGAAGTTTAGTGCTGCTTCCTTCAGTGAAAACAGCCTTTCTAGAATAAAATAACACAAATGTTCAACTTCCTGTTTGTCTATTGTGATATCCACAAAATATGTCTGAACTCTCTCCTCCCTAATGCCAGTATTTTAGAGTCCATCCTATTCCTTTGAAACAGTAGGCGAAATGACAGATGACAGGTACGGCTTTCAAGGTTTGCTGGGTTATTAGAAACAAATAACATACTGTGCTATGTTTCGGAGAGTTTTCTCATTGCAAAGGAAACATTATTCAATTTTCTGGCCAAGGTAGTATGCAAATTACTTCAGCCATCGGCAGAAATACTGACGAGTTGTGACTGATTTGCATTATCTTGTCCAATCAGTGCCTCATTGTGGGGGTTTCAGCAGCCTCCTACACCTGCCACTTTCACTAATGAGCAGGGCTGGGAGGTAAGTGATAGAATTGGAAATAACAGCTGAAGAAACAGCAGTGCGCTATCTAGGTCTTCTGCACGGCACGTGCACACAGCAGTCCTGAAGGGCTGTGGACCTGGCTTGATTTTCTGGTAACGGCATAAAACACACCATTTCATATATTTAGACACTGTCGGCAGCCGCTGCCCATGGAGGGAGTTCCGTGGGGCAGAGGCGGGGCGGGGGAGGGGCAGGGTGGGGGGGGGGTACTAAACACCGGAACATGGCTAGTTGGAGGTAAGTAAACGATTTAATAAATAAAACTAATTTCATAGCGCCCGCAGCATCACATTTTGCAATGCAGGGCGCGCTACGAAACTCTTTTTTTAAATTAAATTGTTTGCTTACCTCCAATTATCCATGTTCTGGTGTTTAGTACCCCCGCCCCGCCTCTCTGCCCAACGGATCACCCTCCAAGGGGCGTGGCTGACTGTCGGCAGTGGAAACATTTATTGGACACAATATTTTCAGCTCAGCCCTCTGAAAACATGACTGTACTGTACTCTTGCACTAAATTGATAAACTGAGTGTAACGATGGTCATTAAAGTCTAGTCATTTTACAAGTGACATTCTAAACGCTTGTCTTCAAGATTGGGATGAGCAAGTAAACTTCCAGTTTACTGTATGCAGAGAACTGGCTTACAAGCATAGATTCTCAACATGTCAATTACATATTTGAGTACTGTAGTGTACACCAGGTAGACAGCATTCCGACATTTTCAGGAGCAAACATATTGCATGGACGGAGAGAAGCAACATTCATATGTGGAATATCCATACTTTTGCCCCTGGCCCTTCATCATGCAATTAGTTTCATTCAAATGGCTAATTTAACTTTCAAGTGAGGCCATGGCATGTGATAGAGAATTCACCAATGGTGTGGAAATTAAATGTCATATGTGAGCTGTAGTGTGTAAGATATCACTTGCATACCTCATAACAATTGTACATCTCAAGGGGCAGCACTGTCCTCCGACTGGATAGCAGTTAAACTATCAGCAAGGAAAAGTATTTTTTTATGTCGAAAAATCTACTTTTATATGTAAGCCAAGTCACTTTTATAGAGTGCCTTTAACTCTCAGTGCTGAGTGCTTAATATGTAAAATGGGGTCACTATAGCTATTAGGAAAATTAAGATTCTCCAGTGACTACTGACAAAAAGTACTTTGTCACTGTGTATTTTCCAAAAACACGTCTAGCCATGAATAAAAGCCACTTTATGGCATATTCGCTTGCGAAAATGATCAAACGTATTTTCTACATGTTCTTACAAATCTAATTCAATGGAGAAAGTAGGTTTGATAAATTTAGTGGAAGATATCTTCATAAATGAAAAAGTTACTTTGTGCTACCTGTGAGTAAACTGGCATAAAACTTCTTCCTCACAACCCTGCTTCAGAGACTGAATACACATTACTGGTGGCTTTTAGTGACCATCCTCTGGAAAGATAGCAGGTTAGGCTCTAGCAGTAGCAACGGTAGAGTGGTGCCAACCGTGGCCAGATTGCAAAGATTAGTCTTCTAGGAGGCAAACAGAACTAATTGGAAAAAATAAAAATCAGTTTTCCAAGTTCTCCTTTTGAAATGGAGCATACATTCATACCCACCCCAGACTTTCTGACTGCTCCAAGCAGGAGGGAAAAACTAGTTCCAGGACTGACAGGGAGTGGCAACTTTGTCTCCATACAAGAGTGCCAGAAAGAGAGTTAAGGCTTCCATAGCTGGAGGAAGACTATGGGCATTATGAAGGGTAATTCTGGGAAAGTTTGCAGCAATCTGAGAAAGGAGTCCTACAAGAGGAGGTAGGAATTATGCGAGAATGTCACCGGGGTTGAATTAGGAAATTACCAGTCACAGGCTAGAACTGGCACAATGCCACCATCTCCTCAAAAAATCCATTGACCTGGGAAAAAGCACCTTGAAAAAAGAAGACTCTCCCTAATTAGTGTAAAAATAAACACCTAAGTAAGTTTCGGATGTTTCCATTTCATCAAAAATACTTTTTTTCAAACAAAAGGCAATGTTTGATTTTTTAATCTCAGCAGCTCTGAGGTCGTTGATTACGGTACAAATAGTAGGCGTGTGTAAAATTAAAAATTCAAGCAGACTTTTGAAACTGTGTAGTAAAATATGTTTCGTGCTCATTTCATCAAAATGGTTCTACAAGATAAAACACGCATAAAAACAAAGCAAAGTAAAATATCCAGGAAAAACACTTTCTTAAAGCCTATAAGCCTGCTTCAGGGAGGTCTTCTGTCACAAACACTAAATGAAATAGTTATTCACAGCAGAAGCTCTTGTTTAGATAGTCAGTTTTATCCAAATTAGCCTGGCCCACTTCAAGGACTCTTAAAATTAATGTATGAATCGTTGCACTAGACAAAAACGAATAGTTGATCAGGTTTACAAAATATAACCTATGGGCGAATATTCGGGCAAAAAAGTTTTCACCTTAAACTTAACAAAAACTTCTTTTGTGACACAATTCTACTATTAAAAGTGTGTTATTGTAATGCTTTCTTGTTTAGTGAATACAATTTCCAAACCATCGAACACTTTTATGGTCGTTATAAACTTTTGAGAAAATCTTCACAAAGTTTATTGAGATAATTCTCCACCTATTCACATCTTTTCACAATGAATTGTGTGTTCCATGCTTCAAGCATTGTTGCTGGCTGTCAATAATTGTAAATCCATTGATAACAAAAGACAAGTTGTCACGTCAAATGTTATTGTTGCACAGCAAGTGGCCATTGCTTTGTCCATGCCATGAACTGAGACAGAATGTGGTAGCTTATCACCATTCAGCTGAAAAAGTGAGCTGCATACACAAAGCTTGGAAATTGGCTGGCGCATGAAGGGTGACTGAACAACTTATATCAATGTATTATTGCGTGATTTATTTCAAAGGCGAGATTAAAATCCGTGCAAAATTTACAATTATTATTATCACAACAATGGCGGCTTTCCATCTCCTGGATGTGGCCATAGTTCGGGTTTGAAAATGCTCTAAAATGCTGTCTGTTGATCAGAATGGGAAACCTGAATTATGATTCCAGGGCGGCCTCCGCAGATTAAAGCAAAAATATCATGCTAATGAGGTCGCCTTCGGTAATAGAAAGTTGAGAGCAGAAATAATGGATTAGCATCAAAGGAATTCGGTTTGATCTCGCGTTTTTTAATTGCATAACAGATAGCTGTACTGTAACACTGTATGCAGCTTCACCGATAAAGTGAGTAACGATAAGAAATGGAAGCAGGAGAAAGGAGGGATTAACATGATAATGCTCCTTATCTAATAAGGTGACTCACTTGCCGATCTGACATATGTTATCAATAATTCCTTCCATTTGATTTCTGTATTAGCCTTTTGCACTCATAACAGCATGTGTTTCTGGGGGTTTACTTTTCAATCTCCTCACCTGTAATCTTTATAAAATCACAGAAGGAGTGGAAATAATTTAAGAATCCTTTGACCAACTGAGGGCAGCTGAGGTAGTTAACATGCATAACTTTTGACCTTGATAATATAACACGAGGTGACAACAAATAGTCTTGCACCCTGATTAAATAACAGATGGGATCTGTGAGGAATCGGAGCCAGAATATCTCAGGGCAGTCAGATGGTACAGGACCACAATTTTAAAAACTGGGAAATGTTGTCTTTGTTTTGTGGTTCCGGTACTGCAGACCATCAAACTGGAAGCCAAGTACCCTTCGAAGCCCTTTTTATCAGGTGTCATCCTATATATTTCTACCTGCCATTCTGCATATATTTGTTAATTTGTCTGTACTATTTATTTTTGTGCCTAATGAAATGCTATTCCTTTTTATAGGAAAAAGCACTGTCTCCACAGTGATTTGTTAAGATATGTTGGTAGCATTGCTGAGTTCTGCATCTAGGCCGCACCATCTCCCCTGAGTAGGCATTGCCCTGCTCTGTCCTGCTACCCTGACAGTCAAGTGCGAACAACAGTTACTTAGTTTCCAGACTGGGAGTCCGCAGAACAGGGGCTCCAGGAGACCAAAGGAGAAAGACTCCAGTATTTCATCTAGGGCCCTAATTTCTTCCGACTGGCCTGGAACTCTCCAACGAGGTTTTCAAAAGGACCACCACAAAATATGCAATAAAAAAACCCTCCAAAGTCAACACTTTCCCAACTCTTGTTCAGATTAGAGTGGGGTAGTAACTTTAATCCCCCCTAAATCCAATACTAGTGGTGGCTGGCAAATATTTAAAGTGGTGGACGTGTGGTACTAAAGTAATAAATAAATAAATAAATGGCACTTGCCTTCCTGGTTGCTGCACAGCGTCGTCCTCTCCTCAAACCTCCGGGACCCAGGAAACTGCACTACCCAATCCTGGCGCTGCTCTCACAGCATGAGAAAAGCATGAAGATTGGAGGAAGCGGCCTCCTTCAGCACTCTTGGGAGCACTGCATGCATGTGCTTTCTCTAAACCAGCTGTCTACGACAGTTGGGTTAGAGAAGTCTAAAATGTGCATGTCAGGCTGGCCATCCCAAGATGGCCGGCCAAAGTGACATGCACACTTTAAACATAAGTGCACAGCTCCCTGCTGTCACTCAGCAGCAATTACCCTGCTCGTACTGACTCTCCATTCTGGACAGATTGCTGAAAAATAAAATGTTAATAAATAAACGTTATTACCATTTTATTTGTCAGCTCTGGAGGCAATGTTCCTGCAGGGCGATGCTCCTCTACTCTCATATATCTGAGAGCCGGAATACTAAATCGAAACATTCCAGCATCCAGCACTTTCTCTACTGTTGCTTAGATTAAAGTGGGAGTAGTAAATCTAGCCCCTTCAGAGTCCAATACTTTCCTTTCTTATGCTTAATGTGGGAATAGTAAATGTGGCCCTTCCGAAGTTTACAATTTCCTTACTGGTAATTATGTTGGAGTTGAAATAGTACATCTGACTCCATCAGAGTCTAACTTTCCCTACTATTATTTAGTTTGGTTTGTTATTATTATTGTTTCAAATTTTGCATCATTAAATTATTTATAACAATAAATACTTTGAAATCTTTTATTTCTGTGTTGATATTGTTGATTTTACACTCATGTTCCTTTTTAAATTAAATTTGATATATGTTTTTGTTTTATATACGCGTGTATTCTTAAACGGAAATCAAGATTCTTACTGCATGTCACACATGATGCCATCGATGTCTTTAACGATGCTATCCTACAAGACCTGGATAAAATGACAACTAAATATATGGAATTAACTCGCGAATGGAATGGCAAGCCATCAAATCACTAAAGGAGGACAGTTCAATCGAAATAAAACCCTCAGACAAGGGGGGGACATTGTGATTTTCAGTAAAGCCAAATATAAACAAAAAGCTTTAAAACAACTACAGGACAGAGACTGCTATTTGATAATTAATACGAAGTATTTTGAAAAATGCACCATGGATTATCACGCACTATTGAAAGGGTGGAGGGATGAGGGGATGCTCAATAAAAGTGAATTTGAGTATTTATATTGTGAACATCCAATAATTCCAACATTCTATCACCTACCTAAGGTGCACAAAGACATAAAAAATCCACCAGGGAGACCTATTGTCTCCTCAATAGGAAGTCTCATGGAAACTACATCCTGGTTTATTGACAATTACTTGTCCCCCTTTGTTAAAGATCTGCCTTCTTTGGTGAGGGATACCCAAGACTTTTTGAGGCTCATTGACGGCGTCAAGTGGGAAACGGATATGCTCCTGATTACCCTAGATGTCGCTAATTTATATACCTGTATTGGACATCAAGAGGGACTCTCAGCAATAACATGGTTTCTTGGGAAGAAAAACATATAATACCATCAACATAATCGTATGCTTCTCAAAATGACAGAGTTCTGCCTCTACAATAACATCTTTCTGTTTGCATGTGTGATGTATCGTCAAACCAGGGGGACCGCCATGGGCACGTGCTTCACCCCCAGCTATGCAAACTTGTTAGTGGGCTGGTGGGAGAAGCACGTGGCCTGGGGGGGACCAATGAAAAATGGTTGGATCATATAATGATCTGGACAAGATATATTGATTACCTGTTTGTCGTCTGGCGGGGCGACAGGTCCTCGGCTGAGGAGTACGTGGCAACACTAAACGACAACGGTCTCAATCTAAGATTCACAAGTACAATCAGTGACAGATCCGTACACTATCTCGATGTAGAGGTCTTCACAGCAGGGGGCTGTATACAAACGAAACTCTACCGAAAACCTACAGCGGGCAACACCGTACTTCATGCGGCAAGTCACCATCCCAAAAGTATGATAAGGAATATTCCTTTTGGTGAATTACTCCGCCTGAATAGGAATTGCTCAGGTCACAGCGACTTTCTCCACGCACAAGATGCAGCTGTATCTAGATTTTTGGAAAGAGGCTATTCGAGAACATTGTTAACGGATGCCTCGATGTGAGTAGAGCTCACAGACAGAAGGGACCTCATAATAAATAAGAACACAACAATGGAGTCTGAGAAAGTGACGAGAATGATCACAACTTACAGTATGAGATCTAATGAGTTGATCCAAATCTTTACCAACAACTGGCATATCCTCAAAACAGATATAGTCCTAAAAAACAAGCTACCCCCAAACCATCTATAACTTATAGACGCTGTCAGTCCCTCAGTGACCATCTAACGAGAAGTCACTTTGAGGACCCCCCTAAACCATCTAAAATAAGACTAGTTCAAGGCTTCTTCCCCTGCATGCAATGCAAAGCTTGCAAGTATAGCAAGAAGCGAACCAAATACGAGGGGAGACCCAATGATCCACGACCCACCAGAACCATCACTAAATTTCTGAATCGTAATTCAGAAGTCGTGATATATTGCCTGGTCTGCCCATGCTCGAAGAGATACAACGGGAGCACAATCAACCCGGCAAAGAGAGGTATCTTAGAGCACATGCGTGCCATCACTAACAGAGACAAGAGCTATCCTGTGGCACGCCACTTCGAAACCCATCACAATAGCAATAGGGATCTATTGACTTTTTTCCTCATAGATCAGCTAGAGAGGAAAGAACAGGGCGGAGACAAAGTAAGATCACTGAGGGCATCGGAATCTAAATATATTATTGACCTCAAGAGCATGCAACCTGCTGGGCTGAACAACGATGAGGAACTTTGGGTACACCTAGAGTAGGTCAACAATCTGAATATCTGAAACTATATCCGAATTACAGCTGTCGAAATTACATAGGGGCCTTTTAAACACCTTGCCGAATCAAGAACGTAAACAGGAAATAGAAAGACAGGCAATAGGACAACATCCCAATACATCCCACTCTCTCAATCCTGTTACAATTTTATATGCAACCACATTGACATCTAGGCCCATTCAGGACGAGACGAGAGGAGGAGAGATTAGGTCAATTATCAAAATTGCCATACAGGGCGGGAGAACAATTGTGTATACTAACATATGTATAATAGGAAAAAGGGACACAGACAAATACGGTGTGATATAATGTTTTTATATTAAAATGAAAGTATTATTGATAAAAACACCTTATACTCTAGTAGAGAGAGAAACTATTTGATTGTGTTATATCATGTATGTAAAAAATAATATCCTGGAGTTACATAGGTGTAGTTTTGTTCATAACCGTAAACAATTTATTATTGGTCCCCATAAGATGATTAATGTCTGTTACGCAATATAATGTTATATACAATGAATTTCATGTGGGTGATACCACACTGTTTTTAATTGCACGAGCACTTTGCAGACGCCAAACTCCGGGTATAAAAACTTTTTTAATGTTTTCTGCGATGTGTCTATGTAAAAGTACACTGCAAGATGGCTGCCATTAACAACTTGGTACCTTAGTCCTTTCTCTATGGTGGTAGAAAGTTGGAGATATAAAGGCGTCTACCCTAATGCACTGGTTGACACTGAGGAAGCCTTAACGGCGAAACGCGTCTGTCGTCTTGGGGGCAGGGGGGGTCTGCCAATAAATCACCTTTTTACATCCATGCTCAGAGTGCCGTCTACTTTGTGAAGAAGAAAGCGAGTGTGTTATCAATATATTATATATATATATATATATACCCACACTTTTTTTATATTTTGCTTTTATATTGAATATTATTTTAAACTTCAATTTTTAAATAAATTACATATAGAGCCATAAAAATATGCTTCGATATACTGACCTTTATTTGACAATATTCTGGTCCTCTATATCATTTTTTTGATAATTATGTTGATGCTATTTGGACACAATGTATTTGAGTCAGGCTATATTTGCAGGAGATATTTACTACTGATGGGAGCTCATCGAGTCCCTTTTTAGTGCATTTTGGGTCTCTGTGACACGTCTTCAGCATTGCAGCATATTGCTGCTTATTTGGGATTGAAGTTTACAATGTCATTGCACATAGAAAAAGTCAACGTTATTGATGTAATGTTCACTCAGTCTAAGACATTACTGTTTGAGGTCAATATTGTTATTGAAGTATGTGATGATAAACATTTGGGCCAAGTGTTGGTTTAAAACTTGAACTTTGATAGCCCGGGTAACACTATCTCCCAGCACTGGTTACAGACTTCACATATGCACATCAGATACTTTTCAACTTGTTTCATTTTACAAAAGAAGTACGTTTTGAAAGCTGAGCCTATTGTTTGCCATAAATACTTTGTTCAACTTGTGATAAAATGTATGATTATGAGTTTGGTGGTGCAGGAGCTTGACCGTCCCGCTCTCGCATCGCCAAACCAGTGGCTGAACCACCCACCAGATTAGGAGTTTTCTATGAAATAGGCACCACAATGGGAACGTCAAAATCAGTCCCTGCATGGCATGGACTGCTGCAGTCTATGCTGTGCAGGTACTGTGGTGCATGCACACAGGGGGGCACAACATGTGCCCCCTGCATGTACCCCCAGGCATAGTTGCACTAAGGAGTCCTGTTGGGCACCCTTTGTTTCCTCTCCATCACAATTTCCATGGAGGTGGAACTTCCAGGAAATTTGTAATATGCTTGGCGGGAAAGCGGTGGTCCCACCAAGCATATTGCGACATCAAGACCACTGAGCCACCGCCAGGGAACTCTGATCCCTGGCTCTTGCTGTGGTCCCAGGGTGACCCAAATGCCCTAGTTGTAATAAGGCGGTCAGAAGACTGCCGTGCCCAAGCGATTATGGCGGTCCATGGACCACCAGACTCAATTTTTTCCCCAAAGTGATACTTAAAGTGGCACACATAAGGCACTGAAATGACACACACATGCCCAGTGAGCACATAGAAATGTTAGACAAAGGCAAACTAAAACTTGGAAGCTGTTCTGAGGCAATACTTACAGAGCTTAAATTAGCAATGATGCATTGTCTTTTCTGAACTCTTGGGGGGCATGGAGTGACAGGGTCCAACCTAGGCATTGTTGAAACTGACTTCTATGTTTCCAGCCTTACGGGGTTCCCCAGATGCCACTGTGGCCAGTCAGGCACTCACACCATCTGCAGGGACCCACTAAATTTTGGCCAACCCAGGCTGGCTGGGCCCATAGCTATCAAATGCCTCCTCACCTGCATCTAGAGATTTGGCAATACAAGCGCACATGTATTGGTTGTGTAGGAGCCTACGGAATCACCAAGATGGTTCAATTTCTATACACCCACTTACAATCTCACCATGGAGAATTCTGTGGCTCCGGAGAGGTCAATGCACCGTTTCCACCATAGGCGAGTTAGAACTGTTCCAATAACTTTAAAATATCATCAACAGTCTCAAACACCTCTATTAATTTTAAAGTTAGTATCACTAATTCAGTTTAGTAAGTTTACAGAAATATAAAAAGATTTTGGTTAGAAATCAGCATTAGAAAAATACTCAGCGTTCCATAAAGAAACGCAATAAACTAAGAACCTAATCTAAATTGAACCCATAAAGAGTTCCTTGAAGAAGAGCTAGAGAGATGAACTTCTCATAAGAGTAGTTCTGGAAACTCAACCAAGTTCCCTAAAGCTGCAATATGAACTATATGTAATGGAAAAATCTCTGCAGTAGCATTGATCTCAAAATCCAATAAATCAGAAGTAAGTCCGCAATTATTACCTCTAGTAATAGCTAAGGAAATCAAACCACCATAAAGAAGAGTCTCGGGTCAGGAAAATATCCATTAGCCGGACCGCCAGAAAAAGGTAAGGGAAGTAAAAGATGGGAATGCTACTAACTGGCTAAGAACACTCATTAATATAGGTTCATATTGTCGTAAAAATTTTGAAGGTGTCTTGAGGTAATGGCCAATAAGAATCATCCATTCCGTGGAGTCATCGGTCATATGATGCCTTTTCTTCTGATTCCTACAGTCTGCACTCAGGCTGTCACATTTTATACAGTTTTGCTTTGGCACTTGTTACATGAGGGAAAGTTCTCATGAGAAACCTCTTGCCTAAGCTAAATGATGCACTTTAGCTCAATATGTAAACAAAGGCTAGTCAATAACAATGAAGCTACTATTGGTTTTATTCAGAAGCAGTCCATGAGGTCCTAAATCATCATTTATCATATATAGTTTTAATAAGCTCATGGTAATCTAGTGAATGATCTAGCATGGGGTGTGGAGCTGAATGAATCATGAGGTTGGAGTCAGCGCATTTCTAAACAGATCCCTATTGCTAAGCAGTTGCAAAAAATGTTTACTTATGAAGCTGTGAGCAAGAGTACAGAGAAAGGCTTTGGGCCTTATTAAAATACACTTTAAGAAATGGTTGCCTGGTGCAAGGTTTTTCAAAAACATACAATTATTCGTAAATCCTCCAGTGACATTCTCAATTCTACATGTGATTACTAATGCATTATGCACAGTTTATTTACTAAGGAGTCACACAGTATTTATTTAAATTTTGCCTGCAAATTATTTTCTAGTGTAAACATTACTGCAGCATTTAAACACATTCTAAAGTGCAATTCTAACACAGTTGACAAGTCGGTTTTCTAATTTTGCACTTTTTCTCTCAGTGGTGTGCATATTGTTAGAATGATTGGATAATGGAAATCCTGCTGACCCACATGGATGTATGCTTTAAGGCATTATTAGCCTGTTTTTGACATCCTAGCTGTGTCACATTAACCTGTACAATATTCACAAAGACACCCCTGGGTGCTCTGGCTGCAGCATTTCCTTCTTATGGGAAAGTAAAAGATCATTCCTATTGTTTTTATGTGCAAAACAATCCTCTGGTGTATATATTATAGCAACAACAGTGATTTTGAGGATATCACTGATTATGCTTAATTATGCCCCCTCTTAAAAGGGCAAAGTAGGCAGAATATGAGCACATAAACATATTGCTTGCATGTGTCAAGCACCTAGTATGTATATTTGCTTGGCCCAATATGTACGTTTAACACCTTGGCTGCCCAAGATATTCTTCCCCTGTGCTGGAGGTCAATGAAGATGGGTGTGGTAATGACGAGCTCAGCTCGTCATGAGCACACGAGCACTCTGCCTCATGACGAGCTCAGCTCGTCATAAGCACAGAAGGGGTTAAGTGGTATAATATTATGCAAGGCCTTAATGAGGTGGCATTATCAAGGGTGCCCTACTTGAAATCACCGGAAGCATAGAGAGAGAGAGAGAGAAATAGAGAAACAGAGAGAGAGAGCGAGAGAGAGAGAGAGAGAGGCCTGAATCATGTCTCATCAGCTCTGCAAATGTAAATACTGAGTTACGGTAAAAAATGGAATGCCCATAGAATTCTTTTAGTGAGACTCAAGGAAAAAACACTGACACCATTCTGGAGGTTAAGAGTACAATACAAGGAGCATCTATAGGCATCCTGTCACATACCACAGACCACACAGAAAGGCCAACCAGGGCATGTGGGGGTCACCTCGGTCTATGGAAGTGCAGATGGATGAAGGGCTAGTGTAAAAGGGCTCAACACCACTGTCCAAGATCACATGCCAAGTGTGCGCTACTCCCTTAAGTAGGCCCCTCTCCTGATTTTGTTTTCTGCAGTTTCCCCTCTTGAACATGCAGGACACCTCAGCATGCATGGACGCTCAAGCTGAAACATGGTAGAGTTTGGTTGCCAAGGATGGCAAATGTTTTCTTATCTAATGGGAACTCAGCACCACCCTGTGCCAATTCCTTTATTTCGGGGGGTTAAAACAGAGACCATCTTAAAGGAAGGCTGATCTGGAAGTGTACTAAATACAAGCCTCACTCATAAATGTTTTAAAGAGGCAGTGAATGGTGTCATAATAAATATCATAACCTCAAGCAAAGCAATATTCTAGAGTGCTATTGGACATGGCCCTTTCTTTTGCCTTTCTTCTCCCCTTTTTGCTGAAATGGTTTTTGCTGGCTTTAGGATTCTGGGCACTTTACAACTGCTAGCCAGTGCCAAGGTGCAAATGCTCTATACTCAGAACATGGTAACATTGGTTTATCAACAATTGGAATATTTAATTTTCTTGTATGTCCCTAGTAAAGTTCACTATATGTGTCAGGGGCCTATAAATTAAATGCTACTAGTGGACTTGCTGCACTGATTTTCCAACCCACTTCAGTAGCGTTTAAACAAGTCTCAGGCCTGCCACTGCAGAGCCTATGGGTGCAGTTTAAACTGCCATTTTGACCTGTCAAGTGATGACACAAAATGTAGGAAATCATAATACACAACACATTTACTGATTAAAGATACAAAAAGCTGAAAGTACACTTTGCACATGTTAGAAAGAGTAGCACTTGAAACTGAGACAAGTGTAATAGAAACACAACCAAAGTGTGCTTTAAAATGTAAGATGAAGAAACATACATATAAAGTGATACAAATACATTTAAACGAGCTGCTGTTAAGTCAAACTAATGAGAATTACTTATCATCTTGTTTATTAGCATTTATTGATGAAATTGTGCTATTAATAAAGTGGCTTAATCTTACTGATGCCTTTTGTTAGAATGCACCATTTAGAAAAGTTGGTGCAAAAATGTGTCGAAACTAGGTACAATTTTGAAATTTCACATAATAATGCTAAAGATTTTATAATTTATGAAAAGTAGAAAATAAATTGCAGCGTAAATTTTGAAAATTGTATACTTATATGAATATTGAGGAAAATTGTGGTAATAGGGTAGTTCTAAGATTAGCTATTTCTATGCAATAATGTCTGGTGAAAGTTCTACATATTCCCAATTTGAATTGATTTTTTTACACTATATTTGATATTAATTTAGAGTTTATTTCATTTGAAAATTGTAATTCCAACTTAAATGCTCAAGCGAATATGCTTTTTCTCTAATGCTAACCTTTTCCCTGACTTTATACAATTGTCCTTTTACAACTAGTGAGATGTTGCTTTATTTGTTCAGTACATGTGTAACTTTCAAAATTCTTAAATGTTTCTTCATTGTTCACAGTGAGCTTTTCCTGTGGGAACAGGATTTCAGCTGTTGCTATAGATGGTTACTTTGTATTTCATTTTCACAGATGTTAGGCCTATGTGGACTTTCAATGCTCTTGTTTATCATGAATAGAATGGTAAAGCATCTTACTGTTGCGAGTGTCCTAGATGGCATTACTTGAATCTGAGCATATGACAGTCTTCTGATGGTGGTGTGATACTACATCACTATGACCTTGTTAGAACCCCAAAGGAAAGGCAACAAATGCCACTATCCTCATACTTTTGGCCCGCTTTGCTGATGCTACAATCAGTAGCAGATGGACTGAACCCTTCTTTGCTGAACCATTTCAATTTCATTTTCCTTTATTTCTTTTGTTCGATGCTAATGGACTCACCCTTAAAGGACTTTAAATCTGAACCCTTTACCCTCCTTCATAGGATTTGAGCTGTTAGAGAAACAAACTATCATTCTACCTTTAATGGTAGTGGGACCCTGTAACTCTGTAATCTGATTTTTATAATGACCATCCGATAAAGCCTTGCCTAAATGTTTGACGCTTTAATGCAAGCTGTGATATTCTTAACTGAAATGCTCAAAAGATTGCTTATTGCTATGGATTTTGAATCTTTAATACAATAACCCCATTAATCTAATATCTGTCTAAGGATATTATTGAGTCTTGCTGGCTCTTCCATTTAAACTGTGCTATTTTACTGATGACTTAAATGCGTTGTTGGGAGGATCAGTAAGTTCTTTCAGAACACCAAGTATTATTACTTTTGTTTTGTATTGCTGTTGCAGATCATTTGGTCTGCATATTTCTAGTCCAACTTAACTTCTTCAGGAGGTTGGATCTTCCCGTTGCTATTCGTCATTTCTACAGCATGATCTAAAGAGTGGTGTACCTAAATCTGGTCTCAAATTTGTGAGTTAGCTGTCAATTAATGGTCCTCATTGGACAGCTAACGCAGTGTTTTGGCCACTCTAATTTCCACCCCTCTTATCGACAGAGAAAGATTAATCAGAGGATCATTGCCTCTGTGGTGGATGGAAATTCTGTAGATTATCTAACCGTAAAGAGCCCAGTATGGTTAGAGGAGTGAGGAGAGGAAGCATACAATAAACTTTCACCACGTTCGGGCTGCAACTCAAGTTAACTTACTTGTCACGCCCAAACCTTCCCTTTTATTACATATAAGTCACCCCTAAGGTACTCACAAAGCACGGCTCATTGGAACCGCCGCTGCAAAACACAGCACTGATGCATGAGTTGGCATCACCAGCGTCCATTGACAACAGCCTCCACAGCTACGCAGACCCTTGCTGCACAATCCGCGTTGACAACTTCATTGGATCCGCCGCTGCGTGATGCATATCTAATGCAGTACCTAGAATCGCAAACTTCTTTCAATGGCATCCACGATGACTATGCAGGACCTCGCATTGCAGCCCGCAGCTTCTTCTGAACTGTCACTGGGAAATGCATAATTGGCTCTGGCGCTTGCAACGCTCCGCAGTAGGATTTAAAGTACTTTGTTCAGAAGGCCTAACTTGGTCCCTTTATCCCACCCATGCTCAATTGCGTTGTGCCTGAACGTGTGTCTTTGTCCCAGTCCGATGCAACCAGATAACCACAGTGGCACTGTGCTTTTAGGCATTATTTTTACTTAAATCTTCAAAAATGCATATCTACTGTTCTTCTAATTTTATTATTGTCATTTTGGTGTTAAATAATTTACTAGCTTTTACTAAATTTTTCTAAATTGGTGCAGAATTTGTAATGTCTGTGTTTTCAATTTATTACTGTTTGAAGTGCTGCATTGCCTCTATGTTAAGCCTAGCAGCTTTGTGCCAAGCTACCAGAGGGCTGAGCACAGGTTAATTTGAGGTTTGCCCATGCTTCACACTAACAAGAGTTGTGGTTGCTGCTTGAGTATGGTTTCACCTCCTCAACAAGTAACCCAATTTCCTACAGAGACTCTTCGGAGCAGCAAGGTTTTCACATGGTGCTGCTTAGCTACCAAAGGCACTTGTTATCTAATTGTTACTAAATCCACCATAGCATTATGAGCAAATGCTGTGGCTAATACACTAAATGGCAGACAAAGAACCAGCGTCCCAAAATACCAGACCATCCACGTTAAGAACAGACATGTGGTCACTCTATTGCAGACAGAAAATGACTTACATTTAGAATAACTTTGTTGATCTTTCTCTCATGTGAATATCATGAAATATGCCATACATCGGGCCTCGATAGGCAATCTTTGAGTACTCCTACCTTGAAGAAAAGTATTCATCTTCATAATTTGGTTCTGAACAGTGCTTAATTTGAGCCTGTGGTTTCCGCTGCTTGGCACTGTCACTTAATTGTCAACACCAAAACTTATGACAGTTTGCCACATGGTGGTGCAGTTTATCCAGTTTCTAGATGAGCTCAATGTTAGTTGTTTATTCATTCAATATACATTAAAATTAACTAATACCGGCGGCGCAAGCCATTCTTGTAGCATTAAGGACCTGGAATAATGTTAATTGTCACACCTGTAAGAGTGTGATAATTAGCAGATATATTGGCACTGTCATTGGCAGCGTTGGCAGGGGCACATGGTAGTGCACATTGCAGTGGCCTTCCGACCAGGGCACTGGCACTTATATTTTTTGTAAATTAAAAACTGTTTCTGAACCTCAGAATTTTGAAAATCAAGATTCAATGACATTTCCAACAAATATTACTAAATGGCTAGCTTCCTGTTTCTGAAATTATATGACCATCTGCAAGAGACTTAACATTGTTTAGGATGATCCCAGATCCCAGAGAAGGGAAATTGATTGAATCAACATTTGGATAAAGGGGAAAGCAAGGTGAGGGTTTGTTGCCATTAAAAAACTGGCTAAACCCTCGAGTATTTATAGAAGTTTAGTTTAACTGAAATAGTGTTGCGGCCTAGTACACCAAAGGCGCCCTATTTGGAAAGGTATTTTTAATAGTCAAATCAAGTCAAGTCAAATAATTTATATAGCGCCACATACCCAGAGGGTCTCAAGGCGCTTGAGGAAGGGTGGGGAAATACTTGTCGAATATCCAGGTTTTAAGTTGCTTTCTGAAGGCTAGGTGGTTTTGAGTGAGGCGGAAGTGAATGGGAAGGGAGTTCCAGGTTTTAGCCGCCAGGTAGGAGAAGGATCTTCCTCCCATGGTGGTTTTGTTGATGCGTGGAACAGCAGCAAGGGCTTGGTTGGAAGAGCGTAGTTGGCGGGAGGGGGTGTAGAAGGAAAGTCGCGTGTTGAGGCAATCGGGTCCAAGTTCGTAAAGTGCTTTGTGTGCGTGGGTGAGGAGGCGGAATGTTATCCTCCTATTGACAGGGAGCCAGTGGAGGTCTTTCAGGTGACCAGAAATGTGGTCTTTACGCGGGATGTCTAGTATGAGTCTGGCTGAAGCATTTTGGATGCGTTGGAGTTTTTTCTGAAGTTTTGCGGTGGTACCGGCGTATAGGGTGTTTCCGTAGTCCAGGCGACTTGTAACCAGTGCGTGGGTGACCGTTTTTCTAGTTTCGGTGGGGATTCAGCGAAATGTTTTTTTGAGCATGCGAAGAATGTTGAAGCAAGATGATGAAACGGCGTTGACTTGTCTGGTCATCAAGAGTGAGGAGTCCAGGATGACGCCCAGGTTCCGTGCGTGGTCCGTAGGGATGGGTGCTTTTCCTAGGGCCGCTGGCCACCAAGAGTCGTCCCAGGCGGAAGGGGAAGTACCTAAGATGAGGACTTCTGTTTTGTCTGAATTCAGTTTAAGACGGCTGTGCTTCATCCACTCTGCTACTTCTTTCATTCCTTCATGAAGGTTGGTTTTGGCGGTGTTAGGGTCTTTGGTGAGTGAGAGGATCAGTTGAGTGTCATCGGCGTAGGAGATGATGTTGAGGTTGTGTTGGTGTGCGATGGTCGCGAGGGGGCTCATGTATACGTTGAAGAGGGTGGGGCTAAGAGAGGATCCTTGTGGCACGCCGCAAATGACTTCGGTGGCTTCTGACTTGAACGGTGGGAGGCGGACTCTCTGAGTTCTTCCGGCAAGGAACGAGGTGATCCAGTCCAGTGCTATACCTTGGATTCCGATGTTGTTGAGGCGTTGTATAAGGGTGCTGTGGCAGACTGTGTCGAAGGCTGCGGAGAGGTCGAGGAGGATGAGGGCGACTGTGTCTCCGTTGTCCAGTAGTGTTCGAATGTCATCTGTTGCTGCGATAAGGGCGGTCTCAGTACTGTGAGGAGTCGAGGGATTTGTTGGTTTCGAGGAAGGCGGCGAGCTGGTTGTTGACGGCTTTCTCGATGACTTTGGGTGGGAATGGTAGGAGCGAGATGGGGCGGTAGTTTTTGAGTTCGGTGGGGTCAGCTGTGGGTTTTTTCAGGAGGGCGCTGAGTTCGGCGTGTTTCCAGCTTTCCGGGAAGGTGGCGGAGTTGAAGGAGGAGTTGATGACATCTCGGAGGTGTGGTGCTATGATGGAGTCTGCTTTGTTGAAGATGTGGTGAGGACATGGGTCTGTAGGGGATCCTGAGTGGATGGAGTTCATCAGGCGGATGGTGTCCTCAGTGGAGATTCGGTTCCAGTCATAAAGGATGTTCAAGGGGGGTGAAGGTTCGGCAGAAGGTTGGGTGGGTTGGTCTCCGGGTTGGTTGTCGAAGCTGTTGTGGATGTTTGCGATTTTGTCGTGGAAGAACGAAGCTAAGGAGTCGCAAAGGGTTTGAGAGGTAGTGATGTCGTTGGAGTTGGCAGTGGGGTTGGTAAACTCTTTGACGATGTTGAATAATTCCTTGCTGTTGTGGGCGTTGTTGTTTAGTCTGTCTTTGAATGCGGCTTTCTTGGCTGTCCGGATCAGTTGGTGGTGTATACGGGTGGCGTTTTTGAAGGCGTCCTTGGTGCTAGTGTTTGGGTCTTTTTTCCAGGCCTTCTCAAGGGAGCGACAGAGTTTCTTGGATTTCTTAAGATCATCGTTGAACCAGGGGGCGTTTTTGCTGCCTAGTTTGATTTGACGTTTTTT
The DNA here is from genome assembly GCF_964263255.1 of Lissotriton vulgaris. NCBI lineage: Eukaryota > Metazoa > Chordata > Amphibia > Caudata > Salamandridae > Lissotriton > Lissotriton vulgaris. The sequence continues at coordinate 914,305,975 of NC_141689.1, forward strand.
CAAGGGTGCTAGGTTGTCGGCGCTGTTGGTAAGCCATTGTGTGAGGTTAATGGCTGCTTGGTTAGGGTTCGATGAATAGGCAGGGGGGTTTTGAAGAAGCGATGTGGAGATCTGGTCGATGGTGATTTTGTTCCAGTTTCTTCGCAGAGTAGGTTGAGGGTGGTTGTGGGTAGTGGTCTTTTTGTAGACAAAGTGAACGCAGCTGTGGTCCGTCCAATGGAGAGCTGTGGTGTGACTGAAGGAGATGTGTTTGCTGGAGGTGAAGATAGAGTCGAGTGTGTGTCCTGCGTGGTGGGTGGGGGTGTTTACTAGTTGTTTGAGTCAGAGATTGGCGAGATTGTCCAGAAGGGTGGTGGTGTTGCTGTTGTTGTTCTTTTCCAGGTGAAAATTGAGGTCTCCCAGTAGAATGTAGTCCTCGGAGGGGAGGGCGTGTGGGGTGATGAAGTCAGTGATATCTTCACTGAATTGGGCACGGGGTCCTGGTGGCCTGTAGAGGAGTGTGCCTCTGAGTGTGGTCTTGGGGTCGGTGTGGATCTGGAAGTGAAGATGTTCGGCGGCTGCGAGGTGATCGTCGGAGCTGGTCGTGATGTGGATGGTGTTCTTATGGACGATGGCGATGCCTCCTCCTGTTTGGTTGGTGCGGTCTTTTCAGTTGATCTTGTAGCCGTCCGGGATGGCTATTGTGATGTCTGGAGCTGAAGAGGCGTTCATCCATGTTTTTGTTAGGAAGGCGACGTCTGGAGAGATGGTGTCTAGTAGATTCCAAAGGTCGATGGCGTGTCTGTGGACCGAGCGGGTGTTGAGCAGGATGCATTTTAGGTGGTTAGTGTCAGATCTCTGTTTGGTGTTTGAGGATTTGGTGTGGGTCTTGGTGCAGTCAAACTTGCAGGAGTGGCATGTGAAGGGTCCATGGGTGTGTCCCGGTGAAGCTTGGGCACAGTTAGGGAGTATGCCCGGGTTAAGTGCTAGGAGGGTGGATGAGTCGTATGTAATGCGGGTGGGCTGGGCATTGCGGGGACCAGGGGGTCTGGCGCTGGGTGCGGTCCAGGCGCGGACGGGCGTAGACAGCTTACCTTTGGCGCACCTTCGGCGCGGCCACAGCGCGTTGAGGCATCTGTCATAAATGGATAGTGGAGGGGGCGGAGCGTGGGAGGGGCAGCTGGGAGGCGGTAGCGGGGAGGGTAGGCGGGCCAGGGGAATGCACAACAAACAAAATGGAGAATGGAAAGTGAAACGGGGGCAGAGTTCAATAATCACAAAGCTCAAATAAATACCAGTAATGCACAAAGTCAAGCCAGCACGCTATACAAAATATGCAATCGGCAGCAGCTACAATCATACAAAGTCGCGCTAAAATGCAGAGCAGAAGGCGAGGCTCAGCGCTATAATATGGTCAGAGCGCTAGGTTTAAAAGCCTACGATACCGGACTCAGCACCCCAAAGCGGTGCAGCTGAGGAGCTTCACACGAGGATCACGACCAAGTCTGTTGCCAGGGAGCGTGGGGGGAGCAACCGCTTTGGATGAGATCCAGACGGTCACAACTTCGACGAGGAGGAGGTGAGCTCTCTATTCGTTGGTGGGAGGGGCAGCTGGGAGGCGGTAGCGGGGAGGTTAGGCGGGCCAGGGGAATGCACAACAAACAAAATGGAGAATGGAAAGTGAAACGGGGGCAGAGTTCAATAATCACAACGCTCAATTAAATACCAGTAATGCACAAAGTCAAGCCAGCACGCTATACAAAATATGCAATCGGCAGCAGCTACAATCATACAGGGTCGCGCTAAAATGCAGAGCAGAAGGCAAGGCTCGGCACTATAATATGGTCAGAGCGCTAGGTTTAAAAGCCTACGATACCGGACTCAGCACACCAGTGCGGTTCAGCTGAGGAGCTTCACACGATGATCACGACCAAGTCTGAGGCCAGGGAGCGTGGGGGGAGCGACCGCTTTGGATGAGATCTATCCTAGAAATGTCAGCACAGATCCTAATGATCAGTTTTCTAGTACGGTTTACGGTACTATGATGAAATTTGATGCAGAAACTCTCGCCATGTTTCCTCTGAATTTTTGTGGCCGAATTAGCGATTATTACAAACATATGAAATAACATGCAAATACGATTTTAGCACTAGATACGCATATATTTTTACGACATAATTATTACTTTGCGTTTGTAAAACCACAAAAAACGCTAGAAGTAGGCAAAAACCCATTTGCTCATGAGTACTGTTCCAAGGTGCACATGAAGCAGTAATTAGTTCAAGCCCTTAGGTAGAAAATGACATGATGGCAAAACAGATGTAACGCGCTTTGAGCTAAGTATACAAGTAATGATTATTTTAATTAGCATACAATTATTCAGCCATACTTTGCTAATTTGAGGCCACCTCATAAAGGATAATAATTTGATATATTTACAGAGCAGTAAACATTGACATACGTACATACATCCCCGTTAATTTCTTTTAATACAGTGTATTCCGCTTTTTAAGAGAAATTAGGTTTATCACGAGGAAAGCTTCATCTTACTATAACTTTTTCTCCTCGACTAACTCCTCTCCCACAGAAGTTTATGGAAGATAAACCCCCTTACTGTTTATTTAAAACAAAGAAATAAAACAACATACTTTAGATTTGTTTTAGTCTCATCAAAACAAATGCCAACTGTACTGTAAAAACACTTGCAGTAACAAATAGCAATGAGTCATATGTCTGTCCGCCCACACAGTGTATGTCAATCCCTCATGTCACAACTGTTCAGACTCTTATGTACTATGTTTTCCTCTGAGCAGGTTGTTCACAAAGATAATACCTCTTCTCTGTTCTGAACAACCCATTTTAGACCCTACCACTGTCACTAGGCGCAAATGACTCCATGGTAAGTAGCATAGAAACAGTCTCTTCTTTCTGAGCACATGTTACTCATGCCTGGGAATAGCAGGAAGGGGTACATTTGAGGGCAAATGTATGCCTTCTTCTGTTATTGCTCTTTTGTTGGTATTGCCACCTATCATGTTTTGACAAGGTTGTGATAATGAAGTAAGTGGGTGAGACCAAATCACCTTGTACCAAAGACAGAAGTGATTCCCCTTTGGCCCTGATTGGGTCTGGCAGCAAAGAAGGTCTCAGAAGAAACACTAGGAGTTTCTCCACTTTTGCTTTTCTCCACAGAAATTTGCATCACAGACACAACCACATGCATGTAAACACATGTGTGCCCATACACACAGCCATGCCCACAAATATCTATGAGTAGGAGTCAATGAATTCCATTCAGGATTGACTCACTATAGAAGCTTTACATTAAGAGCAGATATAATTCCTTAGAGCAAAGCATTAAAGCTTTGAAAGAAAGCAGACTAAAATACGTTTCAGTAAGGAACGCTTCGGAATCACTGTGGTGACTGCACTCTAGTTGCAACAGATCTTTGAGTGCATATTCCTGTTATTCATGTCTCCTTTGCAATGATTTCACGAGCCTATCTACACTGGGTGTGTGGTCATACGTGCACACACAAACACACACATATACACACACAGAAACGTGGGAGGCAGAAGGTAATGTCAGTAGTGAGTTATTTTTCCATTCCCTACGTTATGAGGTTAATTGAGAACAACTCCGCCTCACCTCAACTCTAAAAGAAAATATTTCCTGTCGTGGGCCCTGGGGCAACAAACTGATTAAAGGAACGACACGCACACCATAAGTGAGGTTAGATAACTGGCCCCGGCTCTTGCGCCTGGTCTCTCTTATTGGCAGGTTCACCTGACTGGTGATGTCTGCGATGGATGGGTGTGTGGTAGGTGTACATACAGCTCTAGGGAGGAGCTATTTCGTTAAATGCCCAGCAGGACACTTCACCTATCAGAAACAGGGCTTATCCTTTCAGGTGTATTTATTTTACCTTTTTACTCCCTCTCCAAGTGTATTGTGTATCTCCAATGCAGTATAGACTTAAACCTAACTGTAAATTGAAGCATCCCTAGAAATTGATGTGTCCCATCAATGTGCAGGTGGGGACTACCTTTACTAATTTAAGTCATGAACCAGGGGACTTTGATGATACATTGGCACATTTAATCTATAAAAGTGAATACCTTTCAGGTGTATTTATTTGACCTTTTTACCACCTCTCCAAGTTTATTGTGCATCTCCAATGCAGATGAGACTTAAACCTAACTGTAAATTGAGCATTCCTCGAAAATTGATGTGTCCCATCAATGTGCTTGTGTGGACTACCTTTACTAAATTAAGTCATGAACCAGGGGACTTTGATGATACATTGTCACATTTAATCTATAAAAGTGAATACGTTTGCGAAACATGTAGAAAGTTCAAGAAATCACACATATTAGTGATCGTAATCTAAATAAAACAAAGAGGTAGAATCCAAATGTGCAACATGCACTACCTTTCAAAGAACAGCACCTACATACTTAAATCAAAAGTAAAATAAGTTTGGAGATGAAAAATGCTAATGTGTGAAAGAAAAAGATCACTACCAAGAACAACTAAAACTTGCAAGAGAATTACTCAAGACTGTATCAATAGCAGGGCCACAACCAAAGGTCCATGGATAATCCTCAATAGAACACATTCCTTTCTGTGGTCTCAGGAATGAAGCTTCTGGACCAGCACTTCCTTTATCACAGATGCAGACACTTGACCTCAATGTGACATGATGATTTAAAAGTGAGCTTCCTTTAGGACCTATTAAACATGGCATCTTTGGCGTGGTTTCCCCTGTCTTTTTGCCTCTACCTCCTGTATTTTTGATGCTGTGCTGGATTTCTTTTTTGCTGGTTTAGATGCTTTGGACACTCTGCCACTGCTGATCAGTGTCAGAGTGTAAGTGCTCCCTGTGTAAGTTGGTATTGTGATTGGATATACATGATTGGCATATTTGTATTCCCAAGAAGTCCCTAGTAAAGTGCACTAAGTGTACCAGGGCTGGCAATTCAAATGCTACTAGGAGGCCTGCAGCACTGGTTGTGCCACCCACATGAGTAGCCCTAAAATGGTGTCTCTGGCCTGCCACCGCAGTGCCTGTGTGCAGTCTGTGAACTGCCATGTCCTCCTGGTTAGTGTCCCCACTGACCAGGCCTAACCCTTCCCTTTCTGTACAAATTCGTCACCTCTATGGAAGGCCCAAGGTACCCCCTTGGGCAGGGTGCAATGTATGTGAAAGATAGAGCATGTACTTGTGCAGGTGACATGCTCTGGTAGTGAATTACAGCCATTGTCGTTTTTCACTATTGTAAGGCTATCTTGCTCCTAAGGCTATCATGGGGGATGCTGGCTACAGTGGCTACTAGCATATCTTCCCATAGGAGCAAGGTAGGACCTACAAGTCTAGTATCCCTGAACTCAGAATTTAATAACACATTTTTTAGGAAAGGTGGTGTTTAAATCCTGTGTTTCAGAGCAGCACTTTTAGAAAGTTGTTGTTCTCTTGTCTGACCTTTCTGTGTGCCTTGGCCTGTTTGTGAATTGATTGTCAGGTTTGAGAGTGACAGGGGCTGGGGTTTTCCCAGGAGGCTGGCTGAGTCAGCCCTAGGCTGAATGACTGCATATGCATCTTGAGTGGTGGGAGAGGAAGACTGTCCTGCTGTTGCTCTGCTGGACTGACCTGCTGTTGCTTTGCTGCCAAGGAGAGGGGAAGGACTTTGCTTTGTGCTGTGTCCCCTTGCTTGAAGGAATCTCCAAGGGCCTGAGAAGAGCTGGCTCCCTGTTTTGAAGTCCCAGGAACAAAAGGACTTCACCCCCAGCTTCCCTAAGCTCTGCTGAGAGAGTTCTGTCCACACATGCGTGGCCCATGTGTGGTGCCTCTGGAAGTTGTAACTGTGTGGGGAAGCTGGAAATCAAGCTTTTAAAGAACTTTCTGCAAATTTCGTCGCAAACCCAGCAGAGTGAGAAAATTCCTGCCGCTACGAAGACCGAGATCATTGCATCGCCTGTCGCCGCTGTTTGAAGACGTCGCACCCTTCGTTAGCGGGAAGATTTCTGTTTCTGCGAACATCATCGCAGAGCCTGTCGCCGCTGGGTGAGATCACTGTATCACGCCGCTGCGAGAACCGTCGCAGAACCATCGCATCGAGGAGCTGCGAGAGGAAGATCGCCGCTGCACCGTGCATCGTCGCCCCGGAGATCGTCGCAGCCTCTGAGAATCATGGCATCGCTACGGAATCCATACAAGTCATCACAACCCTCCCCATACAGATCGGAGTCATCGCAACACGCCGCTGCATCCAGCGGATCTGTTGCATCGCCTTCCCAAGGTCTCAGGTGTGTTACATCGCTTGTTTTCCACCGCAACAGCTTCTGTTTTGGAACTTTGTCGCATCTAAAGGTACTGGGGGCTAAACGTGACGCAACTGTGAACTTTTCACGGAACTGTGGATTATTTTAACGGTAACATTAAGAACTCTTTTGCAACCATATTCTTGAACTGTGTATGTTGGATTTTTGTTGTTTTGGTCTTGTGTAGTTTAGATTAAATACCTTTATTTTTCTAAACTGTTGGGGAGTCAGTTTGTGGTGTTTTCACTGTGTTACTGTGATTTTTGGTACAAATACTTTACACATTGCCTTTGGTAAGCCTTGACTGCTCATGCCAAGCTACCAAGGGGGTGAGCAGGGGTTATCTCAGAGGGTTTCCTCCTTACCCTGACTAGAAGCAAGGGTCCCAATTTGGACAGTGGTACCTGCCTCTGCCAACTAGAGACCCCCATTTCTAACAGGACCTCTGGGAAAAGCTGTTGTAAATGATGCTTCAGTTGTCACCATCAATAAGGTCACTGAGAGCCAGTTTCTGGCTGTAGAGCTTGTATGTGGACAAGCAATTAGCTAACTGTGCCATAGGTTGTGCCGTGCACACCGAATACCATGTATTTATTCCATGCATTTACAAATTATTATCATTATTTAGTCAAGTTTATTCAAATTAAACAAAGACTACTACTCCCAAAATGCCCTTACTAGTCAAATATTAGTCAGGGGCTTGAAATATGGTGTTTTATGGACGTGTAGCTCCACACAAGTGCACTTTTTGCTACTTTAGACAAAATAGAAACAAGATCATGAATCTAAAGCATTGGAGACTTTCCCGGCATTGATCGTGTATAACACCAAGGAGCAGAAGGGAGTAGTATCACATTAAATTGGCAGTTGCATCACAGTTCTCAGCTGGGGCGAAATACATGGACTACAGAGAGCTGTTTTAGTATATAGCGAGTGAACAAGCAAAATCATTAGAGTTCATAAAGGAAATCCCCGGGGATAAAAAGTGAATATTTTGTTTGCTGGATTCTCATTTATTGTTTTGCAACCATAAGTTATATATTCACCACAAATAATTGGAAATGGTGCCAGAACTCTAAAATCATGATCTGTGGAATGAAGGATCTTAAATCCGACTTGACACAGAGAACAATACCCCTGCATGCTGTATTTTCTTATATAACTATAGATCTATGCGTGGAAACAGGGGGCCTCATTTATGAGGCCCCTTCCGCCATTGGAACGTCACTTTTTGTGACGCTCCGTGGCGTAGAAGCCTGCGTGATATTTATCAGGAAGTACTAAGCCACATAATATGGCTTAATGCTGCCTGATAAATATCAGTCCCTTTATCGCAGTGTTCCCAGCAACATCCATGGCCTTTTGACACTGCCTCGGATTTATGAGAAATCGTAAATCTGAGGCAGTGCCAAAAGCTTACGCCACCTCAGAGGAGGCATAAGGGAGGCGCAACGGGGAGAAATATCTTTATTTCTCCTCGTTTTTCCTTTTTCTATGTGTGTGCAGCACACATAGGAAGAGGAAAAGCCTCTTGTGATTATTTTTATACAGAGAGGTTTCCCTTCCTGTACAAAAATAATCATCCCCGCAAGGCAGGCACCCTTGCACTATTTTGCAAAGGTGCCGGCGTTGGTGCTCAGCAGCCCACTGTGCACCGGTGCAGGGGAAAAGGACAGGAATGTGGCGTATCTTATAGATATGGCGCATTCCTGCCCTTTTCTTTTGCCGTAGGGAAGAGCCGCAGGAAGTCCTGCTGCGCTTCCCTACGGCAAAACCTCACAAATGAGGCCCAGGGTTTTTCCCAATGAGGTCAGGTGGTGACCATTGGGAATGTGATGGACACCTGGTTGTAAATTATATTCAAAACGATTACAATCACACACCAATTGTGCTATTTTAACTTTTTTTCTATCATGTTGTCAATAGTATGCCAATAGGGAGTTAGGAACCACTTCTGTAAGCCGTAGGAGAGTACCTTTTTCATTTTACATGTGAAACAAGTGAAGGAAAATAAAATATGCAAATGCACATTTCCACACCTACTTATCGTTAGAACATGGTTGATGTAGCAAACAATTCAAAGAGTATAGATGTGAGTAATCTGGGTTGGAGGGCCCCAGGGCAGTCAATTGGCATTCGGCCACATTGTTACTTCTGAGGTCTTTCTCCTTTGGTGCCCTGGGGACTCGTGTATTGCAGATACAGGTGGACGAATCTCACATAATTCGCAGTAGATGAATTAATTGAAATTACAGCAATATAACACAAGATTACGTAGAATTACGCCAGGAGCATAGCCCAACATTTAGCACTATTTACTTAACACAACTTGCACCCTGGTGTCCAAAATGAGTTCATTTTGCGCTAAGAAAATTGCGCTAAATGCAACAGAACACAAACAGCAGCAGCCAGTAGCCACGTGCAGTCACATAGGGCCAGATGTAGGTGAGGGACATTTACAGATTCTAAAATACCGAATTTTAACGATTCTGTACTTTAGAATTGGTAAATGCTATGTAGGGAAAAATTCGGTAAGTATTACCAAATCGTTAAGACTCGGTATTTACCGAATCGGTATTTACCGATTCGGTATTCCCCATTCATTCCTACGGGCCTGGAGGCCCATAGAAATTAATGTGAATTACCGAATTGGTAAATACCGATTCGGTAAAAGGGGGAAAACATTGAAGGGTGGCAGGGTGTCACTTTGACACCCTGTTGCACCCCTCAATTGTGTATGGGTGCACATGTGGCACACATACATGCCCTAAGGTCATGTATGTCTGCCACATGGCACTGAAATAATTTGCATGAAATTGCTTTTTGGGTTTTTTTCGTTATTTAAAACCAACTTGTAGTTGGTGGTAAATAACGAATCCTAACATGGGAAAAGCACTCATTTTAGTGCTCCCTACATTAGGAATTCGGTAATTTACCGAATCGGTATTTAAGAATTCGGTAATTTAACGATTCCTTAAATTACCGATTCGGTAAATTACTAAATCCTTACATTAGGCCCCTACATCAGAAAAGCCTATTACCGGTCGGTAACGGTCGAAATATGGTAATTTCGGCTGTTGACGACCGATATTAGGCTTCCTACATCTGGCCCTAAATGTGTTGTTTCTGTGCTCCTACGGCATGGTTTTTGTGCCAGATTACTCATAATTACGCAAATGGGCGTAATGGCAAAATGTTCATAATTTCCATTTAAAAGAATAACACAACATTTCTGACATTACTCCAATAACTACAGTGTAGTCAAAATTCTTCCCAGGTCTAATTTTGGACCCCCAAACTGGGAACCGAGTACCCCTTTTTAGTACTTATTTCTCAGATTCATGAGACTGAGCAGTACAAGGTCCAAGGGGAGGTACTTCGGGCTAGAAACTCAAAACTCAGCAAGCAACTGCAAACACTAAATAAATTGCTGTCTAGTCAGTGCTTTTTCCTATAAATATATATGTCTGGTAAAATAACTATGCTCACACCCCCGAGAGGGCTCGACAACTTACAGGGTGATAACAAATTAAGGTCACAAAGGTCACTAACACCTAAGTATACCCTAGTACCACTTTGCTGGAGGCACTTCTAACATTCTGTGCACCGGTAAGCTCTTCACCTAAAAACACAATACCTCTCTTGTAAATCAACTTAAAAAGTGCATTTATAAAATGGCAGGCTTACAAGCTTTGTCAGGGTAATGCCACAATAAACAGCAGCAACATATCATCTATTAACCATAATGTATTTCTAAATTATAAAGTTTCCATGAGGTGCCAGAATGCACACAGCTCTCTCACAATGACCTTGAACCTAGCAAAATATAGTACATGCATACCAAAAACTCAATATTAAATGCCCAGTCCTGGAAGTACTTGATTTGGTAGCAAAGCTCTCTTTAGAACCCAGGAAAGGTACAGTGACATAATTCCAAATATAAGATACTTTGTTCTTGACAGACCACCGATTCCAAAATAACTCTCTTGGTGGTGCACCTACCTACCAGGAGTAATGTAGAGCCCAATATGAAAAATGTTAACAGCCTCAGAGGATTGTGAGCATTCCACTTGCCCCATTGGGCTTTGAAGCAGCTACAATATTTTACTTTAACTTTTTGTTGTTGGGCACTGCACCCACTGGTATGCTTTTTTTGTAAGAATTAGATATCCTTGTCTCACTCGTGGGGATCCATGTGCTAAGTGAGGAGTCTGCGTAGTAGCCCAAGCCAACATGGTCAGGTTGGCTCCCGCTCACCCTGCACTTCTCTTCTATTGTAGGAGAGCTAACTTCTTCTCTCATGCTCTTTCTCCATTTCTTCTTTGCCCACCCCCATTGTGCTCTCCTTCATGGACTGGGTGGGAATGGAGTAGCCACCACAGGAATTGGGGATGCCACGCACCTCACAGCAAGTGCAGTAAACCCTGGGGGCTTCATGGGCATGGAAGTAACAACAATAAGCCTACCCTAGGTCAAGTCTGATAATGAGAATAATACACACAGTGAAGCTAGGGCCCTGAGGGAACTAGCCTTCCTTAGGGATAAAATTAGTGTTAGCACAATGGGGGTGCTTATGGACTGGTCCACGATGGCATCGGCCTCTCCCAAGGGAATAAACAATGTGATACACATTTTCACAACCTGGCAGTCAGGATACTGAATGGGCAACCCACACATGGTTGGGGAGAATAAATGTAGATTTCTACAGGCCTGACGGACTATTCTGAATGGGATTTGTATTGGTAGGCATCTGTTGGCAAACTCTAGCCACCTGAAGGAATAAACTAGGGGTTCTACATTTTTGCAGAATCGTTTAGCTTATTGTGGTTTTGTTGGAATTGGCATCCTTGGAGTATTTTTCCCCAAACTTCTTGCCTTTAATTGTCCTGTTTTCGTTTACGTCATTTTCGCTAGCCTTATGACTCGGCATTTCGCCACAGATAACCAGTGCTAAAGTGCTGTGCTCTCTCCTTTAAACATGGTAAAATGGGCTTACACCCAACTGACCTATATAAATTACTTGCAATCCCGAACTCCAATGTTATCCCTTCAGAGAGGTAGGCCTTACAGTACTGAAAAAGGAATTTAGGATTTTTTTTTACTACCAGGACATGTAAAACTTAAAAGTACATGTCCAACGTTTTGAATACTCTGCATACTGCAGTCTGATCTGTGTAGGGCCTACACTAGTTGTGACTTATATGTATTAAAAAGGACCGTTGGGCCTGGCAAAAGGTTCAGTTAACCTGGTCAAAATAGCAATTTAAAACTTCACACACAGGCTGCAATGGCAGGCCAGAGACATGTTTAAAGGGCTTCTTAAGTGCATGACAATCAGTGCTGCAGGTCCACTAGTTGAATTTAATTTACATGCCCTGGGTTCATGTAGTACCACTTTATTACATAGACCAACTGGGTGTAAGGTAATTCTACCTTCTTTAAAGAAGAGAGCACAAGCATTTTAGCACTGGTTAGCAGTGGTAAAGTGCAGATATTCTTAAAAGTCAACTCCAACAAAAATGGTTACAAAAAGAAGGAGGGCAAAGTAGAGAACTTTGAGGACGGCCCAGCAGAAAGGGGCCAAGTCCGACAATAGGACATTTACTTTTAAGGCTTACATGTCCTGCCAGTGAAAAAGGTCTACATTTGTTGTGCATTACTGCAAGGCTTACCTCTACCATTCGATAACATTGACAGTACCGTATTACATTTAATAAGCTGTAACTTCCATTTGGGAGCAGGTAGGTAGATTGAGTTTGGTGTCTAAGGAATTCTAATTAAAGGCCTTCTTTCAAGGTAATGTTGGGTTTTTATTAACAATTCTGAAAATGCCACTTTTAGAAATGTAATCATGAATCAAAAGGTACCCCAATAGATTTTGTTTAGCAACACAAATCGTATAAAATGTTTGATTGCCTGTTTGTACAAATCAATGTTGGTCTAGTTGGCTGACCTCAGGAACATAACAGGCTTCCAGCAACCTTGAACACAGCACCTGGATTTTGCCATCTGTGAGTCCTGCTCTCCCAAGGGATGCCTTCTCAGTTCTGGGCCCTTGGAAGTGTGCCTAAAGGTGCTCAGCCAGCCCATCTGTGGATCCAGCACAAAATACACATCTCCTCACGGCATGGTGTATCTCCTGCAGAACCGGTGCACCACCTCTGCTGCTCAACATCATCGCCCTCAGAACTGATGCAACTGACTGTTTACAAGCCATCTCCTTGCTCTTGCACATAATTTTCCTCATCCTGGTTCTCTGTTGCTGCCAGAAACTGGTCAACCTCCCCAAGGCCCTCAGAGCTTTCTGAAGCTTCAACTTGTTGGTGCCCTGTTTTGTAGGAAACCCATGTTCCTTACAGCTTGAGCTTAGCCACAGTGTGGCTCTCCTGTTAAGTGATCTAGAATTCTATTCCTGCAGGTATGGTTAAAGGCAGTCAGTTAGGATGAGTGTGAATTTGGAAATAGCAAAAACAGCCAATAAAGGAGAATTAAAAAATTCGAATTGGTCTTCAATTATTTATCTTGGCGTTTCAGTGTATCACACAAATGCTGTGTGGCACGCAAAAACACAAGTCCAAATCCTTACCACTGAACACCAATGTAAGAAATTGGGTAACTGGTTGAGGGGGGTGAAATCCAATTCTTAAGTCAGGCTTAACTTAGCGGCAACATGTAAAGCAGTTATACACCACTTCAAATAGTAATAACGTTGAACCACAACACAAGAAGAATCCCACACCAATTCATAATAGAGCCATTTTCAAATTTCAATTAAGAGCAATGCATGATTCTGATTGTGTTACAGCATCTGATATTTGTGGTTCAGCATGTTTATCCACATTTAAAGATGTAGACATAGCACAAGCTAATCGCTAGTGCTAATGTTCACTGTTGTCTTGTGCTGCAAAGTGGTGATACACCATTTGGAATGTGTTCATAACCTATTAAAAAATCCCATTCATTTTTTGGTCTGATGTTAGCCAAGCCCTTGTTATTTAACTAAAATTATATCTTTAATATACTTAGTTTTAGGGCCTTCCAGCATGCCCTCTTCATCCATTGGTCTGTCAGGTCCCTCCAGCATTGGTTAACTTCACTGTGAGTGAGGACATTCCACACTCACAAGGAGCTCATCCATTCACAAAGTAGTACTCTAAAATGCCAGGAACAACTTTAGGAATATGCGCCTTCACACCAAAACAGTCTTTTGTTTTTCGTTTGATGAGGGTCCAGCAGTTTCCCTCTGATAAACCATGACAAAACAAAACAAGCACTGACAAAGTGAAAATGCTGTCGGCCAACCCACAACTGTTGGCATTGCCAATTCTTGTAACTACATGCAATCATCTGCCTACCATACAGTTAGCTCAATTTTAATCCCAATGTTGTCTTAAAATGCTATGTACAAGACAATCTGGGTCTTATTTAGCTCTCGGCAGATGGAATACTCCGTCGCGAATATGAAGGATATCCCATCCACCGTAATAAGATCTCCATAGGATATAAAGGCAACGTTAGACGGTGGATGAGATGCCCCTAACATTTGTTAATGAGTACCCCTCTCTGCCAAGATCTAAATCAGGCCCTCGGTCTACGTCATCAAATGTTTAGCTTGCTTGATATTTAACAATTCACTTGGAAAAAAAAAATGCCACAAACTAATTCATGAAGCAGTTTTATAGTACTGACTTTCGTTGCAATAATGTATTTGTCTCCAGGAAGTGCACAGTCAGGAATATCCATTTCAGATAAGAGAGAGAGAGAGAGAAAAATGGTTTGAGGCAGGGATGTCTTATTATAAACTGTTGTAAGGGAAAACGAAAATTAGATAAAGAGTGGTAAAGCCTTTCGATTCTCATTTGCATTTGTTATCGTCTGCATTTTAGCAGAGAGAAACATGGATATATTTTATGGGTGTTCACTTCGAATACAGTAACTTCACTGGGTGTTACCTGCTAATCTTCTGAAAAAAGAACATTTTTATTTTCTTTTCTTTTGTGTAGAGGAAGTTTCATGGACTCAGCAATTACTCAGCATACAAAGAATAAAATACCTGAAAACTGTGGTTGCCATATACAGTGTATACACCGCTACTCTGCAGCTGATCGCAAATTTGCCAAAAATTCTAGTCCAGTCATTAAAACCTAACTCAGTTCTGTTTCCCACTTGTCGGGGATTTTAACTAAGCAATCATACAATCATCTAATCACTCTGTTGATGCAGTTCGCAAATGGAACCTACCCAGGGCTGGACTCGGAAGCCAAATCAGTCTCTGCAAATTTTGTCAGACCAGCCCCTATATGGTATGCAGCAAGCAGGCGCAGTGAGAAGGCCTGACCACTGCAAGGGGAACTTTGGCGTCTTTTCCTCACGAAAAACTGGATAAATGACAAAATTGTGCATTCTGCAACACATTTTTCATTATATATTAAAATGTATTAACTTTTAAAGCATAGTAAATTATAACCTTACAGGGGACCAGGATATCCAGTCATACTCACAGACATTGTTACAGAGAACACAAAAAATAAGACATACCTGCCCCCATATGATGCACAGTGAGTGAGCGCAGCGAGTGATCCTGATCACTACAAGAGGTTTTGGGGGGTTTTCCCCAAGAAAGTTTTGAAAAAATTGACAACAATGGAGCATTTTACAACAGATTTTTCAATAACTATTTAAGTGTAATACTTTTAAAACAGTCAATGATGACCTTGAGGTTCACCACGAAACCATGTCATATCTACAAACATTCTTGCAGAGCACACACAAAAAACAAGATCTCAAGCATGAAACGGAAT
This sequence comes from Lissotriton vulgaris, assembly GCF_964263255.1. Taxonomy (NCBI): domain Eukaryota; kingdom Metazoa; phylum Chordata; class Amphibia; order Caudata; family Salamandridae; genus Lissotriton; species Lissotriton vulgaris. The sequence continues at coordinate 914,321,077 of NC_141689.1, forward strand.
TTAAACATTCTGACAGCAGGTGATAATGTATGCCATCGTACGCCAGCACATATAATGCTTTTTGTATTCAACACCTATCTACTTTAGCAAGAGTCTTGAAACAATAACAGTATGATAATCATAGATGGCAGGGTACAAATGACTTACTGAGACAGATCTTAAAAATGTAGAAACAATTTTTCATAACTATACTAATGAATTCTGACAGCAGGTGATAAGGTATGCCATTGTAAGCCAATAAATATAATGATTTTTTTATTCAGCACTGCCAGATGTGGCATCCTTGGGGTTGTTTCCTCTGACTTTTTGCCTTTTGACCTCCCGTTTTTGCTGACTTCATTTTTGCTGGCTTTAGGATTCTGGGCACATTACCGCTGTTAACCAGTGCTAATGTGCATATGCTCTGTACTCTAAACATTGTAACATTGTCCACAGTTGGCATATTTAATTTACTTATAGGTCCCTAGTAAAGTGCACTATATGCAGAGGGCATGTAAATTGAATGCTGCTAGTGAGCCTGCAGCACTTATTGTACCACTCACTCAGTAGCGCGTTACACGTGGCTCAGGTCTGCCACTGAAGAACCTGTGTGTACAGTGTGTACAGTTTTAAACTGCCATTTCAACCTGGAAAGTTGAACTACATGCCATGCCCAAACTTTCCTTTTTATTACATGTAAGTCACCCCTAAGGTAGGCCCTAGGTAGCCCCATAGGTAAGGTGCAGTGATATAAAAAGGATGAAATGTACTTTTAAGTTTTACATGTCCTGATAGTAAAGTACTCTTAGATTCGATATTCCCTACTGCAAGACCTATCTCTAACATAGTTTAACATTGGGATTTCCTTAAACACCTTTTAAGTGTAATATCCACTTGGAATCAGATGGAAATCCGGAGTTTGGTATCTCTAGACTCACAACTCAAAACCACAACTTATGGTGAAGTCTGATTTTAAATAGTAAGTCTGAAAATGCCACTTTAACAAAGTTGGCATTCTCATATTTTAAACATTCTGTGCCTCTGCCTGTCTCTGAATAAAGGTCTCGGTTGAGTGACAGCTGGGCTTTGTGCATTCCCTCTACACTGTCACACAAAGAGATAAGGGGTATGATATTTGCTTTCTGATGGCCCATCACCAGGCTGATGGGCCATCCTGAGGTAGATTGGGACAGCAGAGCTGACACTTGCACCTGAATAGGGCTGTGCCTGTCCCCACACAAAGAGCTGCATACCCCTGTAATGTGTCTGGAGCCAGGACAGGCAAGGACGTGACCTTGTGATCTTCAGATGCCTCCTTGATGCCTCCCCTACTTCAAAGGCACATTTGTGTATAATTACTGGACCCCTGACACCTCCAAATCAGAACTCTACTGGAACCAGATTGCCACTATGCTACATGCACTGCTGTCCTGGCCTGCTGCTTCATGCCTGGGAGTAAGAGGGACTGGACCTGCTTTCTACATTCTTTAACTCAAGATTCTCTAAGGGCTTGATGGCTTGCCTCCTGTTTTCTGAAGTCTCAGGGACAAAAAATACTTATTGCCACTTTGCTGGTGGTGCTGGACTCTGCCATTTGTGAGTCCTACCATGTTCTGAGGGGCCACCTCCAGTCTTGAGCCTCAGAAGTGGGTTCTGCAAAAATCGATGCAGTGACATCTTTGTGCTGATCGGAACTGACACAGTGCCCTCTAATGCCGGCGCAAGTCCTATCTGCAAAGTTTGAAAACGGCGAAGCAACGATCCTTCGACACCGACTGTGAGGCTTGATGTCACCAAGGTGCCATTCCTTTGACACCGACTGTGAGGCTTGACTCCGACACATCCACCCGACTGCGTGGATTGGAACAAATGCAGTGAAGCCTTTCAACGTTCCGTACAAGGTTGTTTTCAGCTGACCCTGCGTGGGCTCTGTAGCCGGCCTGCTCTCCATCGGGGTCGGCCCGAACTTTGGATTTGTATGTGTCCCCGGTGACCTCAAGTAACCTTTTGGCCACTAGTGACTTTTAAGCACTGCTTTTGCACTTAATTGTTGCAAATTCTTATCTCAAAGTCTACTTACTGAATTTTAGTTTTTTTGGTCGTTTTAATCAGATACATATTCTCTATTTTTCAAAACTGGTATGTAGTCTTTTTTTGGTGTTTTCACTGTGTTAATGTAATTAAAGTGTTGCACAAATAATTTACACATTGCCTTTTACGTTAAGCCTGACAGCTCTGTGCCAAGCTACCAGAGGGTTAGCACAGGTTAATTAAAGTTGTGCATCTCACTTACCCTGACTAGTTTTGTGGCTCTTGCTTGGACTAGGTGTATACTCTCCCAACGGGAAACCTCAATTTCCTAACAAGCACCTATCTACTCTAACAAGAGTCTCAAAGCAATAACAGTGTGACATTCATAGATGATAGGGCGCAAAAGACCTGCTAAGGCAGATCTTAACAATGTACTACTGAATTTGTTAATGTTTGTAGGAAAACAAATTCTTTTACTAGCCCAATAAACTTGAATTAAATAATAAAGTCAAAGCCCTTTGCCTCCATTGCCTGAAGTGTGAAGAAACACTTTACAGTAACACAACTGTCAGCTTGCTTAATAGGATTCGAATTTCGAAATGAACACTTCCTAACTAACCTTGTTAATGTGAGTAGAGGAGGATGCTGGAGGACCCCTGAATGTGATGCTGGGTGGCAGGATTTTATTGTGCTTAGCAGAGTTGGGTCGGGCTCGCTTAAGTCCCCTGAATGCTGAAAGTGAGTCTTGGTCGCCACTGGCCAGATTGCAAGCCTGCATTAATATCAGCCCCCATTCAGTCAAAACTGGTCACCATCATAAAACTTTCCCTTAACCCTTCCAGGTGAGGATATTTTAGCATTGAGAACTAATGCCCTCGACTATAGTTCCATAGAATAAACTAATTTTAAAATGTACGAAAATTTGACACCGATCCATACTTTGTCTCTCAACTTGCACCAATGATACAAGGATAGCAGGACACAATTCATATTGTGACATATAATCGCATTCTGAAAATGTATTTAACACCTAAGAGTGATTTCCAAACAAATTACACATTTGGGGCCAGATGTAGGTAAATTCAATTTAGCGAGTCCTTAATAGCGATTTTTACCGAATCGCTATTAAGGACTCGCTAAATTGAATGTAGGTAGGAATCGCTAAAATATTAGCGATTCTTTAATATTCCTTAATAACGAATCGCTAATTGAGATTCATTATTAAGGAATAACTAGCCATTCATTCCTATGGGTTAGGAGGTCCATAGGAATGAATGGGAAGAGATTCACTATTTGCGATTCGGTATTAAAGAATCACAACTAGCTGGAGCTATTTCAAGGGTGCCAGGGTGTCAAAAGGACACCCTGTTGCACCCCTGAAATATGCATGTGTGCACATGTGGTGCACATACATGTCCTAAGGGCATGAATGTGTGCCACATGGCACTTTAAAAAAAGCAAAAAAGTGTTTTTTTTAAGGAAATCGCTAATTACCACCAACTTGAAGTTGGTGGTAATTAGCGATTCCTTAAGGCAGAAGTGCCCTTTTTTTTAGTGCTACTTACATTTCATTTAAGGAATCGCAATTTCCGATTCCTTAAATGCATGAGCAAAATAAGGAATCACAATTTTGAGATTCCTTATTTTGCTAGTAGTTTAAAACTCACCTACATTGCTCTCAGCCAAATACCGATCGGTAATGCAGACATTTTGCGAATTTCTGCATTACCGCTCCGTATTTGGCCACCTACATCTGGCCCTTAGTCACACATTAGTAGTTTAGGTTGTTTGGCTCAGCAGTCCAGAAACTGAAACCTTGGGAAAGTAGATCCCACCATGCTACTTCTGAATACATCTCTGAAGCATTTTTTAAAATTAATATATAAATCTCATTTCCCGTTTTACCAGTGCATCTTTCTTGTTTGTAACATTTTGTAATTGTACTTCTACACTGTGATGGTCTTTGTGTCAACAATGTCATGCCGAGAAAGGTGCCAATGTGATGTTTCTGACCACGCTGGAAGACTCCTTTTATGAAGATCAGCCTGTCCGTGGTCATTTTTGGTGGGTTCAGGCTGCAAAACACTGATAAATTCAGGGTAAACCGTACAGTGATGTGTGCGCATGAAACAGAAAGCAGGGACCAGCAACAATCAACAATTATTTGTAAAGTGCGAACTAATCACCACTAAGGGTTTCAAGGCACTGGGGGTCATCTGGAAGAATAAGTGAGCTATTGCCCGAACGCCTGTGATATATCTCACTGCCCTTTCTTTACTCTGCCCCTTCATGATATCTGTGGGATGGATGGATCGAAAGCTGAGCGCGAGCTGGATAGTTTGAGAGAAGGAAGCCCGGGGAGATGGCTAAAATACAAGTTGGTGTTGAGATTGTAGTTGTGTATGGATGGATGAGTGGACGGATGGATGAATACAGAGATAAGTGGATGATAGAGAGAAGGATAGACGGAAGGAGAGATGGATTGACAGATGAATACTTGAAGATAAGGATAGAAAATGATGGATGGATAATGAAGAGATATGGATATGAATAAGAATTGAGAGGAGAATGAATGGAGGAGAGGAAGGGTGGAAAGATGGATGAAGCAAAGGACAGAAGGTAGGATGGTGGTTCAGTGTATGAATGAAAGGAAGGAGAGCAAAAGACTGATATAAAGCCTGATGCATTGAGAGGAGAAATGGATGCATGAGGGAAAAAGACAGAAATGGAGCGAAGGAAAATAGAAGGCAGAATGAATTCAGAAGTGGGAATCACAAAAAGAAAATCAAGAGAAAGAAGGGAGATAAATAAGAAAAGCGCCATCCCTCCCACACTCTTCCCACAAAGAGTGCTAGCTGGAACGCATCACTTGATCACTCAGTACTATTTTGGATGTAGTTTAAAGAGTGGTTTTAATTTTTCTGCCCACTTCCTTGTCTCCTTCTGACCTGTTGAGACTTCGGTGATAAACATGCATGCACTTGTGTTACTGATCATACTAAGCGGGACACCAGGCACATGTTTCCTGCTTTAGAAACACACCTCCAAAGAGTGGACTTGTTTCTGAAAAAGAAAAACTCAATAGCTATGACATTCAGGGAGTCCATATTGGGGTCATGGTTTGTCTTCACTGCTTGTGACCCAAGACCACTCTAAATTTAGCAGGGAAGCTATCCCTTTGACCTGGTACACCAGAGGGAATGGGCTGCCATGTCATGGTTTTGTGCTAACAGAGGCAGCTGAGGGTCTGCTGGTGAAAACCATGCAGTTTCCCCACCTCTAACTAGACGTATTACAAGTTTGGTGGGGCCAGTGGCAGTGATTCCATACCACCACACGCTTCAGTACCATAAGATCACTTACATTGCTATCAGTTTGAAGATGTGGTTACTAGTTTAGGTAATACTGTAAATGAATTAGATCCTAAGGTTTTCTAAACACTTGAATATTTTCACCAAAATGACAGGGGCAGCTAAAATGACGCTATGCACCCTTTTAGACCCTGGAACATCACATGACCTTTGACCTTGATAACATCATGAGAAGTAGCATCACACAGCCTTTGAGAATGTTAAACTACAGGAACTTATTCAAGATTCTAAAGAAGCAAGAATATAGGCAAGCATAAGAGGCAAGGGGAGAGGGTCAAAAGCAGTCTTAATGGCTTCCATTGAACCTTCTTGCATAAGTCACAATGACGTCGAACAGCAATTACCACAGGCAAAGGACAGTGAACAAACTAACTATATCTCTGTTTCCATAAATGCTACAGGTTTAGATAATGGATCACTTGAAAGCTGAGCGTCCTGGAACAAAGGAATTTACATTTCTACCGCTAGTAACCAAAGTATGCCCATGCATGCACCCACATAGTGTCAGTGGCCCTTACGTGGTTAATCTCTAGTGGGCATGAGGAGGCGTGTGGATATGTAGTTGCAAGGAACTTCAGAGAGGTAATGTCCCAAGAAGTGCTTAGCATACATTTTTAAAGACTCGATTAGGAGTTGGTTTTGGACTAATACTTTACTGTGTAATAATCACTAAACAAAATCAATTTTCTCTGGTGGGTATTGTGAGGCTATGTTTTAGGACCTATTGGCTTCTTTCCCATAGTCTTGATGTGAGTGCCTAGATGTCCTCCTTTAAATCTTTCTCCCGTTCCCTGTGCTCTGTGTTCTATTTTCTTCTCGCATTGAAATTCTTACAACAACATGATAACGATATAGGGTTGAATCGAAATTTGCCTAGCATTTGTAACGGTAAGTTTCAATTCTATTAAGGACACGGAGGCGAGGATTATGCTTTTTTTTCTTCGCATTTATTACAAATTAGAAAACACAGCAGCTTTAGAAAAGCTCATAATGCAGAGAAATGCTTCAAAACCAACAATAAAGCATTTTTTGTCATATAACTCAAGGAAAACAATGTCTCTGGGACTACAACTCCCATCACAATACTATAACAGTCCGAAACAGAGTCCTTCCTCTATGTCCACAATCCATAGATAGGCAGTCCTTTCTCCCTGTTCCTCCTCTTTCTTCGCGCAAGTTACGCCATCAGTTCATTGGTCTGGCTTGGAACCATCATTTCCTAACAGAAGAAACAGAACTGCGTCAGCGTCGTAACGGACAATTCAGGATTTCACAATCGAGTCAACTATGCAAGGTTTCAGATTTAACCATGATGGAAAACTTCAAAACCTGATTACTTACCGCCATACGGGGGGGTGTCGCTTGACGATATACAGGGTGGGATAATCCTCGCCTCCGTGTCCTTAATAGAATTGAAACTTACCGTTACAAATGCTAGGCAAATTTCGATTCTATGGCAGGACCGGAGGCTCAGATTATGCTAGTTCAAAGCTTACTTACCACCAAACTTGCAATATCCACCACCGGCTTAAAGTAAAACCTCTTAAAGGTGGAATCGGAGGACCAGTCCGCGGCCCGCATCAAATCCTCTAAACGAGCTCCTGCAGAGAAAGCCTTAGAGGCCATGGCCCCTCTGGCAGAGTGAGCTCCGAAACGTTTAGTATCAATACCTGCCTCTTGCATGACCCAACGCACCCACCTGGCTATGGTGGGGGAAGAGACCGCATGGTGTGGTTTACGCAAGGCAATTAACAATTGTCTCTCGCCCGGAGGGCGAATGTCCCAAGTCATATCCTCATAAGCTTTCAGACACTGAACAACACATAGCTTCGGGACATCCATGAAAGCCGGGTACGAAATCGTTCTAGAAGCCGACTTTGTGCGGCGACCAATTGTGAATGTGACACCATCTGGTGAGAACACTCGTGCTGAGACATCTAGAGCACGCACATCCGACACTCTCCGGCAGGACACCAAGCACAGCAACATAGCCAGTTTCGCCGAGAGTTCCTTGACCGATAGGTACCTGTTAGGTTGCCAGGACAGAAAAAGATTCAAAACCAAATTGACGTCCCAAAGGACTGAGTACCGGGGCTCTGGTGGCAACGCTAATCGGACGCCCCGCAAAAGTCGGCATACAAAAGGGTGTACTCCGATCGGAGCACCGTCAACTGGGTGATGCGCCGCCGATATAGCTGAACGCACAGCATTAATCGTGCGGTAGGCAAAACCACCCACGGCCAATTCCGTCAAATAATTCAGCACGGGTACGAGTCCTGCGACCAAGGGATCCAAACTCCGTCGAAGACACCAACGCACCCACTTAGACCAAGCGGATTTGTAGCGCTTCGACGTACTGGCAGCCCAGGCCTTGGATAACAGACCTTCAGCTGATCTCGAAAGGCCTGGGAGCGACCAACGTCTCCTGAAAGCCTCCATGCCATGAGGCGGAGAGAGCCGTGAACGATGAGAGGATGAGGATCCCGATCCGGTTTGAGGAGCAGGTGAGGAGACCGGGGGAGTAGGATTGGAGAATCCCAGGAAAGTTCCAGAAGAACTGGAAACCAGACTTGGTACCTCCAGAGCGGCATCACCAACACCAGCTCCACTTCCTGCCGGCGAACCTGCGCCGCCGTTCACATCACCATCGAAAAAGGTGGAAACGCAAAGGGCTTCTCCTTGCTCCAGTCCTGGAGAAACGCATCCGTGGCCTCTGCCAGCGGACCCGGCCTCCAACTGAAGAATCTCGGGAGTTGGTGATCCAAGCGGGACGCAAACAGGTCCAATGAGAAAGGACCCCACAGCCCGTTGAGCCAGCGAAAGACCTGGAAATCCAACATCCACAGACTGGAATCTCGAAGGTACCTGGAGTGCCAGTCTGCCACCTGGTTGGCCTGACCCGGCAGGTACTCCGCCGTCACCGATACGTGATGATCTAGGCAGTAATCCCAGAACTGCTTTGCCAAATTCGCCAGTGCATGGGACCTCGCGCCCCCCAGGTGGTTCACGTACCGCACTGCCGAAACATTGTCCATTTTCAATAGTACGCACGACTTCACTGAGTCCCTGGTCCAGCAGCGTACTGCAAAGGAACCCGCCAGAAGCTCTAGACAGTTGATATGCAACTTCTGTTCCTCCAAGGACCAAGTGCCGCCTGTTGAAAAATCCCCACAGCGCGCTCCCCAACCGACTCTGCTGGCATCGGATTCGATGACGAGGTCCGGGGAAGATCCGAAAATTGCCCGACCATTCCAGGCTTCCATGTGGGTAAGCCACCACAACATTTCTTCCTTGACCTCCTCCGATAGGGGAACCATTTGGTCGTAGGACACGCCCCTGCGTAGATGATAAGCTTTGAGGCGCTGGAGGGCCCTGTAGTGCAGAGGGCCCGGAAAGATGGCCTGAATCGAGGACGATAGCAGGCCCACCACTCTGGCAACTTGACGCAACGACGTGTGAGACCTCGTAATTGTCTGTCGCAAGACGTGCTTGATCTTGGACATCTTCCGGGGCAGAAGACTCAGGGAAGCATCGACGGAGTCTATGACAAACCCCAAAAATTCTACTTTCTGAGAGGGTACGAGAACCGACTTGTCTCCATTGATGACGAAACCGAGCTCTTGGAGTAGGTCGACCGTCTGGTCCAGCTGAGAAAGCAAGCTGTGTGGACATTGCGCCATCAGTAAAATGTCGTCTAGATAGACAATTAGGCGAATTCCCTGCGCTCGCAAGAACTCCACCACGGGATGTAACACTTTGGTGAAACACCACGGGGCCGAGGATAGACCGAACGGAAGAGCCGTGAATTCGAACACCTGTTCCCGCCAAAGGAACTGGAGGAAGCGACGATGAGGAGGGTAGATTGGAACCACAAGATAAGCATCCTTGAGATCCAACCGTACAAACCAATCCCGTGGAAGGAGGATATCTCGAAGGAGATGAATTCCCTCCATTTTGAAATGATGATAGACCAACCACCCATTGAATTCTTTGAGATTGATCACCGGCCGACGACCTCCACCGGGTTTGTCCACTAGGAAAAGATTGCTGAGGAAGCCCGACGGGTGCCGAGTTGATTGGCGAACGGCCCTTTTGCGGAGAAGTTCCGCGACCTCTTCGTCTATCAACTGGGCATCGGCCACTGAAAAGGTTATAGGGCGTGGGGCGCATTCCTGAAAAGGTTGATCGTAGAATTCGATATGAAACCCGCGGATAGTTTGGAGCACCCAAGCATCCGCCGTAAGTTCCACCCACGCCCTCCGAAAGGTCGCTAGTCGACCGCCAATCTGAACCTGCTCTGCGGGGATAACACTCACCGTGTATGTTGGAAGCGTTGGAGTTCTTTCTGAAGCCTCGACCTCCGAAACGCTGCCCTCTTGTAGGATAGAAGGAGTTGAAGTTGGCTGAGGTGTTGTACTGACCTCGCCCGGAGCCTTGCCCTCTGTTGCCGGCATTCTGCCCGCCACGGCCGGTCCCGCGGCCCCTACCGCGACCGGCCCCTTGAGAGAAACGCTGCTGGAACACGCGTTTGATACTGGACTGAGCTCTGTCAAGGGACGTGAAGGTAGACACGAACTTCCCTAACTCTTTAATGAACGGTTCTCCGAAGAGACCACCTTGGGCAACCGCTCCTGCCTCTGAAGAGGCCAAGTCTCCTAACTTAGGATCTAGCTTAATTAGGAAGGACCTCCGCCGTTCGGTGGAAAGGGCGCAGTTGGCATTGCCCAAGAAAACAATCACCCTCTGCGCCCAATTTGACAAGACGTCGGGGTCGATGGCGGAGCCAGTAACTTTAGCCTCCTCCGCCATGTCAAGGATCTTAGTAATGGGCCCTACTGCGTCGAGCATTTTGTCTTGGCATGACCGCCAGGATCTGTCAATGCCCCTACGCGGATCCTTCATAAACTTTGCCAGAAACGTTGCCATCTTTGCGTCTAAATCCGGTGTCATGGCAACTTTTCCTTCCAAGGTGGCCCTAGGACATTCCCCACGGAGACATCCCCTGGCTTCCTGCTCCAGAGGTTTGCGCAACCGACTAGCCACGAACTTTGCCACCTTGTCGCCCGGGGCCCAGGCTGCGGACCGCGGATGCATGATTTCATCCGGGTCCAGCATACCTGAGCTGTCCCGCGGTAACTCAGTGGCCGAGCTCGAAGGTCGCCAGGAACGCACCGATTCCTCGTCCCCGTCCGAATCCTGGGAGTCCCTCGGAGACGAAGGGGCAGTCCCAGTAGCCACCACCGAGGCGGGGGCCGCAGGCTGGTCAGGTGGGGACTCGGTCGCCTTAGCCAAGAATGCGTCACGCAGACGTTCAAAGGCACCCTTGTCCACCCCCTGAGCACCCTCCGACAACCCCCCTTTGCAGGGTTTCTTAGGAGCAGGGGGGCCCTCACCTGATGAACCTAGGAGGGCATAAGGGATTCCCGACTGCGCCTGCGCTAACTTGGCGCACTCCTCAACTATGCGCGCCGAAAGACGCTCCTCCATAGGGGCTACCACCTCTGTCACGCAGCGGTAGATGGAGCTGTCAACTGCTTGTTAGAATTCCTCATCCTGCAGATAGGACTGAGAATCACCCCCATAATAGTCGTCCTCCATGCTGTACACAGGAAGCTTTAGGGGGTTCACACTCTACCCAATAGCTTGGGTGTCACTGAGAATTTAGGGCAGACCGGAGGACTGCAGCAGTTTTGGTTGCCAGGGACTGGCAAAATTAGGGTGCACTCACAACCCCCAGCGCGCAGACCCACCCCAGGGGGACCAGGTCAGCTGCCTCACCGCGCGCTGCCACACCAATACAACACGAGTGCAAAACCTGCCAAGTCGGCGTCAACGCGGTAGAACACCGCAGTACAGACCCCCACCGGGGCGTTCACATATGGGGCAAGATGGTACAGACCCGGTATACGGGCGTTTTATGAGGCAGATTAGAGAGCTCGGCTCCGCGGCTGTTGGTCTCCTCAGCGCGGCTCCTCTGTGAGGAGAAACTCGCACTGGAGACCAACGAGACGCGGCCGCGCCCCCTAGCGGTCGACTGCGCACCGCAACACACACACCGGGAACAGTCGCGAAGGAAGCGAAACGGCGCTTCCGCGACCTAAATGGGGCTCTGAAATGAAAGAAAACACCAGAGACCCATAGCCCCAAGAAAAATTAACATTACAGTGCATGAATACTGTACAAATCCCCTAACAACAACAACTGTGAGAGGGAAAGCAAAAAACACTTAACTGGCTGCGGAAGCAGCGAAGAAAGAGGAGGAACAGGGAGAAAGGACTGCCTATCTATGGATTGTGGACATAGAGGAAGGACTCTGTTTCGGACTGTTATAGTATTGTGATGGGAGTTGTAGTCCCAGAGACATTGTTTTCCTTGAGTTATATGACAAAAAATGCTTTATTGTTGGTTTTGAAGCATTTCTCTGCATTATGAGCTTTTCTAAGGCTGCTGTGTTTTCTAATTTGTAATAAATGCGAAGAAAGAAAAGCATAATCTGAGCCTCCGGTCCTGCCATAGAATTTGGATGTTAATTATGGCACCACGGAGAGACTGCCCTCAGGACAGTGAATAATATTATATCCACTCATTAAGTTGTTCATGATTTTATGATATTTCATTGGTGGGAGTCAGCCTCAGAAAGATCCCATTCATTAGATCAGTGCTGCGCACTGCAGCACACATAGAATGCGTCATTTTTTCGAGAAATGCAAATTCTAACAAGCACTTGATGCCAAGCAGCACAAAGTGATTTTTGTGCTGAGAAATGGGTAACTTATTGGCGCAAAATACCTTCAGTGTGAGTGGTCTGCTCCTGCCTGGCTCAGGGAGTCTGGTGCACAAATGATAGACTCTTTAAAATTCAAAAAACGATGTCTTTGTAAGTTCCCTTCTGCAATGCTTTTCAGCATTTGACCATTCTATCAGGTTACAATTGTTTTTGCAATTTGTAGAAGGGAAAGATTCTAATCATGAACTTAGAAACATTCATGTTCCCACCATCCCTCTGATGACAATACTATTAGTCAACAAAGAGGAAAGCTTCTTGTGTCCCCTATAAGTGGTCTAAGATGTTTCTATAGATGGAGACACGTTATAGTTTTTAATTGTGTTCAGCACACACCACAAACTGATGTATTTCAAGGTGCTCCCATGTGATGACAAAGGACAAAAGAAGGCACTATGAACAGAGTAATTGCCTAGGATCATTAACTGTGGTCACATGGAAGCTGGGATTGATGCAAGGTTTGTGTGAAATTCAGCCATTTCATGGTTATCTCATTTTCTCCTGTTTTAGATTCAAACTTAATGCATTGTGTTTATTTCTTTGAGGTGCTAAATCAGTGTACTGTGTTAAATACATCTGAACAATGCATGTTCCATAAGGATTGGTCGTGGTGGTGTTTGGGAGGGTGATGTTTTAATGCTGAAGCTAAAATGAAAACCAGAGTCCCACCTTTGGTCAGTGCATTGCAACCATTTTCTCTACGTCACTAAAACCCTTATTTATTGACATGTATTCTGAATTAATTCATCCACCCACTCCTCGCCATCTATGCAGTAATTCATTGATTCATGCAACCATGTCTCAAATCTTCATCTATCCATTTAAAGATTGGGCAAGGTTCGATAAGGAAAACACACTATATTTGCAATCTATTTGAAACATTTATTTGAGGGAGAACCCCCTCAAGTTCCCTTTGCAGTGGTCAGGATTGCTTTCTGCACTCGCTTGCTACATGCATTATGGGGGCTGTTGTGACAACATTTTCCAGGGCTGCTTTTGATTCCCAATCCAGCCCTGGTAAATAACAAGTGCGCTTAGCATCACTTTGAGTTGGCAAAGGGTTAGTGAATCTGGACCTTGGTCTTTTTTTATCAGACCCCTTGTTTCATTAAATAAATAGGATAGTAAACACGATTTTCCATATTTAGAACCCTTTTTGTGCCACAACACTGTTTTGCTTGAACTCCAGATTGACAATAGTTTGTTTCTCTACATATGGCCCCAACAACCATTTTTAATTAATCTTTACACATCTATTTTTTACACAGCTGTTCAACCTTGAACATTATTAGAGTGTTTTACCGGACACAGAACACAACGAGGCATTAACACGTATCCCAGGGTATTGTGAAAACAGGGTGAAATGTTAATAGCACACGAGCCAATCAGGATCTTCAGATGTTTCAGAGCACAGTCAAAGACTTCAGTCATTTTAATGGTGTGGAATTTCACGCAGAACTTCCAACACATTGCAAGCTTTTGTTTTCCAAGGAAGGAATTGCAGAGGGTGAGCCAATGCTACATTAAAATAGAATTGTAACCATATATATTCGAGCAAAAAAAATATCAATTTGGCTTTTTACTAATACTGTTCATTTTTCCTAAAAGTGAACAAATTAAAATGTGACACCACTAATCAATGCATTCCACCTTGAGTATAAGGCAGGGTTCTCCAAAGTCGATCCTGGAAGGTCGGATCCATGCCAGATTTTCAAGATGACTACATTTATCTAAATGAGGGATATGCTAAAGATTTGGCATGGATCTGGCCGTCCAGGACCGACTTTGGAGAACCCTGGTATAAAGCATAACCTCGACCTCAGATAACATCAGTATAAAAGGGTGTGAAGGGCAGGCAGCAACGCTTGCTCTGTGCACTTCGATTGCACTCACTTTTTTGTTAGACTGTCACCACAGACTTCCTTCTGTCACAATACTGTCTTGCCAAATCATTGTTTAGAAATCCTTTGGACCAGTCTTCGGGGGAAAAGCAAAGAAGGCAGATATTTGTTTCCGTCCTGGAAATTGTCGTTCTATTTTTGTAGCAAGGAGCATAGTTTTTTTTAGTCTGGACTTCATGTACAGAGCAGTATTCAACATTCACTTGATAAAAACAACTGCATTTTGCATCTGGGTCCCAGAGCGCCACACCTCGGCGTTACTCTCAAGAGTCCCCGGAGCTCGAGCCTGGATTCTAATGCATTCCGCCATCTTGAACCGAAGACAGATGCGCCCTGTAAACTAAACAATAAGGTGTTATGAAAATTGCAAGCAGAAGTCAGAGCTTGACGGTCTACAAGAGGATTCCGTAGCTGTGCTCACAAGGAGTCTAAAACAGCGTGTTCTCGAAATGTCTGCTCTAGGGATGAATACTATTTGTTTTATGAATAATCTACATCTACTTTGTGAAAAACATTCACAAACTGTGCTCCTCGACAATATTTCATTTGTCCTCGGGCAGTGTTTTCCTAATTTTTCATGAAATGGTTAGATATTAGGATAAGTTGTATAAAATGCTCAGCGGGATAGTTGTTGCAGAGCCCGTTTGAATGTACTGGGTCCGAATAGAACGACTTACTATTGAGAAGGATGCATCACCAGGGAATAACAAGAAAAACCTTTCGATTAAGAAATATTCCCTCATTCCGAGGATTCTGCATTTGGTTAAGTGATGTCACATCTGGCAATTACTGGTACTAGAGAGTGCAGTCAGTGCTTAATTTGTGAAAGGAAGAGTGCTGGTGCCTGAAGATCTGGCCAGAATAAGCCGACCACCTGAGCAATGAAATGTTGCCAAGCTGAATAACAAGCAGTCTTTAACCCCTCCCATGCTTGTGACGGAACCGTTCCGTCACGAGCCTCGGGTGGGCTGTGCTGGTGACGGAACGGTTCCGTCACGGCCCTCTCGCCGCGCCTGCGCGGCGCGAATTCCGTGCCTGCGCTAACGTTCTGAAGCGCGGGCGGGGCCGTGACGGAACCGTTCCGTCACAAGCACAGCTCACCCGCGTGCCGTGACGGAGCGGTTCCGTCATGAGCAAGGGAGCTCCGCGCGGCCCCCCCACCCCCTTACCACGGCGACGGAATAGCCGCCGCAGTGAAGGGGTTAATCTGCAACCAGACACTCCCCGTTTTTTTTTTTTTTGCACTTGAAGGTTGCTACTTTCTGTTTGTGATGGTTTTGCTGTCTTTTTCTTACTCTGTCTTTCTGATTTGTGTGCTTTTCCCTCTCGTGCACTCGGTAAATATGTCATATTAGAAAAATATGTGCCAGTCCCCAAAAATATGTGCTGATGTCGCCCACCGGTAGTATTTACATGGTATGATATTCCCTCCTGTTTCAGAGATTTTCTTGCTTAGAAAAATGAATAGGCTGGGGCTTTAGATTTTTGCTCATCTGATACAATAGATTTTTTTTCTATTTTAGTATAGTTTCCCCATTTTCGTGTCACTACGTTTTCATGGCAAAATTAACTTCTGCCTGTTGCTGCAGGTGGGGGACACCATGATTTTTGGGAACCAGCATTTATTTTTCATCATCACCCTTTGACCCAGGGAGAGAAAAATACCAATAGGAGAAAGAAGGAGGAAGAGAAAGATGGGAAAACTGTGAAAAAGGGTAAAAGCATAATGGGGAAAAAAAATCAGGTGTTAGATAGAGATTCAGAATGTGTCAGATGGTGGCAAAAAGAGGCATGAGATGGAATCAAGACTAGTCAGACTTGGATTTTGAAAACCCAGGTACTTCGCCACCACCAGAAATGGGCTCCTCAGGAAACCTTAGTATCCTTCATTTTCTATATTTATCCATTTACAGATAAACAACGAGAAAATGTGAAGGGGAATATAACAGAAATGTTTTTTACGATAAAATTCGGAATCCTCATTCAGGTTAAAACTTCAGTTTGCGGCAAAATAAGAATTTTTAAAGCACTCAGAATGAAGCCCATGTTATGGAATTTACCACCAGACCATATTGTACACAAAAGGCTGGGTAGGTTAATGCATTAGAGATTTTATAATGAACATAAAATATATGCAGTTAGATGAATAGCTGTGTGTTATCACCATGAGCTAGTGGCGCCAACAGATACTGAGAGATTCATTACTAGATGCAATTCATCAATGATTCATGCACATCATGATGGCTGTCACCAGGAAATTACCGTCCATTACATTAACCCAATAAAAGACACATATCTTGCTCGAGTATCATTTATCTGTGAATTATTCAGGTATTCAGTGTGGACTCTTGGCTAGCTGGTAGCACAGGTTTCTACTAGACACTGTCATAAGCGTAATACTCAACAAGACACAATTGCACGTAACATATTGAGCATCACTTCTACATAACATAATGTAAAGTAACCACAATGTAGAATAATATAAGATATAAAGAATTCCGCACAATAAACCACAAGTTATTTCATGAATAGCCCATCAAAGGCTACTCTATGAAATGATGCCGTCAGATGCAACGAGATGTACTATTTCTCAAATTAGAGGAGGTTTGTATAAAAAGTTTTACCATGTTGAGGGTGTGTTGCACAAACTGACTGGCTTTGTGAGTATGAGCAAAATTACAAAGTATTACAATCCGGACAAGCTTCTACTGAATGAATGATAGCTGTGACCAGGAGGGGCAGTTCATCTGTAGGTTCATTTTGGAAAATTGCACTTTTCTGTGCACTTCAAATCTTACCCCTTCAAAGCGCTGGAGATTAACTATCCAACTCTTTGGGAATTTGAATGCAGAGAGGAAGATCAGATGTCCCTCATAGGCTTCCATATTTGCTTGCGCATTCATTCCCAATAATTTGCAGAAGGGATATTCAGGACCGTAGATGAGTATCCTTGTGACCATACCCCTTTTCTGTGCTGGATTGTTCCATTTAGCACAGGATAAAGATTGGGCAAGGTTACATCACAGGTGCTGTGCAAACTCTGCACTTCAATGTGAATATTCTGGCATGCTATTTTGTTACAATTATCATCTTCTTGAAGCACCTATGACTGTGCGTGGCATATCTTGGCATAACCCTTACCACTTCGCACCCTCGCTTGTGCCTCTTTATAGCTGTTCCACATCAAAGGACACCTGTCACCTCGCCCTAAAGCATAGCACCCTCACTCTCAGTTCCACCTCACTCAGTACCTCCTCACAATCCATGATGAGTGGCTTCGCTCTGCATGACAATTTTAAGGATTCTGCGGAACACTCTGTGTCTCCTTATCCTTTGGTATGTCCATGTCACTACAACAGGATCGGAACTTATATTTGTTCCTCACATACATCAACATATAATGCATTGATAGAGCACATCAGCCAACTTAATTCCATTCTGGACATGCTTACACTTGCATGTGCTTAATGAGCAAGCTAACACCGCCATGAGCGCCCACAGTTTGCAACAGTGTACTACATAAATACAGTGACAAGGACTGTTTAAATAGTTATCCATGTGGTTTGTTCAACAGCCATTATCTAAAAAAGTTACACAAGCCACAAATTGCAGCCTTCATCTCAATAGAGGGTATTTAATTTTGGCCCAGAAAAATACTTACTGATTCATGATATCTAAAATCATCTAGTCCCCAAAGAACACCGACCCTTACTCTCCAACTACCTTCATAAACTATTCCCATAAAATTACAACAAAAAAGACTGCAAATGAATGTAAAAACTATTGCCTGAATATCCACTCTGTGTCGATATCAATGAAGCATTGAATATTGTCTTTTAACCTGTTTTGAATTTTATTTTATGTCATGTTATGTTGTCATATTATGTTATTTTATGTTATGTCATGCTACTCTATAGTCTGGGATGCTTCTGGGGTTTTATAAGCTACTCATAATCTCTGATGGGCCCAATATTGGGTGTTTTCGAGGGCATCAGGATTATGAGTAATGTAGAAACAACACAGGGTCATACATTTCACCCCAGAGACACCAGCAGCTGAAATCACCTGAAATATCTGGATTAAAATGTGACTGTGAATGAGGAATTATGTTGTAACCACAACATGAGAGGGAGAATGTAGCTCTGTTTCATACGTTTATTGCTCTAGGCACATAACACCAGCGCGCCTCATCCTTCTGCCAGCAGCTGCCCAACTGATAGGCTGCGAGCACACCATTTACTTTAGAACGTTGACAGTTCATAACATTCCACCGTGGGTGCGCTACGCATGCCTTGAGAACAGGAAGATAACAACATACCCCCTTTCCTCTACACGCAGGTAGAGCAATGAAGTAGAGGAAGAACAGAAAAGAAGAACAATAGAAAACAGAGCAATAAGAAAACAGTGAGATCAAAACCACTCCCAATGAATTTACAAAAATGAGGGCAAATCACCCCACCATGAAACCTTGTAAGTGTTGAGGGAGTTTCCTAGCTCGTAAAGGTCTTTGACACGGTTGAGTATCTTGGGGACCCTAGGTGCTGGATTATCAACATTGAGCCTTAGGCTGTTACTCAAATTATCACCACTGGGACCTGCCACTCTCAACTCTGTACCAGTACTGGAACTGTTGAGCAATTGATGATCGTGAGCCAACATGTATCCCGAACAGGAATTCCTGTTGACCATAGCTTTGGGAGGGTTGTCTCGTGAGTGATACTTGGCTACTCTGGGTAAATTCCACTTTTCCCCATTGGCCAACACAACATACAAAGGATGTACCCCTGAACTTTGAAAGGACACGCGCCTCGGTGACAGGAAGATCACAACAAATTACCTTGGGGATTGGTTGTGACTTTTCGGTTAGTCTACATTTCTCAGAGGACTCTCATCTCTGTCGAACTAATAGTAGTGTGGATTTCTGCCTTCTCCCTCCCCAGAGTTACCAAACTGGCTGGAAAAGGTAACTCTGAATGGCAGATTTACCAATCACATTACAGGGAGTAAGTAATGAGGCCCAAAATAGTGTTTCTGGTTGAAGACATGGTTTCATCTTAAAGTTGCGGTGCATCTTATTGGTTGTGGTCTGAATAGGATGTGTCCTAACTTGCCAGAGATCTTTGCAATGAATTATATGTATTCTGTGGCCATCTATGCTCCGATGGCCACGAGGCTGGCCTATAGCCAAGATGTGTCATTGCCACATGTGAATTTTAATTACATCTGGGTGCCATTGGTGTATTGGTGGATTCTGACATCCATGTTTGGCAATAGAGTTCCCTGGATACTGCATGGTGATGCACCTTGATGGACACAGAGCCAGAATAATTCATTTGGCCCAGCCTAGTTCTACTATTCAGGCATTCTCCGAGCAACTGGACCACAGCACCATTGAAGATCACGCTATTTGTCACAATGTCCTATAGGGTTTTGTGGTCAATACTTTATGAAGATGCAGAGAGGTTTTTGAAAATCAAAAGATATTTGCCATTCTTGTTAATGACCTGTCAAAAGAAGGATAGGATCCATTAGGCAGAAGCTGCATTCAGATTGTGTTTTTTTTAGGCGGGACAATATCTGTTCAGTCTTAAGAGGATTTGGGAAGGAACCACCGAGAAGAGCAGTACTGATTATGTTTACCTTTGTGAAATGAGGTGTAGAATATCATCTTTTCTGATAGGTATTAGTGATTTCAGTTATCTTGATAGCAACCTCCTGGAAAAGGTGATGAATACTGTCAGTTTGGGTATACTGCATGGGGGTATTGATGTATGGATCAATGTGTAGTTCCTGAGGTGTCTCAACTGGTCTCTGCTCTTATTCTACTCGTTGAAGACTGTTTGTTGTATGTAGCTTTAACCATAACAATGTGTTTGCTTCTTTTTTTTCCAGAGCTTATTATAGCGGTGAAATGATTGGGCATCTCCATGCATCCCCATTTAGTGTCATCTGATGCTGTGTTTACTGTCTGTGAACATTTTGCTGTACCAAGTGGCTGAAGTTTGGGATTTCTTGGAGCAGTAAAACACAGCACAAAAATTTGCACAAAAACTATTGTTAACAAAAACCACCATCATAAATCAGTATTTCTATAGTCGTAATTGGTATTTGCACCAAGCACTGCTGCACTTACCATCAACGATAAGTAATAGTACAACATGTTTTATCATCCGAGCCCCATATCTCTACATATTCCCTTAAGGTTCTTTTGCGAAATCAAAAAATTCCTCTTCTGCAAATTCTTCAGCGATCTTATCTGGTCCCATAACATGCCATACCCTGAATATGATCACCACGGAACACAATAGTGCCTCATATGGCACTGTTTTCACCTTTGTTTTTTTTAAATTTCTTTATATTACATTTTCGACAGAAAACAGAACAAAGGCATGGAATACCAACATGGAGCCAATTGTAGCATACATTAAGTACATAGTACATATGTCAACACAACATTTCATATCCCAGCACACGTTGCAATATCATACATTAAACATTTGACATAAAAAAAATACATTTGGGTCATAGTTCAAGGACGAGAATTATGGACAATGGTGGAGGTTATCAGGGTCAGGGGACCAGTTCATTACTCATCACTGCAGAGATCTCCTGACTCAAACACATAACACACAGGGGATGCCAGCACTCGGTCTCCTGAGGTAGCATCGAAGTACATTCTACATAAGTCTATGCAGTATTATTAAATTTCTGACTATATCTCAACACATCCTTTATCATGCAGCGTCTGATTTGTGGACAACCGTGACCATTCCAAGAAAGGCCCCCATATATCTTTCGGGCGAGATGTGGAGGGCATTTGTTCCCAGAAGAGGTTTAACTGGGTGTGGGCATAAGTCACATACCTTGGCCAAGCTTTGAAATCAGGTACTTGCTTTCTACCCCAGCGAATAGCAACTTGGTGGCGAGCATAGAGTAGCAGAAGGGCATGCAATTTGCGCTTTTCTGGCACCGTGTCTCACACATATCCCAAAATCCCCAGCATCGGAGATGGCGGGTCATCTCTGCTTATTACCTTATTCACTGCATTAAATAGTTCACTCCAAAACATAAGCAGGTGTGAACAATCCCTAGCCACATGCAGAAAAGTAGCCTGATCCTGCCCACATCTCCAACACCTAGCGTTTTCTCTCAACCACATGCGATGCAGACTAACTGGCGTCCTATAATATCTATGCAAAAACTTGAATTGAATCAGTCGCAGTCGGTAATTCGGGGGGAACTCTGTCAACTGACTACAGCAATAACCCCACTGCTCTTCCGTTATCTGTGGACTCAATTCACTATTCCAAATCTCCATCGACTTAGGCTTCAAAACTGAATAGTTGGACTGCATAATCGTGTAGAGTCTCGTTATCAGTTTTTTTGGCCGACTGTGAATAAAGTACGTTTTCCAATGGCAACATGGTCGGGGCGCCTCAGGGAACTGTGCATTCATCGCACGACACGCCCTGAGCAGCTGGTGATATAAAAACCTTACAGCAAACTGTGCTACATCGTTGTCAGTATCCAAAGGGGGGGCTGAATGTGCCTTCTGGGTAAAGGTCAGCGAATGTATGTAATTTCAGCGTGGTAGTGAGGGTCTTACCAACACCTCTCTCCATACATGCAAACATTGGATTGCTGTCCAATATCATTGATGGCGCATACAGCGTAGTCACGCCTGCACGTTTCTGCAGCTCGTGCCACACCCAACATAACGTTCCAGTGGTGTCGACATCTTCCCGTGGTCGACTAACATTACGATATAGCGCCACCGCCAATGGCGTCGGAGCCACCGCGTCCCTCTCAACCACAACATGGGGCTGGAATGGGGTCCAATGCACCCAAAAATGAAGAAACTGAGCTTGTGCGCACAGGGCATATAAGTGCATATCAGGAGCCCCCAATCCCCCCCTGTCTCAATGACAGAGTAAGGAGATCCCAGGAGACCCTGGCCTCTTTACCCGCCCACTCCAACGAGAGCAGCTGCGAGCGCAACAGTCCAAAGAAGTGTTTAGTAAGTGGTATCAGCACATTCACAAATAGATAAAGAAACTTAGGTAGTATCACCATTTTTGCGAGAGCCATCCTACCTGCCACAGACAAGGGCAGTTTAGACCATAGAGCCACCTTGCATTCTAGCCATGTATAAGCCCTCCCAAAGTTTAATTTCCATATATCTTGGAGGTTACGACTCAGCCACACCCCCAAATATTTAACTTCAGTAGCTTCCCAGCGAAGGGGAAACTCAGAGCAGACCTACCTCGTTCCATCAATAAGAGGGAAAATTACCGATTTAGACCAGTTTATATTTATACATGCAAATCCTCCAAACCTTATAAACTCCCGCAACACTGGGTCAAGAATATAGAGGGTGACATTGTCTGCATAGAGAGATATCACAAGGCTACGCGCGCTAAATCCTATTCCTCTAGCAGTGTGGTGCTGTCTTATGCGTGCAGCCAGCGGTTCCATAGCTATGGCGAATAATAACGGTGACAATGGGCAACCCTGCCTCGTGCCTCTCGATATGCGAAAAAGACCGGACACCATGCCATTGACCCTTACACGTGCTCTAGGCGCCTCATATAGTAGTTTTATTCATTGAATAAATAGGGGGCTGAAACCCATGCGTTGCAAGACCAAGAACAAATATGACCACTCCAAGGAATCAAATGCCTTAGTGCCATCTAGGAAGATTGCTGCAGCCTGTACACTAGGATGCAAATAATGTATGACTGAGAATAGTGTGCGCAAGTTATGCGATGTCGATCTTCCCGGGATAAACCCCGATTGGTGAGGGAGTGCGATCATCGGTAACATTGGCTGGAGGCGGTTTGCTAGTAATTTGGCATAAATCTTGGCATCCACATTTATCAAAGAGAGCGGTCTATAGGAGTCCAGCTCAATTTCCGGTTTGTCCGGCTTTACTAGTGTAATTATCATAGCCTCTCTCATTGATGGGGGTAAAACTCCCGTTTCCAATGCCTCCCCATATACGACCAGCAGTCTCGAAGCTAGCTCCTCGACATATGCCTTTTAGAAGGCAGTGGTCAGGCCGTCCGTAGCCGGAGCCTTATTAAGCGGTAAGCTCTTAATCACTTGTGCCACATCTTCTTTCGTGATAGGTAGATCCATGTATAGTATGTGGTTGTCATTGAACCACGCTACAGCAAAAGAATCAAAAAATTCCGACATATCACTATGTTCCGCCACCCCGGTTGTCTGGTACAGAGTGGAATAAAACTCTTTGAAGGCCTGTAGAACCTCCTCCTGCCCTCTCACTGTTTCACCTTCTATTCTATTAATCTCATGAACATAGGTGGTCCCTGTCACAGGTCTGATCATAGCTGCCAGTGTGCGTCCTGGTCTATCACCTTCTCCATACCTACGGGCTTCTGCATATTTCCCAATGTTTTTTCCTTTCTAAATAGCAGAAATAGCGGACTCTACCTGAAAAATATGAAATTAAGTTCTTACTGTTTTCATAAGTTGCAATACATCCTTGAACAGTTTTCAGTGGAAATAAGGCATATTCAGAATAAACCTTGTGGGGCTGCTTAAGGACATCTACTGTGTAAGGGATTTGACTAGCTAATTTATGTGTGCCTGGTTCTGCCCATTAAATATACATTTAACACATGTATAATGAATTAATTTGAATAAATACCGCTGGCAGAGCAAGTTTAAAACTCATTTCGGAATCCTGTTTCAGCTGCAGGGGTAGCACAGCTGACAGATATTTTCAGGGCTGAAAGTATCAGCCCAAAATTGACATTGCATACTAATAATGTTGTGCTGTTTGTCTGTATTGATCAGCTAAATCAAGCAGGCCAAACACAATTTTTGTTGGAAAAACGCAAATCCTACAAAGGTGTAATCAAGTAGAGATAATAATCTATGCTCTATTGCTAACATCTTATAATGCATAGAGTTATACATTTTTATGCTTACCTGAAAAAATCTAGTTGCAGCTTAACAAATTATAGACTGGGCACTCCAAAAAGAGGAGGCATTTAAATCAATTTCAGCTGACCAATTATAAAGGTTTCTTTTCAATCCAGATGTAAGATATACATTTTTTGCATGTTGGTTCATACATGTGCATTGACTGCATGGCACCTCTTTCTTGTGTAGGCCAGATTAGGGCAAAGAGAACGAAAAGCTATTCCCAAAATTTCTGTTTTCACCCTTCATTGAATTAAAGGAAGAAAATCCACATATCGAGAAATAGTTTTTTGTTTTTTTGTTGTAGTGTGGCCAAACGAGGATTTAATTACCTAAAATCTCATGACTAGAATTTGCGGAGATAGTTTTGCGGGAAAGGTAAGTAACTAGGAGAAAGTTTGTTTAGACTTACCTTATTAGCGATGCTACTTAGGTCTGGGTAGTGTGCTAACTGGAACACAGGGTTCCTCAGTGAAGTGCTTGTCCTGGGGCGGAAGGCATCACTGACCTTAGTAACATTTTTGAAAGCAAAACATACTTGGTCATTCGTGACTAAAGAGGAAGCCTGTTCATCTGTAGCAGATGCCATGTGGGACTCAGTCCGGTCTGCCAGAACTGGTAAACAGGAGATGATGTGCTGTGAGAGGATGTGGCGTAACAACCAGAACTGCCGATTTCGGAATTGGGAAACTATGTTCGAGTCTTAGCATCGGCCCAACATCCTGTGATTCTGGGCGAATCACTAAGGGCCTGATGATGATCTTAGTGGATGGGATACTCCGTCACAAACATCATGGATATCCTGTCCACCTTATTACAAGTTCTATTGCATATAATGGAATTGTAAATTATTGTACAAGATCTCTGTCACTTTTTTCCCAAGTAACTCTGTCTGCCAAGATCGTACTCAGGCCCTTAATTTCTTTGTGCCTACCAAAAAATGTATTTGTCCTTGTGTGATGTAACTGGTGTTTGTGTAAAGTTCTCCAATACCTTAGGGTCTAGTTCGAGGTATATAAAACTGCAAAGAAAACCAAAAAAAACCCAGGAAAACCCCATTCCCACTTTTCGATTAGGAGCAGGGTATTTTTATTGCCCGGAGCATTGATCAGCTTGTCTGCTGGGGTAGAGTCAAATGCCTTGAAGTCCTCAGGTGACTTGTTACTGGCTCAGTAACATATGCCTGAGGTAAACATTCCTGAAGCTGGAAAGCCAGTTGGTGTTTCCTACCCAGTGTGCATCTGTGCAATGGTAAAGAGAAATACTTGATTTACAGAGTTCCTACTATTTTGAAGGAATTAAAAGTTCACAAAACAGCAGCTCTACATTTCCCTTAGCAGCATTAAGCACACCCATGTCGTAAATATGTATCATTGGAGAGTGTCAACAAAACTTATGTAGTACCAGTACTTATCGGGAGAAGACACAAATTGTTGATCAGTTGAAGCACCTCATCCTGGCTGGAGGTTTCCCAAATTTCAAATACATTTGTCCAAAGTATTTAAGCCCTGTTTGGTCTGAAGTTACTTTCTTGTACTGCTAGAGAAAAAGGTTAAGCAATAGAAGCTACCAAAGAACTAACTGAGGGATGCCACCTAGCGCATAGCTGCCTTGTATCAAATGTTACCCACCACAAGACAACCTTTACAGCATAAAGCATTTTCTGCCTCGGTTTATGTCCTCATTGCAAAAAGCTAAAATATATCTGACCTCCAGGAATTCTTGCCAAAGAAATCAACTAGACTCATCAATTTGGTGAAGTAAGTTATTTTCCAAAAGAAAGTGGCTGTTTTGAAGCTATCTTTCCTTACTAGGCCTAATCTCCATTCCTAACCAGCAGAAGCAACTTATGAGTTGGACTCATATTGATAAGACCCATAAACACCTATGATCCCATTCACATGAAGATTTACTACAAGTAAATTTACTCTAGAACTTTTGATTACGTTTTCTTCTTTTGAATATTCACCATTTATGAGTGAAGTTACTCAAAAGTGTGGGCTTGTGGATACATGGTATTTTTTCTTTTTCCGTCTGGTGCGTACACAAAAAAATCAGAATCTTTTTCCGACATGTGAGCTGGCCACATACAGTTGTCCATGTGAGAAGCACGGATTCTCCAAATCTAGTCCACACACTTGCAGCGATTGTCCTTGTGATTTTTTGATGGTCATTGCAAAAGCGAGTCGCACCGTGCACCTTAAACCTTCAGTATTGGAAAGATTATGAGGGCCCTGGGGGGCCGATATTTAACACATTTTTGTAATTTTTTTTGTTGTTGCCAGAAACCTTCGCGGGAGTGTACACAACAACGTTTAACACATTTTTTTTTTTTGTACATTTTTTTTTTTTTGCCAGAAGCCTTCGCGGGAGTGTACTCAACAACTTCCAAAAGTTTCATGGCGATCGGCTGAATGGTGTAGTAATGCATGAAGGACAAACAGACATACTTTCATTTTTATATATATATAGATATGTTAACCTTAAATTACTTTTTAGAAAGTTAACGTAAGTTACTTCATTTAATATTTGTTGCTATTTTGGACCCTGCTTTCATTATTTTCTATGGAAGGGTGTTGCAGTACAATTCGTTAGCCAAGTGTGGGTCTTTTTGGCTGTAGTAACTATAGAAGTTCAGTTTCTAAATAGCAATGGGCTTACTCTTTTGTGAGTGTGTGCTTATTCTTCCATATAATCCTCAATAACCCTCTCTAAACCCATCTTTTCTCCTCCCTTAAACCATCTCATTTATTAGTAAGTATTCTCTATTTTTCAGCCACTCCCCTCTGTCCCTCCCACATTTACTACAAACACATATACCTATATGTGTGGATGTCCCCCGCATTTGGGGCAGAGAAATCTGTACATATTTGAAAAAGAGTTTGAGATGAATTGAAGCACCAAATTGTCTTGTCAATCCTGCCATTGCAATAAAGCTACAGAAAAAAATATATACTTATAATTAAAATTGTAGGTACTCCAACGGTAACTTCAGTTATGAACAAATGAGAAAATATGTTCAAGTAACTGCATAACAACTTGGCAGGCTTACACCCATGGTTCAATGGCTGTTCCTGACTAAATGAGCATACATTCAAGAAAGGACAGCAGTTTCACAACCTAAACACACTTCTTGCCTGTGAAATGGGAAACATATGTTATAGAACAGATGTTCTTTAGATAGTTGTGCCTGGTCAGATGTGTTTCTCCTTAAATATCCTTGTAATTAGCGGCAATGTAGTGTTTAGTTTAATTATGTAAAATTGTAAAATGTACAAGCATACAATGCACATCTGTCCTTGCCTCCAATTAAATATGATTGTATGGGAGTGGCAGAGTCAATTCTAAATTTAGGAGGTTTTTCAAAGCATATCCAAAGATAAAATATCCAAACTCCCTTTGTAGACATGTTGAAAGAGATAAAGACGCATTGGAAATGGTGTCCCCTCTGTCTAGATGCCAAAAGAGTCAGTGTGTAAATGTCTAGTTGATTATGGAGGGAGTCTGATCCAATCAAATCCTGAAATCTGAGGAGTGTAAAAGACATATGAGCCCTATCTGTCTTATTTGTTAGCAGAACTTGGACATACCAAAATATGATCGGTTTTTCAAAAGTGTGAGTGTGCATGATTGAGGCAATCAATGACTCAAACACGATGGAGAAAACAGCGATCAAGAATGAATGTTTGAACAGTTTACAGTGAATATTTAGGATGAAGTACCAATAGAAATAATTAAGCCATAAGTCATGCACATTATTTAAATACAATAAATACATATTGACTTAAAAAGGATTTGTAAATTTATCAGGACTACAGAAGGTGGTTGAATGGGGAACCATTTGTTTACAACCCATGTCCTGGGATACACAATCTGCTGTCAGCCACAAGATCACACTTCTTCCTCGGTCAGCTGTGTCTGTTGGCCTTGCTATAAACATTCAATATTTAGGGCTGATTGAAAAAGAATCCTTACTGAGGTAAGACACTTATGCATCATACTTTTTTGGTTTTGACATAAATCTTCCTTATAAACTTGATTACTTATTCAAATGCGTAGACTTTTACCTCCTTACTATCATGCTAAAAAACTGCATGCTTAAGTGTGGCAGTACACAGCTCAGTTAACTCTTCTTTCTCTGGATGGAAAATATTATCCCAGTTGCAGAAGAAACCTGCTCCTGTTCTTCCCCAATAAATACAGGAATTGCTGCATACCTTCTCCTTGTTTGGAAACAATATGTATATCTTTTGTAGGATAGCTTTATTTGTCTTTCCAGAGAATGTTGAATGTTTGTGAATAGTCACAAAGTTTTGACTTTGCAGATGTTCAAATAATTTTGCTTGACCAACATCATGTCCCCAGTACACAATTCTCAAAAAAACCTCCCAATTTCCCAGGCCTAACACTTATTGTACTACTGAAAATGACCTGCCAAACTAACAAATGAACCTAGTGAGAAGTGGAAATAGAAGTTTGGAAAGTTCCCTTATGTATACCTTGGTTTGCGAAAACCGTTTGTGAAACTGACCCTATATGCCCTGCAAATGTAAATTTCTCATTTGAGAATTTTGCTTGTTTCATTAAAAGTTTGCAGGAAAACAAATATTCGAATATGATTGATGGATCCATGAATTATGTGAAAGGCAAGTGCAGATATTGTGGAATGGGTGGTTATGGTGTGGAGAGCAATTAGGAAACTGGTGCTAAAGGTTCTAAGTGAAGTCTGTCAACATTAATTTCTGTGAGTACTACACAATATATTATATTATTCTCATTCTACAGGTGACCTACTCCTAAATGAAATGCCAGTTTCAACACAGCATCCAAAGTTACACTTGGACAATAGGAGGTCAAGAGGATTGAGCGTTAAATTAATAACACATGCTCAAACTGCAGAGTAGGATATTTGTTCCAGGTGTGTGCTTACATCAATGTTTTAAATTTTGCTCTAACACCGATGGTTTACATTTCTCAATTGCATACCTGTTTATCTCATTCAGCCCAGCCTCCCTGCTTTTTGAAGTCTGTGTTGAAGTTGTTGGGATAAACAAAAGGACAAGTACCAGAATGCAAGGAGAAAACCTAGAAAGCATTAGCTACGAACACAAAACATCTGGAAATTTGAGACCTCTGCTTACATTTAATGCAGTTAAGATAAGGCAAAGGCTTTTGCTCAGAATTACTCTTATAGTAAAGCAAGCATACTTGGAATTAATCACAGGCTTACTGAGTGTAAGGATATTTTTTTCCTATCAGATCGCTCAGACAGTGTCCGCAGTCACACAATCATATTCATTCTGCTCTCTGATGGTTTGTGCTTCAGTCCTTGCAAAGATACATCTACATCTGGTAGAGAGTGTGAATCCCCACAAAAAAAATAATCTGACAAATAGCAATACTTAACTAAACTATATTAAGAATCTTTATTTCAACCACAATCAGCATATTATATTGGGATTTTAAATGGAAAGTACACTCTGTTGCAGAAAGGAAGTCATGCAGAATGCTTAGAACCTGCACAATCATGGTTGCAACTTGTGTATCCTCTAATTACTGCTACAGCGGGTGTGGTACTTAGCAAGTACACAATTTTCACCTAACTCTAAGTTTTACAGGCCAGAATGGGACACTGTGTTCAACTTTTGCCAAATTTTTACCCAGTCCAGGGTCCTCAAAAGAATTGTGCACAATTTGCTCCCTTAGTTGCTACAAATCGAGTTGATGACTTGTAATCTAGTTTCAAGAGCAAATGGGAGTAGGGACCGTGGCAGAATTAGTGGCCTTGATGTAATCACAGCCTTGAAGGTTTAGCCTCACAATGTATTTACTTGCTTTCGATCTCTGTTCTTTCTGTGGGAAATTGATCTGTTCTTATTTTGTAGAGTTGCTTTGGAGCAGGGGTCTCCCACCTTTTATGTTATTAGATCTATTTATAGTCTATGAAGATCATCCCGAGTTACTAACACATATGATCCGTGTTGTAACAGTAACAACGTAAGTGGGCATCATATGTGTGTTTTCCAGCAGCGATCACTTCAGTGCATGGGGCAGGATTGCCAGTAGTTATGTCAAAAGCTTTTATCAATATGGAATGTTTGTACTTTGGTAATACATGACAGCCATACTTGAATTGCCCCTGATACCAAGGTAATACTAGGCCTTCCCAACGTAGCTTAATTTACACTCAAATATCATCTTTAAATATATATTTAAAATGCACCCATTTTCTCCAAATATCAGCTTAAAAGCTTCAAAAATAAACAGTTTTTTTAATGTTGAATACACACTTTGTAATGTTGGTATACATCTATGAATTCAACCAAGCAAAAGAATTGAATTTAGTATTCTGGGCGTCAAATAGCAGAAATTCTTACATGTACTTGGAGAGCTTGCTTTGGAGTGTGCATACTAAATACATCTGAATAGCAACACTATTTCTTTATTCCTGGGCAACTACAAGCTAAATTAACTCATTCTATCCCTTAGAATCTGCTTGTTCCTTTGAATTCAAAGTTCCTCACAGAATTTTCATATGGGAAAAATAGTATGCTAAAATATAGATGGAACATTCCATTTGACTTGAAATTTCTTTATGATTAAGGAATGATATAGCATCAAATACCAAAACCAACCCTGGTTTTCATAATGAGCGAGAAGTACATAAAAACATTGCTGTGAAATTTAAGGTACGAAAAATAAATTGTTTCTAATTGAGTTTTGGCTGGGTTTGAAGGTAAACTAATTTCTGTTCCAGGAACTATTGTAGGTCTGGCACCTAAGCGATCATGCCATTAACTATTCTCATAACCTCCAAGGGTGACTCGAGTTGGGCTGCAGGAGTGGAGATTTAATGGCAGGGAGTGAGAGGGGTCTCGCCATCAGAAAGCTGTTCCCCAATCCTCCTTCCACAGTATTTTGTTCGCATGGAGCCGGCAGCACAATCCTTCTGTATATGCATTATAGAAATTCATAAAAGGTCTTAAAAAAGATGAGCGCTTTGCAAAAAGCCAAAGAGGTCAAAGCGGGACACACTATTCATGCAAATGTATTTTAATCTATGACAATAGTGAGAGGTCTAGTGACTTTATATGTAATTGAGCAGCATGACAAATAATGTATATTCAGTGAATTGACACATACACTTTTAATAAGAAAGTGCAAAGGGCCCTGAGGTGTGGATTGTCACCCAGGCACTTCTATGCATGGAACACATTATTGAGTAACCTGTATAGCCATGATTGTCTGCCTACATTAGATGGCTCTAATGAAGAATTGTAATCACACTTTCATTTGCAGTTTGCATTATTTAGCAATGTTTATTTTTGTGTTATCCAAAGGTTCTAACAACATCATGTGAACCCTTAAAGGGTTGCATTCAGCTTGCATTATTTAGCATTGTTTATATTTGTGTTATCAAAAGGTTCTAAGTAAATCCTTTGAAACCGTCAATGGCTGCATTCAGCTATTGCGCAAAGCCCTACTGCAAATATGTTATTCAAATTGCTTTGTTTGACACACATCTCAAGCCACATGCATCAGATTGATAACATATTATATAGAGAGATAGCTGATCTATCTTATATATGCTAAATCCTCTGATGTGATTCCTGAATTTTATAAGAATAAATATAAAGTAAAGCAATTAGAAACAAGTAGGGCTAAATGATACTTTCGGTCGAGCTGGAATGGGGCAAAGTTACAGTTTGGGCCAACCTTGTGCAAGCACAGGCCAGCTACAGGAACAAGCAGGTGAACAAAGTATCTTTCCTGGTCGCAAGCAACGAGATGCGTCGATCTTCTCCATGCAGTGAATGTGATGCATCAGTTTGGAAGACGGGTTTCGGAGTTGAGAGGCATCGAGCGATGTGCCGGTTTCTGCCAGGCAGTCGAGGGGATGTGTTGTTCTCACCAAACTGCAGTGGCAGTGATACGCTGTCCAATGCATCGATCTCTGGAGAAAAAGCGTAGGTTTCAATGTGATAATTTAACGCCCACTTCCGGGTCAATGTTCGTTTCAGCTAAATCCAGACAGGGGTTGCGTTATAATTTGTGTTGCAAGTATCTGGGTAACTTAAAGTGAGTCAGGTATAGGAGCAGGGGTAGAGACTTTGTCATCCCTGATCCTCAAGCAACAGGAGGCAAGCTAGCAAGTCCTTGGAGATCTCTTGGAGGGTAGCCTGAGTCCAGGTCTCCTTCAGCAGAGTCAGAGAGCAACAGGCAGCAGGGCAACAAACATAAATTCAGGCCTTCCAGATCAGCAGTCCTGTTGAGTCCTTTAAGCAGCACAGCAGACCTTAAGACAGAGATTCAGTTCAAGATCCAGAAGTGCCTGCTTTTAGGGGGTCAGAGACCCAGTACTTATACTCAATAGTGCCCTTGACATGGGTGTGACTTCAAAGCAGCTCTTTGACATGCACAAGTATTCCTCTCAGCCAAGTCCTGTCTGACATGCTATCTGTGGGGGGTTATCAGTCCTTTTTGTGAGGAAAGGACTCTGCCTATTTAAGTGAAGTGTTAGCCCCTTCCTTCCATCCTTCTCAGGCAAGGCCATTGGAATGCAGATGTATCAGACATATACTATTTGTGTTGTGGCTGTCTAGAGGAGTGCACAAAGTGTAGCTCCAACCCACGCCAGATGTGTATTGGAGACAGGTTGCAAATCACCCAGAGTTATAAGCACAGAGAAATGTCCACTTTCTAAAAGTTGTATATGCCAAACCCAACTTTATCTTTAAGGAGGATGAACAATTGTTACTTTCCTGTAAACAGTGGTTCTCCAGTATTGGTGTCTTTCATAGATTCACATGCTTGAATATTCCCCTTCGTCGAAGTGGGGGCCCCACGATAAATAAAATAGCAATAAAACAAATATCATACATGTTTACAAAATATAATTACATACATTCTAAAAACCCTAAATACTCATAAGTACCATAGGTTAACATTAACATATAGAACTAGATTAAAAGAAAAAAGCACTTTAGTAGCATATCCATGTCGTTATGATAGTCCAAACTACAGCCAATCAGGCGAAAGAACCCTCTAGAACCTTCTCCCCAGAGGCTCAGGCCCTCGGATTTTCGTAGCACAAGAGTGACAAAAGAGTCTAGGAGGAGAAGAGAGAGAGAGAGGGAGAGTCTCTAAGGGGAGGTGGATGGGTCGCATGTGGATCTATGAAAGACACCAATACCGGAGAACCACCGTTTAAGGTAAGTAACAATTGTTCTTCTCCAGTATTGGGGTGTCTTTCATAGATTAACATGCTTGAATAGAATAGTGAGCAGTAACAGGTAGCCGCAAGAAAAAACTAGCAATGCAGTGGCATAAAATGCAATGATATAACATAAGACTGCTAGACAAATAACAACCCATACAGGAGGAGGGAAGGAAAGAGGTTCACCTTATTTAAAAAGATTGTGAAGCACCGCTTGGCCCACTGCTGTATCAGCTTCGTTGATCTTCTCCAAGCAGTAGTGCTTCGTGAAGGTGTGCCTGCTAGACCACGTAGCTGCACAGCATATTTGGTGAATCGGCACACCAGCAAACAGGGCTTTAGAGGATGAAATCGCTCTGGTGGAATGAGCTCTTACTGTAGATTGAAGAGGCTTGCTGGCCTTCTGATGACAAAACGAGATTGCTGAGGAAATCCAACGTGCAATAGTTGGCTTGGTAACAGAATGTCCCTTGTGCATGAGTCCATAAGCAACGAATAGTTGATCAGTTCTATGAAAGGGTGCTGTTCTGTCGATGTAGAATTTAAGGCATCTTTTGACATCCAATGAATGTAAGCTTCGCTCCGCAGGAGATCGGGATTAGCAAAGAAAGTCTTTAAGAACACTGGTTCATTGAGATTAAAATCAGTTGGCACCTTAGGTATGAATGCCGGGTTGGTGCGAAGTACAACACAGTCCGACTTCAATTGAAGGAAAGGAGACCAAATGGTGAAGGCGTGGATATCACTCACGCGAAGTGAGGAGGTCAGGGCGAGAAGGAGGGAAACCTTCCATGTCAAAAATTTCAAATACGCTTTGTGGATGGGCTCAAAAGGCGCCTTAATCAGTTGTGCCAAAACAATATTGAGATGGCAGGTAGGAGGAGGACGCAGAATGGGTGGAAACATCCTGAACAGCCCCTTAAAAAACTGCTGAATGACTCTGGAAGAGTAGAGAGAAGAAGACTCGTCCTGCCGAAAACAAGATATTGCCGCTAGGAAGACCTTCAATGTGGAGTGGGAAAGTCCCGATTGTGCCAACTGCAGAAAGAACGGCAGAAGCTGATCAGGAGAAGAGTTCACAAGGTGGATTTTGGCAGATGCACACCAGTGACAGAACCTTTTCCACTTTAGCTTGTAAGTCTTTACTGTGGACGGAGCTCTCGCATTGGCAAGAAAATCTTTACTTGCCGGCGAAATATGCAAGTGGGCAAATTCAAAGGGCTCAGGTTCCAGGCCGATAATTTGAGAGAGGAGGGGTCTGGATGGCAGATGTGACCCTTGTGCTTTGTGAGGAGATCCGTCAGAGGACGAAGGAGGATGGGCTCACACTGTGCTAGGAGTAGCAGTTCCAAGAACCACGCTTGTCGAGGCCATCTGGGAGCGATCAGGAGAATGTGGCACAGTTGCCTCCGCATTTTCCACAACACTCGAGGAACCAGCGAGATCGGCGAAAAAGCGTAGGCAAATAGAATGCACCAATCCATCAAAAGGGCATTCCCGAACAACCCGTGGTGGGGAAGCCAGCTTGCCTAAGATGGGCATTTCCAGTTCACAGGGCTTGCGAAAAAAACAGGTTTGGGCGACCCCACAGCCGAAATATGAAGTCTAGAGTCAGCTGATGCAACTCCCACTCGTGGGTCGAGGACGCGGACCTGCTGGGGGAATCCGCCAGGATGTTGGAGATGAACCGCTTTAAGGGTAATGTGGTGATGGGGTGCCCAATCCCAGATGCTCTGTGCCAGCTGAGAGAGGAGCGATGACTTGGTGCCGCCCTGTTTGTTGTGCATACTTCTGGTATTGTCGGTTTGAATGAGCACTGATTCTCCCTGAAGCAGAAGGTAGAAGGACTTTAGCGCAAGAAAAATGGCCATTAGTGCCAGTCTGTTGATGTGCCAGGAACATTGAGACTGGGTCCACTTGCCCTTGACAGATAGCCCCTGAAGATGTATGCCCCAACCTTCCAGGGAGGCATCGGTGGTAAGGACGAGCTCCGGAGCGATGGTCAGGAAAGAAGTACCGGCAGCGATGTTGGAAGGTTGAGCCCACCAGCAGAGAGCTGACTTCATTCGAGCAGTCACCAGGACCAGATCGTTGAAAGAGCTGGTGACCTGACGCCACGATTTGTCCAGTTCCTCCTGAATTGGACGACTCCTGAGACTGCAATTTGGGATCAGGGATAAGCAGGAGAACGCCATCCTGAGAAATGATTTCAACACAGGAACTGAAACTGACTTTTTTGAACAGATGAGAGCCACCAGGCATAGAATTAACAGTTGACTTTCGTGAGACAGGAATGCCTTTGCCAGTGAGGTATTTAGAGTGGCGCCTAGAAAGGTTCTGCAAGGAGCTGGATCGACCTGAGACTTCTTGGTGTTGATGGACAGACCTAGGGAGTGAAATAGAGTCTGAAAGAATTGAGTGTCCAGAGACGCCTTACGACGAGATTGCGACTTGATTATACAGTCCTCCAGGTAGGGAAAGATTTGAACACCCCGCAAACATAGATATCCCACTACTGGGGCTAGGACTTTCGTGAAAAAGTGAGGGGCGGAACGAAGGCCAAAAGGTAGAACCTTGAATTGAAAATCTCTGCCCCCTACCTGGAAGCACAGGTACTTCCGGTGCCTTGGAAGTATCGGCACGTGGAAATAGGAGTCCTGGAGATCGATGTTGGTCAGGAAGTCGCCCTTCGAGAGAAGGCGGAGCATTTCCGTGAGTGTGAGCATTCAGAAGGATTGACATTTCAGGTACTTGTTTAAGGCCCGTAAGTCGAGGATCGGGTGCCACTCGCTGGACTTCTTGAGGACCAGGAAAAAATGGGAATAGAATCCTAGCCCCTTCTGAGATTTGGGAACCACTTCGATGGCACCTTTTTGAATCATGAGTCGAATTTGTTGAAATAGCTCTTAGAGGTGAGATGGAGGTGGACTAGTTGGAGGAGTGTTTGGAGGGAACTTGACAAATTCCAAAGCATGACCTTTTGACACAATGTCCAGCACCCAACGGTCCGAAGTGATTAAAGACCGATTGGAAAAGAAAAGAGAGATTCGACCTCCACCTTTGAGAGGGGAAGGCAAGTCATTGCTTCTTAGAAGCGGAGCCTCTGTAGGAAGACTTTCCTCAGTAAGACTTTGCAGACTTACTGGCTGCTTGCGAAACTGCAAAGTGCCTAGGGCACGAGCCGTCTCTGTGTCCTTCTTAATTGTTTGAAGTGCGTTGGACACATGCTGGCCAAAGAACGATTCCCCGTCAAAGGGCATGTCGAGGATTTTCACCTGACCCTCCTGGCAAAACGAGGTGGAACGAAGCCAGCCCTGACAACGCAAAACAGCTGCCCCAGCTAGCTGATGAAAACCAGTGCATGCAATGTCCACAGAGCAGTCGATGATCTCCAATGACGCTCTTTCCCACTCCTGAAGAATCTTAAGAGCATCCGCTCTGGAAGGCTCAGGAATGAGATCGATAAAGGAGGACATGTCTGACCACATCTGGCGATCGTAAACACCCAGAATGGCCAGTGAATTTGCAGCTCTCACGGTGGTAGAAGCCATAGTGGAAAACTTACGCCCAATGGCATTAAGACGGCGTCCCTCACGGTCAGGTGGTGCAGAAGTAGAGGAAGATGGATTTCTGGAACGGCGCTGTGCAGCCTGTGTAATCACAGAATCTGGTTTAGGTTGTGCTACAAGGCAAGCTGGAGAACTTTTTGGGCGCCCTGTATTGGAAGAAGTGCTGAATGGAATTTGGAGTCTGCATCAGTTTGACGCCTTCCTTCTAGATGAAGTCAATTATGGGCCCCGCACGGACTTGTTTAAGAGGTTGACTCTTGAAGTCATACAGAAAACAATCTTCATCCCTTAGGACCATAGGGAGTTTGAAACTTCATGCCGCCCTCTCCATAAGTTGCTGAAAACTTGCAATATCCACTGGAGGGGAATCCAAAGGTACCGAAGGAGGTGCGACGGCGTCTGTATTTGGTAACTGTCCCAATCCGTCATAGTCTCATCATCATCCACTTCGCTGTCTTACCGATCCGGGAGAACGTAATCATCATCCTCATCAGCTGCCTGTACCTGAACTGAAGGTGCAGAAGGCCCCGGCACTGCAGGAGGTGGAAGAGCAGATGTAGTGGCAGGCGCCATAGGCTGAGGAGAGCCGTGGTGAGACGGAGGAAAACATCTGTTATAATTCTCCAACATGTATTGTAGATTAGAAATGAGGGCTAGCGATATTTGTGCCGTGGGAGCCTGAGTAGAATGTTCCTCTTCGTGAAAGTGATGATCCTCCTGATCGTCATCATAATCCTGACATTTGATGAAAAGTTCTGAGGGACTTTGAGCTGCCCGGACCCTATCATCTTCCTCCTCATCAGAACCAGAGGTATGGTCCAAACCCAACGCAAACAGCTGTGATGGAGGCTGAGATTGTTGTGGAAGAGGAAGCTGATCCAAAGAAACATGGAGACTCAGAGGGTCAGTTGACAAGGAGCTGGATGTTGAAACTGGCACCAGAGGTAGTGATGCGAAAGTAGTCGTCGACGATTGATCCGCCGTCGACGGAAGAATCAACGAAGCCACTGTCGATGTAGCCACTGCCGACGAGACTACCGCCGTTAATGGGACCGTCGTCGATGGGGCCGCTGTCGACTAGACCACCGCCGACGGAGCTGGCGCCGACGAAGCCGTCGTCGATGGAGCACCCGCTGACGAAGAGGCTCTCTTCATAGAAGACGTCGACGAAGATCTGGACGTCGACGAGATCCCTTTTTTAGATGTTGATGAGGAGATAGGAATCGTAGACGAGACTGATTTGAGCCTCACACATAGCATCGTCGATGTTGAAGACATCGACGCATCTGCCGTCTACGACTTCCTGGAAGAAGTCGTCGTCACTGTCGTCGTCGAAGAGCCAGAAACAGCAGATCACGTCGTCGGACAGATCGTCGACGGTCCCGTCGATGATTTGGCATGTTTTTTGGTGGAAACATGCAGTGAAGGAGCCTTGGACGCCTGAGAGTCTGATCTCGGGGGCGTAGTCATAGCAGGAAGAGATGGAGACACTGCTGGAGCCTCCTGGAGCTTCCTCTTTTTAAGGAAAGGAGAGGAGAGGGCAAATCCTGCACACTGCTACACTTAGAAGAGGCTCTAGACAACCCAGACGCAAGGCTATCTGCGTCGAGAAGAGGGCACTCCTTATCTTTCTTTCAAAAGAACTTTATCCGGATATCCAAGTATCCACAAAAGTACAAATACATATAAAAAAGGCACAGCAGTAAATAGAAAACATCATACAATTCCCAGGATACATATAAGGGGACCAGATTCATGGATCAAACATCGTCTGTCTTGCTCAAACAGCTATTCGCAAGAAAGTGCCAGTGCGAAAGATAAGTTCATCCTCATCCAGAGTTAATATCATTAGATAAGCATTTTCCAAGCTAATAGGCATACATTTTTTTTTAATACGGAGTTAAAAACCATTTAATATATTTCATATAAAATTTACAAAAGAATAAAGCACTCCTTATCCTTCAACCTCTGTAACCAGAGAAGGAGACTCCCTTCTCTGTCCTTAAGAGTCTTGGTTGAGAAATTCCTGCATATTTTGCAGTTGCCTACCTCATGTTCAGGATAGAGGCAGTAAATGCACTTCTTGTGAGGGTCCTCTGAAAAGAGCCGCAACTTCCCACAAGAAGCACATGGTTGAAAAAGAGATTTCTTACTTGAAGACATCCTAAAAAGCTGAGAAAGCCAATAGGAAGAAGTAGAAAACTGAGCAGAGCTCAGGGGACTCCCTGCACACAATGTGCGGTAGAAAATCTGAGGGCCTGAGCCTCTGGGGAGAAGTTACTAGAGGGTGCTTGCGCCTGATTGGCTGTAGTTTGGACCATCATAACGACATGAATATGCTACTGAAGTGCTTTTTACTTTTATTGTAGTTCTATGTGTTAATGTTAACCTATGGTACTTATGAGTATTTAGGGTTTTTAGAATGTATGTAATTATATTTTATATACATGTATGATATTTGTTTTATTGCTATTTTATTTACCGTGGGTCTCCCACTTCGAAGACGGGGAATATTCAAGCATGTGAATCTATGAAAGACACCCCAATACTGGAGAATTGTCATTACTATTCCAAAAATATGAAACATGAAAAGCTACTCTTCTCTGATCATGAATTACAGCGTAACGGTGTATTAAAGAATCTCAATGCTACCCCATGAGAGGAGTTGGCCTCACAATAGTGAAAAGCCAAATAGGCTGTTTGTCAATACCAGGATATTCAAACATAAAAGTACATGTCCTACATTTCATCTACACAGCACCCTACCCTTAGGGCTACCTATGGATTCTTTAGAGATGACTTATGTGTAATAAAAGGAGAGTTTCGAGTGTGGCAAGTATTTTTAAATGTCAAGTTGAAGTGGCAGTAAACTGTACACCCAGGCCTTGCAGTGGCAGGTGAGACAGGTTTGAAAGGCTACTTCTGTAGGTGGCACAATCAGTGCTCCAGGCCCACTAGTAGCATTTGAAGTGCAGGCCCTGAGTATATGGTATACCAAATTACAAGAGACTTACATGTAAATCAAATATGCCAAACAGGTGTAAACCAATAATACAAAGTTTAGAGGAGAGAGCACATGCACTTGAGTAAAGTGCCCAAAGTCCCAAAGCCAACAAAATGAAGGTCAGAAAAAGAGGAGGAGGAACGAAAAATGTTTGAGTTTAGCCTTCAGAGAGGGCTATTTTCCAACACTACTTCATAGTGCACTTCTGTCATTTATAGGCACTAAACATATCAAGTGTTATTACTATCCAGTTTAATGTTAGTCAATCTTCTTACCTCAGGAGGAAGGTAGGAAGGCTGTTTTTGCCTTGCCAGCTTTATACTCAATAGGTACACATCACAACAAATGGCACATGAAGTGGCATACCACATCAATGACCCCAACTACAAGCCACAGAGCCTTTTTTAATAAATAATTATTATTAAGTATTGAGACTG
The DNA here is from genome assembly GCF_964263255.1 of Lissotriton vulgaris. Taxonomy (NCBI): domain Eukaryota; kingdom Metazoa; phylum Chordata; class Amphibia; order Caudata; family Salamandridae; genus Lissotriton; species Lissotriton vulgaris. The sequence goes on from NC_141689.1 coordinate 914,361,318, forward strand.
TAGCTTGTTAAAAAGCACTGTATGATAGCAAGCACAAAGAGCTACTTTGTATAGATTGTATTGTATTGTAAGGGGAATTTGTAAAGCGCGCTGACACCATGGGTTTCCTGGCGCTGGTTGAAAACAGAAGGACCAGGGGGATTTAGCTGGATTGAGGGAAAAGCCATGTTTTTAGGGTTTTACGGAAAAGAATGAGGGAGTTAGAGGTTTTGAGAGAGAGGGGAAAGGAATTCCAAAATTTTTGGGCCAGGAATGCAAATCGCCGGCCTCCAGATCTGCAAAGTTTAATAGGGGGGATAGACAGGAAGTGAAGGTAGGAAGATCTCAGGTTCCGTGAAGGGCAATAGGGCTTGATGAGAGATTTCAGAAAGACGGGACAGGAGCCAGATAAAGATTTAAAGGTAAGGCAGCCGATCTTAAAGGCTGCCCTCGAAATGACAGGGAGCCAATGCAGTTTGGAAAGAAGGGGTTTGGCGGATTGCCACTTCGGGATCCCAAGAACCAGTCTCGCCGCTTGATTCTGAACAGATTGCAGTCTGGAAAGAGATGTTTTAGGCAGACCGTGGTAAATAGAGTTCGAAAAATCTAAGCGGGAGAGGACGAGGGCCATAATGATTTGCAGAAGGGCTTCGGGAGTGAGGAGATAGGCCACCTTCCTAATCCTACGCAGCTGGAACATGCAGGAGGAGACCACCGTCCCCACTTGGGTCCCGAGAGAAAGGCTGGAGTCAATAGTGACCCCGAGACTCTTTACCGAGGCCACGGGGGTGTGGGGGGGGGCAAGTTCTGCCGGCCAAAAGTGCGGACCCCAGTAGGTAGAGCTCCTGCCAGGAAGAAAGAGCTCCGTCTTTCCGGGGTTCAGTTTGAGCTGGTTTTGACACATCCACTGAAGGATGTGGGACATAGCTGCCTGGAAATTAGGGATAGCGGAGGGGGAGTTGAGAGAAAAGATGCATTGCAGGTCGTCCGCGTAATTAAACACGGTGACGTCCCACTGCCTCAGAGAAAAAAGGAGGGGTCGAAGATAGAGATTAAAGAGAAGAGGGGACAAAGAGGAACCCTGGGGGACCCCACAGGGCGAGTGCTCCCTAGGAGCTCTGAAAGTGCCCAGGCTGAGGGTCTGAGACCTCCCAGTCAGGAAGGATTTGACCCATGCCAGCGCCAGGCCCTGGATGCCAGCCTGTTCGACACGGTGGAGAAGGATGTTGTGGTCCACCGTGTCGAAGGCGGCTGACAGGTCTAATAATACCAAGGCCTGGGGGTACCCTTGTCAGCGCCATCTCTCAAGGCATCCAGCACGGCCAAGATCACAGTCTCCGTAGAGTGGCCGGGTCTAAAGCCGGCCTGGTTGGCCTCGAGGAAGTTGGAGCTCTTGATGAACTGTGAGAGACAGGCGGTGGCGTGGGCTTCCAGGATTTTAGAAAAGAAGGGCAAGAGGGAGATTGGGCGGTAATTCACCGGAACGGCGGGATCAGCACCAGGCTTCTTCAGAAGAGGCACCAAGACGGCCTCCTTGAAGGAGCTGGGCACTGTACCGGACGAGAGAGAGGAATTCAGCAGGGGAAGGATGCAATCGGGTAGAGAATGGCAGATGTCTCGTAATATGGTGGGGGGACAGCAGTCGTCTGGAGATCCAGACTTAGTGCGGGTAGCCAATGTGGCCAAGGATGTGGGGTCTAAGGGAGGGAACTGAGTGAAAGAGAAGGCATTGTGGGGAGGAGAGACAGAACCAGCGCCAGGGGGGATAGCCGGGATGGTGTCTTTGATCAAAGCAATTTTCTCAATGAAGAAAGTGCTCAGCGCGTTACAAGATTCCTGTGTGGGGGCCTGAGTCGGGAGTGTCCTGGGTCGGAAGTGAATTCATTAAGAACTTTAAAAATCTCTTTGGACTTGCAAGGGGCGGATAAGATTCTTTCTGAGGCGTAAGCTTTTTTGGCTGCGGAGATGGCTGTTTTGTACTTATTGCGCGCAGTGACATATACGCCTCTGCTAGGCGAGCAATAGTCTCTCCTCCACCAGCGCTCTAACCGGCGGAGTTCCAATTGCAGAGTCTTGAGATGGGGGGTGAACCATATGTGAGAGTTCCGATGTCGGGATCGGGGGAACTTAGTTGGAGGGGCAAAAATATCGCCGGCTGTCATGAGCCAGTCAGAAATATGCCCGTGAAGCTTGTTGGTGCTTGAATCATAGGAAAGCAGGGGGCGTGTAAGGGCAAGGTGAGATAAGAATTTAGAGGAATCGGCGGCTCTCCACTTGCGGGCGGTGCCGCCCTCCTGCAGTGGGATCCTGATCTGGCCGACAGCCAAGAAAGTGGTGTCGATCAAAAAGTGATCGGACCACACACAGGGAGTTATAAGCGGACAGGAGGACTTGACCCCGTGAACCCAGATGTGATCAAGAATGTGGCCACCACTGTGGGTGGCGGACCTGACTAATTGAGTGAAGTTCAGGCTCGAGAGGGCCTCGAATAGTTCAGAGGCATGGGGGCCGGCGTCCTCATGCTGGAACCAATAGTTAAAGTCACCAACAATGACAGTGCGGGGAGAGGAGGTGGCCAAGTTAGTTAACTGTTCAATAAAAGATGAGGGGAATGAAGGCATGGGGTGGGGAGGACGGTATAGTACCATAAGGGTAACTGCCCCGACCTCGGTCCCGAGACGGAGGACCAGGTTATCCACTTCAGGGAGAGTCATGGAAGTGGAGGCGATAATCTTAAGATTCTTGCGTATTACCGCTGCCACCCCTCCTCCAGAGCGGCCCCCAAGACGGTTAGTGTTCAACAGGAAGTAATCTGGGGGTAATGCTGCGAGGATGTCAGGAAGGGAGTCGTCGGTGAGCCAGGTCTCGGATAGTAGGAGAACATCTGGCCTCTCCGTTAAGAGAAGGTTAAGAATATCGGCTTGATGCCTGACCAAAGAGCGAGTGTTAAGGTATAATACCCGGATCTGCGACTCAACAGGAGCAGGTACTATGAGAGGAGACGCCGGCCCCAGAAGGGGGGGGGAGTTACCTGCGATGCCCAGGGAAGAAATCCTGGCCCAGGTGTCGGGAGATAGGGGGCATGCTGAAGCTTGTAGACCCATAAGAGGGGAAGGGGAGTACGAAGTGAAAATGGCAGCGTCCCTAGCCCCTGGGCCCGTCCGGCCGCGGACGGGCGCAGACGGGCTGGACTTAGGCGCGACTTCGGCGCGCTGACGGCGTGCCCGCTGCGCCCGTCCGCTGCGCTCCCTGTAACGGGGCTCCATTTTATAGGTCTGAGGTGGTGAGGGGCCGAGCGCTGCACCGCTGACCTCCTCACCCTCCTCACCCAAGATGGCGGCCAACAGTGCGTCCCGGCGGGAATTAATCTCCCGTGAGGACGAGTACTGGCAAGAGGTTGGCGGACAAATGCGGCGAGTAGAGCTGCCTCAAAAGTGACACCTGCACAACAAAAACAAGGTTAGGCAAATAAAGAAATTTTTTAAAGTTTTAAAATAGAGCGCAATTGTAGCGCGAGTCAGGCGAGTGGCTAGGGTCCCACTGGCCGGCTCTGAGTATCCAAACAGTTCAGGGGTCACAACACAATGATTTTTATAGGTCTGAGGTGGTGAGGGGCCGAGCGCTGCACCGCTGACCTCCTCACCCTCCTCACCCAAGATGGCGGCCAACAGCGCGTCCCGGCGGGAATTAATCTCCCGTGAGGATGAGTACTGGCAAGAGGTTGGCGAACAAATGCGGCGAGTAGAGCTGCCTCAAAAGTGACACCTGCACAACAAAAACAAGGTTAGGCAAATAAAGAAATTTTTAAAAGTTTTAAAATAGAGCGCAAGTGTAGCGCGAGTCAGGCGAGTGGCTAGGGTCCCACTGGCCGGCTCTGAGTATCCAAACAGTTGAGGGGTCACAACACAATGATTTTTATAGGTCTGAGGTGGTGAGGGGCCGAGCGCTGCACCGCTGACCTCCTCACCCTCCTCACCCAAGATGGCGGCCAACAGCGCGTCCCGGCGGGAATTAATCTCCCGTGAGGACGAGTACTGGCAAGAGGTTGGCGGACAAATGCGGCGAGTAGAGCTGCCTCAAAAGTGACACCTGCACAACAAAAACAAGGTTAGGCAAATAAAGAAATGTTTAAAAGTTTTAAAATAGAGCGCAAGTGTAGCGCGAGTCAGGCGAGTGGCTAGGGTCCCACTGGCCGGCTCTGAGTATCCAAACCTTTAAAGGGTCTATCCAGTGAATGATGCTGCACTACATCTAAAAACTCAAACTAATGTCATCAATCAAAGCCACATTTTTGAATACTTGCTGTTGTTAGTGACACAAGACTGCATAAAGGGAATGTTGTATTTCTTTTCTGTGAATGGACCCATTCACAAATAAAGTCAGTCTTGCTTATCTAAATCAAGAGTATGAGGAAAGATGTATCTTGAGGTCCTAAAGCTATCGGTCTCTGTCCACTAAGTTCACTAGTCACTAAACTTGCAACACCTAGGAGAAGGCATTCTTTAATGGATTGGGACCACTGTTATGATCCAGAGTCAGATGTACAATGCCTTTTTGTGGTCACGACCCCTATGAGTCACAAAATCAAGGGTTTTTTTGACAGCAAAAGGACTTTTTAGAATGAACTAGCTTACCCGTCACGGGTTGTTGCGATCTCAGAAGAAATTAAATTTAAGGAAACTTGTTATGATAACATTAAATTTACATTGTGTCATTTTTATTGAAACTTATTCATTTTAATATGGAAAACATTTTAAAGTGTTGTTTTAATTCTGTTTATTTATTCGAGTGCTTGTGGATACACAGTATTTTTTGTTTTTCCGTCTGGTGCGTACACCAATAAATCAGAAGGTTTTCCTACACTTGAGCTGGCCACATACAGTTGTCCATGTGAGAAGCACGGATTCTCCAAATCTAGTCCACACACCTGCAGCGATTGTCCTTGAGCTTTGTTGATGGTCATTGCAAAAGCGAGTCGCACCGGAAACTGTAAACGTTCAGTATTGGAAAGATTATGAGGGCCCTGGGGGGGCCGGGGGGCAGATATTTAACACATTTTTCTTTTTTTTTTTGCCAGAAACCTTTGCGGGTGTGTACTTAACAACTTTTAAAAAATGTGTTTTTTTTTTGCCAGAAACCTTCGCGGGAGTGTACTCAACAACTTCCCAAAGTTTCATGCTGATCGGAATAATGGTGTAGTAATGCATAAAGGACAAACAGACAGACATACATTCCTTTTTATATATATAGATAGCACCCTAACATGAGTCAGAAAAAAAATTCTGACTTGTAAAACAGCTTTTATGAGACTTTCCAAATTGCAAATAGAGGGAGAGTAGACACCTCTGGCATACATTGCTGCGGACTGGAAACCTCCTGCACTGTTCCAGTCCTGTTCAGCAGCTCCCTTTACAAAACAGAGCAACAGAGAAGTTATTTTATTTCCAAATGCCATTTAAACAAAACAATGCTCAATACTGTAAATCTTCACATATTCATTTGTTTTTTTTAGTTTTTCTTCCATTTCAATGAACCACGAGGTTCACAGGTGAGGCTGACTGTGTCCGCCAATGGGAAGGCAGCTGGGAGACCTGGGAGGCTCCAGACAGTAATGGCTCTACAGCTGCAGGTGAGACTTCCCTCCTGCTCACAACGCCTTCTCGGAAAATATTTTCGGGAAGGCACTTATTGTTGCATAAATTAAGCACTTGTGCCCCCTACTTTTTTTATTCAGAAAGGAATGCATGAATGGTGTGCAATTACAGTGACAGCTGTAAACTACTGAACGGTTTGACCCTTGACCTAGGGTGGAAACTGATTTGCAAAGGGAAAGCTGTCCACATGGGACACCTTCCCCTTTAGGAATCACGTCGGGAAGTCTCATGAGGAGCAGGCGGTAGTCTACAGGATCACAACTTCTCTCGAGGTGTGTTTTCAAACATGGTTTATTATTTTTTAAACGCAGCACCTATCCGTTTAATGGAGATGGGCTGCTAATAAACAATAAGGATTCCTGTTTAGGAAAGCAAATGTAGGGACTAGGGTTTACTGTCCTCCATACCTGGAGTCACAATAACAGAGGGTCACAAATAGTGACCTGCTCAATTAATATTCATTAAGGTGGTTGTTTGGCAACCCTCTATAAATGTATAGTTTATAATACGAATTATTAATACATAGGTCGCTTTGCAAATCACATTTCCGTATTGAAAAGCAGTCAGTGTGCAAACTTCACAGCTCTGGTTTGCAACTGTAGATGGTACATTTTATCCTACGTTTATTTTTTTTTTAAAGTCATGGAAAAGTAAGACTTCATTTGTTTCAAAAAGTCTATTTTGTCTCCGAGATTTCCTTTTCCTCAGCTTTCTCAGATTTCTACCACTCTGGTCCGGTGTCTATCTCTGCACTCACCACCAAGAAGGGTTAGAGCTGCCATATGATTACCTAAGACAGCAAACCTAGCACACCACCTTTGATGGTAAAGAATTAAACCACTAGTAGTGGCGTATGGTAGGTTGCCAGCACCCGGGGCAAGGCAAATATTGTGCCCCCTAGCCTGTAGACCATTAGCACTTCCTGAGTCCCTTACATCAGTCCAGTATTTTTAATTTTAAAATGTTGCGCCCCTAATAATTTTTTTGCCCGGTACAACCACCCCTGTGGCCTTGCCCAAACTACGCCACTGTCCACAAAGGCCTAAATATTGCCTTTTTGCATGAATGTAGAGCGCCACAGCAGGCAAAATGTTATTTTACTTGAAACGCTGAAAATCATTGCACAATTCCTGCCACTAGGCACAGTAAGTCAGGGATATGCTACTTGTCCTGTACTGGATGTCTGCATTCTTGAAGTCTCTTCCTCTTTTCTTGCCAGCTTTCACTAGTGCTTATGTCATCTTTTCAGGTCAAAGATTAATCCTGAAAAGGCTTGTAAATTAACACATTAATGTATGCATGCTCTTACCCCTTGGTTCAAATTCAAGCATAGCTGCATCAGCCTTTCATCTTTACATTTGGTTTTGTTTTTTATACAAATGAGTACCCATTACTTGAAGACAGAAGCAACACATATCTCAATACTGCCAAATAGCCAAGCCTTCATAGCAAATGCTATATAATACATGGGATCCTATAATCTCTGTATAAAAGTCTTCCTATAACTTGGTCATTACAGTCAAGTTGTGACTTCTCAAGTTACCTGTAATAAGACAATTAAGGTGTTGCTCAACTGCAATAACTTATTTCAATTGAGTCAGGATGTCATAATGCCTGCCAAAGCCAGCAGCAAAGTTAAAAGGAGAGCTGGCTTTTCATTCTTCTGATCTGTTTTTCTAAAATGAATACAGATCAGCAGAAATTAGAAATTTGCGGCAACGTGTTTATTTTCGGCAACTGGTCATACTAGTCATTACAGCAAAGACGGACTCTTTATGCATGTTTCTACCTATTCTGAGCAGTAGCAGTTTTAATGTCACTTACTTTAGAGTGTTTTTTTGCAACAAGACTACTAACTGCTTTTTTGGAGTTTTTATTTTCATACTACAGATCCGTTTGCATTCTTCTTGCCTGTAAAAATAGTATCTCTTTCAAATGAAAGAGCAAGAAAGACATCAAGGATGTAAGCAGTTTGTGGAAAGAGTTATGGTTGCAACATTTATTTCAAGGAATAAAATACCATCTGCTGTACATTAAAAGAATATTGCAAGTTACCTGAGAGTTTCATGACCTTATAAAGGAATTCTACCTTTGGCCTCGTTTCTTCATATGGTCACATAACTTCTCAGTGACTCTCAATAGCCTCATAAAGTACAGCAGATGGTACTTTATTACATATGTAGTGGGGCGGTTATGATTATGAGACTCGAACTACCACACATCCACTTTCACTCCTCTTCAAGGAGAAGTCCATGAGAAGCTTCTAAGCTCTGTGACCCTCAACCCTTCGGCCTCAGAGCATGGCCACTGTTTAAAGGAGCATTGGCAAATCTTTACGCTTGCCCCTGTTCATTCATTCACATGCCCAACCTTATAGTAAGGCAAAAAATCGCCCTGTTTTGCCCTCTGCGCAATCTCTGCAGATTACAGTCCAGTACAGTGTGAAGTGTGGTCATACCTACCAACTTGAACAAAAATCTTGCTGTGTGAGGAGGGGGTCGGACCTTGTGCCAAGAAGTATCTAAGAAGCACTTTTGCTACCACTCTGCCCCAAGCCCTGCCCTCCCGCCCATAAATTATTATTGTTATTATTATTAAGTTAACTTTATAAGGCACTCAGCTACCTGGAGGTTTCCCGGCACCATAGGACCACACACAACAGAGAGAACCACGTCTACTAGTTGAATAGCCAGGTTTTAAGGCCTTTACGAAAAATCTTATGGCTGAATTCATGCCAAAGGGATGAAGGTAGAGAGTTCCACAAGACGGGGGCCAGATAGGAGAAGGAACTTCCACCCATACAAGACAGTTTGAACCTTGGAACTCGAAATTTGGCTTGCGTAGAAGAGCGAAACACACGTGTCGGAAGATAAGACTGGACTAAGGAACATAGATATGGGGGGCTATGCCCTGTTTGGTACAAGACGGTACCATAGTCCAGTCTAGACATGATCAAGGCTTGAATCACAGTTTTTTGGGTGGGACCAGGCAACATCCAGAGCATTTTACGGAGCCATTTTAAGATGGTAAAGCAAGTTGATGCAGTCTTGGCTACTTGTTGTCTCATAGACAGTTGATCGTCGAGCATCACGCCTAAATTGCGCGCAGCTTGCACTGGTTGGGTTAATTTGCCCATTTCAGGTGGCCAATGAAGTGGGCCCCAGAGATCTTTAGTTTACCTCAGGATCAGAACCTCAGTCTTTCCACCATTCAACTTAAGCCAGTTTGTATGCATCCAGCTAGCTATTTTTTGCAGCCCTACCTGTAAAGATGACACTGTGGAGGGTTCGTTGGAGGAGAGAGAGAAAAGAAGCTGGGTGTCATCTGCATAGGAAAAGACAGATAACCCAGCTTCTTCCGCAACAATAGCTAGAGGACTGACATAAAGATTGAATAGCAATGGGCTAAGAATTGAGCCCTGTGTTACTCCATATGGAGAAGTATAGGTCTTGGAGCTGGCAGTAGGGGAAAAAACCTGAAAGGTTCTTCCAGTGAGAATATTTTTAATCCATTCTAGAGCTGGTCCAATTATCCCAATAGATTGGAGAACCATTAAAAGAACTAAGTGGGACACCGTATCAAAAGCGGCACTCAAATCCAATAAAATGATTGCCATTGTTTCCCCTTTGTACAAATGCTGCCGAATGTTTCTGTAACTACTAGGAGTGTTGACTCTGTGGAGTACCCAGCTCTGAAGCCTGATTGAGACACGTGTAAGATTTTATGGGTCTCCACATACTGAGAAAGTTGTTGATTCACATGTTTTTCCAAACTTTTAGAAAAAATGGGTAGCAAAGAGATCAGGCGAAAGCTTGTCGGTTCAGCTGGGTCGGCATTTTGTTTTTTCAGAAGTGGAAGAACCATTGTGTGTTTGCATTCGGGTGGTAAGGCGCCTTCTCTCAGTGACTCATTGAGTAGATCTCTAATAAGGCCCAATGTGGTGGGTTATGATTTTTGAAAAATGTGGACAGGGAGCGGGTCATTTGGGGAGCCTGATTTAAGAATTAAAAGACAAAGGGTCTAATGGCTGCCAATTAGTAATACTGTGACTAGACACAGAATCAGGCATCCTGTGTGGCGTGATTCCGCCTAGCGAAGGCAGAGAGTTGGTTAATGGCCGTTCCACATTACCTATAGTTGTAGTTAGATCAGCATAAATCTTCTCAACTTTCTCAATAAAGAACTTCGCCACATTTTCACAGTGTGTTTCATCTAATACCAGGGGCGTCGGTTGAAAAGACATTCCAGAGAGCTCCTTCACGATTTTAAACAATACTTTAGATATATTATGTGCAGATACAATAGTATTGCTCACGTGTTCAGCACGAGCAGCTTTGCACAGAGCGTTGTATTCTCTCCTAGCAAGTTTGTAGCTCTGCTTGGATTCAGGAGTGTAATCTTGCCTCCAATTTCTTTCCAAAGCTTTGCATTTGTTTTTTTCAACTTTCAACTTTTCTGTAAACCAAGAAGCAGGAGGACGGTGATTATTTAATTTCTTACAAGATAATGGGAGGCAGGCATTCACCGATGTCGTGATCTAAGTGAGGATAGTATCTGCATCCGAAATGCTTGTAGAAGAAATGGCTGGAATATTACTTGCAAGATGGGAGTTGAGAGAATCAACATCTAATTTCTTCCAGACTCTGTACTTAGAGTCGGGTAGGGAGGTGAGAGGACTAATCAGCCGCGAATCAATCACCACTTTAAAACTGACCAAAAAGTGGTCAGACCAGAGTAAGGGGAGGGCCATTTGACAGGAGATATTCGGTAGGTTAGAGAAGATAGGATCCAGCAAATGACAGGCCATATGAGTGGGACCAGAATTATAGAGTGACATATTCAAAGCTTCTAGATCGGTGACCAGAGTGGAGCCAATCTTACATATAGGATGATTAAAATGAATATTAAGGTCGCCTATAATCAAAAAATGGCAGCGTCAAGTGCAAAAGGAGCAATGATTTCAGGAAATCTCACTGCCCAAGGTCCCGCAGGACCTGGCGGACGATATACCAATAAACCTGAAAGCGTGAACTGGGGTGTTAAAAGGAGCCTAAAAAGCTGGCTTCACAACCCTCACGGGGTAGATTTTCCCATTTATACGAGAAACCTCTTTTAAAAATTATTGCGATGCCACCTCAGTTTTTATTTCACGATCTTTTCTAACAATTGTGTAATTAGGAGGTAGGGCCACTGCAATATCGGCCCGAGCCTTCGTGTAGATACGTTTTCGGGAGGAAATTCGGGTCAGGCTGTGAGTTCAGTAGGAGGTCCCAGATATCTTTCTTGTGTCTAGGGAGAAATCTACAGTTAAGAATAAAAATGTTAACTCTTTGGTATGAACCTCCATATCCTTTTCCTGGTCACCGGTTGTTGTGTAGAGCTTAGCTTGGTGCCTATATTAAGCATCTGTGATCTTTCAAGTAGAGACTTACAGGTAAAGCTGCAATGAGGCCAGGTCATAGGCGAGCTGCCTGGTTTGAAGGAAATGCATCATCTTGTGATTTCCTCCATAGCTCAAGCAGAAAACTTCCTTATTTCATTAATGTGAGGGGCAGGGGTTGTGGCCCCGGACGGATGCGGACGGACGCAGACGGCCTCGCCTTTGGCACACCCGCTGCGCGCATCCACTGCGCGAAGTATGGTGCATTGAATTTAAAGTTTCCCAATCAGCTGGCTGCTGACGTCGCTAGACCCTTCCCCCGCCTCCTCCCGAAGCAAAGAACCCGCTGCTCTCTCAACAACAAGCAGGCAAACTTATGGTGGACCGGGGAGCGAGCAAGAAGAGTAGAGGCAGGTAAGGGCAGTCAAATTATTAACAAAGGCTAAAAAGGCCTAGGAATAAAGAAAAGCAGTCCTAAAAGAGCGTATTTAACACCATCCCTGCTGATGATATCCTTCTCCTGTGCTGGGCCCATAATGAAAACGGGTGTGGTCATGACGAGCTCAGCTGGTCATGAGCACACAAGCAGTGTACCTCATGACGAGCTGAGCTCGTCATGAGCATCGAAGGGGTTAAAAAGCAGCAAGTCGGAGCAGCTAGCGCACATAAATCATGACTGTAGCGCATCCACTGCGTGAAATGCAGTACATTGAATTTAAAGATTCCCAATCAGCTGGCTGCTGATGTTGGCTAGACTCCCCCCTGCCTCCTCCCGATGCAAAGAACCCGCTTCTCCCTCCACAGTAAGCAGGCGAAACCATGGTGGACAGGGGAGCGAGCAGGAGGAGTAGAGGCAGGTAAGGGCAGTCAAATTATTAACAAATGCTAAAAAGGCCTAGTAACAAAGAAAAGCAGTTCTAAAAGAGTGTATTTAAAAAGCAGCAAGTCAGAGCAGCTAGCGCCATAAATCCTGACTGTAGCGCGTCCGCTGCACGAAATGCGGTACATTGAATTTAAAGATTCCCAATCAGGTGGCTGCTGACATCACCTAGACTACTCCCCCGCCTCCTCCAGAAGCAAAGAACCTGCTGCACCCTCCACAACAAGCAAGCGAACCTGTGGTTCACCGAGGAGCGAGCGGGAAGAGTAGAGGCAGGTAAGGGCAGTCAAATATTACCAAATGCTAAAAAGGCCTAGAAATAAAGAAAAGCAGTCCTAAGGAACAAAGAAAAGCAGTCCTAAAAGAGTGTATTTAAAAAGCAGCAAGTCGGAGCAGCTAGCGCACATAAATCCTGACTGTAGCACGTCCCATAAAAGCTTGCTAAGGCTGGTACCAATGTGATAGGGTGTTTTCATGCCCTTTAATGGATGTCTGCAGTTCAAAGCCTTGGAAGATGAGCTGGAAATCCATTATTCACAGTAGTTTTCAGTTTGTTTTCCCTACTACCATATGATACCGGCTCCTCAATGGTTGACCGTGTGATGGAAGGCGACATCGCGTGTCACACAGTTGTACCGCGTGAGTTGGCAAGTCTGTGTGGGATCATTGCAATGACATGTCAAAGCATGCAAGGGCCGATGATGGCCACCCTGAACCCTTGCCTTAGGACAAGGCTGGACTCTATTTGTCAGCGCTGACACATCACGCTACGCTTTCCTGCTACCACAAACCTTATTAGTTACTAACATCCTGCAGATCCACACAACGCCCGAAAACATTATCACCAAGGATTGTCATACGATTTTAATGAAGTGCCCTGAAGTGACCCGCAAGCGGCAAGCAAGCACTGAACAAAGAGAAGGAAAGTAAGCAAAGAAATAGGAAAATAACATTAGCCAAATATCTGACTAAATATATTTGTAAAGTTGCAATTCCTTTAGGAAGGCCTTTGTGATAAATACGTAAATGTATAATATCAAATGCAAAATGTTAAAAAAGGCAATATTCAGAAAGTCTTACAAGATCTTGATCTTGAGAGGGGGGGGGGTCTTTTACTTGACAGTGGTAGTGCAGTCAGCTGCAGAAACTGTGACAATCACCTGTAAGAAAAATAGCTGCAAAATCCCAAAATAGATGTCACGGATTATTTAAAACCTCACAGCAAACATCAATGCTAGGGGTTGAGAATTCACAGGTGGTGTACAAAAACTCTGATGAGCAAGCAGGCTACGCCTCTCACATGCGTCCACAGCAATGAAATACACGAGGAGCGCGAGGAAAGGTGTGAAACGCGGAAGTGGAGTGCAAGGCCGGAAGGAGGAGGGGCAAGATAGAAAAAAGGGAACAGCGACAGCGCAGTGCATCACAGGCACAAGGTGGCAAAACGTCTCTGGCTTCATCACAAGCCATGCGTACTAACAATATCACAAGGTCTCCTCAGCTCTCAGCGTCAAAGAGCGTCTCTGAAGCCGTTTTACCTCTTGCCTAAAACATGCATCTATAAACAAGCATTTGCAATGCAATAGGTCTCGCATTATTTAAGTTTGAGCTATTAGCATTGTAAATGGCAATTGTTTTTTGCTTTATGCTATATTTTTTTTTTACATAAAAAGCTTCATATAAAATATGTTTTATTAAAGTTATTTATGCAGTATCTAAATTTTGTTTGCATAAAACAGTATAATAATATCTTAGTAAAAAAGTCAAATATTTTAATGGAAATTCACCAAACGTTCATTTATGTGTTGGTTTTGAAAATAGCTAAATTAATAGCTTTGTCATTTACAATGCCAATAGTTATAACTTTCGCAAATGTGACACCTATAGCATTTGTAATGCAACATTTGTATTTACGTGACTTAGATGTATTGATATTACAAATAACAATGGCTTTTAATTTTTTTTAATACTTAATAAAAGTGATTGTAATTTATAATGGCAATAGCTTAAACTTTTGTAAATAACTTTTGTGAAGATTATGTTCAGTGTATTTTATTGTAACAAAATCCAAGAATAGAAGTGAAATATTAACATCTTTTTGTGACATTTGTAATAAAGCTTGAAACATTGAGAGAACATATTTGTGCTGTGGTGGTGCTGAGTGATGCTGTGGTGGTGCTGAATGGGGCTGTGGTGATGCTGAGTGATGCAGTGGTGGTGCTGAGTGGTGCTATGGTGGTGCTGTGGTGGTGCTGAGTGATGCTGAGTGATGCTGTGGTGGTGCTGAGTGGTGCTGTGGTGGTTCTGAGTGATGCTGTGGTGGTTCTGACTGATAATGTGGTGGTGCTGAGTGACTGTACTCACTGTCACTCTGCACTCACTGTCACTCTGCACGCACTGTCACTCTACACGCACTGTCACTCTGCACGCACTGTCACTCTACACGCACTCTGCACTCACTGTCACTCTGCACTCACTGTCACTCTGCACTCACTGTCACTCTGCACTCACTGTCACTCTGCACTCACTGTCACTCTGCACTCACTGTCACTCTGCATGCACTCTGCACTCACTGTCACTCTGCACTCACTGTCACTCTGCACTCACTGTCACTCTGCACTCACTGTCACTCTGCACTCACTGTCACTCTGCACTCACTGTCACTCTGCACTCACTCTGCACTCACTGTCACTCTGCACTCACTCTGCACTCACTGTCACTCTGCACTCACTGTCACTCTGCACTCACTGTCACTCTGCACTCACTGTCACTCTGCACTCACTGTCACTCTGCACTCACTGTCACTCTGCACTCACTCTGCACTCACTGTCACTCTGCACTCACTCTGCACTCACTGTCACTCTGCACTCACTGTCACTCTGCACTCACTGTCACTCTGCACTCACTGTCACTCTGCACGCACTCTGCACTCACTGTCACTCTGCACTCACTGTCACTCTGCACTCACTGTCACTCTGCACTCACTGTCACTCTGCACTCACTGTCACTCTGCACTCACTGTCACTCCGCACTCACTGTCACTCCGCACTCACTGTCACTCCGCACTCACTGTCACTCTGCACTCACTGTCACTCTGCACTCACTCTGCACTCACTGTCACTTCGCACTCACTGTCACTCCGCACTCACTGTCACTTCGCACTCACTGTCACTCCGCACTCACTGTCACTCTGCACTCACTGTCACTCTGCACTCACTGTCACTCTGCACTCACTGTCACTCCGCACTCACTGTCACTCCGCACTCACTGTCACTCCGCACTCACTGTCACTCTGCACTCACTGTCACTCTGCACTCACTCTGCACTCACTGTCACTCTGCACTCACTGTCACTCTGCACTCACTGTCACTCTGCACTCACTGTCACTCCGCACTCACTGTCACTCTGCACTCACTGTCACTCTGCACTCACTGTCACTCTGCATGCACTCTGCACTCACTGTCACTCTGCACTCACTGCATGCACTCTGCACTCACTGTCACTCTGCACTCACTGTCACTCTGCACTCACTGTCACTCTGCACTCACTGTCACTCTGCACTCGCTGTCACTCTGCACTCACTGTCACTCTGCACTCACTGTCACTCTGCATGCACTCTGCACTCACTGTCACTCTGCACTCACTGCATGCACTCTGCACTCACTGTCACTCTGCACTCACTGTCACTCTGCACTCACTGTCACTCTGCACTCACTGTCACTCTGCACTCACTGTCACTCTGCACTCACTGTCACTCTGCATGCACTCTGCACTCACTGTCACTCTGCACTCACTGCATGCACTCTGCACTCACTGTCACTCTGCACTCATCATTACTGTTCCTTTTGTGGCATAAAACGGGTACCTCTTCTGCGTGCACTGGTTTATGTCAGAGGAGCTAAGCTTGGTCAATGTCTGAACAAAATGGCAAAATGATATGTTCCTGCAACAGCACAAGGCCGTAGATTAGAAGCTACGAGGTAAGAGACAAAATGTACCCGCAATACCAAAGTACTAAACGCTTCACTGTATCTTGGAGGAATGTACTTACAAAAAAAAAAATCAATCACCCATAACAACGAACCCACCCGACCCGTCCTTATCAAAACAGATCAGACGAAGACTTGATGGAGAGGGCCAGGCACACAACCCGGCCATCGGTCGCCTGGGAAACCAGATCCATCCACGGCTCAGGAGTCCTCTGTGCGTGGACAGGGTGTACTCCAGGAATCAAGTCCGTGCAATTGTACCTAATAATTTTCTCATAAAAAACTCACTGCGCATTCCACCCTCAACGAACAACACGCTTGGCAAAACAACATGCACGGCAAAGGAAACCGGCCGCTCGCACACTCTCCTCTCCTGCCTCCTTGTATCATACCAAGTCACGGACATGCGCAGACGTCGTGATGCGCATTTGATTCAAGTATTTTACAGTTTTATAAAAAATACTCACTGCGCATTCACCAATCAACGCGCGCGGCAAAGGAAACCGCCGCGCACACACGCTCCTTTGCCCTAAGGTAAGCAATTACGGCGGACTCCCGCTTTCCTTTTCCGCCGGCCTGCGAACAGGAAGTCAGGCAGGCCGGGCGGGACAACCGGAAGTAGGAGGGCGGGAGCCTACCCCGCCTCCCACGGAAGAGCCGCGATTGTTTGGCGCACCGGAGCAGGCAGGAGCCTACCCTGCGCCCCGGTGCCGAAGAAGGGAAGAAGAGTCTTGCTGCCGGTGGGAGCCGCTGCACTGAGGATGCCGGTGAGTGGGGCTTCGCCTTGTGGGGGGGGGGCCTCTGTGTGCGCGCGCGCGGCGGCGGACTGTGTATGTGTGTGAGCGTGCATGTGTGTGTGTATGTGTATGTGTCCTGGAGTCTGTGTGTATGCGTGTATGTGACGGGGGGGGGGGGTTTGCCTGTCTGGGTGCCTGCGTGTCTGTGTAAGTGTAAATGCGTGTGCGTGTGTGTGGAGCCGAGAGGAGAGGGGCTGGTGTGTGTGGAGGGGTCTCTGTGTATGCGTGTAGGTGACGGGGGTGTGCCTGTGTATGCGTGTGTATGTGCGCATGCGTGAGTGCTGTGTATGCGTGTGGCTGTGATGTGCGCATGCGTGAATGTTGACGCGCGTGCACGCAGCTCAATCCAGCCGCTCGTCACAGTTTTGTGTCCCTCATTCCCCCGTGTCAGACGACTATAAGTCTCCGCCCTGGACGCATCCTTCGGATGCGAATTCCAGGGCGAGACCTAAAAAGGAGTCCGAAACGTATTTTGAAACACTATTAACTGAATAAGCATTGTAACTGGAAATTCTGACTTTCTGAAAGATTATGGGAAATTGTGTGTATTTACGCGAATCGCGAATATGACATTTGACGCTGTATATTAGCCCGAAATACATCCCCACATCTATTTTGAACATATTTCGCATTACAAAAAATAGCGCCACAAACACAAGGACCGCCAATGGCAGCCACTTTTGCTCTGATCATTTGTGTTGTTCCTAAGTCTCATGCTATAATTTTGCCGTGCAAGTGGCATAATGACGCGACCTGACATAATTTCGGAAATTATGCATCATAAGTGTAATAAGTTGAAATTTCGCCTGGGCCTAAATTGGTGGATAACTTCAGATCTGTTTTTATGAAAACCATGTTTCCTTTAAGTTCGCATTTCATTATTTTAGTCCCACTGGTTGGAGCAAATCGCCATACTTAGTCTAATTTTATTGTTTTGCCCTAAATCCTCTGTTACTCAGTGGCATAAAATTATCTTGTTATAACTAAACAATTTGTCCCGCCCTTTAATAGTTACACCGCAGGTGACTTTCTAAATTTGCAAAAGGCTTTCATTTGCATTTTGCACATGCACAAATTCCTATTGCATTTGTGTGAAATGCACTTTGTGCATAATTTGCTGTGTGCGCAATTTGCCTTGAATGGAGGTGTGGCAGGCACATAGTCGAGCGCATGCCTTATGACAAGAAAGGCACTGATTTGTGCCTGATGATCCTCTCTTTCCACTACTGCCGCCCTGAACAGCTGCTGCAGGAGATGTTACAATGCAGACAAAGGACACAACTGTTCCGATTGCCATGACCTTATTGTTGGCCAAGTACTACATGGCTGAAGAGATGAATGAGCGCTTATGTGCCAAAGCCAGTCCTGTCTGTAGCATGTGGTGAATGAAAAAAGACAGGTGATGGCCCATAAATCTCTCCTAAACTTACCTGGGACGGATCCATGTTAGGAATGAAACCTTACCTATCAAAGGTATTTTTGTGGGTTCATCTTGCCCTATCTTCCAAATAAATACACACAAGAAATTTAGACTGGTATCTCATAAGTGTATTTTTTTAGCCAGGCTAGTACAGAATATACTTAAGAGTAGGGTCACAATATCATAAGAATTGTGGTGAATAAAATTGAGCAGAATGTAAACAGCATACAAATAGGCAATGTGGTGTATATAATTCCTCTTTCTACTAGGTCTTTGCAAATAATTACTAATATTCAAAAATCTGTCATTGCCTGGGTTGTAATGCATCATCACATACCTTTTTGGCCAGGGGCCTCTATTTGTACAAAGTCATCTAGTTATCAGTCAATGCCTTTGGCGTTGGAAAAAATGAGCAAGCTCCCTGGAATGACAGTGTGTCTCTTTGT
The DNA here is from genome assembly GCF_964263255.1 of Lissotriton vulgaris. NCBI lineage: Eukaryota > Metazoa > Chordata > Amphibia > Caudata > Salamandridae > Lissotriton > Lissotriton vulgaris. The sequence continues at coordinate 914,379,863 of NC_141689.1, forward strand.
ATGTGACATGGAAAGACAATTAGGGGCTTATTTATGAGAGCCCTGCGTCACGTTTGCACTTCATAAAGTGGTACATGTGCGACACAGGGCTGTCCTAAAAATGTATGAAGCTACGCGAAGCCACCGTGTGGCGTTGAGCGTTCTCATAAATCATGCGTGAGGCAACGCAGCGCAAATCGCTGTGTCGCCTTACCCTGCGCCCGGGAAGTGTTTCATGGGCGTTGCAATGGCTGTTCCCAAGCAACACCCATGGAATTTGATGCTGCCCCAGACTTATAAAGTGATGTAAACCTGGGGAAGTGTCAAATCCATATGCCTCCTGAGGTGAGGTGTAACGAGAAGAAATATGTTAATTTCTCCTCGTTGTTTTTTCTTTCCATGTGTGTTGCATTCTGCAGACATAGGTAGAGGAAAACGCCTCGTAGGATTGCCTGCACAAAATCAATCCTGCCTGCAACAGAATCACCCTTGCACCATGGTGCATGAGTGCCTACATTGGTGCTAGTCTGCCAGAAAGGCGCTAGCGCAGACAGAAAGTAACAGAATGCTCAGTGCATTCCTGCCCTTTCACTTTGGCGTAGGTGCCTTTCTGCGCGGCCTTAACCCAAAATGGCATACTAGTCTCATGGTCTCAGTGACAGAGTTTCTCCAATAGGTATACAATAGCAGGTGGTAACTTGCATAATACATTAAACATTGGATACTTCTCAATTGTGAATACAGCTATGTTTTTAATACCTTGTGCGGGTGTGTGGGCCAAGGGCGGAACTGGCAAAGTGTGATATCAAATCTGCTTTCTGCCTTTTGCCGATACACCCTGTGGATTTCTCTCTGCTGGGGATGCAGTTTGCAGGGGCCATCTACATGGACAAGGTTTTGCCCATGGGGTGTTCCATTTCCTGTGCACTTTTCGAGAAGTTTAGCACATTTTTGCAATGGGCTTTTACACAGATTAGCGGGCATCGTTACATGACTCACTATCTGGACAACTTTCTCTTTCTTGGTAAGGATCAATCAGGAGACTATGGCAGGGCCCTGTCACAGTTTCAGGAGATGGCGCAGCGGTTTGGAGTTCCTTTGGCGCCGGAAAAAACAGCTGGGCCCAGCTGCTGTTTGACTTTCTTGGGAATTGAGCTGGATTCCATTCACTGGATGGCTTGCCTCCCGCAGACAAAGGCGGAGGTGATACAGACTTGACTGTTGAGAGCGATTGGAGAAAAGAGGATTGTGTTTAGAGCAGTGCAGCAACTGTTGGGCTTCCTCAACTTTGCATGTCGGGTAGTGAGGGCTGGATGGACATTTTGCTGGCGGCTCGGCATGGTCATGTCGAGGGCAGTCTTACCACATCACAGGGTCCGGATTTCCATGGAGGTGCGGGCTGACTTAAGGACATTGCTGACGTTCTTCACTGATTTCAACGGGGTGTCACTCGACTTTGTGGAGGAAAGGATGGTCTGGCAAATCCAAATTTACTCTGACGCAGCCGGGGAAGCTGGTTTTGGCATCTTTTGGGATGGCAGATGGTGCGCTGAGGATTGGCCAGCCCATTGGGTGAGGCAGGGGAGGAGCATTGCGTTTCTGGAGTTTTTTCGCTTGTTGGTGGCATTGGAGGTGTGAGGGTCGGAGTTTCAGAACAGATCGGTGTTGTTCCATGTGGACAATATGACTGTAGTCGAGTTGGTCAACTGACAGAGGGCAAGAGATCTGAGAGTGCTGCGTTTGTTGAGGAGTTTCATTCTGAAATGTTTAAGGTTGAATGTGGTTTTTCGAGCCAAGCATGTCCCTGGCGCAAATAATGACATTGCAGATGCTCTGTCTCGTTTGCAGTGGCAGCGGTTCCGGAGAATGGCACCTGGAGCAGATCAGTGCAAGACCAGACTGCCAGCTGGCGTCTAGGCCTTGGGGGAGTGAGGGTGTTAGGCCTGGTGGAGAAATCTGTGGCAGACTCAACGAAATGGACCTACAGGCTGGCGTGGGCGGAGTTCAGCTCATTTATGGGATGGCGGCATGATGCGGCATGTGGAGATCGTTTAGTGGAGGAGCAAGGGGTGTTGCAGTTTGTATTACATTGCATTGACAGGGGGTTGTTGTCCGTGACCATTGCTGGGAAATTGGCTGGGTTATCCTTTTATGGTAGCTTGTTTTTCGGTTTTGACCCTACGAAAGATTTGGTCATAGCTAGGATGCTCAGGGGCTGGTATAGGGAGCAGAGGGGGGGAGGGGCGCTGAGGGAAGCCGTTACATTTTATTTGTTGGTCAAGTTCGTTGAGGTTTTACCATTGTGTTGTTATGACAGTTTTGAGGTTCGTATTTTCCGTTTGTGCATGGTATGGATGTTTTCGGAGCATTCAGGGTCTCTGAATTGCTGGGGACGAGGGCGAGAAGCGGCAGGAGGTATGAGGAAATCAGGTGTGATGCTGGTCGTTTGGGGATTTGGTTGGGATAGTCTAAAACGGATCAGTTGGGGAGGGGTAAGTGGGTTTGGTTGTGTGAGGCTGGTTGGGAGGGAGTGTGCCCGGTGGCTGAGTGGAGGGCATTTCTGGGTTCCTCTGCGGCTACAGTTGGTGAGATATTTTGTCATGCATCTGGGGCTAGAGTCACGGCTGCACAGTTGTTGGTGGTCTTGCGCATGGCATTGAACAGGTTGGGGTTGAACCCGGCGAGATTTGGGACTCATTATTTCCGCATTGGGGTGGCGAAGGCAGGGGAGCGGTTGGGTTGGTCATGGGTCAGTAGCCAGCTGATTGGTAGGTGGAAGTCTTGGTGTTGTGAGCGTTATGTCCGGAAGTAGGGTCCTGGGTTGGGCTTTGGGTTAAATGGGGGTTGGGGGAGCTGTGTTTCAGTATTTATACTAATTCCTTTTTCTTTTCGTAGGTTGGGTGGGTGGCCCAGGGGCCAAGATAGTCACGTGGATTGTGGGGCATTCGTTTGTGCACTGGGCCTCCACGTATGCAGAGCAATAGGTGTACGGCAATAACCTGAGACTCAGAGGACAACAACATGAGGTGCATTGGTGGGGAAAAGGGGGGATGCGATGGGGGGTAATATTGCCCTGGCTCGCGAAGATGGTCCCTCAGAAGGATGCCCGGATCTGTTGATTATTCATTTGGGGATAACGACTTGATTCAGTTGTTGGGTTTGGCGCTCTTACAGTTGATGCAAAGGGACTTGGAAGTGATGAAACAAAAATTGTCTGGGACTTGTATTGCAGGGACTGAATTTGTCCCAAGACAGATTTGGAAAGGGGGATCAAACATGGGGCAATTGAGAAAGCTCGAAGGAAATTAAACAGAGCTATGAGGGTTTTTTGCAAAGACAGAAGCATTAAGGTGATAGCGCACCCTGGACTACGACTGGAGGAATGACTGCTCTTTAGGGATGACGGCGTGCATCTTTCAACAATGGGGAACGCCCATTATATGATGGAGATGACAGATGTGGTCAGCAAGAGTGGAACGAGGCGATATGGTGTCACCAGAAATGTTTGAAGGAACAGGGGCGAAAGATGCACAATAGGTCCCTGGGGAGGAGGGGGGGGCAGGTAACCGCCCTAAAGGGGGTTCCCTGGTTGGTGGTACTTGGGAGGGGTGGGGGAGTCACTAACAGGTGCATCCACCTCTTGTGGGGGGAAGAGTGAATGATGGGGGGACTGGAGGCATGAGGGTAATGCCAGGATGCTAAGAAAGATAGGAAGAAAGGGATGAAGAATGGAATGGGTCATGGAGTGGAATGGAAGGTGAGTCCAGAGTTTATGAAGGTTGACTTTATGTTGGGGGGGATTTGTTGTTGATTATTGTGTATTTGGTTGTTTTTTATGTTTGTGCATCCTGGTCCTAATAAATGGCCTTTTACGCCTTAAACATCAATGTGGCCTGATTATTGCGCAATGCAGGGCCCCAGGGGAAGTGAAGACGCAGTCTAGTCTTCCGCTGGGGTCGTTCGCACGGGGAGGGCCAGGCTGGGGTTAGGGGTGTGGTTTGGGGGGTGGGTATAAGAGTGCAGGAGAGGAAGGCGACTTCCTCTTCCTGCATTCTGGCATTGTCATGTGGGGAAGTTAATTAAGGCCTCCCACCCACCCTACAGTTATTAGGGTTCAGGGGTAGGGTTGGCAGAGGGTGCCAGTTTAGGACGGGCTGCAGGGTTGGTGGTACTTGGGAGGGGTGGGGGAGTCACTAGCGGGCGCACCCACCTCTCGTGGGGGGGAGAGTGAATGATGGGGGGGGGCTGGAGGCATGAAGGTAATGCCAGGATGCTAAGAGAGATCGGAAGAAAAGGACGAAGAACGGAATGTGTCATGGAGTGGAATGGAAGGTGAGTCTGGAGTCTATGAAGGCTTAGTTGAGGTTGGAGGGATTTGTTGTTGATTATTGTGTATTTGGTTGTAGTCTATGTTTTTACAGCCTTGTCGTAATAAATGGCCTTTAACGCCTTAAAAACCAGTGTGGCCTGATTATTGCGCGATGCAGTAATACTGCGTCCCTGCTGATACTACGGGTACAGGCCCTTCCGGGATGCAGAATGCCAAGCATTTACGAGACTACTCTTGAGAAATGAGGAACGTGCACATGTCAGTGTTTTCACTTAAATTCCTACATGTTTGCCACCATTTTCAGACGGTTCTTCTCCCACCCACTCTGCCTGCTTTCCATAGATTAGGTTCCTGATGGTGAAAAGCTTGTGCATGGTGTTGCCACACCACTCACAAGCACACGTGGCCCGCAATTGATGCCAGATTCTGAATCAGAATTTGAGGATGCCCATGATTGGGCCCTGGGTCGGGAGATTTGCTTAATCAAACTTTCCAATTTGAATCAAACAACAAATGGGAAATTTCAGCTGCATGTTAACTATTAAAGTGATGTGAGAAAGTACCTAAAGACGAGCCACTGTTGCTCGCCTTATTGTATACACATGCACCTGAAACAAAAACAAGGAAATAATGCACAAACTTTTTTATTATCCTTCGAAGTGACCCGACTCAGCATCAGTTTACAGTCAGACCTCTTTTTTTTTGCATATAAAAATACAAATAATTTGAAAGGTACGGTTTCGTCCTTGTTCCTTTATTCCTTAACACACACACACAAAACATTCTTGCTACAGCACAGATTTGAACATTTCATTGTCATGCCTCTACTGAAATATCTGAAACTATAATGAAGACAGACGTATTAAAGCATCGGCCCATGGGTAGATCTATCTAGTTACAGCAACACCTTGCAACTTGTGACGGTGAATAATGACACATTATTTCATAAAACGTAAACGCAGAATCTGTACCTTAGCAGAAAAGCAAAGTCTTGTTGAAGCATCAAGGCAACGTCAGAATCAAGAAAAAGAATGTGCTAGCCAGGCAATTTATTGATAGAGGTCACAGTATATAGTAACCGAAATGCCAGTTTCTTGAAACCATAGCATTTATTAAATATATAACTAATCGATATAATACTTAGGAGGGATGCGTGCTGGATACAATTTGACAGGAAAGGCTTAAAATACACAACTATGTAAAGCTCTCTCTCCATACACCAGGGAGCACCATGTGGAGAAGTGTGGCTCAGGGGTTAGAGGCGGCAGAGCTGGAAGCTGAGATCGGTCCTGGACCAGGGTTCAATTCCCCGCCTCGGCGGGTCTTGGGCTAAAAATTCCACGGACTCGATAATTCTCGCTCTGGTACCTTCTCGACTCATGAGTTCACACTCTGCGACTCTGGGCAATAGGTTGCTTAATCTCCACAACGGCCCCTCGTGGCGGGATGCCTGACTTTCACCTTGTGGATACCTGCTGGGGCTATCACACAGGGGAATATCAGGACGGGTTCCCTAAGCAAGCGCCGGGACACCCACTGCTGGTAGCTGTGCGCTATACAAGCTCAACTACATTTACATGTGAACTGGTGGCTTAAGCTTCCTGCACACCTGTCTTTCTTAATCGGGTGTGCTCATTGCTTAGTTCACAGAGGCATGCACTTATTTATCAACAGTGGCTTCAGGTCATTCTCGGTCTGATCGATTGGTCTGAGGTTGATCACCACACTAGCTAAGTAGATCAGTGGTTCAGCTGTGTAGATGAATCTTTATTAGTCGGGTGTTTATTTTTAATTCACAACATTAAAAATAGGTGCTGTTGAAATGAGTGCAGCCTGTATCGCTGTTTGCTTTCTAGGGGATAAACGTAGAGAACGAACATGCTCACACTACTGTGATATTTAATTAACATCTGCTTTGTGTTTATCATATTGATAAATATTTCCCCATATTAACACTTCATTGTACAGTCACGCCTGTAACCATCACATGTTCACACAATATTCAATCATTGCCCATGTTAATACAATAGTTATACCCTATGGCACAATATAGTGTTACCCAGAAGTCTCATCTACTTCATAGTCTATCACTCTCATTAAGTCTCACCATAATTCCACAATATCAGCAACTTTCTCGTCAGTTCTGACCTCCTTAATTCTAATTTCTTCAGCGAGAATCCATTCTATCCAGTCCTAGAAGATATTTTAATTTTGCTGGAGCAATGGGAGTAATTTCAGTAATTATAAACCAGCTTGCGTGTTTGGGGCAAAAATCCTACCGCAGGATCACAGGAACAATGAACTTTGAGAGCGAGCAGCTGCTGGCTACTGCTGCTCATGTACTGTAGCCTTTAGTGCTATTTTCTCATCATAAAAGGCATCCTTGGGCCAATGTTGGATTTGAGGGTGAATTTTGCACTAAGAAATAGAATTAAATGTTGTATTACGCTTCTCACACATTTATGCATAATTATGAGTCATTTTTTTGGGTCATTATGAGTAATTAGGCTAGAGAGAAACATGCCGGTTACGCCCACCCCTAATTCTAACAAGTCTCTTTTCCATGTTCCCTCAGCAGAGCCGCCTGGTACAAAGCCAATGAACTGTTATGCACGCCTTGCCAACAGTATTCCAAAAATTATAAATGTATACTGCATCCTTTAGGTCTGGGCATAATTACCAGTGCTGTATAGTGCTCTCTTTATTGACTCCTGTGACAGTTTAAAAAAAAATGTTGTGACTTTCCTCCAGTATTCCGTTATGATAAAACAAGTCCAAGTCATTTGCAGAAATGCCACCTCCTTTTGAGTGCACAAAAGGCAGGCAGAGAACCTCTCATGGTATAAAATCCTAAGCTTGGGGGGGAGGGTCAGTAAGTTCCAGGCAGGTTGTTCAATCTATTATTAAGAATTAGATGTATCTCCTGCACCAGAGTGCATGTTCTCACCCACTCATTCTCCATTAGATATATTTGTATATCTGCCTCCGGTGCCTATTGTGTAGATAATATATCTTTCTTTCTGTTAATTTTTATAGCCGTTTATAAGTGTGAAATTAGACAGCACCCCCTTCCCATTATTCACAGCATCGCCAGGGTGGCCATTACGGAGTTAGTGCTGAGGAAATCTGCACTGGCTGTTGTTGTGTTACACTGGACCGTTCCATTTGGAGGAACTGCATGGCCTTACTCCAAATGTCTCTTGAGCTTCCACAAAAGTTGCAAATTCTTCCCCTGGGTCTAAGTCCCCCATAGCAACGCATTTTCCCTCATTCCACTGTGCTAGGGACATATCTCAGCTAATTGACCTGAATGGCTGTAGTCGCCTGATAGCTAGATTCCTAGAGAACACTCAACACCCTTTTCACTGCAGTGCCCCATACAGCTGCTGTCTGGCGTAGTATGTCTGGATATTGTTTGGGCAACCCTGCCTTGCATCAATATCAACAGCAGTTGATCTCCTCTATCAATCTATTAGTCTTGTTTCCCAGATATCTGCTTCCTCACACCACTTTGTGGTGTGTTGCTGCTCTGCATCATATACTAAAGAACTAAGTCAGGCAGTCCAGGCTGCCCTTTTCACTCTCTCGTTTTAGATTATCCTACCAATAGCAGCCCATACCGTACCAGCAATATCATTAGACTATCCAGTTCTTTAGATGTGGTCTTGGATGTGGAGCATAGTGTGTTCTGGAGAACATCGAGATCCCACGGAACAAACACCATCTTTGTCACTGCAATCCTGCAGATCATTGGGTGTGAGAGGTCCATACCAGTACTGGTAGCCCTGGTACCCCCTCACGCCTCCATGGTATAGGCATATTATTTCTCCAAGGAGTGTGCAACTTGAATACACAGATATTGAAGACTGTCCATTTCCCAGCATAAACCAGTGATCAGGGAGTGATATTGGGGCTGTCCCAAGTACATCAGCGTGCATCGGCGTGTTATCAACGTATGTTAATATTCTATGCACTGTGTCTCCTGTTCGTATGTCCCACTCCCATCGCACATTTCTTAATCTAATCACTAGTGACTTAATCAATATAGGAAATAAAAGCAGTGACAATAGGCTCCATTGTCAGTTGCTCTTTTGTACCATCCACCTTTTCGATATTAACCTTCCAGACATAACTCTCACATTGGGATCTGGTTACAATAGTTTTACCAATCTCAAGAATTGTGTACCGATTCCCGTTGTTTCTAAAACCTTCCACATATACTTCCAGTCTAGTGTGTCAAGATCATTTTTGATCTCAAGTGCAACTAATGCACCTTCTATCTCAGTTTGTCCCATGGAATGGGGTGCCTGAGTTAGCCTTCTGATGCTCGATAGTCCACTGTGGCCCGGAATGAAACTGCATTAGTCTTTCTGCACCAATGTGCTTATGACTTCTGAGCAAGCTGTTGGCCAGGGCCTTGTCTAGTATCTTAACTTCTACACCTGTCGTTGAGAGAGGCCTGTACGATCTCAGGAATGTATAATCCTTTTCTAGCTTTAACAACATAATTGCAGAAGTCTACCTTATTGGTAAATTGGTTACTTTTCTGGACTCTTATTATACTTCAAAGAGTTTTTTTGCACAGAAGTGCTGGAAAAGCTGATACAATTCTGAGGGGAGCCCATCTACACTTAACTTCGCCTTTTGAAATTCCTGTTCTACTTTCTGCTCCTGTTGTCCATGAGATTCAGACGCTGTAAACCTGTTAATATGCCACATGTTGGGGCTACAAAGCATTGCTAGTTGCATTAGAATTATTGTACCATTTCATACAGAATGGTTGATAGGGTGATGGATATTATGGTCTATACGGGGTGTTGTGTACAGTTTGTGAATTTCAATTATATGCTTCAAACATGGTGCAGCAAGCAGTATTGCTCCAAAGCATAACACCATTCGTATTGTGTGAGAAGTGAGACAGCCAAACATGCCTACCATTTCATGAATAGCACTGTCCTAAAATAGAGACTGTCATAGAGTGCATAATATCTGAATAGGTTGAGTTCAGCAGAGACAAAGGACTACACCCTGAGGAGACAGATACCTAACCACTGTATATACTTTTCAAGAGTTATGGTGCGATATGTGGCAGTCCACCCAGCTACAACAGAGGCCCAATGCCAGGATGCACTATTAAGCCACAAGGTCATATATGGTGAAGATTCCACCCAGAACCAAAGGAACAAAAAGCATTGGCTGCATTGTTAAAATACAAGTAAATGTATCTAACACAGCAGTACATAGAGGCAGAAACCCTGGAGCAGCTGTTAAACATTGAAGGTATATATACACACTGCATTTTCCACCCAGAATCAAGAGAAGCCCAACCCTTGGATGCACCGTTAAACATTTAATGTTTGATAGATTACAGTTTATAGGTCAATGTTCACATCCCAAAGCACTAGTCATCCAAGAACTCCGGCCTTGAGACCAACCGGGGACTTTTCGAAAATCAAACTAACACTACTGATTTCAGGGTTTGCAGTTATGTCTTACATCTTTTCACATACAATATCAATTATTAATAACATTAACCAGTGTTAAGTGCTACGTTAATCTTAAGTATACCGGCTATGTCCCACACTCATGAATACATTCAATAGAATGCATTTAATCAATTAATATATGTTGGTAGCAGAGTTAAAGCAGCCTGATTTTCCATTTAATATTAAGGTCCTGCCTCAAAGGTGTACAGCTAACACACAAATCTTATTACAGATTGCTGATGTAGATAGAGGGATACAGCATTAGAAATCAAGTCAGGCCAACGTGTTCTACCATAAAACTTTAATCTAAATTAATTGCCAATTTCCACAAGTTCATATACCATTATAGAATTGTACATAGAGTGGTATCACTGACAGAGTTGCTGCAAGGAGCTCGAAGTAATATAATAAATATAGAGAGCAAATCTTAAATTATCTGTGTTTTCATGTCGCAGGGATTCTGCTCCTACACAGAACTGTGCATAGAGACTTGGAACCTCAGTGAATTAGGGTGTGCCAAAACTCACCTTAGTATCCAAAATCCCCTACCAGACTAGCAATCAGTGTCTCATTGGTTCTTACACACCCCGAATGATTAGACAACCCAGAACATGAACTTAGAACACCTCAGGTCACGTGGAACACATGAACACTCTTTCGTTATACTAACATATCAGTCCAAAACAAGGAGTAAATGATGACACGTGCAAGTTTGAAATATTTATTTCTAATGCAGTGTTCTCAAGCGCAGTATCTTGGCTAGTACACGCAAACATATTATAAGCAACAAGGTTATCAGCATAGTTACTAGTCCATAAAATACAAAGGGTGAAAGCATGTTAAAATTCTAAATGGAAAAGGTCTAAATAGAACCTCAGTCTTACCCTCCCTTGCTAGTATATTATAATATATTATAGAAGGTCTCTTTGGGTTTTGGAAGGGCGGCCCCTTACCTCTGGTCTTAGTAGAAAGGGATCACATCATCTTCTACACGAACTCTCTGCATGCGGATATTCATCAAGTGTGTGTGCATGCTCTGTGCAGTGCATTATTAAACGCACTAAAAGCCAGAGTTGGCCACAGCTGCCTATGTGTTATGTCTAAGACGTGCGCTGATCAGACGGAACAACAAAATAATCTTGAAGGCCTCGGCACTCACTGTTCAGACATTGCTTACCAAGCAAAGCTGATACTATAGGAAAACATATTATTCTCGTGTGAAGCAAAATATTCTACTAGGCTCAAAGCATTTTTAACAATATGTGCCATTTGCAAAAGAAGCAGAGAGGTAAAATGCCGTTTAAACTCCTAATAAGCTCATGCTAACTTAATACAGTGTAAAGGCAAAGCCTGTCTACATGGCAGTCATTTGTTCCCTGAGGTGCACATACCTCTTTGTTGATACCTACACTAGTACAAATTATTATTATGTATGCCCCACTTAACTCTGACTAAGGTGATCTGATCAAATATTAATCTTGTACCCTTCCCAGCACTGTTTACTCACACCACTAACTATGCCTTAAAAATACCAAGAGTCCTGGTACGCTCTGGCATCTCCCTCAGAACTTCACTCTTCAGGGCTTCCATCCGGCCTTCCTTTGGAATTTGAAGAATATACTTGATGTCTGTGGTACACAAACAAGGATGCGTAGTCCAGGTGTAGAAGTAGATCCCTCTTTATTAGCAGGTAGTAAGGTGGCAGGTTACAGGATAGGAAGTTATAAGGAGAAACCCCACCAGGAGAGAGCTACCAGCTCCTCAGCCTCAGATGACCAACTGACAATCTCCACACAGGGAGGCACACTAACATTCCATGATGTCACAGGCCATTCTGATAAAAAAACACTTTTGTTAGGGGAGGTTGTCAGTGATTGTCAAAGTTGCATCACTCTATTTGGGTAGGCGGGGTGCGTGGTCAGTGCTACCTCTTGGAGAAGTTGCGTCACAGTTATCAGTGTGTGGCTACTGTGTTCTTTGTTCCAGTGGCGTTAGTATCCTCTGGTGTACCCTTCCTTGGGGAGTTGTCTTTTGATTGCACCGTTGCCAAAATATTTTTTGGTGCATCCTCATGCTTGAAGAGTGTGTGTTGGTTTAGTTTTAATTCTGCTGTACATTTTCATTGTGCCTTCCTCCATCTGCACACTTCATCACTTGGTCGTCATACCGTCTTTGGACAACAAGGGTTGTTACCTTGTTTTACTAAGGAGGGTGGATGGGCATGTAAGATTGTAATTTGCATTCTTGTGTTTCTCACCATTTGTGCATTTTATATATATTTTTCTACATGCCTCTCTTATTTCTTTTGCTTTTGGTTTCACACTTTTGTTTCCATCCTTTGCTCTTGTGTTTATAGCTTACTCTGAGTGCTTATATTCGGACTTCACATCTTTCCTGTTGTTGTTCCCTAACGAAGGAGGATGTGTGGTAAATGAACTCTCTGTCTTTTCCCTCAGTACTTCTCCTTCAGACTGTCCTGTGACATCATAGAATGTTGAGTGCCTTTCTGTGACTGGATTGTCAGTTAGCCATCTCAGGCTGAGCAGCTGGTAGCTCGCTCCTGGCGGGGTTTTCTCCTTTGTATCTTCTTACCTTATAACTTGCCACCTATCTACCTGCCAATAAAGAGGGATCTACTACTACACCTGGACTACGCATCATCATTTATGTACCACAATGTCCTGTTGTGCCTCCTCCACCACTCAACCTGCTTGTCACTCAGTAGCCTTCCCATATAATTACAAATGTACCTGGTCTCATGCTACCATTCCCACCTGCCTTTTGCCTTCCCATTCTGTGAGAGTAGAAGGAGCACTGTAATGCATCACCGGATCTTACAAACCACTTTAGAGCACACCAAATATGTCAGGTTTCCTCATAGGTTTGTACTGACCAGCATGAGGCCGGGGGAAGGTGCGCTATCAGAGCAAGTTGTCACCAGCCATTCCTCCACTTTATTTGGGTCTGTGAAAGTTCAGGAGAGACAGACCATGACGTTTTAGATGGTATACTGACTGCCCTTTGGCTGCATTCTCTCAGCTCTGTTGACAATTGTGGTTGGGGTATTGGACAGGGGAAGCAGCTACTTCCCCCCACACTATGACCCAATGGTGAAAAATAGAGTTAGTTACAAATTAATCAAGTCATTTTTGCTGCTTTTTGAGTAAGTCATATAGATATAATCTGTTCTACCATGCCTTGTTACAAAAACTGTAATCCTTTTCTAAAAGGAAGCTAATTTCTTAGTTGCATTATGGGAATCTCTTACAGATTTCCCATAGGTACAAATCCTCATGGGAAATTAGTCTTTCCTCGGGAAAGTATGGAGAGTCAGGGCATTTTTTGTCACTCTTTCTGTTGCAGTAGTTAGGTACATGCAATTCTGATCTAGTTCTCCCGTCAATCGAATCACGCTATGCTATCTTTTCAATCCCACCAACTACCATTGGTATGGTGCAGCTAGAATGGGAGCTAAAGGCATCCTGGGAAAAACAATTAGCTTTAGTCTTGCATTCACAACAAATGAGGGAATCCGACCCTCTTTAAGAGGACCTACTGCGGTTCATTTGGAGAAATAGTTTTTATTGGTTTCTGAAATTGACTTCAATGTTCAAGCTTCAAGACATACACAATAAAAAGATGAGTCTAACGGGGACTAGGACCTGTTCCTAAGCGTGCCCAAGCTGGGCCCAGACCTAAGGCACCTAGATTTAGATGGGCACAGAGATTAAGAAACTCTTTTAAATCATTTTTTATCATTCTACACAGTTGGAGTCTGTTGATTCTCTCCAAGCGTTCCAGGACATAGCCTCATTCTTTTTTTCTGTTGCTCTCCCCCTTCTTTCTTCTTCTCATCCCTGGCCCTACACTGGCCAATAACCTCCAGTTTGGCTTCAGTGGTTAGAAGATTGAGGCGAGATGGAGGTGAAGGAAATGTAAGTGCGCATGCTGGTCCCTGATCTTAGGTAATCAGTCTGCACCTGACCTGTGATCACACAAGTGTGTCCACTAAGGTCACCAGCATCAGCAAGAAGAAGAGGAGAAGGAGATAATGTTAGTGGAGCGGACCAGACAGCAACATTGCTCTAACCACCCCTTCCTCACCCTCAGGACAGCTGACTCGCTCCTCAACATTCACTGTTGGACAGCTTCTGAGTCACTGCAAGGTAGGAAAGACGTGAATGCCAATCTTGAATGCCAATCTCCTGATTTAGGCCAGAGTTCTTGATTTCACAAGTTACATTTTTTGTTTTGTTTGGTGATATCCCTCTTGAAAATGCATTCATTTCAAGTTAATGAAATTAAAGTTCCGAAGTCTGTTTCTCTAAATTTCCCTCTTGGATGTTCCTAAGTTTTAGCCTGTATGAGGCATTGGATGAAAGGGATATGAGCCCTGTCTGAGGTCAAAGGCATCAGGTAATTTATTGTCTGTTGAGGTATTTTATTGAGCTCCCTTATTTCTATTTACATTCCAGAACCCGCAGTTTTATTTCCTCTCATTTACAAATGTAGGTCTACAAGTACCGATATGCAATTATAATTTTGATTTTCTAAGCTGCAAAACTGGCCCTTGTGTGTCTTCTCAAGTGATAAAGTTATTGATTACATTTAGTACGGTATCAGGGACTATTTTCCTCTTGTAGACATAACAGTGTCAGGCAGGTGACCACGCTTTTCCCTTTCAAACAAAAATGTAGTTTCGAACAACAGTTGTATTAATATGCAGAATGAAAGCATCTGTTCTATGCAGTGCTTAGAAAGGCAGAAATGTAAAGGCCATTGAGGGAAGAGTATGAAGGTGAAAGGATCAGAAGGTGTGCAAAGCTAGGTTTGACGACGGGTGCTATCTGGACAAAAGCCCTGACAGGCAACTCTAATGAAAGACATGTGGAATATTTTCAATTCTTCATTGAATGAATGAATACATGTTATTGTGTCAATTTACAAAATTTGTTACAAACAATAGTCAAGAAAAATTACTCCGGCACTTGGTTGCTTCAATTATAGTAGATACGTATTTGACAGATCTAATATACATGTCTAAAACATATGTAAAATATATCTAACAACACAGCATTTAAAAGTACAAATTAAATAAAATCAGTGCCAAAAACGAGTATCAAACCCTTAAATTAGTTTTAGTCCTTGATTAAGGCTTTGATTGGAGGTTCTTTCACTTAGTGGGCAAATTTTCGCTCATAAATCGAGTTCCAAACCATTTACTCTATGTGGTTGTTAGAACTGGGATTTCTGGTTGGCTAAGGCTTGCGCCAAAGCCATGCAGAAACCACCACTCTAGTCAGGACAAGGGAGTTACACGCTGAAGATAACCCCTGCTCACCCCCTTAGTAGCTTGGCACGAGCAGTCAGGCTTATACCAGAGGCAATGTGCAAAGCGTTTGCGCAACACACATACACAGCAGCAACAAACTAGGAGCACCATGAAAGAAACTCCACAAAAGGTTATATAAAAATAGCCTTTGTATTATCATAAACACATTGGAAACCGAATCACACATTTACACTGTGCCAACTGGCACAGGCGATATTCACAGGGGATTATATACAGGACCAGGCCAATCGGTCCTGAACCATCAGATCAGGTAAGTAAATGCAAACCACAACCAGTAACTACTGGTGCCATAATGACCTAAGCATTATCACATTAGCATTAGACATCATCCTAAAATACCATAGCCTACCATTGAGCACAACCACATTAGCATAAGACACCCTACTAAGCATGAACACCTTACGCACTAGGCCCCACCTGCAAAAACACAGTATGCAAAAACATCCTAGGCATGTATCACATTTAGACATGAATCAAATGAGGCATATACATCACATAAATCGCATTATGCATCACATCACAGAAGGGCGCACCTTAGAAACTGACTCCAGGCCAACCTGGTCTTCCACTCAGGCTCAAATACCCCACGTCCCGCAAAATCAGGGCTCTAAAGGGACCTCTCACCGGGGCCCCCTGGCTGCCTCAGCAGCAAACACCAAGTTTGCAATTGCGCAGGCCTAAACATTGCAGCTGCCCACTAATTGCTGGGCAGCTGTGAACATCACGGAAGGCATGGGCACTCGCTGTGCCCTCCCGGGGGCTACCAATATCCCATTACCCAAGTCCTCCTCTGGGACTGTAAAAGCTAGGGCCTCTCAACTGGCCCTCAGGCTGCCTTGGCAGCACTCTCACTGCACGTATTGCTTGGGGGAGTGTAACTCACCCGCCTCCTCATGAGGAAAATAACGCCCTGATGCTCTGGAGCCCCACTCTGGGGCTCTTCCACCAGAATTTGCAACCAATGTTGCCGCGGTAAACACTGGACACCAGCCGCGCTCTAAGGGCCTCCTTTGCCGGGGCTGCTCTGGTGCCACCTTTGGCACCAACAATGCTGCCCAGTTCAGTCCCCACTCACCGGACTTTGCAGGTTCCTTGGATCTCCTCTGAAGCTGCACACAGGGCTCTCTTCTCCACCCAGGAGCCCCATCTCGCCTCCATGCAGCGTTGCCTGTCAACCTCCAGGATGGTGACACACACGGGGATCCTCCCTTCACTCCCAGGAAGCCCTGCCAGATGCCAGGCTCCGGCTGTCTCAGGCGCCTGTACCAGCGCGGCATAAGCTCCTGCCTGGGTCTTCCGGCCGGCGTTTCACTTCCGGGCCAACTTCTCCTCGGCTCTGCCTCCAACGAGGCAGGCTTCCAGGTTTCCGGTTTCGTCTGTCCCCGGTCGCGGTGGTGAATCTTTTCCTCTGCAAATGCAGCAATGAGGGGTAGGCACCCGCTCTTTAAATAAAGATCATTGCGGGGTGGGCTCCCGCCATCAAACACTACATGTGGGGTGGCACCCGCTCCAATTAAACAAATAGCAGAAGCGGGGTGAGCTCTCGCTAATTAAATAAACGCATAAGTGGGGTGGGCTCCCGCTCGATACACAAAGAATGCGGGTTGGGCTCTCGCCTCGGCAGCATTACAGAGGAACTCCTCGCACCGGGATTCCCTCTCAAAGGCGGCAGTTCAGCGCTGCGGAGCCCACACGTTCTCCTTCAATTTGGAAGATAGCGCTCACGAGGAGCTAAAGCAACAAGAAGTCCAGAAGGTCTTTTAGGAATCAAGGGGGCCACGCTGGACCCAGCCCTTCTGGCAGGTCCTCCTGGCCCCAGCAGCAGTACGCCCCACAGGTTTTGTAGCAGGTACAGCACCCCATCATGGGGTCACAGACCCTACTTTTATACACCCTTTCTCAGTTGTCTAAAGTGCAGGGCATGTGGGAACCAGATGTAACTGGTTCAGGGGGGATTTGGAGCACTTTGTTTTGCAAGTTCCTCTTCCCCTTTGTCAGTTGGGGGCTCACTGATAAGACACACCACAAGGGGCACAGCTAGCATTGTACAGGCTGGGCACAGTCCTATTCTGAATCAGTGGATTACCCGTCCCACTACTCTTAGGCCAGGTGTCCCATTCAGCCTAGCTGACTCATCCTGCCCCTCCTGGAGCCACCCACACCTCTCAGCTCCTGTCACTCACAAGCCAGACATGCAATTCACATCAGGCAGGCAGACACATAGCACACAGAAATGCCAATTTCTAAAATTGGCACTTCTCCACCAGTCATCATAAATCTGTGCACACCATTGTGCAGCATTTATTCTCACGAGTTCATACATAGTAAACTCGCCCCTGCCGCTCCTCTCATACCAGGAATTACCATGGACACACTTATCCCCAATGCATTCCTATGGGAGGGCAGGTCAATCTCACCATATGCACACAGACAGCGCACGCACTTTACACTGGACTACAGTGCTGAAGTGCTCAGAGGCCTAAAATCACCAACACCAGTGTTAGATCTGGGGGTCTCTAGTTGGAAATGGTATTCACCTTTGTCCAAATAGGGACCCTTACTTCTAAGTCAGGGTAAGGGGATTACACTCCTTAATAACCCCTGCTCACCCCCTTGGTAGCTTGGCATGAGCAGACAGGCTTATCTCAGAGGCAGTGTGTTAAGCATTTGTGAATATGCACAGTAATACAGTGATAACACTACGGATGAACACAACACAGGTTTTATAAAAATATGTATTCTTAATATAGACTTAAACACAAGACCACAAACAACAAAAATCCACGATACTAAACTTAAGGTTACTTAAAAGATGATTAAAGTCTCTTAGTTCAAGTTGTTGCTAAATGCGACAAAGTTCTCAACAAAGTACCGGGATGCGTAACGCAAAGTGAACAAAAGGCTCGCAAAAGGGGAGATGTGTCGGTTCCGTGACCCGGGTGAACGGTTGCGTCCTTCCCCAATGCTTGCCAGAGTAGGGGACTAGTCGTGAGCATTACCAGTGCGGAGGTGATGAGTAGATTCTCGGCCTTCGGGCCCGTTGCAGTGCGCAAGATGGAGCCTTGATGCGATAATCCAGTTGCGATGTGAGAAGATGGCGCCCTTGATGCGGCGATGCGATGACGCCCTGGCAGCCTTGCGACTACTCTGTACTTTGGAGCTGCGACAGGCCCTGCGACATGCTTCTCCGGTGATGCGATGGCGACTCTCTCAATGTTGTCACGCTTCTCCGGTGATGCAACAGCAGGCAGCTTCGATAAACACATGCTTCCAGGGAGATGCGGCGAAGTCTCGCTTCTCCGGCGTTGCGACGATTTCAGCTGCGGCGGCGACACGCTTCTTCTCAATGCGTCGCGCTTCCAGCTCCCAGTGGCACGCAAGTGACTGGAGTCAGAATTCCCAGCAAGGAAATTCAGGAGGGAGCTGGAGGTAAAGTGTTTTGTCCCTGAGACTTCAGCAGGAGGCAAGCACAGTTCAAGCCCTTGGAGAATATTCTGTAGATGAAAGTCCTTACAAAGTTCCTTCTCCTTTCCCTTGGCGATGAAGCAACCACTGCAGGCCAACCCAGCAAACAGCACACTGGCAGAGGGGCAGTCCAAACTCCTGCAGCTTCCTTGGTTCTTCTCCTTGGCAGAAAGGTTTCTTGTTTCAGAAGTTATCTAATTTCTTGGGATCAGGATCCCAATATTTATACCCCAAAATTCTTTGGTCTCTGAAGGCAGAGAGGCCTCTGCCTAGTCCAAACTAGTTCCTGAGCACTTTTTTACATGACTCTCTTCTTCCTTTCACTGTGCAGGGCAGAGACATCCGCCGCCCCACAGAAGGTGGAGCCAGCACAGGGGAGGGAAGACACAGCTCTGGAGCACTTTGTTGGCATGATTCCTCCTCTCCTGTCACAGTGCTGGGCAGAGACATCAGTTAAGCCACAGGGGCTGGGGCCAGCATTGTTGGAGGAAGGCCCAGCCCTATTCAGGTTCCAGGTGCACTCCTCCCTCCCATCTGTATGTAAATCTCCCTATTCACCACTGGGCTGTCCCAGCCTGTCTCCTGGAATTCCCCAGCCCGTCACTCACAAACCCGGACAAGGAATACACAACTCAGCAGAGGCAGGCTCAAATGGTTAGGCAAGCAAATACCTACTTTCTAAAAGTGGTATTTGCAAACACAGAATATTAAAATAAACTTTACTAAAAGATGTATTTTATCATTCTGAGTTCAGGCATACTAAATTTGAATTTCTACCATGTTCTCTGAGTCAGTTACGATTATGAGAATATATTAATCTAGCTGCTCATTCTGGCCTATGAGAACAGGTAGCCTTCAATAGTGAAAAACGAAAATGGCTGTAATTGACAATGAGAACATGCTACACACATCAGAGCATGTCCTACCTTGTACTTACAATGCAACCTGCCCTTGGGCCTACCATAGGGGTGTCTAATATGAAACAAAGGGAAGGTTTAGGGACTGGCAAGTGGGTGCACTTGGCCAAGTCAACATGGCAGTGCTAGACTGTACACAGGCCTTGCAATGGCAAGCCTGAGACACACTTTACAAGCCGCTTCTGTCGGTGGCACAACCAGTGCTGCAAGCCCACCAGCAGCATTTGATTTACACGCCCTGGGCACACATGGTGCACTGTACTAGGGGATGACAGGTAAATCAAATACCCCAATCATGGAATAACCAATTAGTACCTTAATTTAACATAGAGAGCACTTGCACTGTAGCACTGATTAGCAGTGGCACAGTGCCCAAAGCATAAATCCAGCAAAAACATATCAAAACAGAGGTGGCAATCCGTCAAAATGGAAGGGAGACTCACGCCAATGATGCCAGGTCTAACAACCAGGTTACAGACAAAGATTAGGAGAATGCAAAAGGTTTTGGGGTAAACCTGCCAAAAGGGCCAAGTCCAACAGTGGAAATTGTATGCTTTTCCTCCAGGGTTGCTTTCATTACTGGATAGTCTGTAGATCCTTCAAAGTTGTTCAGTGTCATGGTCGACCTAATTGGTGCTCTGGTAAGTGTACTGTAAATGCAATAGAGTTGTTTTACAATGGATCAGGTCTGTCTGCAAATATTACAAATACTCTGCTCTGTTGTGCACTCAATGATACAGGTGTCTGTGTGAATGAGGACTGTGGATCACAATGGACAGTTTGAGATACATATATGTCATTGTGTGACCAAGCAACACCCCAAACTACTCAGGACCCTGCCAACATTGAGTGTTGCAGTATTTTGTTAATATCAATATCAACAACTGTCACTTTTTTGTCCGTCAATCAATCAGGTGATACATCGCCAATGTTCACTCGGGGTATCCAATTATTGATAAGCTGTGCTTAGAGTGTGATACATTTTGCAGTTGTGAACTAATGGGTTTACCCATAGGCTGTCCAGATGTGGGTACCAAAATACCCTTTATTTTGTGTTCTCCCAGACAGTCTCTCCAACAGGTATAAGAGCTGGAAGGTACACAATCATGAACAGGGAGGGCATATTTTCAAAAAACTATTCACACTTTACTTTGGACCCAATTTGATAAAAGCTAAGTTATAACCGTGTTAACACCTGCCATTGGGGTAATATTTAACATCAATCCACTTCCCCAAAGCAGTTTAGGAATTAGTAGTACTATGGAACTTCTCATTTAGGTACTCTTACATGCCTTTTTGAATTGGGCTGGAACTTGAAGCTCCCGATCAGGAAACGTACAAGATCAATTTTAACTTGGAAACACACTTTTTCTCAAAAACTTCATGTGAACGATCAGAACAATGTTATAGTCTTCTTGCCACGATGAGAACATGAATTTACTTTAGAGATTGACCTTGGCCCTGCCGGCGCCAGCTCCTCCTGCCTTGACACCTTAAAGCATGGGCATTTTGAGGAGTTATTTGTGTGGTTGATTTTTAAACACGCACAGATATATCAGCACTTGGAAGAGCCTCCCGTAGGCAGCAGCAGAGTGAATTAAAGGTGGGTGGCCGAGCTCAGCAGAGCACAGCTGACCACACTGCTCCCTGTGGTGTGTCTGTCATCAGGCAGCTGGCCTGGGATGTGGATTAGCGACACTGTATTGATTACACTCCATATTGTCTGTAGCATGCGTCATCTGTCAACCTACGCCAAACAGAATGTTGGCCCTCCCGGGGAAGTTACATTCGTAGACTAGTTTTCGCCTGGGTTACTTTGTGCAGAAAAATAAAGGACAGGGTTGGATAGATCAGTTTAGGGGGAAGGTGCGGGTGATTAGTTCAGTATAAAAGAGTCAGGAAGGACGTGCACAGCCTCTTGCTGACTCTTAAGCACCACTGGGGGGGTTTATTAGCACAGGAAGAATTTTGTGCAGTGATAGCAGCCTAGTGGTTCCTTTAGTTCTCCTTTTCGGAGTCTTTGTCTTAGAGTTGATAGCAGCTCCGGATAATTCCGCTGTGCTCGCTGCCCTCCACATGCAGGGGGCCACAGGTAGGGCGAATTTAGTCAGGCCTCTTGTCCTGGACCTGGCCTCGGTGGGCATGTGGCACCCAATGCACTCATTGTCGGGCGGAGTTGCCGCAGCTGTTGTGGTATGCTTGCCGCAGTGAGAGACGGCCAAGAAGGCGGGGGCTGGACTTGGCAGGAGTGCCCTGTGCTCCACGACAAACCCAAGTGCCTACGGAGGCCTTGCAGCCTCCCAGCTCATTTAGGTGATGTGGCAGAGGAGGCGTCATCTTCAGAAGAGACTGGGGCCTGCCACGAAGGGTGCCTCGCATACGCACGCACTGGCACAAGTCTCCTCAATGGACAATGAGCCCCCCAGCATTACAGGCCTTTGGACCTGTCGTCCAGGCCAATTCCCCTGGGTGGTAGCTCACTGGTGCCTGGGCCAAAGGGTCCAGCCACAAAGAAGTGTGAGACTGTTGATGCTGGGGCTCCCAGACGGTTGCTGTATCCACCAGTGTGGAAATGTCTGGGGGCCTGGGGCCTGTGGAGGTTGGGTCTGCCCCTCCCAGTAAATGGCATGGGGTGGACATTGAGGTGCAAATGCAGGAACAACGCTTGCTCATCCAAGAAACCAAAGAGCATTGGGAACATATGTGCAGGGCCATGGAGACTGCCTTGTGCATGGGCTCTGCATATGGGGGCACCCAGGTTTTTGGCGAGGGTAGTCAGGACCGGGGGGTTGGGAGGTTATGCGTCAGGTGGGAGGTGGCTCTGGGTGCCAGAGGGGTAGGAGCAAGGTTCAGGGCATCAGGAAGCTGGTACGGCTCAGAGGCCTGGTGGTGCAAGGGAGCCCCCAGGTTGGTTCAGTCTGCAGGGGGATGGGACCTGAAGGCCACCAGGTGAGGCTGGCAGGCAGGTGGGGATGCATGCGGGGTGCATTACGGCCTTGGACATCGGCCCGAAGAGACACGAGGGGTTACCGGCAGCCCTCTCTATGACAAGGGCTTGCTCAACAAAGTGCAAGTCTGCATGTGTTGATGGTACGGCTGATGACGAGCTGGTCCTAGACTATGACGATGGCAGTGATGAGTGGGAAGAAGGTGAGCTGTGTAATGACATGGATGTGGGGATGCCAGTGGCAAGGTTGAAAGGGAAAGAACAGGCAACAGGTGGCGCACTTGGCATTTTGCAGAAGTCAAGTGCGGTCAAGGGAAGCACCACGTACAATGAGACTTGGAAAAGCGGCAGAGATCGCAACGAGAACCAGGACATAGGTGACCTGCCAGCAGGTAAAGGAGATTGGTCGTTGGTGTGGAAAGCAAGGGACATACAGGTCAGTAGTAAGACCTGCAGGTCTGTAGGTGTTGTGGAGGGTGTCATCGAAGATGATGAGGTTCCTGTTAAGAGTGCCTCCAGAGACACCTAAATGGGCAGCCAGCTGCACAGGGGTTGAAGGTAAAGGAGTTCAGAGGGATGGTGCTGACAGGCATAAAGTGATGGGGAGGATGCTACTAAGGAGGAAAAATATGTAGATGTTTTTAAATTTTTACATAGGGATAGAGAGGTAAAGAAGGTTATAAGGAGGAGGAGAGGGAGTTGACAAGAAGACCCAGGGTCCCGATCAACATGGAGAATTGGACGTCTGCATTTTTGATCTATGCAAGTATTTTTTGTGAGTGGCCCAAATTAATTGGGTTTATGTGAGGCTTAACTACGATGAAGAATTCAGGGTGAAGGTGAGCCTTAATCCTGATAAGCCTTGGGGGAAGTCGATTCTGAATTGTGGATGCAGTGGATGTTGTCTACTCAATTCACGGCCTCTGCGTATACTGCTAGCAGCCTGGCTGTTATTTATATGTCTTTTCAGATCCGTCTGCTCCACAGGGAGCGGGTTATGCTCCGAAGCCTACTGGACATTGGAGCATGATGGAACTTCAAAAAGAGGTTGTGCTCCTGACACCCATGTAAATTCAAATATGAATGTTCCAAGTGTGGGGGTGGCACCCTCTGACACAGTGCTTCACACTTGCTAGCCCTGCGAAACATTGGAAGGTTTCTAGAGGGAGGGGACAACAGCATCAGTATTGTCTGAAAGCCCCTTCACCAGTTAAGGTGTAGGCCATGGTACCTTGGCTCTTCATGTACTTAGACAAAGAGGCAGCCTTGCATTTGGAATGTGGGTTCACTGAGGGTTTCCGGGTTGGGTACCAAGGCCCTAAGAGTTGCAGGTGGGCGGACATCTTAAAGTCAGCTAAGGAACTCCCTGAGATGGTAGCAGTAAAATTGGACAAAACAGTGGCTAAGGTAGGGATTGCTGGCACGTACTGTGGTTGACCCTTGACAGACTTGATGATCTCACCGTTGGGAGTGGGGAAATTCAGGATGATACATCACTTATCCTGGCAAGAGGGTGCTTCGGTAAATGACTTCATTATTCAGGATAATGCCAGTGTGCTGTATGCCTCTGTGGATGATGTCATTCACACGGTGAGAATGTGTAGGCAGGGGGCCAAACTAGCAAAATTTGTCATCAAATCTGCGTTTCGACTCCTGCCAAAACACCCCGCTTTTAAGTGGACAAAGTTTTGCCGATGGGTTGTGCCATTTCGTCTGTGCTGTTTGAGATCGTTAGCACCTTCTTGCAATGGCCATCAAGAGGTGTCTTACTAGTTAGATGACTTCATGTTTGTTGGCAAAAAAGCCTCTGGGGATTGCTGTAGCGTGCTTCAGCACCTTTAGTCTTTGGCTTGGGTTTTTTGGGGTGCCTTTTGCTCCCAAGAAGACAGAGGGTCCCAGTGAGGTCTTGACATTCCTGGGCATTGAACTGGACACTGTGCAGTGGGTGAGGACACTGCCACAGGTGAAAGTGCTGGAGATCCAGGGTTTTATTTCGGGAGTGATTAGGGATTGGTGAATTGAGTTGAGGGTGGTGCAGAAGCTGCTTGCTTTTCTGAATTTCATGCAGAGTGGTGAGAGCAGGACAGATGTTTTGCAGACATCTTGTCATAGATATGTCAGGACAGTTTTGCCACATCACAGGGTGCAAATTTATTTTGCTGTCAGGGCTGCCATTTACATATGGCAGACCTTCTTCGACGACTTCAATGGAGTGTCTGCGTTTTTTGGATGAGAACAGTTTGGCAGTTCCAGATTCTTTCAGAATGCACATGTCCGTAGGGCTTTGGTCTGTTTGGGGATTGGAGGTGGTGTGCACAGCAATGGCCGGCACACTGGTTGAGTCAAGGATGTAGCATTATTTTCCTTGAGTTTTTCCCTTTGTTGGTGGCATTGTTAGTGTGGGGCAGGGAATTGGCAAACAGGATGGTGTTGTTTCATGTGGACAACAGGACAGTGTTTGACTTGGTGAACAGGCAGAGAGCAAGAGACTTGAGGGTATTGAGACTTATGCAGAGATTCATGCTGGTTTTTTTGCATCTGAATGTTGTGTTCAGAGCTAAGCATGCTCCTGGGGCCAAGAATGATATAGCAGGCTCATTATCTCATTCGCAGTGGCAACGCTCCCGCTGGCTGAAGCCAAGAGTGAAGGAGGCCAAGAAGCTGTTGCCCGCAGACATCTGTGCCTGAGGGAGTAACAGTATGGGGTCTGGTTGAGAGGTCACTGACAGAGTCCATAAGAAGGAGCTACCAGTGTATGGAGTGAGTTTGGGTTGTTTGCGTGCTGGTCCCCTACGGAATTGATGCAAGATCTTCAGGAAATTGAAGGGAGGGTGTTGCGTTTTGTTTTGTTTTGCATTGCATTGGCAGGGGTTTGCCACCCACGACCTTTGTGAGCAAATTGGCTGGTATTTTGTTTTATGACAAACTGTACTGGTGCTTTGACCCTGCCAGGGATGAGATATTGGGTCACATTCTGAAAGGCCGGGGCAGAGAAACAGGTGAGGTGAGGTCAACATTGCGGGAGGTCATTTTATTTGAGTTGGTGAGGGATTTGTTGCCGGTTTTGCCAGTTTGTTGTTACGATCATTTTGAGGCCTCTGTTTTTTGACTGTGCATGATCTGGAGGTTATTTGGGGTTTTTCATGTGTCTGAGCTTTTGGGGTCCTCTCAAGAATATGGGGTGTTGCAGGAAGAAGTCCATCTGGCTCAGGGGTGAATGGGTATATGGCTGCGCCACTCCAAGGTGGATCAGGTGGCAAGGTAAAGTGAGTAGGGCTGTGTGAAGGCGCTAGTCTCGAGGTTTGTCCTATGCAGGAACAGCGCATGGCCCAGAATTAAACCAGGAAGAGAAAGCAGGTGGCATTTTCTCATACCGATGGCAGTAGGATTACTGCTTTTCAGTTGTTAGCTGTGCTGCACATGGCATTGCATAGGCTTAGTAAGGATCAGGCCAGTTTCAGCATGCTTTCCTTTAAGATTGGGGCAGGGACTGCAGTCGCTTGTTTGAGGTGGTCTTGGGGTCAGATCTGACAGATAGGCAGGTGGAAGTTGAGGTGCTGTGAGTTTTCCTAGGTGGGATTTGGGGGATGAGGAAATGGTTTCCAGTGCTTATTGCCATTTTTCTTATTCAGGGTGTGTTAGCGGTCTAGGGACCAAGACGGTGACCTGGATTGTGGGACATTCCTTTGTGTACTGGGCAGCGAAATACGCAGACCAGCAAGTATACTGATGAAATCTGGGATTGCAGAGCGGCAAACATGAGGTGCTATGGTGGGGAATGGGGTGTATGCATTGGGGTAGTTTTCTGCCATAGTTGTGGAAGTTGTTTCCGCAAAGGGTTCACCCAGACTTGGTACTTATTCATATGGGTGAGAACGACCTGGTTAAGTTATCTGATTTGATGCTGCTTCAGCACATGTAACAGGACTTGGAGGCGATTAAGGCGAACTTTTTGTAGGACCTGTTTGGTTTGAACTGAGATTTTGCCGCACAGAGTTGGGATGGGAGCTTTGAAGCATGCTGCAATTGAAAAAGCTCAGAGGAAGCTTAACAGGGTTATGAGGGTCTTTTGCATGGCACGGGACATCAAACTAATAGAGCTTGGGGGTATCAAAGAACGGGAGCAGTGTTTTTTCCCGGTATGATGGGGTGCACCTTTTGCATTTGGGGAATGCGTATTACATGATGGAGTTGCAGGATGTAGTGAGCTCTACACGGTTTTCCTGGTTGGCAGTATTTTAAGGGTTGGTGAGTCCCATACAGGCATATCCACCCCTTGGGGGGGAGGAAGGGAGCATAGGTGACAGAAGAGTGTGAATGCGATGCTCCTATCAAGGCAAAGATCTTCATTGGAGGATGCTTGTTAGGGCAAGTGAGGGAGTGACTGGGTATATGTGACAAGGGCATTGAGTGAAAGGCAGAAGAATGAAGCAAGGCTTCATGGCTTTGGGATTGAAAGTGGGGTGAGATGTGAATGGTGCGGGAGGAATGGGACTGTCATATTTATATAGTATTAATAAAGTGTGAAGCTATTGTTAATGGTAAAAAGTTGAATAACTATTGCAACCCTGTCCTAATAAATGGCATTTTACACTAACTAATGACATGGCATGTGGTTATTGTATGAAGCTAGCTCCTGGGGGGAAGTGACAGTTGTAGACTAGTCTCTCCCCTGGGTGCTTCGTGCATGAAAACACAGGACAGGGTGGGATAAGTCTGTTTAGGGGGAGTGGACAGGTAATTAGTGTAGTATAAATGAGTCAGTAAGGGTGTTTCCAGCCTCTTACAGAATCCTAAGCACCACGAGTAGGGTTTATTGGCACAGGACTACCCACCGTACATGTTGTGGGTATACGGTGGTGAGTATTTCATACAGCGTGTTGCCAATTTAGGGTAGGTTGCAGAAGCGTAGGCGGTATTTCAGGGGCGGTGAGTCACATGTGGGTATAATCACCCCTCTGGAGATGAAGGAAGCACAGGTGATAGAAGACGGTGAGTGGGATGCTGTGATCAGGGCAAAGCTGTTGGATTGGAAGATGTTTGGTACGGCAAGTGAGAGAGTAACAGGTTATATGGAACAAGGTCAGTGAGTGAATGGGGGAAGAATGAAGCAAGGCTTCAGGGCTTTGAGATTGAAAGTGGCGTGAGATGTGAATGGTGCTGGGAGGAATGGGACTGTCATAATCATGTTGTTTTAATAAAGTTTGAGGTTATAGTTAATTAAGTTGAATAACTATTGCATCCCTGTCATAATAAATGGCCTGTTATATTAATTAACGATATGGTGTGTGGTTATTGCACGAGTAAAACAAAGCACACTTCAAATGGGAGGCGAGAGGAGCAGGGGGATGATGGTGTTTGCTTGATCGTCACCTGCTCTCTACACCTGCTTTTCTCTTTAAGGATTTGTTGCACTTAACGCTTGATGCGTTGTCGTTTAATACAACGTTCAGCCAGCAAACAGTTAACTCTTAAGCAGAAGTAGGCTCTGAGGAAAGTGCAAGTCAAATCAGATTAGAGAAGATTACCAGGGAAACGTTTTATACTTCCATGCACATACCTCTCTGCAGGGTAGGCACCGCGTCTTGTTAGTTTAAGAGTGCTGCACAAACCAAGTGCATGCAATATATATTTTAAAATGTCTGCACAACTGGGCATGTCTGATATATGCAACAGGTTCACAAATAAATTAGTAAAACCACCTTGCAAGCATGCCCTCCACTACATACATAAGTGTGCTCTTGAAGAATTATCAGTGGTCTATGCTGGTGTGATGTACTCTTCTTCTTATGTAGGTATTATGCCACTGATGCTTAGCTGTAAACTTATGACTATGGGTGAGCTGGAGTTTTCCGACCCCGGAAGAAACCTCTGTTTTTGCTGGGGTTAAATTCTGAGTTGTGTAGAGTTTTTCCCACACGGTAATCAAATTCGCACCCTTTCAGTTCAAACTTGCTACAATTTAACAGGGGAAAATATACAGCACTTACCAAAATATGCAGATTTTGGTACTGTAAGCACCAAAAATCCACATTTTTACTCAAACCAGGTGCGATTTATCGAGGTGGGACAAAGCAGGTGACAGCTTCTGAGAAGAAAGAGTAAGAACATATGAAGTGAAAGAAGTGTACCAAGCTCTGCATAGGTTAAGAACAGAAGATGTCAACCCAGGGGGAGAGGCGAATAGTAAAAGAAGTAAGGGCGTTAATACAAGCAAATTATGGAATATAAGGTAACATCTCTATTTGAGGGGAGATGAGCAAGTTTAAGGTCTCCTGCAGGTGGAAAAGAAGCAGAGAGGGTGTTGTTGACTTCTGCACCACTGTCAATGGGTGTAGTGAAGAGAAAATGTTACCTTAAGTGGGGTAGAAGGAGGAAAGCAGGTGGAGGACCTAGTATCGCATCTTCTCTGTGTGAAGGAAGAAGAAATGAAAGCGAAGAGAGGGTGGCAGCCCTTACGGAGCAAGGGAAGAAAGGAAGGGGAAAAAGGAACTCTGTAGGCATTAGATTGTCACTCATACTCAAAGTGTCAATCAGTAGGGAAGGTCTTTGAACTCAGACCTAGGCAGGAAGTCACAGACATCTAGACCTCCGTTGTGTCAGAGAAACCCAATCCAACTAAGTCATTCTCAATAATGGAGGTATCCTCAAGCCACATATCCTGAAATGGCTAAATAACTGGAAATAATAAATGCAGTAGAATACAATGCATTTCTTTACCCCACTCTCTGACCATCTACTGAACCCCTAAACTTATTTCTTTGAGCACATATAAAGGAAAATTCCATACAGCATGGTTCCTGCTTAACTTGCTGCAGAATATGAAGCCTTTCTTTCTCTTACAAACGTCTGGTCCAATGTCATCATCTCATCCCATGTGGACAGGGCAGTGGCGTAGCAAGGGGGAGGCGAAAGGGGCCCCAGGCGGCACACTCTTAACCGCAGCTGTGGGTGGCCGCTGCATGAATGCACCCCGCACCCACCCTCCCCACTCTTTCAGAAGGCCGTCGCTTAGACCCGGCCTAAATTCAATTCATGGTGGTAAAATTCACATAATTTCGGGAATTTTGTGTTATGCTTTTGATGCAAAATTCCCCAAATTAGGCCATTATGTCATGGCACTTTCCAAAAGTGTACCCTAACACAGGAAAATAGTTGGATTGGGTGAAGAGGAGCAAGAAAACTGTGTAAGGTAAGAAGTTAGCGCATGGCTCACAGTAGTGGAAGGTATTTAGAAACCTTTAATGTGACTTCATTTTAAAACCTTTACAATGATCTTTTACCCAATGTATGTAATATACCAGAGCTAAGGAGAGAGATTACACTGTGAGTGTGTTCCACGCGTGTAACAGAGAAAAGCTTAAATAATGTGGATGATTTAAGGGAGCTGAGAGGTTAAAAACACTTCTCAGAGATATTTGCAATACTAAAGTCTCAATGGAGAGCAGATAGGATATTGCACATAAGTTAGGTGGCAGCAAATATAATTATTCCGAGGCTCGTGGAGAAGAGGTAACCATCCTCATAATTAAGGAATGGTAAGCAATGTGAAGAATAAGTAAAATATTATACTGGGTTTAAACGGAGCGCACAGCCAAGTGAATTCAGTGAAAAAGAGGTGCGGTAGAAAACGAAAAGGGGAAGATAGAAACTGATCTTTTGAGAGGCAGTAGCATGGAGGGAAGAAACCCGATTATAAATGAAACATATGTACCTACCCTTACATATAATTGGGGTACTGGCCATAATAATTAATCTATGGTGCCAAGTACATCAGATTTTGGTATGAGTGAGGAAGCTGATGTTTAGAAATACTAGCTGATTTCAGGTCTTATGAAAAAAAGAATATGAATGTAGCTAAAGATAAGTCCTGGCCATTCAACAGATTTGTTGCCCAATTACCTAATTTTCCAAAGAGTAAATGTGATAATGGATTAATGGCGCTGTCCGGTTTATATCGATACCAATGTAGATATATTTGTGAGCAACCAGTATTTAAGGTATCTCGCGCATGTGTTCGAGCCACTGTGGTATTTCGGCTATTTCTTTCTTTTTTACTTTAAAGGAAAAATAAATGTTCTTGTAAAGACTCTTCTTCTGCTACATAGTCTGATATAATGGAGATGTTACATGCACATTCTCACAAGTTCTGCAGTACTCACCCCTTCACAATTTAGATATGTTTAGACACCCTGATAACTGTGTGGAATTCATGCTTTAACTTTGAGACTTTATGACTTTGTTGCTCTTCTCACTGTTGGCATGTCACTTCCTTGATAATCTCACAGGAAAGAACCTCACGTTTCTTTTGACTGCTGAACAACCCGCATATTGTAATCTTTCCTACAGCCATAAGTAACATTCGTTTATTTACAATCCTCAGATTCTGATTTTTCTTAGCAATTTATAGATTTTATATATAGCATTTCCCCTAAATGACAACATTTAAACTACCAAGCAAGGACAAATATATAAATTGCCCAAAATAGGGCTAGCATGATCAGTTGAATGTGCTCAGTTGGGGGTGACTAATGCTCCTTTGGAACGAGAGAAAAAGAATACACACTGGCAATGTATTCAATGTAAATTCAATACAGAAACTAAACTTGCTGCAGCTCAGATAGCATACCCAGGTATGTCTAAATTCTTGCTTGGATCTTTCCAGGAAATTGACCTAGATTGTGATGGTAGGATATGAAATACATGTATCATGATATGCAGGCATTCGGCACTTTTTTTTTTTCACTTAGTATTTTCAAATAAAAATAGTCGATAAAGTCCTACAGTTTAAAGAAATTAAAAACAAGCTCGTGGCTAACTTTTCCCTCTTTTTTATGATTTAGCAATGAAAAAAACTGGGCTTTAAAAGACTAAAATAATCAAATACATTTCGGGAATACCAGGCTTTATTAGTAAAATAATCCCAGCAATCTGCTCATGTAATAGAAAGCACGGAATTTGGCAGGTAGTGCAGTACTATGAAAGGGTACACCTCCGGGCATGCGGGAACAAGATGCTTCAGTTGTTCTATAACAGGAAATGATAAAATGTTAACCTCATAGTTGCATAGTCAAACACACATTGACTGCTCTCCCGGTGTTCCTAGTAGTACACAAAGCAACACATTTTTTTATGAAGCAAGGATAGGGCATAGTGTTCACTGATAAATTACTACGGTGTTGTTATTTTACCAATATTGTACTATACTATTTTTCTTCAAACGACCTTGCCTTCGAAATGGCACCCTCAACATATGTTCTACCAATGTCCCGCAGTATGCTTGGCTCCAGTCTATGATAGTCATCTCCGGGCACATTTATAAGCCCCTTTGCGCTGCTCCTGCCCCTCGCAAAGCGGTGTAATAGTGACACAAATGTCGAATGAGATTTATGAAGTCATGAAAGCCACCTTGCATGGCCCTTTGTGGCTTCATAAATCTTGAGTGATGTAACACAGCACAAATTGCTGCATTGCATTACTTTGCGCCAGGGAGACGTTCCCATGGGTGTTGCGTGGGGGTTCTCAGACAACATCCATGGATTTTGACACATTGATTTACAAGAAAAGGAGAATGTGGGAATGCTCCAAAAAGATCCCTAGGGGAGGTAAAGCGAGCAGACATATTTCTTTCTCCTAATTTCTTCCTACATGAGCTGCATTCTGCAGCACACATACAAAGAGGGAAAATCCTCTCAGGATTGTTTCTGTGCAGGAAGGTGCCCCTTCCTGCACCATACAATCATGTCTACAACACAGGCACCCTTTCACCATGGTTCAAGAGTGTCTGCATTGACTCTAGGCTGCCAAAACAGTGCCTGGACAGGAATGTGCCAAATTGGATAAATACGTCACATTCCTGCCCTTTCCCTGTGATGCAGGGCAGGAGAGCAAGGAGGCTTGCTGCACTGCTTTATGCTACAAAATTCTGAAATATGCCCCCTAGTTTTTTGGTAAAGTGATAAATCAAGGCTGATTCAGGTAAGATTCACCCATAACACAGAGATGCAAACTGTTTCCCGCTTTGCTACAAATATCAAACAACACTTAGAGCCTCCTGGTCGGAAATATAAAACTACAATGCAGAAGAGGCCAGTGCTGTCTCACAAATATTCTTGACTCTTGCTTTGGACTTTGCACATGGTTGGTGTGGGGCACACAAGTGGCTCTGCTAATGGGCTTTTTTTAAATCAACATATAACCTGCTTTTTATTGTTTTAGGTTTTTTTAAGAAAAATGTATATTATTAGAGGGGGTCCGAAGGTGTCATTGTTGTGACATCTCTTGGATCCATGCATGAAAAGACATTAAAGTGCTGCGTTGCCGAATATCCGAATTATAGGAGACTGCCAAAGCACCACACTAGCCTGTTAAAATGTGTTATTTCTTGATCATTTCAGATGCTGAGTTCGAGATTACTCATTGATTTTACAACATCATAGGTGGACATCCTATACCCCTTCAACTCTATTTAAGATAAACTTAAATAATGATGCAGTGTGGTATCATTATTATCTCTATTGCACTACGAAAACAGTAGCATTGGCCGGTGGACAGATATACCTGAGATGGTTACAACCCCATAATCTTATGTGGATCTCACCAATACTCCACAGGCATACTCTGAAACTACATACTGTTCAAAACTGAAATGGAAATATTTCGAATTGCTCTGACAGATGGGAACAACGAAGGGCCTGGTTTACATCTCAGCAGACGTGTTACTCCGTCACAACTGTGACGGATATCCTGTCTGTCAAAATATGTATTTCCTAGGATATAATGGGATTTATATTATGGCGGATTGGATATCTGTCACTGTTGTGATGGAGTAACCCATCCGCCAAGATCTAAATCACGCCCTTAGTCTATAAATTACTTAAAAGTAATTAGTTTTAATTGTTACCAGTTATAACAGAGGGTGCTCTTTGCTAATGTTAAAAATATTATTCTGCCCTGTCAGTATTCTTGCTACTTTGAAGATATTATAAGGGATAAGTGCCCCCTTTACCATATAGAGGAACAAGGCCGAAAGCAGAGGTTCTTTATAAGGTTATGGAACTCAGAGTTGACTTTCACTATCCTTATCATGAATGTCAGGCAGTACTTTATCCCATATAATACATGTTTACACCATCACCTTTCCCAAAAACCACTTAAAACCTTGGTGTGTAGCACTTTCATATGAAACAGCACGCATGTTTGCATTCATGAAGAATAAAAATAGAAATCTCTTGTGCAAAATTAAACACATAAAAGACCTGTTAGATATTTATTGGGAATAGATATTAGAAACAGTTTAATACAAGTCAGTTAAAAAAAAGCTGCAATTGCTCAGAGTGTGTAGAGACATGCAGAAGAAAGATTCTACCTTTTCTCTAAGGAGTGCAAAACATGAACAGAAAAATAGAGCAAAAGAAAGAAAAGCAGAGTTCCTTTTTTGTTGCTAAATAGATGCTTCAATTATGCTCTGTGACCTGACCTTCACAGTGGTTGCTGGCTCTGGCAGCAGGAATGCTGACATCAGAACTTGACTGTATGCTATGCCACAAGTCGCAAGTTATAAAGAAATTAGTGTCTGGAGTTTATACATGGATTACAGAATCTCATTTATTATATGGTTGTTAGAAATTGGGTATCTGGTTGGTTAGGCTATGCACCTAAGCCAGGCAGAACCCACCACTCTAGTCAGGGCAAGGGAGTTACGCACACAGGATACCTAAAAATATCTGTTGTATTGTACATAAAACACTTTAGACCATAATCACATCAATCACTTCACCAACCAGGCCATTGTCATGACATCACTTACCCATAAGGCAATGGTCATAACCGCATAGGTAGTGCAATCAAGTAAATACTTTATAGGTTGCACATGTTACAAAAACACCTTCTCTGCACATATAATGGCGAATCCTTAAGTAATGCCTGTTATCCTGGCAAATGCAAGGCATACATGACATAAATCATCACATCAGGGAACAGAAGCAGTAGTTTACACCGTAAACAACACAGGGACCATAAATGCAGTGCAAACATATGCATATCACTGTAGATAACCACTAACAACACATAGGAAGGCACCTTTGCTACTTTTACTGAGTATCTGATGTCCCTGTTCCCGCCATGTGGGCTCCTGGCCCACCACCCCACCTACAACAGGGAATACTGTTCTATTGGGCAGCCCTCAGGTTAAAGACATAGAGAGTGCCCTCCTATTAGGGGCAATACCATAATTTAGCAACTCCTTGCAGTAGGCCGGTACGGGCAGTCCACTGACTCCAAGTACGATTTAAGTCCTGCTGCCCGGACTCCCTCCTGAAAAGGAGTCCCATGGGCGAATGCAGGGTTTGGACATTTTTGGGCTCCCTGAAATGGCAGGCACATTGACCTCCTGGTTCTCAGTATTGCGCTCACCCGGGGCTGCCTGCAGCGATCCCCAGCACACACTCTGCGTGGCATTAGGCACCAGCAAGAATCACTGGCACTCACCAAGAGGAGCAATTAACTGTGCTCCCATGACTTTCTCCACAGCACGCACCACGTGCTTCACAGAGTAAACCACTGTAATAAGCCCACACCAGGGGTTCAGGCAGAACACCAAATACTCCCAACACGCGCTGTTGCCCACAAGTGCTCAAACGTGCACTTTGCTTAGGAGCCAGGGGCAGCAACCAGCACTCACCCTGCACTAGGTCCTATGGGAGAACCCTGATAGCACCAACAGCAGGGCGCAGGCAGGCCAACATAAGGGTTTCTGTAGCCAGAGTGGCAGTCCTTCTCCAAGCCCAACAGCCAGCAAGTCAACCCTTCAAGTAATCCAGTCCAATGGCAGTTTATCTTGGCATTCCTCTGGCCAGGTGCAGTCCACGCAGTGTCTAAAAACATGGGGTCACAGCCCCTGTACTTGTATCTCTAAAGGTTTAGTTCTGGGCAGAGATGTTTTAAAGCATGGGCAAAGTGGGCTCTGGCCCAGGGCTCCAACCATTCAGGGGGACCCATGATAGAGCCAGCTCTGTTCTGCAGAGAATCTTTCCCTGATGACCTTAAAAAAATCTATAACACATTGTTTTAAATACTGTTTTCCTTTAATTTATTTTTAATGTGGGTATTGTGTGAGAGTCGATTACACAAAGTTTGCAAAGAAAAGTGTTTTTTGTTTCATGCAACAATCATAAAAAAGTTTGTTATATTAAAACAAAACCTCACATATGAGAAATGGGAGGGTGTCACAGAGATAATTTGCAGTAATGTTAGTGAGCTGCTGCAGTGTTTCAATTTTGAAAACACATCTAGAAATTGGACGTGTGTGTTCCTGTGCACTCTCAGTGGCCTGGCCAATGAGGGCTTAAAAGAGGTAAAACTGGATCATAAATTGAAAATTGTTACGAATAGGGACCCGAAAATACGGTTGGCCCAGGGCCCCAAAAATCCTTACAATGTCCTTGGTTCTGGGGGGCACTTCAAACAACTTTAGAGGTGCACAATACCCCCATTCAATGCCAAGGCCTGGCTTCAGACACACTACAGGGGGACGGAGACAGCACTATGAAAGTCAGGCACAGCCCTATTCAGGTGCAGGTGCAACTCCTCCCACCACTCTAAATGCAGATCAGGCCTATTCAGTTGCAAGGAAAACTCCTCCCACCACTCTAAATGCAGCCAAGGTCTATTCAGTCCAGCACTGAGTAACTCCGGAAAGGCTGGACACACCTCAATCCCCCCCTTGTGACTGTCTAGAGTGAATGCACATCCTCTTCTCCTGTCAGTCTAAACCAGACATTGAATACACAACCAGGCAGGGCACAGAGTCACAAGCACACAGAAATGCCCACTTTTAAAAGTTGCATTTCTAAAATAGTAATAACGAATCCGCTTTAACCAATAAGCAGGATTTATTATCACCATCCCAAATATACCGAACATGGCCATGCTACCCATGTCATATCAGAAATTACCACTGAAACACATATCAGGGAATTCCTAAGGCAAACCTATGAGAGGAGCCGCCTCACAGCAGTCAGAAACCATATTGGCTGTTTGTCACTACCAGGACATGCCAATCAATAAAGGCACATGTCCTGACTTTCCCCACACAGCACCCTGCCCATAGGGCTGCCTAGGACCTACCTTAAGGGTTAACTATATGTAGTAAAAGGGGAGTGTCTGATGTGGCAAACACTTTAAGTGCCACGTCACTGTGGCAGTAAACTGCTCAAGCAGGCCCTGCAGCGGCAGAGGCCTGAGACATGTTTGAAAGGCTACTTCGGTGGGTGGTGCAAGAAGTGCTGCAGGCCCACTAGTAGCATTTAATTTACAGGCCCTGGGTATATAGGATACTACTGTACAAGGGACTTACAGGTAAATTACATATGCCAAACAGGTGTAGAACAATCTTACCAAGTTTACAAGGGAGTGCCCATGCACTTTAGCATTGATCAGCAGTGGTAAAGTGCCTAAAGTCATAAAACCAACAAAAATAGTTAGATAAAATACAGGAAGAAGGCAAAAAGTTTGAGGATAACCCTGAAAAAAGGGCCAGTTCCAAAAGTTGTATATTTTTTCACTGTAATGTACCTTTGACAATTTCAAACTCCTCAAAAAGTGAATTAAATATGTCCAATTACCCCAGTAACCATTAACAGATATTAAAGCAATAAACTGGACTGATGAAATAGAATCAAAATATAGCCTCGCACTGTGTTGCTATTTAGTCAAGAATATAAATATGTATTTAATGTTATTGTCAAAATCAAGTGGCACTTTCATAAAAGCAAAATAGAATACAATTCAAAGTTATTATTGTCCAACTAGACCAAACAAAGATTCAGGCCTGGTCTTATGTCAACGGAAGAAAACTGCAGAGAAGATTTTCCCAGAAACATAGTGGCACCGCTCTTCAATGGGTAGACAATCTCCTATGGCCATGGGGTATATGTGTTACTCTGATGAGCAAAAGGTAGCCATTGATTATCATGAGCATCCGTAGGGGTGAGATTAGGGGACTATAGAAGAATCTTCATGTTCTCATCCAAGCTTGATGTATTTGAATTAACGGAAAATCAAGAACTAAGAAAGAATATTGGAGGAAATCAAATCATGGAACATCAATACTAAGAAAAGACAATTTTAAGGAAATACAATTAAATCAAAATTCAAAGGAGACATTTTAAAGGAAAGACATTTTAAGGAAACATTACAAATCACACACTTGGGTGAAGATTTGGAGTAGTAAGGGTGGTGAGGGTTTTTTAAGGATCAGGTATGGTTGGGGTTTAGGGGTGGTGAAGGGGTTTTAGAGTTCAGGGATTGGTGGTATGTAGGGGAGTTGAGGATTTTTTGGTTTTACAGATGGGTGGAGTTTAGTAGTAGAAAATGTTTTTTTAGAGTTCGGAAATGGGTGGAGTCTAGGGTGGTGTGGGGCTGTAAGAGTTCAGAGATAGGCTGAGTTATATGTAGAAATGTTTTTTATGGGTCAGGGATAGAAATGTTTAGGGGCGGTAAGGGGTTTAAGGAGTCATGAATGGGTGGTTTTCAGGAGTGGTGATGTTTTTTTAGAGATCAGGGATGAGTGAGTTTAGGGGTGGTGCCCCATTTTAAGAGATCAGAGATCGGTGGAGTTTAGGTGTTAAAAGGTGTTTTAGGCTTTTAGGAATGGAGGAGTTTAGGAGTAGTGATGAGGTTTTAGATGAAGAGATGGGTAGAGTAGAAGGGGCTTTAAGGGCTCAAGGATTGGAGAATTTTATGGTCAGAGATGGATTGAGTTTAGGTGTAGTAGGGGGTTTTTAGGGTTCAAGAATGGGTTGAGTTTAGGTTAATAAAGGGCTTTTAGGATTCAGGAGTCAGTGGAGTTGAGGAGTCAGGGATGGCTGTATGTTTTACATGAGGAGGCATTTTTAGGGGGCAGAGATGCATGGTGTTTAGGTGTGGCGAGGGCTCAGAGAATTAAAAGAATCCAAAGTATTTGTTTGACGATCTAAAATATATACATCCTAAATAATGTCCCCTGACATAAAGGATAGACATGTATACCTTCAACGTAAACGTTTCTGAAAGTAAGGCCTGCAAACATTTCATTTGCACCTTAAAAACATAGGTATGAAGAGCCAATTTTTTTGTTTTAAAGGCATTGTATGAAGTGGTTTCTATGAAATGGTAAATTCCATTCATCTTAAAAATGTCCTTTAACCGTTTAGATTAAATGGTTTCTCAGTAATCGTACACCATTAAATCGTTTTTCAATGAAATAACATTCAACCACCCCAGCTATATTGGAAGAGCTGAAATGAATTCTCCCTGCTGCATTTTTTTCATAAAGGAAATGAAAGCAAAACGATGTGGTTTCTCTGGAAGCGTTATTTTAATGGGCTTGTGAATGGTTAGCAATTATTTCTGGTTTGCCACTTTTGAGATAGGCCTGCTATCAACCAGAAATGAGAATTGAGTCATGAATAATATATAAACATTAACAATTGCTATTATAAAAACATACTTATTTAGGAGGTAATGTGAAACCTTAGAGAATCGATAGTAAATAAGTACTAAGAGGAGGCCATAATCTGCCATGTTCAATTGATAATGACTTATAAGCAGTCGTCGAGGATTCTAGAAGGATCCTCTGTGCAGGAGGTTCTCTGGCCGTGCTACTTTTAGACCTTAGCTCAGCCTTTGATGCGGTTAATCCCCGTATCCTACTCCAACATCTTCAGGACTTGGGTATTACTGGAGTTGCCCTTGACTGGCTGCGATCCTTCCTGGAGGAGAGATATTTTCAAGTAGCCGAGGGTGAGGCCATCTCAACTTCACGGCCTCTCCACTGTGGGGTCCCTCAGGGGTCGTCCTTGAGCACCACTATCTTTAATGTTTACTTGGCTACTCTTGCTGACCTTGTTCTTCCTTTTGGGGTGCAAATTGTCACCTATGCCGACGACACCCAACTGGATGTCACTTTGAACCACACCAACAAAACACCTACCTGCCTTGGCCCATGTCCCAAAGAAGTGATGAGATGGATGAAACATTCCCATCTTAAACTAAATGGGGACAAGACTGAGCTTATGCTCCTTGGCAATCCTTCTCTCTCTGAAATAGCCTCCACCTGACCTATAGGTATGGGCCCTATGCCCGCCCCTAAATCAGAGATAAAGTGCCTTTGTGTCTGGCTCGACTCTGAGCTTGGCTTAAAAATTCAAGCCAGAAAGGTTGTTGCCTCTTGTTTTGGCATTCTAAGAATGCTGCGCAAAGTGCTTCCTCTGCTACCCCTTCAGGTCAGAAAGCTTGTAGTCCAAGCGCGTATTTTATCTTGCTTGGACTACGGAAATGCCTTATATCTTGGTGCCCCTAGCTTGGTGGTGGCCAAACTTCAAACCTTGCAGAATTGTGCTGCTAAGACTCTCATGAGAATCCGTAGCCACCAAACAGCAACCCTCCACTGGCTTCCAGTTCTGGAGGGAGTCCAGTGTAAAGCCCTGTGTATTACCCAGAGACTGATAGGAGGGAAAGGACCTGCTATTATCTCATCCTTGGTCCAGCCCTACCTAGCCAATAGGGCCCTTCGCTCTAATGATCTCTATCTGGCCGATGTCCCTAGAATTAAGAGGGCTCGAAGCGGTGGTCGTATTTTTTCTTACAACACCGCTAAGCTGTGGAATTCACTCCCACTGTAGTTTCGAAAGGAACCCAACCATATGACCTTCCTCAGGTTGCTTAAAACTTGGCTTTTCCCCAAATGATCTTGCCTCAGCTTATTCGGCTCAGTCCATAGCGCTGGGATACCCTCGATTAACCATGTGCTTTATAAATATCATTTTCATGAAGATGATATGTATCTAATCTATGATTATGACACATTAAATTCTACCATTGTTGTACTGGTATATCTTTCTTTGTTTTGAAGTTGGATGCAATTTCCTGTAGATCTACAGCAATGAGCAAATCAGTCAATTTCCCAAGAAGATGATCATGAGACCAAATATTATAAAACCCTCCCAAAAACAATTTTTGTCATGAAAAGGTTGAACAACATTTGTAATATCATAAGTTTTAAATCATACTGATTTCCAGAACTGTAGTACTTCACCTCAAAAAATAAAATATGTGCATATATGAATAATATGTCTGTTGACCTGTGAGTATGAATTTAAATAGTTTGTCTGGTGTATAATATATTCTGTTATGAAAGAAAATTAAAGTTCATGTCAAAGAGGCAGATGGAGCAGTAGAATGTAATTTTAACCACATTTTATTCCATAACTCTAAATGCCAATTAAAAGATAGATTTGATTCCCATAAAATTTCAACTTTACTTTTGTTCTGATGGAAAGTGAGTAATCAAGCAATTTATATATAATAGATTCTTTACTATACATGTTGTGCCCTATTGAAGTATATCTGCTATTACCAGTTTCTTATGAAATGTTTGAAAGTAATGGAGTGATTTTCTCATGTAAAGTGTGAAATTTGTATCGATGTACGTTTGATAAGTTGGATTTAGAAGAGATGTCAGAGAATGAGTGTAAGCTATCATTATGCATTAACTCAAAATCCTTATTACTCCTTAATCCACCTAATGCTTCAAATGAAGCACACGGCCATTCTGTGTAATATGTTTGCTGTACCACATGGGAGTAGAAATAAATTGATGTGAGGATAGAGTACTAGACACTATATTTGGTTTGAACAGGGAACACATGTCTGAAATCACAGAGGTTAACCGAGTCTTTGGAGGTGAAGACGTAAATAGGATATGTGTGTATGTGAAAGGATGTATCAGCGCTTATTCCAAAACCACTCATTGAACAGGGTTAGAAGAAATTAAGCAATCTTGTGTTTGTTTAATACAAAATACCTTGTAATAATGTATAAAGTCAGAAAAGCTGACAACATCATACATCTTGGGGAGCTTAAGCTGGGCAAGAGAGATGTAATGTTTTTTAACATGATCTTAATTAGGAACATCATAAGGAAAACATTCATGAGGGCAAATGGTATTTATTTTCTAACCTTTTCTCCTGTCAGTATTTAGTAATCTGTTATCTGTAGTCAGTAATCTGTAAACCCAAGAATTGTAGCGCAAACCCATGTGCATATATGTAGTTATTGAAGGAGATCTCATTCTTGTTTGCATGCTGTTAAGCTGCACAAATATAGGCCAGGTTGCCTTGATTGACAGCATGGGGAGTTACACAAAAGAAGAGTTTTTTTGTATTTTTCTGATTTTATCATTTCAATTAACACATTCAATCTGCCTTTATTGATGTGTAAAAACAATTACAAATGGAAACCTGAAAGTGTTAAGTATACACAAACAAATGCTCATTTACTGACACTCATAGTCAAGGTTTGCGGGGCAGACAAGCCCTGTACAATCTTAACATTCCCTGCAGCCTTTGTAAAGTATTTTTCATAGTGTTTCTACTTTACCAGGTTATCCTTGTTATTTCACTGTGTTCCATTTAAGCAGTCTGATAATGCAAGTGATGTATTTTGTAGGGACAAACCTCAGCGGTGAAGGTAGATGGAATGCAGTCGATCTCGTAGGCACTTCCGAATCTGAATATTGCTATTGGCATTGCGAAAATTGCCTCGTTATCTAGACTGCATGTCCTCAAGAAGCTGTGTTATAAGCGCTTATTTTGTCACCCACAAGCAACATGTTTTGAAAAGTGCCTTCTCTACAATTCCCAATGGTATTTTGATGTTGTGGAAAATTATTTGCCTAATTAAGTCAGTCTAAAACGAGAAAATTGTTACCTGCGTTAGAACCCGCAATTGATCACTTCAGGAGCTGTATAATGTCAACATACACCTGTGCAAACGAAGATGCACAACATTATGTTTGCACAGGAGCACGCAGTTTATGATACAACCCCAGAAAGACATATTTGTGTCTGGAAGGCAATGGTGCATTCCTTTATATACTGTTTACATTCCTTTTAAAGCACTTTCCCTCACACATACAAACACATGAATACACACATACATGCAAGGGTTTTGGTGTTGGTGACCCTGTCTGACAAACTGACTATAGAAGATTTGCACTGAGAGAATACTTATTAGACCTTCTTCAGAGATAGTGTTTTGCTTTGCCAACTGTAATTTTGTATACTTTTGTAGTTTTATGACTATATACCTGATGGTTGTCTTATTGGAAAGCTTAAATGTAATACCATAGGCCTAAGTTTGTTATCATGACAAGCACTGATAAAAAGCTTTAGGCCTGATTGGTTGACTAGGAAAAGGTATTTCAGATGCCATGCGCCTGATCTGTTTATTATGGAAAGTTACTACAAAGGCAGTATCCTTATACATATAGGCCAACAGGCCTTTTGGGTGGATTGCTATTGCACTGTGATAAAGCCTGCAGTCAGATATTTTGTTACATGAAATCCCACAGATTACCTTTGTAGGAAAGGATTTTCATGCTGGTTAACTTCTTTGACAAACCCTAGGGGTTGAATATTTGCACTATAATAATCAATGCTAGAATCTCTTCGGAAAGCCTGGCGGTCTTAGCTGTATACAAGTATCTTGTAATAAAACAAAATAGTTAAATTATACATACATACATAAATATAGATATATATTTCCATATAGAGAAATAAAGGGTCGTTGCCTCAAACTCTTCTGCCATTGGTCTGTCTTAGTGTCATTTACACTCTGCTTCCATCAATGGCAGTGTATTGAATGGGGTAATGGTACAGTCCACATTAGTATTCAGCTCTCTTGCCCTGTGAATGATGTCATTTTCTGATCACATGTGCACATCAATCACATTTGCCCATCAAGATGACAATGAGTGTGTTTAAGTGTCAGAGCTAGCAGGCCAGTCATTTCGTTTTTAATTTCCTCATTATATAGTTCACCATTCAATACTTTGCTTCTCTTGTTTTAATTACTTAACGGGACTCTACAGCTCCCCAGGCAGTTCTAATAGGCCACTGCTTGCCCTCATTTAATCTACAGTGCTTCTCATCCTGCAGGACCCCTTCCTCTAAACCTGGTGACCACATCCTATGTGCAATACCACTGCAAGATGGGCACCCCAGGCCATGTTTAGTTTTGTTATTACACATATATTCCTTATGTGTTTAGAAAGCAACATGTTTTCTTTTTTCCTACTTGCAGTCTTTTAATTTATCTTGCATATGTTTATCAGTTTGTTTGTGTTTTATTGTGGTTGTGTCAGAGGGTGATTGCAAGACTAAGTTGGCAGATGGTTAATTGATGCATACTTCCAGGAAACAATTCATTACCTACACTATGAACCAATAAAAATATATATTACCCACACAATGCCTCAATAAAAAGATATGAAGAGAGTGCTGTGACATTCCATGATCAAATAACATAGGGGCTGAATTATATGTAGACAGACGGCCAGTGGGCCAGCCTTGAGGACGGAGCAAATTACTCCATCCCCATGGTGGAGAAGCTCCCCACCTAATTTATAAATGACCACCAAGCAGGCAGTGATTTATAATGGTATCGGCAGGAACCACCATCACAGCTCTTCCTGTCAATGCATTTTACTATGTGCCACAGGTCTGCGATAAAAGGACGCCGCCCTATGGCCGACAGTATTCTGGATTTTCTTCTTGAAAAGAAAAAAGTAATGCTCCCCTCACCATGACCAGTTTTTCCCATGGTGGGGAAAGCATTATAATGTTTTAACTGATTCTTACTGCCAAGCTTTACCTGGCTGTAAGAAACATAAAAAAATTACAACATGTCCGCCTATCTAAATTGAACAAGTGGATATGTAGCC
Organism: Lissotriton vulgaris; assembly: GCF_964263255.1. Taxonomy (NCBI): domain Eukaryota; kingdom Metazoa; phylum Chordata; class Amphibia; order Caudata; family Salamandridae; genus Lissotriton; species Lissotriton vulgaris. The sequence goes on from NC_141689.1 coordinate 914,424,103, forward strand.
TTTTCTCCAATGCCCCTTACTCCACAGGGCTGTTGGAAAAAGTTTGACCACGACGGAGACAGAGTATTCTCCACGTGGCCCAACCAAAGGCCCACCCACATATAAATCAGTTAGTGGGACCTACTCTGTTGCTATTGTGGCGGAGTATATATCACCTATATATAAATGGGGCCCATAGTTACTTAATTGCATTATTTTTGGACAACCGGATGAAACAAGTCATAGGACTGTATTACTTTAGTCAGATTTAAAAAGTGCATCTACAAAGTCCAATACCCTCTTTTGAAAATATGGGCGGTATGAGTAGAAAGATCAAAGTATTGTTCTACTTTAAATAATTACGTTATGTTCATCTAGAACTTCATCTGAACAAATACTGGGTTGAAATATGACCAAGAAAGAAACCCAACTCAACATAAATGCAAAGTTGGGTACAATTGATCAAAGGTGCTGCTGAAACTAGTGATCCCATACGTTATCAGAAATTGGTTACAGAGTAATGAAAGATTAAGAGTGCAATTTGCCCTACAGGACATCACACTGTAATACAAATCACCTATGTGTAGTTAACCAAAATAATATAACATACAATAAGACAACATTATATTAACATATCCGTCAAAGTAAAAACTCTAGTAAATGTTCTTGCTTCCTTTAGCGTGCCGGCAAATTGGGGACTGAAGGGGCACCCGTCAGGGGGACTCACCATCTGGGTGGGTTCACACCTGGGTTGTAGGGCTATGACATTGACCACTCATTCTCAAGATGTGCAATGTGTTGTTCTTGAATGGCCTCATCTTTTTAAACTTGCACTTGTCAGTGTATACGCTCGGCCGGTCAGTGGAGCTAAGGAATCTCCAACCATCGAGGAGTTGTAGTCCTTTCTACACACTATCCCCAGTGTTGTACACCTTGTGGTGAGGTGATCTGAACTGCCATTACGAGCCCTTGGCTGGTCTAAGGGATGGCGTCTCGATGGCAGAGGATGACCATTGGGCAATTCCGTCGCCCCAGGCCCCAGTATCGGGGTCATGGTCTCTCTTAGCCATTCAAATCACATCTCTAACCCTGAATCACTCAATTAGGGCTTGTAACGGCTGCATGCTTTCGGACATGCCAGCAAAGTGCACATTCAACAAAGTGGGCCACGAGTCACGCCTGGACTACATTGTGGTCGAAACAAGGTTGTGGCCCCGGGCTATTGACTTTGCGGTCTCCCCCAGAATTGAGAGCGATCATAACACTCTAATTCTTGAGCTAAGCTCGGCTGGATTTTTAAATGAAACTCGTACGAGCTCCATGGACTTAGACACCAGGTTGACCATTTCTAACAACAGGCGCAGAGTCAGGTGGGATAATTTGCAAGCACACCCGGAAGAACTATATTATCTCTATTTAGGGATAGTTCCGTATTTGATGAGGTGAGCGCCCTAATTGCTCAACCTTGCCCCATCGACTACCACCTCAAACTTCAGGCACTCCATGCAGCCCTAGTAAGCACCTTGGTTGAAGTGTTGAACCCCCTGGCACCTAGACGGACCAAGAGGCCTTATCCGTCCTCCTGGTACAACACATCATGTAGAAAGTCCAAATCCAAGCTTATACAGGCACTTAAACAGAACAATAACAAACCCCAAATAAAAGAAAGGAGAGCAGAATACAGACGACTGCTTGAGCACGCCAAGACTGGGTGGGACCATGATAAATGGACAAATTTGACATCTGCCCTTGCGACCAGAAACTACTTGGAAATTTTGGTCCATTGTCAACACTGGTTCTGGGGAGCCGGGTCGGCAATTGAACCCAACATAGCAACGGAGGCTTGGGAGGAGCATTTTCGCAGTCTGTATAGCTCAGTTGAGGGCTCTGAATCTGGGGAGACTGACTGAACCTTCTTTACATCTACCACGTCCGTGGAGGTCCTTGAATTCACGCTAGAAGAGGTCTATGAAGCAATTGGCAAAGTTATACCAGGCAAAGCCCCGGGAGACCTCTTTAGACACGAACCAAGGATTTGGGCCCCATATTTATCCATCCTGTATAATGCCGTCCTGAGAGGCATGGAGGTGCCCTGTACTTGGCTGGGCGCAGAGATAGTCCCTATATTTAAGAATGGCTCGCCTCTGCTCCCAGCCAACTACAGATCCATCAACCTCATAGATGTCCCCCAAAAGATCTTTGCGAGGTTAATTCTAAATCATCTGCAGGATTGGATTGATGAGCACTCGGTGATGAGCCCCTATCAGGCGGGGTTTAGGAAAAACACATCCACCATGGATCAAATCTTCCGCTTATCTCTTCTGTTCTGGAAGACGGTCCTGCTAGAGGGTTGTAGCCTCTACATGGTGTTCGTGGACCTACGTGCCGCCTTCGATCTGGTCCCACGTCAGAAATTGTGGTCTGTGCTCTTTGAGCTGGGTATACCGCATCATCTTTTAAACATCTTGATGAGGCTCCATGAAGCAAATTTCACCTGGGTCAGGTGCGGGAAGAATGGAGCTCTGACAACACGATTTCCCGTTGACAAGGGGGTAAGGCAGGGGTGCGTTTTGGCACCAACCCTGTTCTGCCTCTACGTCAACGGAGTGATTACTCATCTGAATGCGGTTCGAAACACCGACGTCCCAAAGTTGGCGGGAAACTGGGTGCCTGCAATTATGTTTGCAGACGACACCCTCCTGCTCTCAAAATCCCCAATGGGTATTCAACGTATACTGAATGGATTCGAGTCCTTCTGCACTGAGCGGGGATTGCAGATAAATGCACTAAAAACAAAATGTATGATTTTCAATCCACCAGCTACTACACGCCCCAATCCAAATATAGGCACTACCAGACTAGAGAGGGTCCAGACATTCGACTACCTAGGGTTAACCATCAACAAGAGCATGACGTGCCCCCCCCCCCCCCAGCAAATCAAGTCCCATTTGAAATTGGCACAATTGGCAGGGGGCATCCTAAAGCTTGCTAACAAGTCGACCATAAAGCCAATAGGACCTCCACTAGAGATTTATAAAACACAAGCCAGGGGTGCGGTGATGTATGGGGTTGAAATATGGGGCCATGCCTGCAAGCCTGACATTAGTATGACTGAAAATATATTTCTAAGACAACTATTGGCCCTACCACCCAGTACTCCACTCCTCCCATTGAGGTTAGACTTGGGCGAAAGACCGATTGCCCACGAGCTTGGCGTCAAACCTTTAGGGTTTTGGCGTAGGCTCTGGGCAACACCTGAGTTATCAAATTACAGGTTGGAACTGGCAGAAATATTAAGCATGCCCAAGATAAAGAAAATACCCTGGCTTATGTATGTCGAATTCAAAAACTTTATTCGATCATTAGTTGATAATAATCATAAAAGTACATACATACAGCATAAAATACACAAAAATACAGCTTATTTAGAACATATTCATAGGTCAAAGGACATATTATTTCTCAGGTGTACCGATTTTAAAATATATACAGCAGTAAAAAAGCAGATATCATGCGAATCAAGACCAAATAAAAGCCTCATGGCAGATTCAATAGTGGATACATTATATTTTTTAAAAAGTGGTTTCAAATAGGTTTTACGCAGATGGAGATAAAAGGGGCATAACAATAAAAAGTGCTCCGAGCTTTGCTTTGTGATCCCATCACATGGACAGGGGGCAGTAGTGTGAATCTTAAAATATGGATACGCAACAAGCAAATGAACGGTCCCCATCCGCAATCTTGTCAATACATATTGATGAGAACGAATGGTAACCAATTTAAGGTATCCTGCGAATCCCGGACCTACCATATTATATCTATCATAAAAAACATGTGTAGAATACTGGAAAGTAGCAGCCTTACGCTTCACAGCACTGGCCCTTAAAAATACATATTTAAGCTCTTTCTTGGGGATGTCTATAACACAGGATGGGTTTTCACGCACACTTAAGTTAAAAACATCTTTAAATGCATGAATGATGTAATTGAGGCAGGGGATACGGCAACATTTGTCCAAGTGGAGACAGTCTAAAATGATCTTTTTTGTGAACCCCGTCTGCTCCTTGATCCAGATAGATCTCCACACTAGAAGAGGTCTTAGACTGATTAGGTCGGAAAGATGATCCAGACCAACCTCCCGATGGATCAGATTTGTTGATGCAGAGGATGGTAGACACAAAAGCTTTTTAAGAAATTTATTTTCCTCCACCTGGAGCACATTATGATTACAATGGCCCCAAACACCTGAACCGTAAAGGGCCAGGGCAACACATTTATGGCGATATAGGTATAACATATCAGGTATCCGCCTGGAGCCTAACTTTGATGCGAACTTGAATATACCAAAAGAACACTTGCCCATTTTAGCTCTGACATTGATCATTTCAGTGGCCCACATCCCTCCGCTATTAAAAGTGATACCTAAGTAGCAAAATTATTCAACCACTTGTATTGTATGATCCATAACTGTAAAAGGTCTTAGATTTTTAACTTTCTTGCCGCAGGCCAAAATAAAAGTTTTTGAATTATTAATTTTTAATTTCCTCCCTTTGATAAAATCCACAAATTTGTCCATGAGTTTCTGCAGCCCAAGGGGGGTTCTCGAAAGTAGGACCGCGTCATCCGCGTAAAGCAGTATTGGAATGGGCATACCATCTGCGGTTGGTGCGTCGGCATTGACTGCACGTAATTCAGACTCAATGGCGTTAATAAAAAGGGAGAAAAGGAGGGGGGCAAGGACACATCCCTGCCTAATACCGCAGCCTACCGGGATATTCGGGGAACACTCACCTAATTGCCCATAGCGTATCTTTGCCGATAGGTTCCTATACAATTCGGCCAGGAAGTAAATGATTTCCCGTGGGGCTCCCATATCCAGTAAAGTTGACCACAACAGACCATGGTTTACCAGGTCAAAGGCACTGGAAAGGTCGGCAAAGCAAAGAAACAGTGAGCCTTGCTTGGCACGAGTATATTTGCCTATAATAAGGTCCAAATTTATACACTGTTCTATCGTGCCTAACCCCTTACGGAATCCGAACTGGGAGTCTGCAAGGACACCTTTTTCTTCGGCCCAGTCCTCCAGGCGACTCAATAGAACCCTGCTCATAATTTTTAGGGAGGCGGTAAGTAGTGAGATCGGGCGATAGTTTTTTGCCTCTTCTCTCGCACCTTTTTTATAAATAGGGATAATAATAGACTCCCCCCAGACCTGTGGAGCCGTAGTCATTGCTGCTGCATTAAAAACCTTGGTTAACAATGGGCTCCAAAGGGCTACCTCTGCTTTATAAAGATCGACGGGTACCCCATCGGGACCAGGTGCCTTCCCCCCCTTGCTACACTGGATAGCAGTATCCACCTCGGTCACTGTAATGTTAAGGGGTAGGGGGGTGTCCACAGACTCCTTATCAGCCCCCGCCTCTAAACCATCAGGGTTAAAAATGCTAGAGAAATGGGCAACCCACTGTTCTTCGCTCACCTGAGCGGACAATACCGGAGCTTCATCCTTTTGTAGGAAAGGGCTATTGACCGTTGACCAAAATAACTTAGTATCCTTAAGGTCAACGGCCAAAGTCAGATTGTTCCATGCTTCTTCCCTCAATTCCTGTTTTCTCGCCTTCAGATGTGTTGTATATTCCCTCCTCAGGGCCCTTACGGCTTCCCTATCCCTCGGTTTGTGGTTAAGAGCTGCTTTCAATTTACGTAGGGATTTGGTGCATTCCTTATTGAACCATCCACTGGTGGTCCTAGTGCCTCTAGGTTTTGTACCGGTTAGAATTTTAGCAATGTTTTTATTGATGGTGTCAAAACTGGCTAATATATCGGCACTACCTTGATCGGGTTCAAGACAACATTCTACCTCAGCTAAACAGGCAGACACTATGGGGTTTAATAGGCATTCCTCATTATGCCTGCCCCATTTAATTCTCGGGCCATTTGGTCTGTGTGGGACTACGTCTGTCACTATACAATGTGACACCTTAGGCTTAACCCCCCACAAAGAGAGATACATGGTTAGGCAATTATGATCACTGAGGGATAAGTCTACAATTACAGGGGTGGTACACAAAGCCAAAATACTGGAGGAGACAATGAGGTAATCAATAACTGTCGCGTGGTTCCTACCTATAAAGGTAGGTATCGGGTTACCCTCACTGTCTACACCAGTTGACATAATACGTAAATCCAATTTAAGCATGAGTGTGTTTAAGGAATCTCCATAGGCCGAGTGTGAGAAGTGGTCCTGATCTTCACCATCTTCCCCTCCATACCCGCACACCCTCATGCCAACAAGGGGGCACTTCTTAATATTGAAGTCGCCTCCCCACAAAAATTCAAAAGACACTCCACTGCGGTCACACAACCTATCAACCTCCGCCTCCAGTTCGTCAACCATAACGGTATTGGAGTGGTTAAAGACGTTATTGTAGTGGTTTATTAATAAGACATTCATCCCATTCCTATGTTGCAGCCATAACAACTGCGAGTGCTGACCAACAATCAGATGGGTTTTCACTTGTACCGGCAACCTCACAGAAAGCAGTATCACCAACCCCCCACTGGCTCTCCCCTTGTTGGATGGCTGGGCTTGACAATTATAGGCAACATACCCATCATGATAAACATCTTCAGTCGCCCAGGTCTCCTGAAGGCACATGATGTCAAATTGGGTTAAGAATTCTGACCATCCTAGACAATCCGTCTTGTTATTCCACCCAGCAATATTTCAGCTCCCCAATTTATATCCTCCCTCAGATGAGATTACAGCCTCGTTGGATAGAGGACTTGTTTCGGGAGGGGTTATATTCATGGTCGTTGGGGCATCAAATAACCTAGGGGTACTACCACACATTGATGAGCTTATAGGTGTTATGGTACCATCTCTCTGTATAAGGGGTCCTAGATTGCATAAAGTCTGCCCATTATGAAATCTATTACAGCTGGAATAATGGGCTGTATCGTGCCCCTTAGGTAGGTTGTCCGTAATAGAACCTCCCACCTCCGCACACAAACCCAAATTCCCCGCTGCAACTTCACAAGTTCTCTCGTCCACCTCCCCCGTTGTTAGTTGGCTTCAATCACAGTCCTCTAAGCCACTAAACAGGTCAAACCTATTGCTGGTCTCTAAAGGCGTGAAGGGTTTGAGGTGGTCCATTCTTCTATGTGTTAGGGAATTATGCCGTGGAGCCACAATATTCCATCCATGTGGCTCAGCTACTAATGTGGTATAATGACCTTTGGATGTAAAGCCATTATTATAAATAGGTGGACAGTGTGAATTAGGTATACAAGGATACCCTTGCCTATGCAATGGGGGAGGAGGGGCTAACAGGGATTGATGATTGGGTGGAAAAACCACAGAGCGAGGATAAAAGTAAGTAAGAGGACGTGGGGAGATACGATTACTAACGTGATCAGAGGACCAGTTAAGGATAAACTGGCTTATGTATGTCAAGAATGAATGTGGTAGGTTGGGCATACCTGCTTTATAGGATGACCCTTTGAATAGTTGCAATGTGATCTCTCGCAAACACCTTTCGAGGTTGTTTTATGACAGTAAGATGGACTCCGTCCTCCAAAACCAAGAGATGGGCACCCTAACAGAATCCTTTTTGAAGATTAAACCTTTATATAATTTTAAACACTTTCTGGATGGCATTTATCCCATTCTAGCCAGGAAACTGTGTCTGCAATGGAGATATGGAACCTTGCCGCTTAGAGCCTTCACGAGTAGATGGTCTACTTCCTCCCCAATGAATTGCCCTGGTTGCAATTGTGACAATGAAAAGGAACGTCATGTTTTATTTTTTTGTCCGGCTTACTGTAAGCCTAGGAGGTATTGGCTCGTACGTTTGTGTAAAAATCTGGGGTTCGATCATTGCATGTATGCATTCTGAATACTCAAATCAGATGTGACAAGATCTACTGTATTCGCTGTATCAAAATTCCAGGCTGCCATGTGGCTTAAGAGACGAACATTATTGAAAACTGTATAAATTGTTAAGTAGGATGTAGTTTTTTTTAAAACCTTAGCTTATGAATTGCATAAATAGTTTTTGCTATACTTTTAACTGTTTTTAACATTACTACTAGTTCCATGGTTTACCTTTTAATTGCACTGTGTAACGCCACTATCAAACTATGGCTGTAAAAAAAATGAATTTATGTCATCTATATTTGTTTTAAATATGCATGCTCTTCTTTTATGGCTACTATGCCGAAATAAAGATTTACAAAATTGTTCTTGACAATTGTTCTTAATACTGACAGACGCCAGTAGAAGATAGCATCATACACATCACATTACTTGTCTTGTTCCTCTCCTGAGAATAAAGCCCAACACTTTTCAATACAGAATTAAAAAGTATGACAACTTCCCTAAGAGTTGGTGAGTATGTTTTTTTTAACTTAAGGACAGGAGCCATGAAATCAGGTAGTGAGTTGTGGTCCATTGCAGCTTGCTTAAGAAAGACCACATCCTTTTTGAGAACAACCTGTGAATGAAATTATCGTGCACATATCATTGTGGCCATACATATAAAAAACATGCACCTTACATGATGAACGATTATTGCAAGGTCATAAAAGATCATGTCACATGAGAATCGGTGCCAGAAGGAGAGGTGAGACAGTTTTCAAAATAGTCCCATATGACAAATATGTATTTCAAAAACCTGTTACACAAAAACATGGATACCAAAACTTAATCTGTCAAATTTTTGTCCTTAGATAAATATCTCACCATTAAAATATTTTAATAGAACCTAAACTCACTACTAAGCACCTGCTTCCAAATAAGCAAGGTCTGGATTTATAACAGAAAAATAACCCTGTCCTAAAACAGTTGGCAAGTGTGTCTAGATTTAGCAATTAAATAAACGTCAAATTGTTTAGTAGGAATAGATTTTCCCACAGCCCCCTAACCAGTTCTTAATTTGTGCCTTTGGTTCCCGGTGCTCAGCACTGGCATTTAATTGTCAGCACCTGCTCTATTGACAGTCCACAACATGGTGGCGCTGTTATTTTAATTTTTAGATGAGCACAATAAAAATGTGTATTAAATAAATATGTACTGAAAATGATTACTACTAAACTGTTGACATTATTATAGCTTGGCTGAAATATTCACTTGTAGAAGTGCGATGGTTAGGTGTTATGTTGGTACTGTTGTTGGAAGTGCTAGCAGGGTATGGGTGGTGCAGGCTGCAGTGGTCTCCCCAGAAGGACCTCAGCACTTAATTTTTTACAAATTAAGCACTGCCCCAAACATCACGAGCTTGGCATAAAATCCAATCTGATTAATGTATTCAGATTTTCATGCAATCGTAGCCCAAGAGGGTAAAAGGTTTAGACAAATCAGCTTTAAACTACTCTAACTGGCTGAGTTCAGAGGTGACCACCTTAGTTAACACCAAAATATCTCAGCCCCATAGAAGTAAACCATAGGCTCGTAGTTAACAGATAAATTAAGGACTCAAGAACAATGTTGTAAAAGGCAGGACCACAAATGGAGAACAGAATACAATAATCTGGAGAAAGAACATTTAACCAATATATGGCAGATTACAAAACATTGCTAGAAAAAAAATATTTTAATTTCACACACAAAATTTAAGCTTCACAAAACACTGTAAAGAATTATTTCAGACAGTGATCAAATTGACCACCATCCCTAGCAATATTTCTGCAGTTAGAAGCCAATCTTTTTGCAATACCCTTGCAACCGTTTTTCAAATAAAGTGTAACAGGTATATAATAGGTTCTCCTTTAACAAGATATCTCCCCTGGAGGGAAATATGTCCCCCTCTACCCGCCCAGAGACTGAAACCTTTTTGGAATTTACCACTCTTACAATTAAGCAGGTAACATTGGACATTAATTCTATTAATTCTGGCTCACCATATGATCCTTGACCACCTTCAGTAGCTAAATTAGCATGTGAAATCATTGCCTCCAACCTCCTAGACATTTTTATTAAATTGTTCAAGACAGGCCACTTACCACCACAATGGAATATAGCGTCAGAGCTCCCATTAATAAAAAAACTATACTCAATTCAATGGACCCCAACAGATATCACCCACTCTCCCGACTCCCGCTAATGGCCAAGATAGTGGAAAAGTCCATAAACCAACAACCAGCCACTTTATTAAAAAAAAAAATCTTCTGGATTCAACTCAGTTTGGATTCAGAAGCAGCCACAGCACCGAGATTGCCTTGATCATGGTGTTAGAGGAGAAAAGGGTGACACTTGATCCTCTTCGTACTCATATTCACTAATGGGTAATGTTGGAAGTGGGGGCCCTTATCCCTCACCGCCGCCACCAAATGCTGAAGGTGGGAGTCGCTGCCCCACACCGCTGTTGCCAGGTGCGAGAACCGGACCCCTCATTTCAACGTTAGACTAAGTAAAGACACTGTCTGATATAGCCCTGCTCACCCCCTTAGTAGCTTGGCACGAGCAACCAGGCTTATCTCCAAGGCACGAGTGTACAGTATGTGCAATTACACTCACAGCAACCCAGTGATGTCACCACAAATAGACTCTACACAAGTTTTATAAAACAAGTATAATCTTTATATATGAAGATATACGATATGACCACACGATACAAAACCAACGTATAATAATGGGTAGTCTTCCGGTGAATTGGTAGGTTTTAATCCCAACCACCGCTTCTAACCAACAGTTAAGCTTACTTCTAACCATTACCCAAAAGGTTAGGCAGGCCTTATTGCGAGAACCACACATGTTGCAAAAGAAAAGAAATACTGCAATGCGTAACAATATACTCCTGTACTGTTCAATAGTTAAACAATGCCATACGTAGCACCACAGTCATGTGCTTTGCAATAGAAGGAATAGTGCAATGCGTAGCATGCCCTGTGCAAGAAGAAACAAAGCAATGCGTCATGCTACAATCATGTACAGTGCAATGGCGAAATAATGCAATGCGCCACGTTATTATCATGCACTGTGCGATGAAGAAATAATGCAATGTGCCATGTTACAATCATGTACTCTGCAAGAGAAAAATAATGCAGTGCGTAGCGCACCAAGCATGTAGTTCATCAGGCACAAATAAGGTCAGGCGTCATACGACAGTTCGATAGTTCATTATCAGCAATAATGCAAAGTGTAATACCACAGTTTTAGGTGCTCCGGTAACAGTTGCCCCCAACCTGGATCAATGGTGACACAAAAGTACCGCTTCTACTCCGGCCCCAGTGCTACCCCTCCTTGGGCCAGCACGGGCCTCAATCCAAGCCGAACCAACAGGCGTGCGCAGCTGACAGAAGTGAGAGGCCGAGAGAGTGTCCTTCCGACCCGCACCCAATCCAGGTGGTGATCCACGTTACCTGGGGGGGCGCGACCTCACTCTCCTCTCCTCCTTCAGCGACTTGGGCCTTGATCCAGAACTCCATCAATGGGCATGGCAAGCTCGGGCCGGTCCTAGCGCTACTGCTTTCCCTCCGACGGCCCAATAACCTGGCCCTCCTTCCGGCGGTCTCGGTGGGCACCAAGCCCCGCACTCAGCACTGTGGAGACTTACTTTGTTTCGGTGCACACACTACCCAGGCACTCCTCACCAGCGCCACTAGTTACACCTTGACACGCACCCTGCACATCCGAGACTCGCCTCTTCTCTGGTGCACACAATGACGAGGCGCTCTTCACCAACACCGTGGCTTGCACCACGACACGCATGCTGCGTGTCCGAGACTCATTTCTTCGCTTGGAGCACGCAACAACCAGGTTCTCCTCACCAATGCCTTGACCTGCAATGCGACACGTACGAGTCTCACCTCTTCTCCCTGTGCACACAACGACCAAGTGCTCTTGACCAATACCTTGGCTTGCACCACAACATGCACCCTGTGCATCCGAGACTCTGTTTACTTCCTGTGTGCCCACGATCACAAGGCACAACGTTTGAGGGTCTCAAGCTGCAGAAGCATGCGCACACCACATTGCTTGGGACTTCCTTGGAAACTTTTATGTTCCTGTGTTTCCATATGGGGAGCCAGCTCACCTAGGCCCCTTGGGGTTCAGGACACAGCACAAAGCACAATGTCCCTTCAGTCTCTTCCTTAGTAAACACTACAAACTGCATGCAAGCCCCAGATCACGAAGCAAGGGTCAGTCCTATCCAGCAGTCTCTTCAGTAACTTCTTCCTTGGCAGAGGTTCTTCTTGACTGCAAAAGAGGTCAAAGCCTTTGCAAACTCGACCTGACTATTTTGCCATTCAAAACTACACCAAATTGTAGGTGTTTCAGTTTTCTTAGTTATACCCCTTCATGTCTTTGAAGTTCATCATGCTCAGGGGTCCCTGACCCCTGCCTAAATCAGTTCTGGGTGTCTCCTTCCCAGTGTCACCTTTTCCCTTTGATACTGGGGGTCTGGATTCTTAATTACTCAGCAGGTGATGGGTCTATTGGTTTATAGCACTAGCCCAGGCCTTGTCACCTCCCAGGCTTCTCCTCCCCCTACTCTCCAGATGCATGGCAGCCTGGTGCCATCTCAACCCCTCCCTGGGTCAAAACTTCTCCCAGCTCCTTTCACCTTTCAGCTTCAGACAGTCAATCCACATTCAGCAGAGACAAACAGAAATGCTTAAAGCACAAAACTCGGCCACTTTCTAAAAGAGTAGTTTCTGAATACACAGTGACAAAACCACTTTTACAGAAAGATGTGTTATGACACTGTGAGTTTATACATACTAAACTTCACCTCTCCATTTTAAACTTATAGGAAACTAGGCTAACAAACACAACACCCACCCTCCCTCATTCTGTCCTATGGGCAGGATGGCCTTTCAGCAGTGAAAAACGAAATGGAGTGTTTTTCACTGCCAGGACATAACACACACTTTGGTATATGTCCTGCCTTTTACGTACACTGCACCCAGCCCAGTGGTTACCCGGGACCTATCACAGAGGCGCCCAATGTGTAAGAAAAAGGGAAAGTAAGGCCTGACAAGTGGTTGCACTTGTCAAGACAACATTCTAACTTATCAAACTGCGCACAGGCCCTACACTGCAGGACTGAGTTCCCTTCTCCATGCGCCTTTGCATTACTAGCCCTGGCTTACACAGTGCACATCACTAGGGACTTCACTATTAAGGCAAACATACCAATCATGGCTAACCAAATACCATTACTCTTTACACAGGGAACACTTGTACTTTGACACTGATCAGCAGTGGCAAAGTACCCAAAGCATCTAAATTGGTAACTCTATGTCAGGAAAACGGTCTAGGGGGAAAGCAAAAAGTTTAGGGAACCTTAGCCAAAAAGGCCAAGTCCTACATGTAACTGTTCCTGAAGGAAGAGGATATGCAACCTATTGTGGTTGTCAATTTTTGGTGGCTCCAGAAGTACTAACAGGTGGGTCTAAATTAAGTTGGGGGAATTCCTGCATTTGGAATGAATGCCCTCACACTGTTGGCGAAACATGTTGACCTAATTACACTCTTTTTCACTCACTTTCTCAGATTGAGAACAGCCGGAACATACTTTTTCCCTCCACAATATTTGCTTTAAGGAGAGGTTCCATTCCAATATCAGTTTTTAACTTTACCTTTCGAGCCCCTGAATTAAAACTGTTTCCAGGCACCTTGAAAGTCATTTTATTCACCCCTTTTATAGGCCCACACACCCACATGCACAACTGCGGCACCTCCTTAAAAAGATCTCCGACAAAGAGCCCTCTCATGGGGGACAGCAGCGCCACCTCCACGAGGAGCAAAAGCCCAATGATTAAACAAGACACCCGCAAGGGTGTGTGAGGGCACTAATTCCAAAAGGAGTAATTCCCCCACCTTCATTTAGACCCACCTGTTGGTACTTCTGGAGACCACCAAAACTTTACAACCATCAAACTTTGCTTATCCTCTTCCTTCAGGGACAGTTACCCATTAGTGAATAAGACATTTATTCTTGGGAGCACTGGTACTGGACCTATTTATTTTGTGTTGTGCCTCTTCTTACTTGACCTAGTGCAGCATTCAATATGGTTAACCACAAGCTGCTGATAGATCATCTCGAAAACATCGGAATTAGGGGGGCTGCATTGGCACTGCTTAGATCCATTATTTTTGGTTGAGAACAATCTGTGGCACTAAATGAGTTTGTGTCTGAACCCTTCTCACTACCCTGCAGGGTCTCTCAGGGGTAGTTGCTAAATCCAACACTGTTTAATGTGTATGTCACCACCTTAGCCAATCTTCTTATATCCTTCGGATTCTCACTTACATCTTACGCTGCTGACACATAGATTATTGTTCCCTTTCCAACAGTAACAATGACACTGGAACTAGATTCCACATTTGTATGCGGGCAGTGAGTGAATGGATAAATAACAACTGCCTGAAATTAAATTCTGGGAAGACGGAGGTCATCTTATTCGGCAATTAGGTATTCTTTTGGTCCCCTGCCTGGTGGCTGCAAGAGCTGAGTACTCTTCTGACTCCAGTCCGAAAGGCTCAATATCTAGGAGTGTTAGTTAACAAAAAGCTAACATATGGTGAACAGGTCAATGATGTCATTTCTTCTGCCTTCTACATATTAAGGATAATTCAAAAAAACTCCCTTATATACATCCTGACTCACAGGAAATGGTAATTACATGATTGCTGCAATGGTCTGTACATAAACATGCAACAGCAATTTGTGAATAAACTGCAAATACAGCAAAATGTGGCTGCACAGTTGCTGTTTAGGGATCCCAAAATGGTAATCCTGTTCTCAGCCATTAGAAAACTTCATTGGCTACCAGTCAGGTAAAGAATCATCTTTAAGGCCATATGCATTGCCTACAAAGCACTGCATGATTTAGGGCCAGGCTATTTGAAAAGCAGCTTCAAATGGCACTGTCTAGTTAGGGGGTTATAGTTCTCTAGGGCCAAAAATTACATCGTTCCCAAATTAAAATGTTCCTCCTGGGACTGAAGAAGTTTTATGACCTGCACAGCTAAAGTGCAGGTCATAAAATAACTTACCCCTGCATGCCAAATCCATGACCAGCCTGCTTTCGTTCTGAAAAGCATTAAAACATGGCTGTTTGCCAATCTGTGTGCTCTCGTTCAATCTGTTATAGCAGAGATAGCACCAAGACACCTCCGGACATTTGTGAGCTCTAGAAATATGTTTAACATAACATAACATACCATTTATAGAAGGTGAAGCTTTAGAAGTCTACTTGTTTAGAAATTATGTTTTGCTGATGCAGCTTCTCTTGAAACTCTACAGAAACTGAACATTCTCCACAAGGTGCAAAAAAGTAATTTCTTCAAGGTGATGGGATCATGTGGATTTTTTACACGTTCTTGATTGGCATCTGAATTTCTCAAAGTTCTTTGAGCTGGTAGATATTCTGTCTCAAATGTGAAGTCATGGGTCTCCCCCGGCCCTACTAAGGATCTAATCATAAACCTACACTCAAATGTCAAAGCCCAAGTTAGAGTAGAATTAACTGAGAAAGAAACAGATCATTCAAGACTATAAAAGATGTCGTGTAGAGCTTTATTTTGGCCCCTCTTTTAGCCAAGTTTCTGCATGAATGACATGTAGATTGCTGTGCTCGAGGTTTCCACAGGCATGCAGAGAATTAACAACAAATGGACCCCAATGCTCCAGTAAGCAGATGATTACAGTCTTTTAATTCCCACCCAGAACCCCTGAGAACTTAAAACTGGCTGATGCAGAAATGAAAGGCAGCAAAAAGAATGTGGAAATCAACAATTCAAAATCCAATGTCATGATCTAGAGGCCCAAATAAAAGAAGCAGCTGAGAAAACCGCCATCTATAGGGAATCAGTTTACTAAATTGCAAGCACCTTCAACAATCTTGGCCTGATACTATCCAACAAGTTCTATTGGAGAAACTATCTTGATGATGCCCTATTGAGGGTACAAACTGGTGTGCAATAAGGGCAGATACAGTTCAGCGATGGATTGCTTGAGGCAACTTCACTGGCTGCCCATGTGTCAAAGAGCAAGATTTAAACTCTTAGGACGTGCACAAAGGGCACTCCATCACACCCTAACCTGGATTCTTCAGAATAGAATTCAATTCTACACCCTGTCCAGGTGCCTAAGGTCACGCTTTCAGGCACTAGCTGAGACCAAGAGTAAGAGTAGGGCAGGTGGACGCACCTTTTTGTACCTTGCAGCTTTGCACTGGAACGAGCTTCCCCTGAAACTACGGCTGATCCAAAATTACATAGCGTTCAGGAAGAAGCTTAAAACCCACTTATTCCCCTAGAACTGATGCCACTGATCTCAATAGACCAGCCTAATCCACCACCCTCCCGCTACCCTAGCGCCGTGATATCCCTATGGAATGAAGGTTGCGCTTTATAAATACATAAAATATAAGAAACATAAATACATAAAATATACAGAGCACAATTAAATGCATAATCAAGTTTTCCAAAAAACATCCAAAATTGAATCTAAAAACCCTAGAAATAGTGTTGCATGCCAAAGTATGCGTGATCCTATGCTACTGCACAGAGATGTGGTTGTCTCCATTGGCCTACCCGTCTTAGGCAGACTGGGTGTAGAAAAAAGTGGTCTGCCTCCCACAATCGTAACTGCAACAAATGAGGGACGGAATGCTGAATGATTCAAACATTCTCCCCAGTCAAGAGATCTGGGTTAAATGCATCTTTCTTTTTCCCACTACGCCACCCCAGTTTGGACCCAGCCATATGCAAATCAGTCTTGACCCTGTGCCTCATGGAACAGTCCAGACTGAACTGCCTAGCCAGGTCCTCCTTGGACCGAAAACAAGCTTCCTGGAACCGGTTTCGGGGTATGTCACCCTTCATCAGCCAGGCTAGCATGGAACCGGTGGCACAGTGAGCAAGGGACCCACGTCTGGGCATACCCATCCCACTTAGGGCGAAAAGTGTAACTGCAACAAATGATGGACGGATATCTGAATGTTTCAAACATTCTCTCCCAGACAAAGAGATCTGGGTTAAATCCATTGTTCTTTTGCCCACTACACCACCCCAGTTGGACCCAGCCATATGCAAATCAGTCTTGACCCTGTGCCTCCCACAATCAATACCCACAGTCACTGGAAACAGAATTATATTATTTATCCATCAAAGAGAGAGCCACTGCTGCCTGTTGCAATATGCCAGTAAAAGAAATGTTGGCATATCAAACTACTCGATAGACAGCGCCTGGAAGGAAACCCTTTACTCCAAGAACTCCATCATGCTCCAGCTGCATGAAGTATTGGGATAAGTCAATATGGGCCAATTATTTAGCCAATCAACAACTACCAACTTCAGTAAAAACAAAGCTAAAATGCTTCTGATGGAGTGCTTCAAGGACAAGACAGTCGGAAGAATTCAAATGAAGGCCGAACTGAAGAAAAGCATAATCTGACAAGAAGTTTGCAATCCGCTGACAGGCAGAGTCACTAACCTCGCCTCAAACTTCAGCTTAAAACAGAAAAGGCTGTTCTTAAAAGGCCATCAGCAACTTTCTGCCCATTAACGACTGTCAGGCCATGAAACGCCAAACCAGCATACCTGACTGCCCTACTGTGGATACCAAAGGGAATCCTTAATTCACGTTGTACTCCTATGCAGAAACATCCCCCAAGATCATAAAAGAATCATTTGGCCTCTAGTTAGGAACTCTGGTCTTTACACTACTGACTGATTCATAATCTACCTTGTGTCCGACCGCTCCAAGGAAGTCATTCTCAGAATGGGTCATTTCCTAGAGAAGGCGCGGCACTTGTGAAAAAACTAAACTGAAAATATTTCAAGACATCTAAGGTCTCCTAAGTACCAGTATTATAAATACTCCTCCGTCCCCACCAACACATCCCTGTTTCTGGTACAATGACAATACAGGGGAAGCTGATTGCATCTCAAACCATCAAATGACCCATCAATTCCCACACAGCATGTTCCATGCATAGCAACATACATTCTTGGTAGAGGTGAACTGCACATGGCATAGAGAACCTCCAACCATATCTGCACTGCAGCATGCTTATGCAGCAAGTCCAGCTTCTGCATACTTACTAACTAGCCACTACTCCTCTGAACCACAGTACCACTAAGTCACTTCAGGTCAGGCCAGAAAAAATTCCATGAGAAAAAATCTCTCATACCATCACTTTCAACAGTTCTCTAATTCTTAATCTCATAATCGCCTTTAACCACTGTACATTTGTAATCCAACATATTACCCTCAATGCCTCCTCATTTCCTATATTTATACACTACACACAGTACTGCTTTATTAACTTGAAATATTGCACATCTCGAATTTCTCAAACTACTTTGTGGCATTCTTCAATTACATTTCATAAATGTTAGTGTCCTTTATATATTTCCTTTTTGTCTTTAACGTTCCTTTAACATTTTTTGTTCACGAAAGGGCAGACGGTGAAAGTGTTAAATTAACCTTAAACGCTGATTGGCACGGCAGTATTTAAAGATGAGGTAATACAACCACGTTGAACAAGATCTTTCCAAAATGGAATTTAAAATAATGCACAGGGACACAAATCATTTTATATCAATTGCTATAAACATCCTATCTCTGGCATCACCCATGCTGGTCATTCATCTCTAAACTACCAACACAGAGAAATGAATATGAGAAATAATCCGATTTGCCCTCATTTACAACATTTTAGACAAATTGCAATCAATCTTTGGAGCCATCTCAAGCAACAACACATTCTTAATCCTTTGGAGCCCACCAACGTCAAGGGTACCCAAAGCAGCATGGAACACAATACTCAGGGACTTCTTACAATCATTAATAGTTCTCATCTAGGAAGATTCTCAGTTGTCCATAATTTAGATGAATTACTCATTGCTGCACCCATACTAGACCTCACTCCATGCAGCGGAATGAAGAGGTGCTGTACAAATGCTGCTCATGCTTCATGCTTTACCTCCCCTCCGTTACATCTGTGGTCACTGTCTCCAGAACCCATCCTCCACTGCCTGGATTAAGCTCAGATTACCAAATGTGTGTTCCAAGAAGATAATACACCAAAGCCATGGAATGTCATTTTTTTGCCAGAAATCAAGCAGATGTTCATGCTGTGGAATATGCACTGGTGTGTGGGATCTCCAGTTCGATCCAGGTTAGTTTCAAATACATACATGCAATGAAGCAACAGGATCTGGTTGCATACAATGAGTCCAAATGGAAATCATCGGCATGGGTAGAGGTTAGTCCTAAAACCCTACATGGATGCCCCCCTCCTGGGCCTTCCTAGAACACCTTCTCCCCAGGTTATCCAAGGGAGGTTGAATGATTAAAACAAAGAAAGATTCAACTTATGCCACAGCCATTCTATGAGAACCTGAAACCACACAAATGAGTTTATTCAAGTTTTACTAGCACACATAGGATTAGTGATAAGTTTGATGTGACACAACCAGACTAAGGTGGTAAATTTAGAGTTTGCCCAAGAGGCTACTCTTCCACAAATGTGGCGGGGTACCCTGTCTGTCAAAGCCTCTGTCTTCATACTCTGTTATGAGTCAGATTAACCTTTACCTTTCAGACAGTGTTGACACCACTGGATCTGCTGTTGGTAATACTTCGATGTACTGCTCAAGAAGGGGCTGTCTGAGTAAGGAAATCAGGTTGGCCGCCAATTTTTAGAGCAGATAAGATACTCTATGTTGTTTGTTCCATCACCACCAGGAAATACCTGGCAGTACTGGGAAAACATTGTCAAATGACCCCAATGCCCCGAGTTAAGCATCCCAGGGTGTGGTGGTCATTCGTTTTTTTTGCTTTTAAATACCAATCGTCCAATTTGGTAATTGATTAATTAAAAACAAATAGTCTGGTGCGCGGCTGCCTGAAAGACAGCAGCAAAGAAACAAAGATGCAATACCCTCAGAGGAACTGATTCCCCTAAATGCCCATGTTTTACTCTAGTACATAGGTTTTATTCAACTCGGCACCGAAATGAAGAAGATAGCTTAAGGACCCTCAGTGGTTCCACCTTGGCCGTCCTGCACATGGTCATTAAGTTCTTCTTGCACTCTGCACTTTCCCCTGCACTCTTTTGCACCTGTTTCTTGCTGCTCCAACCACTCTGTCGCTAAGTATTCGACTAATGAGGTCAATGTGTCCTGTTCTGCTGCTAATCTTACGTCTATATTAATTGACAGTCTGCATTTTAATCCACGACATTTTTAGGGGTCCTATTTTATTTTTATGGCAGCCCACACTTTGATTTAAACTGTCACTCTGAAAATATGATATGAGATGTACGTTTATAATGGTTTTAATTAACTGTACAATAAACGTACTTACTTACTTACTTACATAGTCACTGCGTTGGTCGTGATCTATAAAAACGCCAGGCTTCCTGCCAAACTCTAACTTTTGCCTCTATGTGTTAAGACTTGGTTCATCACGTCTAACTCTTCCCCATAAAACATAAACAACCACACACTATCACAACCAAAGCGGTCCACCCGTGATGGACAATTTGAGCTATAGTATGCCATGTAGTAGCATTTAAGTGATAGAGATACTAACTAACATAACCTGTCCAGGTGTGAGAGAGAAAGAGCGAGAGGGAGACAGAGAGAGAGAGAGAGAGAGAGGGGGGGAGAGAGATAAAGAAAGAGAGAGAGAGAGAGAAAGAGATAGAGAGAGAGAGAGAGAGAGAGAGAGAGAGAGAGAGAAAATACACTCTTAGTAAGGAAATCTACAAGTAAGAACACCTTTGAGGTTCCGCGAGGGTGCAAAGTTGAATAAAACCTCAGAGAAGAGCAAATGAACACGGCAGGCTCCCTTACTAAAAAGTACGCCGGGCATGCATAATGGGGCACTGTCTCCATACTTCAATCATACAAAACTAACATTGATTGCAATTATTGAGCAATAACATTTTAAATAGGAAGCAGACTATCACTCAACCGCATATATTTGTTTTGTTGTCATTCCTACAATTATCTATATTTCTTGATGAATTGCTAACTATTTATAATCAGAAAATCTCAATGTACCAATTGTCACCAACATCATGCATACATGTCCTTGATTTTGTTTGTCATTTGGCAAACATGCTGCTCAAACACATTTGGGTGTTATTTTATGACAAGCTTTATTTATAATCTACACGCCTGTGCAGCAATGATTGTGGTGCAATGCTTGACTGTATCAGCACCCTGCTAGTTCCATAATGCCTCTGACCTCCTCGGCTCTCTGAAAATGAAAGTCTGAGAAAACAGGATTATAAGTCGATTTCTAAACATGAGGGTATTACTGAAGTGGGTTAGAAGGGATATTCATGGCTGCAAGAAAAGCACTGGAAATAGAGTTGGCAGAGGTCCAGCCTGTCAGCATCTGTGAACAATACTACTTTGGATTAATCAAATCAGGCCGGCCTCCCCAGCACTGTATTTGCTGACAAGCAAGGTAACTGAGATGAATGCACGGTATTATTGCATCTGTCCACATGGGAAGAATCAGCTTGCATTACCTGCTGCGTATCACAATTGCATATGTCACATCATTCCACAATTGTGTGGTTGGGATCCCAGGTACTACAGCACTCCTGTTTTAGGATATTACTAGGACATGACAAGGTGGCGAGGAGCCACGACCAAGTGCTGATAGCTCTAGCGGCTTCTGATCTGAGTAGCTGCCAGTGTTTAGCACTCAAACCATGCTATCCCAAGGCCACTGCGCAGAAGAGTTGCTTTTTTGAGCTGGAGGCTTGCAGTGAAATATAATTAGGTGAAGCTCGCACTGCAAGCAAGGAAGACCTCCTGGTGATAATACTGGCGTGCAGAGTAGATCGAGAGCTAGAAGCATATGCATGGAATGACTTGGAACTAGATATTTGAAGGATGCACTGGGGACTGTGGCTAGCTATAACGATACAACCACATTCAGTTCCCCATGACCGATCACCTTGATAATTTTCTTTCGTAACAAAACACAGCAGCAGGCAGAGCAGACTTAAATTGGTCTCAGGTGACCATCACTTGAAAATAATGAAGATACAAAGTGTGGTTGTCTCCTTTCATCAACATCTGTTTAGACATCACCAAAACATGTGCAGACAAAAAGAGCATACCAATATCCCTTTCCGCTCACTGCTAACGGCGAGGAGGGGGCAGTAGGAGTCGCTGTTTGCATTTGACTCTAGTTTGCCTCTCTGAGGGTGTATGTAGCGCCATTACCCAAACTACCCCCTTGGAGTGTTCTGAAAATGCTTGGCCTAAGAAATCAGTGGCTATTTTGGGCCGGCAGTCATGTGATGGCAGCCAATACTGAGTTTAAGTATGAGGCGATGCCAGCAAGCCCACATAAGGAGAGAATATGAGATGATGTAACTTCCTGTCATGATGACCTTCATGCTGCGATCATGTGTTTAAGAGGTAACCCAATGATAGAATTTCTAACAATAATTGGTGATCAAAAATCCAATCTATTCTATATGGATCAGACAGACGTCTCTATCCTGGGTTGTGCATGGTTATTTAGGGAAGTCTCCTATGCCTCAGGAGGCAATAATCTGCCTGCACTTTTGTCAATCTCTGAAATTTCAAAAGATGCTTCTTTCTTATGTATGTCAGAGTTCCTTCATAACACCTAAAGGGCATTGACAGTGTGTGGTGTAGGGGTGGGCGGAAAATCCGTTCCGCTCGCGGATTTTGCGGATTTTCGGGAAATCCGCAATCCGCGAGATTTGCGAATCTCCCGCAAAATCCGCAAATCCGCGAGCAGCGGATTTTGCTCGCACTGCTCGCACTGTTCGCGTGAGTTCGCGTGAGTTCGCGCCCCGCGAATAAGTGCAAAATTGCAGAAATACGATCTTAGCAAAACTGAAAGTAACTACTTACCAGGTTCAAAAGTTCAGGCTCATCATTAGTAGCCATTTCCTGTAGTGCTTCCTGAGGGGCCCCTCCAGAGTTCAGTTGCCAGTTGAAACTGTTATGTGACCCTGCTCTGAACCTCAGAATAGTTACACATATGCCACAAAGGTCCTGAATTACAGCTAAGGGAGACAAGCAGGAGCCAGGCTGGAAGTTAAAATCCATTAATCAGCCCCTAATTCATTATTGTCAGTTGGGGCAGGGCAGGTGTTGTAACTAATTTTGCAACAATGAAAGCACTTAGCAAGTGCAAAAGATCACTAATCAGGGCGCACTAAGGAAGCAGGTGCCAGCTAAAAAAATATTCTGTGACACATTATTCAGCCCCAAATTAATTCAGGTCACTTGAGGCAGGGAAGGTGTGCTTTGCTTTGCCGAAAATAATGTACACTGGACAACCAGAGGGTGTGGTGATGAAACAGAGGGTGGCATGGGTGGGCCAGAGGGTGGCATGAGTAGTCAGAGAGTGGCAGTGGTGACAGAGAGTGGCAGTGATGAAGAAGAGTGTCCCAAACAGGCTGGACACGTAGAAACAACAAGTTCGCGAAACTTGCAACCCGACAGGTAAGTTCGCAATTTGCGAAAGTGTACAAAACCCTCGCGAACTGGCAGAAACACGGGCGAACACAAAAAAAAAAAATCCGCAAATTCGCGGGAATTCGCGGATTTTGCGGATTGCGAATCCGCAAATCCGCAAAATTCGCGAACGCGAGATCCGCAAAATTCGCTCATGCCTAGTGTGGTGGTGAACTGTGGAGTCATGCTGTACTCGACCCAAAGCATCAGTGAACCATTTTCAAAGCACTCTCTGTAGAGCTCACTCCTGCCGCTTGCCCTACTCCAGAGTGAGGGTCCCAGAAGGTATCCACTTATCTTATTCAGATCAATCAAAGGATTTGTGTGAGTGTTAAACACAGCCATGAAGCCGCAGATCCATTCTTGGTCCCCCTCTTCGCTTCTTGCAGTGCTCTTCGGCAGAGTGTGTTCCGCTGAGGGCTGGTGGTCTCTCGCTGACAGCTGAGAGGGCCTGCGGTGACAGGGGCCAACACCTGCTTCTTGGACAGCCGCGGTAATGCAATGCTGAGGCACCAGCGGAAAAGCTGAGAAGACAGGCTATGCTCAGCTGTGAGCAGAATGCAGGGCACCAAGATTGAAAGAGCATCATTACTGTTTAGGACTACAGGCCAGCTGGGGTTTAATCAGCCTTGTCATCTCGTCCACCATCGGAGCACCTCTGGAACCTGGTGGATACTCACTCATCTGAGATCATTAGCCACCTTAACATCAGTCAAAGAAGACTGAAAACAGCCCCTTCAAACAGACATTTAACTCATTATCAGTCTCCCATTTTAAGGGTCTTGGGCCCATATCGACAATGCAAATGTTCTTTTTGCTCTTCACCTACCACTGATTTTCATATTAATCTCCTCAATAATCCTCAACAAATTACCCGTAGATTATTCATCCATCTATTCATCTAATGCTGCAAATTGGCGCTGGCCAAGTGCTGAGAGGCTGGCAAGTGGTATTTATTATAATAGGACGTGATAAATAATTAAACACAAATCTTGGTAATGATCAACTGATAAAATGCTGCTGTAAGCGACTAAATGGGCCAGGGATACGTATATGCTGCAAATATCATGCAGTTATTGCTCACTGTCCTACAGGTCCGAATAGATGAAGCTCTTTGACATGTAGGCTTGTTGCCACCTGAAACTGGTGCCAGGAAATCCCTGCCCACTACCACTGATAACATTCAAGGAGTCATCTTACCCCCTCTACTATCCTGCAGTCTTATTAGAGAGAGACATTTTGAATCACACACACGCACTCCACGCACACTAACATCACACTATATATGTGCTTTATTTATCTTCATTTAAATGATAAAACGCGCACAGGCTCCAGGGTACTTCAATTTCATTCCTTGAGTGGAAACAAGAAAATACGCAATGTATCTGCTCCTAACTGCTCATCAGAGACCTTTCAGCCGAGCTCCGCCTGAGCCATCTCTGCACCTGGTCGAAGAACTCTGCTAACAAGCGCTGAGAAGCTAAGGTGCAGCGCCTCCCTGAAAGTTGAAATAGTGCCAAAGTTCACACGCCCAAAGCACCTGCGCTGGTCTCCGCTAGGAGCACCTGAGGCTGACGCTGAGCCCCACTGGCTCGACAGCTGCCTGCGGCAGGCTCCACACAAAGGAAACCCTTCTGCCTCCTGACCGAGGAATCCCCGTCACACGGCACCGTTCAATATCGCATTAAAGATAAGGCAGGTGGATTAGCGCACTATCAGCCGAGACAAGAGCTACGACAACAGACACTGACCTGACAACAAGGCTGCGCCCTCCCCTTCAACTAGAAACCCGTATTCACAGTTTATGCATTTTAAAAGAAAGGGGGATTAAGAAAAGAGATTAAATCAATGTTTAGCCTGCAGAATCTCTCCTTCTGAGACACAAGATTCAAAGATTTTCAAGGCACGAGATGTTCTTGAGCTATGTCGCAAATGAAAGAGCAAAGTTTTAGTGTATCTAGATTACCGGCAATGCAGTAAGCGCATACAATGCAGTCCAAGCTATCGTTTGACATATGAGGGAACATTTTCCCGCCATACCTTAAGGAGTCGGACAGATGGCAGGAAGGCAGCGTGGCACAGCTTCCGAATGGTCCAGTTCAGAGGCCGCGGGGCATCCGTGCGACTCATGACCCTTTCCCAAATCCCAACGGTGGAAAAAAACAACTTCAGTGTGGAAAATGCCTACAGAACATGAGGTCGCCCACTGTTGCGACATCCCGCAGCCATCCTGCCCGCGCGCAGGGCTCCGCGAACCATTCCTGACGGGCAGGCGCCTCCCCAACTTGGAAGGCTGGCAAAGTGGCTCAGCGCGCGCCACCGACGCTCCCGGGGAAGGCAGCCTCCGCTCCGCTCATGCATACCAAACGCAGCTGAATGCAAGCAATCAGCCCGCTGCTCAGGGGAGTGCCGCGCGGCGCCGGGAGAGGGGGGCCGCCCGCGCGGAGATGCCTGCGGTAAGAGCGGGATGCTCGCGCTCGCTTCCTTCCCCCTCGCTCACTCTTCCTCTGGCTGCACACAGGTCTGGCATGCCGGGAGGATGCGTGCCACGCACTCGGCTCTGCCTTTTCTTGCTCTCCTCTCCCGAGGAGGGGGCGCGCTGGAGTTTCATCGAAGCGTGTGTGAATTTCAGGAAGGCAGATACGCGGGCTGGAGAGAAAGCGGTTTAGAAAAGGTGCAAATGGAAATGTGATTGAGGAAGCAAGCTGGGTATAAACGAGAGGAAGATGCCCGGGGTTGTGTTTCTGTCAGTTTGAGGTGATGTAGTCTTGTAAGTTTCTGTTGCTTGCAGGCTGCTTGTTGACGTTCGGTGCGTGGGAACAAAGAGTTGATTAGAGCCCTTGCGGGCTGATGGATGACTATTCCGCAGAATAACGAGGCCCAGAGGTTATTGCGTTATCTCTGACTCGCTGTGAAGTGTCCCTCCGCGGTAGTCTCATCGCAACATAGACGTAGCCCCTGTTTGCACTGCCGGCTAAAGAGTCAAACAAGGGGTTAAATGCTAAAGGCTAATTGCCCCATGGGACTTAAAGCAGGAGTAAAGCATTACAGTGTGTGAGATGATTCGGCCACTGATTTCAAGTTACAAAACTTTCCTTCTGATGGAAGTAGGAGAAAGGAGGAAAAGCAGAGTGAATGATGAAACCAGGCAATGGATGAATGAATGGGCCTCAAATGAGGCAGCGAGTTGCAAATGTATACGCTGGCCTTGTTTATGGCTGGAGAAGCATAGCTATTCGACTGTCAGAGTGAAAGTTAATAATAGTGAGAAAAAAGAAACTGGGCCATGGAGGTGAGTTGGTTGTCAACGGAAGCTTTATTAGTCACACCTGGTGAGGAGAAGAACAGTGTGAATTAGTAAAAATAAGGCATATGCACATAGGGCAGAGGTTTAAATCTGAATATTAAATGTGGCTAGTAGAAATATTGAGTCCTAAATATGGTTTGCAAAAATATTGCCCTGTCAGTTGTACATTTTTTGTTATTAACTTCAATATGGTTTATTTTTGTGACAATGTTTCAGACAAACTTGTGCCCAAAGATATTCTGATACCATTCTGGTACCATGCCAGAACTCTTTTGATTATGTTAAACTATTGTAATCAAGTCTACATCACTGTAAGAAAATACCTCTATTTGCTTGGTCACCCTGATTTTTTTGTGTGTTTAATTTTAATGTTTTTTTTATAATCTACCCACTGAGGCACTTCTGTAAATTGCCGAACATATGTACGCTGACCAGTAAAACATGTAGAATTTGGCTAACCATTTATGGGCTTATTTCACTTTCTTATATGATGCAGAAAATACATCTACGGCAAAGAAAGTTAAAATGCCACCCATGGACTGCATTACTTATTGTGCTAACCACTAGTGTGACAAAGAAAACATAGCATAATATAGGGCCTACCATTGAATCCTGATGGTGCAGTGTAAAATTTGCAGTGTTTAAATGACTATTTTCTAACAGCTAGGAATCTACCTTTAAAATATTTCTAAGCCATCCCATGCATGGTATTTAAAACTGGGCCATGTAGAAAACTAATGTTACTATGTCCCTACAGTGACAAAGACCAACATGAATTTTTACTGGGGAAGGCCTAACTGTCCTATGTTGGAAACCAGAGTACACTAAAATACTAATACTGGATCTCAGGAATGGGACCCGCTAGCAAAATAATTAAACTACTATTTTGAAAAATGTAATAACAACCCATTTAGGTGCTGAAGTTAGATTTTTAATCACTATAAAGAAAAAGTAACTTTTAGTATTTTGACTTTTATCTGTGTGAACAGTGAGAAGGCTAATCAGCAATAGCCACTGTTAACACCAGCCTGTGCTCAGACCAGAAAGAGGTATTCAAAGAGGTTGTAAATTCCTTCCAGGAACATACAAGGGGCTGACTTGAATGGAAAGAGATCAGTGGCATAGGAAGGGAGGTGCAGTGGGCGTGGGCTGCCCCGGGTGTCATCATTGAGGGGGGTGGAAATATGGCAAAAATAAGTGTTTTAAACACATATTTTTGCCATTTTGTCAAGCCGATGGGGGAGAAGAAATTTTTCACACTAGGTACCACCTGACCTTGCTAAGCCACTGACAGAGATAACCCCTCTAAGCTCAAGAGAATATTCAGAATGGGTACTACAAAGCAGGACCTTCACACAACTTTCATCAGAACACTGCTGGAACTGAGTAAGGACACCAGTTAGTCAGACTGCACCTGTTGAATTTGGCATCTGTGATCTGTGAGAAGAACATGAGGATGTTGGACCCCGTTACACTTGAAATCTAAGGACAGAATTAGCTTGAAGAATCATAAGACTGATCCTCTGAGTGGCTCCTGGAACAAAAAAAGCATAAGAGGATATGCTTGTGAAGAACCCCAAATGCCCAGTGGCAACTGGACCTGGGTTTGACTTTGTTGTTGCCCTCTGCCTGACAGCCTGAGCGCCTCTATGAGCTCCCCTGAGGTCCTTGGGCCATGGAAGTCTACTTTTGTGGCTGTCTGGACACCAAAAGAAGCTTCAGATCATTTAAAAATCGTTTTATCCAGCTCTTCAATGGGACCAATTTTAAAAAGTATCTGACTGGCAGTTCCATGGTGTTAGACTGAATTTCAGGGATGTCCCAGTTGGAGAAAAGTTTTTCGTCAGAAAAATTATAAAGTTTCTTTAATATTAGTACCTGTAAACTTTTTTATACTTCCCTACTTCCATGCCCTAGCGGGGCTGCTCTACTTTGCGTATCTGACCCTGCTCCTTCCCAGTTGGCCTCTAATCGCACCTATATCCCTGTCTACTGTGACCCTTGACCACAAGTAGAGCTTTGTGCTTCTTAACCACATGCGCGCTAGTGGAATTCTCCTTCTATGCTGATATTTTAAAAAACCCATGTTACATGACGAGCTGGGCTCGTCATCAGCGTGCGAGGAGGCTACACCATGACGAGCCCAGCTCGTCATGAGCCTGGAAGGGGTTAATGCTATTTTCACTTCAGTGTTTAATAAAATCTTATCTCTAAATCCCATTATTTGATTTTTATCAGTTGGTGTCATTTTTTGTATTAATATTTTCTCAACCTTTATACATTTGAGTGTTTTTATTGTTTTGTGTTTTAGATTTTTTTTTTTTATTCCACATCTAAATACTTTACACATTTTCTCTAAATTAAGCCTCTCTGCTCTGTGCCACATATCCCAGGAATTGACCTGAGGTTAAAGTTACTGAAACCATAGACTGGACTAAGCAAGTTAGTAACTTTATTACTAGCAGTGGAGACAATTCCACCCCAACTAATAAACCACTTTCTCCCACTCACAATTTTTAGGTCGCGCCTGAGCCAGAGCGCATGCCCTGCAAGACTTATTGTAGGCGAGTAGAGAATAGAAGACCCGCCCATTCTAAGCCCATGTTTGCCATTGACTTGTGTCATTGTCTGTCCTAAATGCTGGCTTCTGATTCATCAATAGGCTTGTTAGTCCCTCCTTAGAGCCGCCTCCTCTTAATTTGCCACCTCCCATGGTGACTTGCCCTTTTACTTTGAGTGTTACATGGTACATGTTATTTAGACTGTGAGCACTATTTTCTTTAATGAGGTTCTCCTACTGCCATCTTTACTACCCCCTCCCACCTATTGTCTGTGCCTTCTCCCCCCTGTTGTCCGTGATGACTACCATTTGCAATGCAATAGGTCTTTCGTAAATGTGAGACCTATTGCATTGCAAATGCTTGTTTCTTGAGGCAGCACTATCTTGACGATAGGTGAACAATACCATGAAAGTCAAGAGAAAGCTTGTGTTGCATATTGTGAGACCTAAAACAGTCAAAATTACATTGAAGGTCTCACATTGTGCTTTAGGAATCAAAGAGGAGATTGTTCACAGGCTCTGTAGTTGAAAGGGACTGACAGACAATACGTTCCTCACCAGACACATGTGCAAAACTATTGTTTTTGATCGTTGTAGTACCAACGTAGAACATATACATTTAACTGTGAACTATGGGTACTAGGAGGATCATTATGATGGTGGAAGGACCACTGGGACGGCAGTGGCAGTCCTTCCGCCATCGCCAGGCTCATTACCCACCGCCAAATTATGATGGTGGTTGGTATTGCGGCAGACACAAAGTCCGTCCGTCGCTTTTCCGCAAAATGCAATCGCACCAATTGCCTGGTGGACGGTGCAGTTTAGTTTAATGGTTTGTAGAGCGCTCACATCACCCTGTGGCATCTCAGCCTAGAGGTGGAAAGGTAGAACAAAGTAGACTAGCCAAAATTAAAACAGATGCGCTTTCAACTGCCACCAATCCTCTGACCAGACATCTGTAGCTTTCCCCAACAACATCTGCTCAGTCTTGTCCGGGTTCAACTGGAGACAATTTACTGTCATCCAGTTTGCGATGGTAATCATGCCTTCGGCAAAACAAGCTTTATCGAGAGTGGGGTTCGATCCGATGTTAAAGATCAGCTGTGTATCATCTGCATAAGAGACAATAGCAAAGCCTAATTGCTCCACAATCCTGGCCAATGGGGCCATATACATGTTAAAGAGTGCAGGGCTCAAACAGGACCCCTGCAGGACGCCTCTGCCCAAATACCTTTTTTTAGATGTGTAAGGCCCCAACATCACTGTTTGGAATCGCCTTGACAGGAAGTCGTTCAGCCATTTAGGTGCCACTCCATTTATTCCTGTGGCCACAAATCTCTCCGCCAGCCTAGAGTGCGAGATGGTATCGAAGGCTGCGGAGAGATCAAGTAAGATTAGAATTGCTGAGCCCCCTGCGTCGATGGTTAGTCTAAGCGAGTCTGTCACTTCCAGAATCGCGATCTCAGTACTAAACCCTGGCCTGAATCCTGATTGCGAGGGATCCAGGAGCTGGTTTTCTTCGAGGTAAGTACTGAGTTGTCGATTAATAATCCCTTACAGGATTTTACTCAGGAGTGGTAAAAGGGAAATAGGTCTATCATTTCCAAGTATAGAGGGGTCCGCCGCAGACTTTTTCAAGATAGGGCGCACAAAGGCCCCCTTCGATATTGATGGAATAGAACCAGTAAGTATTGACCGATTAAAGATGTCTGTGATTGATTGGACACAGCTGGTTGCTAGGAGTGTCATTGTCCTAGGAGGGCAAATATCCAGAGGAGACCCAGACTTGGCCATATTCAAGCCTTTCATAACCTCCTCTGTCGTAATTAATGTGAAACTGCTCAAGGAGCATGCATTGTGCGGGGTTAGTAGGGGAAAGTTCTCATACATTTTTTAGATTTTATTGTGAAAAAAGTGTGCTAGAGAGTCACATAATTCCTGTGACACCACCGGGGCTTGACTGCATACTTTAGGGGACACAAACTATTGTACTATCCCAAACAATGCTTTAGAAAAGTTGCTGGCGCTCTCAATCTGGGTCGTTATAAACTGCCGCCTAGCATCTTTTAGGTTCAGGTGGTGTTTGGCTAATGCCTGTCTAAAAGGTACTTTGTTTTCATTTGTCTTATTTGCGCGCCACCTTCTTTCCAGGCCTCTGCAAAAAGCTCTTTCTTTTTTTAATTCCCTCGTATACCAGGATGTAGATGCCCGCCTAGTCATTCCACTCTGTTTCTGCATGGGAATAATCGCATCCAATACTATTTCCAAGGTGGCATTAAAAGATTCCAATTTAGCACCTGCCTCATAGACATGTGTAGTGGGACCCGGGGAAAAGACCTAATCGAAGGATTCTGCTGTAAGTTTGTGCCATTTCCTACCCTGCTTAGAGAATGTTAAGACAGGGCGGTTGGCAGCGTATGAGTCTAAATGCTGCACCCTAATCTCAATCAGAAAATGATCCGTCCAATGGAGGTGTTCAGGAGTCTTGCACATAAGCTGGTCAATGTTAGACAAGACCAAATCCAGTTGGTGATCGGCTATATGTGTAGCACCTTCTGTTCTTAACATTAGTCCCATCTGTTCTAGGGAGGATAAGGGTTTATTCACCTCCGGATCTGTCTGATTTTCCCCATGATAATTGAAGTCTCCCAACAGGATAAATCGGTTTGTCGCCAACACATACATGGCAATGCGTTCCGTCAAAAGGTCAATAAACTTAACTTTTGGGCCCGGGGGCCAATAGATTAAGACACCCTTCCAACAGTCCGATGCAGACACTGTAACCTTAAAAATCCCCAATTTCAGAAAGTCATTGTTAATTGTTGATATCCAGTTCACCACCAAATGCTTTTTAAAAGCAATGGCAATCCCTCCTCCTGTTTTTATTTCTCTGTCAAGATGTATAAACTTGTACTTCTCAGGTATGGCTAGAGTTATTGCCGGTTGATTCGCCGGACTTAGCCATGTCTCCGTACAGAAGCACAGGTCTGGATCATATGTGTCAAGCATATCCCATATCTCATACGGATGTTTCACAAGGGATCTGACGTTACACATCAGGAAACTCTGAGAATTCTGTTTCCTAGTGTGCAGTTAAGGTATTTCCTCCCGTCTTGTTGAGCCCTAAAGTGGAGCAGCCATTTGAAACTGGCAGAACCTGCAACTTACTGGCCCTTCCAGCGCATGTACTGACTTCTGGCTACAGTTTCCCGGCCGTCCTTTCATTGCAAGTGCTTTTATTTCCAGCAATGTGTTTGCCGAGTAACTTAAGGGATGTGAGGTTCGAAGAGCCGTCCTGCCAGTGGTCTCCTCCCAGGCCACTGGGCACGTTGTGGCTCGGACGGGCTCAGACGGGCTTGCCTTTAGCGTGCCCGCTGCGCTTCCGTGTATACATTCCTTTTTATCCTGCCCCTGTGTCAGCCACTAGAGTGCTAACCGTGCTGTCACTCCCAAGATAGCTGCCCGCGTAGCACGTGAGACCCCCTCCGCCTTCTGCCTTCTACATTGGCTCGAGAATCGTGGCGTTAGCGTGCAGAGAGCAGATCGGTATAACAGGTAAAACAATTTAATTCAAATTTGTCAGTACAGTATTAAAATTTATCTTTTTTAAAAATTTGCTTGCCTAGCACACTCCCGGCTTCCGCCTCAGGAGATGTGTCTATTCTGGTGCAGGGCCCCTGAAATGGTGGCGGTGCCTAGCAGGCACCATCCACCAGATCAGGATGTGGGTTTAGGAAGGCCTTTACATGGTGGCGATGCTGCCATGGAAAGGCTGGCGGGTATTTGGTTTGGGGCTCCGTTGCTGGCCCACCTTGTTGGGGGGGAGTGTTGCTGCACTGGGTGGTACCCATGGTACCCTCCCCTCATTCCCATGCACCAAGTGGCAGGCACCATGTGGTGCCTGCCACTTAGTGCAGGGAAATGCTGTGCACGCACCTTTCACATTGCGTGTGGTGCAGCAGCCAGCAGCACCGCCGGCAATGTGAAAAGACCAGGATGCGCCCGCCAGTATGGCGGGCGCATCCTAATCACAGTGGTGGGAGCGCTGCATGTTTGGCAGGTGGTCCCAAACACAGCTATCATATTCAGCCCCTTAAACACAAGCACTAAAGAACAACTTCCAGTCTGGGTCACATTTCAAACACTGGCAACTGGCCTTAAGATATTTAAATCTGGAGTAGTTGAGAATACTTTTGATAATGAACGTATATTTTAAAAAACATGCAACATATCATCTACAGGCTAAGTAGTCTCTTTCATTTACAGCTGAAAAAAAGTGAGCAGCAAAGCTACAGTAATGCAGAATGAAGTGACTGCAAGGTGACAGGGGCTCAGTAACGTGCAACTTTCAATACCGCGTCTTACACATATGGATTAGGCAAGGGTATTTATATCATGCGCGGGCAGCAACAAAATCCATTCTGAATGGTAAGTAATTTCACAGACTGTCCTGGCTTGCTCATCCTTCCTTTTCTAAAGCTATCTCTTGGGACTGCCATGCTAGTCCTATTCCAATGTGAGAAAACTGTTCATTACAATTGCTGCAGCGTATGCCCTCCCAGTAAATCCTTCAGCTCAATCAACCAAGTTGTAGCAAGCTCTATGAAGCTGAGCTTCATTAAAAAAACACAGAGTTTGCGAGATATGGCAAGACATAGTTACACTAATGAAAGTAAAACAAACAGTGTATGCATTCATATGACTCCTAAAACCCAACTAATTTATTCTAATAATCATTTCGGAGTGCAAAGTTACTCAAAAGTACAGACTTACATATCCTCATCCCCTGAAACACAGGGTGGAGTAAGCAAAAACATCATATTCAACCGTTAGACTACTGTTAGTAGTGACTTTGGGATGTATTTTAGGTTTCACACTTGGCGGAGACCTCAGCAATTGGGGCAGGGATCTCCCTACGGTACAGTACAAGAGAAAGATTTAAAGTTTATTAAAGTTTAAAGAAATAATACAATTATGATGATGCTAAATGTTAAAGATATTTAATTGTACATATCTATTTTAAAGTAACATCATTTTATTTAAAAAAAATGCTAAAGCACTGTCAACTTAATTTTGAATTAGATAATTAATGGAATTATAATAAATTAAAATATTTTTTTAAAGATTTATTTTAAACAAATTCTCTCAAAGGTAAATATTTATATTTGTTTTATGTATTAAAGGTTATTAACAGTTATGTATTTATAAACACATTTTTTACCTTTATTTATGAATAAAAATTTGCTTGAAATATTTAAAAAGGTATTTATATATAATCTATATTTCATTTTTTATTGTTAAAATGTATATAGGTATATTTTTAAAAGTATTTAAATACTTTAATTCACTTTTACATATATTCATTTGGGTCCTGTTTGACCTCATACAAACAATATTGACCAGGTCCCCTTCGGCAATATCTAATATTTTAATCAAAGTAACTCTAGTTGCAATATTTTAACAACAACCGCCCCTTCTTTTTTAGACCTTGGGTTAGAGAGTACAGTGTAACCGTGCCAAAATTAAAAGGCCTAAATCCCCTCAAAAACAGTCAAGAACAAAGTCATCAACCAACAACACAGTGTATTGTGAAAAAAGGTGTGAGAAGCGAGATGACCCCTCACGGGCGCACCACCAACGGGAAACCTGGTAGGTACTCACCAGTGTTGCCCTGTTATCATCATCAGCAGTCATCAAGCTTTAAAGTAAAGTGTTCAAAATAATGTACAAGTGCTTTTTAAGTGCAATATGAAGTGCCGTGAAAAAGTGCAACATACATAAAACAGACAGTGTAATGCAACAAGATAGAACCTGCACACATACACAATTGTTATTCTTCTTCGTGCAGCCTTTCCAAATAAAAACAACAGGAAGTGGCTATTAATAATGTAGCCTTGTACCATTTCCCAACATGTTTCATTACCCTATAGATTCTGGGCAATTTCGTCAGGGCTAGTAGTTTTTGCCACTGCACTCAATGCTGGACACACCATTCTTCAGATTTCCTTGGTATTTCACCTTTATTGGTGATGACCCTGGGTGTATCTAAAACGAAGAACTAGCAGGTACACAGAGGACTATGGCTCAAACCCTTCACCTGTCTGCCAGAGTCCGGGTTGACTCCACCCTCGAGAGAAAAGGAACTACAATGGAAAGTGAAAACAGCTTGAATGTGCTTGATGGGTCTGTCAGCCTGTACAACGTGTGCAGGATATCTGGTAGGGATGTGACTGGCCCTGTACGGTGAATTGAAAAAGACAAATAATGTGCATGATACACTGTGTGTGCACTGGGTAGGTGGCCACGGTTTATGTTTGTGTTTGGTATTTTGTAGAGCGCATGGCTGCTCTAGGTAACAAGTAGAGGAACAAAACATGGATATTGTTCTTATTGGGTATTAAACAATGTAGACATTGATGTTTACGTAGAGCTGCAATATGAACTTAATGTTTAGATTGATTTCATCGTGTTGTGGAGTATGTGCACCGGCCCTGTGGGTCCTAACCCCAATTGGGGGGAACAAATATAAATACACAAAAATTTTCGATTGGACAAAAAGAGACGCCAGTGGACAATAATGTTTCTATATATACAGTGTGTTAAAAGTATGTTCTGATTAACAACACAATATAAATTTAACACCACAAGTGGATTGAAAACATACAACAGGACATTATAGACTAGGAATTCGATGGAAGGCCATTTGCCTCCAATCTTACACTGAGTCCATGCGTGATAGAATCAACTTTGTCAATCCAATATAGTTTTCGGCGCAATACAGCATTGGCAATGTCACCTCCAAAGGGGCCCAAAGTCACATGTTCTATTACATGCTTGCTCATATCCTCTGAAGTGTGTGTTGCTTGATGGAAATGTTCCACCAGGGGTACGCCAGCAACTCCACGTTTTATCCTCCGGTGGTACTGTAAGATCTGACATTTGATTGTTTGCATAGTTTGACCGATGTAGCTGTGGTCACTTGGGCACAGTATTGTACAAATTACAGTAGCTGCAGCCAAGCTATGGAACAGTCTACCTGCCGAAATCCGCCATATCCCTCATCTCCTCCCATTCAGGAAACGCATCAAAACTTGGCTCTTTCCCCTGTCCGTAAAAAATAAATAATTAAATAACCGGTCTCCTTCAGTTCCCCCGTCAATAAACCACAGGAGTAGCTATCAGCGCCAGGATACCTGCCAGGTGACAGTCGCGCTTTATAAATATTTTAAATTAAATTAAATTAATTTATGAAAGTAGTCAAAGTGAAACTGACATTCAAATTTATAAACATCTTGTTATGCAAACATTTTTTACATGCAATGCAGTGGCTACACTTTGAGTGACCTAGAAGTGGTGCCAGACCCCACTGTGAGTTTGGTGTGATTTTTTAGGTTAAGGAAGAAGGGCGGCCCTAACTAAGTCATCGTAAGGTTCTTCCCTCTCTTGAATGACAACATAGGTTCCTATATCATGGTGAGATAACATTCCACCGTTTTCCAATACTTTCTGACAATCTTTTTGCTTTTGCTACTCACTGGGCTGAATGTACTCCCGCAAATAATGTGTTCACATTTGTTACGGTTCTAGAAGTGTGTCTCTGTGATTGTTCGAGGCTTTCTTTCTTGCCTGTCTCATGAGACATCTGGGGGGACCTTGTTCGATCAGTTTAGCAATCAATGCATCCGGCTCGCTGAAACAATCTGATCTTTTGGTGCCGTTTCGTCATATGTGAACGAACTGCCCAAAGAGTAAATTATCCCTGAGACTCCAGGGATGGCTACTGGAGTATTGGAGCAGTGATTTCCTCTCAGTTGTCTTCCTGTACAATGAGACATAGCTGAGTCCTTAAGCAGCCTTGAACCATAAGTCCAAGAAAGGGATAGCTGTGGTTCTGGATTCTTTGCGGAATTTTATGTCTGTAGACAATGTGTTGAGTCATGTGTTTCAGTTGTGCAAGTTTGCTCTGTCCCTACCCAAATAAGAAAAACCTCATCTATATAGCGTACCCCCTGCTATTGGGTAGGTTATTTGTCCCATCCAACAAGTATACATTATGGACAAGCTATTGTAAGACTAATGATGTGGTTTTTCCTTCATGAGTACTTCCCAATCTTCATCTTTAGGATTCTGGACACCATACCACTGCTAAATAGTGCTAAAGTGCATGTGCTCTGTGTTCTAAACATGGTACCATTGGCTTATCCTCAATTGACATATTTAATTTACTTATAAGTCCCTAGTATAGTGCACCATATGTCCCCCGGGCCTATAATTTAAATGCAGCATTGATTGTGCCACCCACTTTAGTAGCGCTTTAAACATGTCTCAGGACTGCCATTGCCGAGCTTGTGCATACAGTTTTAAACTGCCATTTAAACCTGGCAAGTTAACCCAAATGCTACTCCCAAATCTTCCTTTTTATTACATGTAAGTCATCCCTTAGTTAGGCCCCAAACAGCCCTAAGGGTACAGTGCTGTGAATTTAAAAAGTAAGCAAGCAAAAAACAAAATGTGAAGGAGGGTCTATAGGGGAAATATATTTAGAGACCTATTTGTATCCTATCCCCTAAACTGCTTGCTCAGAAATGGGCGGTACAAAAGAGGGTGGTGATGGACGGAGCATCTGAATCAATCAAACACTCACACCCAGTCAAAAGATCTGGGTTTAATCCATCACCGTTCTTTAGCCCACTCTGCCACCCCAGTTCAGACATGGCTATATGCAAATCAGTCTGACCCTGTGCCTCATGGGAACAGTCCAGCCCGAACTGCCAAGCCATGTCTTCCCTGGACCGGAAACAAGCTTCCGAGGACCGGTTTATGGCCTTCCAGCGTCTTCAGCCCGGCTTGCTTGAATCCAGTGGCAAAGTGAGCAAGGGACTCACATCTGAGCATACCCTG
Source organism: Lissotriton vulgaris (assembly GCF_964263255.1). Lineage (NCBI taxonomy): Eukaryota > Metazoa > Chordata > Amphibia > Caudata > Salamandridae > Lissotriton > Lissotriton vulgaris. The sequence continues at coordinate 914,462,332 of NC_141689.1, forward strand.
CCACACTTATGGCGGACAAAAGCGGTACAAAAGGGGGTGGTGATGGACGGAGCATCTGAATCAATCAAACACTCACACCCAGTCAAAAGATCTGGGTTTAATCCATCCCCGTTCTTTAGCCCACTCTGCTACCCCAGTTCAGACATGGCTATATGCAAATCAGTCTGACCCTGTGCCTCATGGGAGCAGTCCAGCCCGAACTGCCAAGCCATGTCTTCCCTGGACCGGAAACAAGCTTCGAGGACCGGTTTATGGCCTTCCAGCCGTCTTCAGCCTGGCTTGCTTGAATCCAGTGGCAAAGTGAGCATGGGACTCACGTCTGAGCATACCCTGCCACACTTATGGCGGCCAAAAGCGGTACAAAAGGGGGTGGTGATGGACAGAGCATCTGAATCAATCTAACACTCACACCCAGTCAAAAGATCTGGGGTTAATCCATCACCGTTCTTTAGCCCACTCTGCCACCCAGTTCAGACAGGGCTATATGCAAATCAGTCTGACCCTGTGCCTCATGGGAACAGTCCAGCCCGAACTGCCAAGCCATGTCTTCCCTGGACCGGAACGATTGCCTACCGTACTTTTAATATTGGAAGGTAGGACAGTGGAAACATGGTCATAGAAATTCTCACCCAAACATTTGATGGGGAAAAGCCTCACCTCGCCTGGCACTCGCTCAGGTTGAGAGGCCCCGCTCTGTCCGTCGGTACCTCCAGCTTGAACTGGGTGAGAATTTCTATGACCATGTTTCCACTGTCCTACCATCCAATATTAAAAGTACGGTAGGCAATCGTTTCTGCATGGTACATTTCGTTTTGTTTTATGGATAGATAATACCTATTCTGTCCTCACTTGTTGCAGTAGTGTTTTAACATCATTAGGTCCTGAAGAAAGTCATTTTTTGGCTGAAACATGTCGACCAGTTCTATCTATTGATAGTAGTATTTGTTGGCACTATCTACACTCTGGTTTTTAACCTTGCCATTGTGGTGGCCTCTCTAATAAAGTCATTTCTTGGCGGCACCACATTAGGCAATTTTAATTTTCACATTTTCATTGTTGGTTTGTACACTTTTTGAGCACTGCAACTTCTTCCCATTCAGCAACTGTACCACAGCTTTCTGGCTTCCATCACTGGTGGATCTGATACTAGGATCTCTCACAATATCCCAAGTGAGTAACCTAGCAGATACCAGTCTTATAAAAATCCCAGATGATGAGTTTCCACCATCTGGTGGGCTGATGGGTATATTTCTTTATATATATTTTTCTTTATATATTTCTTTTCATCTCACTTGACTTAGCTTTTACATGCACCCATTTCTGAGCAAGCAGACAATTTTGAGCCCCGCACAGACCTCTAGCATCTCTTGTGTATTTGTTGTCAATTTAAAAAGTAAGACATGTACTTTTAAGTTTTATATGTCCTGATAGTGAAAAACTCTTACATTTCTTTTTCAGTACTGCAAGGCTTTTCACTCCCTTATGTTAAGACTGGGATTACCTTGTTGCATTTTATAATTGTAATTTCCAATTGGGAAAAGATAGAAATTTGGAGTTTGGTGTTTCTTGACTCATAATGTAATATCCCATTTTATGGCAAAGTTTGATTTTAAGTTGCATATCTGAAAAGGTCAGATATGCGCCTCTGCTTCTCTCTAATTACACGTCTGGGGAGGTGTACCTGATGGGCATTAACATACTGATGGGTCTTCCTGGGCAGGATGGGAGGGAGGAGCTGACACTTGCACCTGAACAGAGCTGTGCCTGTCCCCACACAAGCGCTTCATATCCCCCTGTAGTGAGTCTGGAACTAGGGCAGAAAGTGTTGGTACCTTGTGTACTTCAAAGCCTCTTTGAAGTCCCCCCACTTCAGTGGCCCAACTGGATATAAGTGCTGCCACTCTGCTGAACTGCTTCATAGTGTTGTACTGCTGGCTGCTGCCTCTTACCTGAGAGTGAAAAGGGCTGGACCTGCATTTTTACATCTTATACATCCTCACATAACTTAAGTGACTCCAAGGACTTGCTGGATTGCCTTCTGTTCCGAAGTCTCAGGGACATCAAAGACTCCCACCAACCTGTCTTCAGCTGCTGGACTCTGCCAACTGTGAGCCCTGCCCTGCCAAGAGGTGCCAATCCAGTCCTGGGCCTTGGAAGCTGGTGACTCTAATCACTATATTTTAAGATATTCTTTAAAAATGAATAATTCCGGTTCTGCTAATTGGATTTCTGTAATGATGGTCTTGTTTTGTTAATGAAATGAAACTAAAAATTGCTTAACTGGTGTGGATTCTTTCTGTGTTGTGTTTTCACTGTTTTACTTTTTTAAGTGTTGCACAAGCACTTTACAAATTGCGTCTTATGTTTAAGTTAATTCTGACTGCTCTTTGCCAAGCTACCAGAGGGTAAGCACAGGTTAATTTGGGATGTGTATATGACTTACCCTGACTGGGATTGTGGTCCCTACTTGGACAGGGTGCATAGCTCTGCCAACTAGAAACCCAATACTAGCAAGTACAATTTTCCATTATTTTCTATGACAAGTGTTGAAGTAGTGGATGGCCATGTGTGTTGGTGGACTTACTCCTAGTCCAAGCTGGAGTACATTTACCACTGTTTTCAGTCTTTTTTGACTGTTGTAAATTTAGAAGTTCCGTTTATGAATAGCAATGGTGTTAGAAATGGGATTTCTGGTTGGCTAGGGCATGCGCCTAAGCCAGGCAGAAACCACCACTCTAGTCAGGGCAAGGGAGTTACACACTGAAGGTAACCCCTGTTCACCCCATTGGTAGCTTGACACGAGCAGTCAGGCTTATCCCAGAGGCAATGTGTAAAGCGTTTGTGCAACACACACACAAAGCAGCAACACTCTAGGAACACGACAAAAGAAACTCTATAAAAGGTTAAATAAAAAAATTGCCATTGTATTATCCAAAACACATTAGATCATAACCACACATATACACTGTGCCAACTGGCACCAGGTAGTAATTTACAGGGGATTATATACATGACAGGGCCAATTGGGCCTCTGTCAGAACCATCAAAAAGCACAAGTAGCAAATATAAGACACAACCAGTAACTACTGGTAAAATACTGTACTCAGCATTATTCCTAGCAACATACACGCATTATGTCTGCATCACATTAGGCATAAAACACAATATGCATAAACATCATAAGCATAAACACATTATGCAATCTCTGTAAGCATAAACACATTATGCAATAGGCATTACGCTTCTCCAGCCTTTGGAGAAAGATATAGTGCTCATGAGGCGCTCAGTCCAGAAAGCAGAGCTGGGCCCAGGCAGGCCAGCTCACAGGGTCCCCTAGCAGAGGGGCAGTCCCTTGTGGCGGTTCCTCCTGATGCCCAGCAGTTCCAGCACCCAGCACAAGGAAGCACACTTTCATGGGGTCACAGCCCCAGTACATATAGGACATTTTCCTTTGTTCTGCCCTTAGCACAGGGATTTGGGAACCAGTCTCAACTGGTTCTGGGGGATAGTGGAGCACTTTGTGTACAGTGCTCACATCCTCCTTTGTCAGCTGGGGACTCGGTCATAAGACATTCCACAGGGGGTGGGGCCAGCATTCACCCAGGCAGGCACAGACCTATTCAGGGTAAGGGGTCTACTCCTCCCCTACTCCAAATACAGATCTCCTATTGAGCCTAGCGCTGACTCACCCTGCTCCCCCCCCCCCCAGCCCCCCCGGAGCCACACACCTCACCAGCCCCTGTCACTCCAGAGCCAGACATGCAATACACATCAGGCAGGCGGACACATAGCACAGAGAAATGTCAACTTCTAAAAGTGGCATTTCTAAAATGGTGATAATAAATCTGCACACACCATTGCACAGCATGTATTATCACCATTCCAAACATACCACATTTGACAGCGCTGCTCCTCTCATGTCAGGAATTACCACTGAACCACTTATCAGGAAATCCCCAATGCATTCCAATGAGAGGGCAGCCTCAGAGCAGTGAGAAACCAAAATGGCTGTTTGTCACTACCAGGACTTGTCACACACTTAAGGTACATGTCCTACCTGTTACCTACAATGCACCCAGCCCATAGGGCTAGCTAGGGTCTACCTTAGGGGTGACTGACATGCAGTAAAAGGGGGGTCACAGAAGTGGCAACTACTTTGCGTGCCACATCACAGCAGCAGTAAAACTGCACGCACAGGCCCTGCAATGTCAGAGGCCTGAAACAGGTTTGAAAGGCTACTTTGGTGGGTGGCGCAATCAGCACTAAAAGCCCATCAGTAGCATTTAATTTACTGGCCCTGGGTACCTGAGATACCACTTTACAAGGGACTGACAGGTAAATTAAATACGCCAAACAGGTGTAGACCAATCCTATCATGTTTACCATACAGAGCACACACTCTTTACAGTGGACAACGGTGCTAAAGTGCCCAGAGTCCTAAAACCATCAACACTAGGTCAGAAAAAAGACTAGGAGGAAGGCAAAAAGTTCAGGGATGACCCTGCAAAAAGGACCAAGTCAAACAAATGGTCTAACTCTTTTGTGCGTGGGTCAATGTCCCTGTCTAAACCCCTCCCTAGTCCTCCTTACTTTTCCCAAAACTGCTACCCTTTAGTAGTAAGTATTTCCTATAGTCCAACCACACCCTCTTTACCTGCTACATTTACTACTAAAACTTGTTTCTAAGTGTGTGGAGAACTCCCAAGCTGGGGTGGAGATATCTACACAAAAAAGGTAGGCATGAATTGTCAAACCTGCAATAGGCTTGTGAATGCCCCTTTGTAGCATATTAGTAGTAATCTTGTAGTACTACGAAATGAACCACAATATGGAGTTTGTGAATAGGCCCCATTATTTAGAACTTTTCCCTTTTATTTTACCCCTACTTCTAGCTTGAAAATATTGAGGTAGTATTTTTTGAATAATTGTGCTGCATACAAGAGCTATATTAAAAACCCTTTTGGTAGTGGCCATTGCACCATACACAGTAGTTGTAATAAAAGTAGCAGCCCATACCTGCAACAAAATGGTGCCACATGCAGCACATTTTGCAGGCAATGCACATTAGAATTATAGCCAAGTTGTTTATTGTTCCTTCTATATTACCGAATGTGCCATGGAATTCACAGAGCTGTGATTCCACATTTGCCAGGTGGATTTTCACATGTAAATGAGGAAGCCTTTGGTGCTCCAGTGTATATTCCCATTACAGAACAGAAACTGGCACAAACATTATTTGAAGGGAGGTGCAGAATATGCCACCAAAAACGTTGCCCGCATTTTATCGGCCTTTGCAGATCCTTGAGAGAGAACAATGAGAATCCCAAATTACCTTATGGGACCTCCTGCAAGGTCGAGTCCTGCTCGAATCCCAAAGTTGTTTGAGCATCTCTGGCATAGAACCAGGCAGCTGAGCTGGGACAAAGCCTCCTGACTCTATGCCGTGGGACCTTTTCACCTGATTTTGAGGAGATCTTCATGCCCCTTCAGCACATCTAAGGGCATATTACAAGATATTGGTTCACCCTTTGAAACTCCTTCCAGTCTCTCTGAGCACTGATGCCGTGAGGTTCTGTGTCATTTTGCTATGGTACGGTGCTAGGTTGTGCTCCATGGCCAGTGAAAAAACTGTACATGTGCAGAAGCCTTCCTCCATAACTGCACTTCATTCTAAGTTGCACCATACACAGTAGTTGTAATAAAAGTAGCAGCCCATACCTGCAACAAAATTGTGCCACATGCAGCACATTTTGCATGCAATGCACATTAGAATTATAGCCAAGTTGTTTATTGTTCCTTCTATATTACCGAATGTGCCATGGAATTCACAGAGCTGTGATTCCACATTTGCCAGGTGGATTTTCACAAGTAAACGAGGAAGCCTTTGGTGCTCCAGTGTATATTCCCATACAGAACATAAACTGGCATTGTGTTTTATGTAGGCACTCAATACTACGTAGTGCAGCTCAGTTGGAACCAGGGACTGGAATGTCAATTCACATGCTGCACTAAATGGACAACTCTCTAATTAACAAATAATATTTTGCCTCACCAAAGTCAGACATATTGGGACACTTTTGTACGCTCTGCTCACCACAGGAAGAGCAAGAACATAGACGGTGTGTTTTTTGCTGCATACACGACTCAAGTTACTTTCATATTTCACTATACTAATTCACCACTAATCCTTTATGGGTTCCGGGGTAGTGTGCTATTCGCCATCAGGGGTAACAAGCGCTATATAAATGCAAACCTTTTTCCCTCTTCTATCCCTCCACTAAACACCTGAATCCAAATAATTGACTAACATATCCACCCCTCAAATTATTTTTATATTTCACTATACTAATTCACCACAAATAATTTATGGGTTCCGGAGTAGCGTGCTACTCGCCGAAAAAAAGCTTTGACGCCTTGGATGGGGTAGTAAGAACAATATAAATGCAAATACAATACAGTACAATACCTCGTGCTACACACATCTCAAATACAAAGTGACAGAGCGCCTAGGTGCTGCTTAGAAAGATGGCTGTAGCCAGGAATGCATAAAAACAACACAAAGCTTACACCCTTCAAAAAGGACGACGCACACTCTTTTGTTGTGCTCGAAAGAGGTGGTGCTGGGCGAAGGATAGAAACCTATAAATTGATTTCATCAGCTCCCCTCGCCGGCTCCCCTCCCTTTTCTGCCTTCTCTGTGGATGGCTGCTTTGAAACATTAAGTTGTCGGATAACACAAGGCCCGCGGGAGGAATATTGGCCGAGGACGCTTAATCACAAACAAGAGCACACGCAGGAAGTGGACTGAATGCGAGCTTATGATTCAATTATGGGCTCTGATGCAGGAGAAATGCTCCTCTTTTGCCAAGCAGCCCTTCATCGACAGTGACCTCAGCCCTGTCTTTCGTGACCTCTGATTCGCTTTGCTACCATGCTATTCTGTTTTTCATTACACTGTCGTGTAATCCCAGAGGGAGCTTGAACCTTGTAATCTACTGGGATTTGCATCCGACCATCAAGAGACTCTAAAGTCAGGTTCATCAATGGCACCGCCTAAAACAATGAGTCAGGGAGTAATGGTGTCTCGGTTGTCATGGATATGAAGAAAAGCTTACCTTGTCCTCTGCTGCAGCATCGTGGTACCCTAGCCTGGCATCAAGCACGCGATGGTGCAGCTGATTGTAGCACAATGATGCAAGCAACGATGATGCATTGGAACAAAAAGAGCACTGAAGCAGGCAATGCAGCACACTACGTCATTAATGCAGTTGAACACACTAGGGAACTAAGGCATGAATTATGAAGTGGAACACACTAATTTATGCAGTGATGTAGTGGAGTACAATAAATTACTCAGGCATGCAGTGACTCATGGGGCAAAACAGAGCATCAATGAAGGGGAATACAGTACAGCAATGAAACATGCATGATGCAGTGGAACACAATAGGACCTAAAAGTCTATAAAGGTCCCACAATAGCTATTCTCATGTTATAATTTAGAAGTAATTTCTACATTAATCCTGTAGTTGGTGTTTAAACATCCAACCAATATAAGTAAATTAAATAAGATTCTCAACATTGTAGAGGAATTATAAATCATACATCCTTCTCTGTCAAAGTAATTAAAAAATTGAAAATATTTTATCTTTAAACAACCGAAAATAAACAAAAATACAAACATAAACACGGCTATCCAAAAGCCAACATCTATCTATCTATCTATCTATCTATCTATCTATCTATCTATCTATCTATCTATCTATCTATCTATCTATCTATCTATCTATCTATCTATCTATCTATCTATCTATTTAATATCCACATATGTAAGAATTCTGCTGTCATATAGATGCTTTCTTTTATATATCTAAACTTGAAGTTTAATTTGAAATGAAGCAAATATTGTTTAAACAGTCTGAGCAATATACGCAATGTCTTAGCCTCAAATTGTCAGAAATACATCAGATCATCTTCAGGACAAAAGATCATATTGCATATTATCGTACCCCAACATTAGACATTCAGGAATTTATCATAAAGGTGTTGAACACAATTTTACCATATAGAACGAAACCACCCTGCATTCCAGGACAATAGATACATTGAAGACCCATCCAATTTGCACTCCCAGGTGAAACATAATGCAAATAACCAAAATTCAACTTTTGAATGATCCGGACCGTAAACCTGCTGACATCATTTATAACCACAAAGAAACCTAGGGGTCTAGTACAGAGGGATATACGAAAAACCTCAATCCAAATCACGTTGAATGAACATGGCAAACATTAGGAGTGAAATAGCCCAAAATCTGAACAAGAGGAAGTGTCTATGGTTGTGAATAGAACCCGCTTGGTTCTTAGGATACCCATCAAACTATTGTATGATCAATTTTATCATCTGGTCATCCTACAGTGGTAATACGTCTCTAGATCATTGAGACCAAATCTTACCCTGTTAGAGAGCGGGATCACTGCCCACAAGCATTTAGTGACCAGTGGGTATCCTAAGAACCGAGCGGGTTCTATTCACAACCATAGACACTTCCTCATGTTCAGATTTTGGGCTATTCTACTCCTAATGTTTGCCATGTCCATTCAACATGATTTGGATTGAGGTTTTTCGTATATCCCTCTGTACTAGACCCCTAGGTTTCTTTGTGATAACATTTATTGTTTAGGGGGGGCAACCTGGGCTAGGTAATATACTTTGAAGCACGGAAAGACATCCTCAGAATCCCCGCTTCAATCCCGTTCCCACACACATTTACAGTAGAAGTCCCCACCCCGATCTCAGTAGGTGATGACTGTCGCGCAGCTGGACACTCCGCCGGTTCACGGAATGTGTGCGGCTGATCGGATCTCATGGTTTGGGGGCTTTGATCAGTTGTAGATCCTTTGAAGAGGGCAGCTTCCTACTGTATGGGGGAAATAAACTGCATCCGCAGGGCCAGGTGGTGGCCTGGGATCGAGCCGGACAATCGGGCACAGAGGAAAGGGGGTTCATCAAAGGATGCGTGATCCTGAAAGGGATGGAGGGAGGTGTTAGCTGGGTACGGGATGTGGCTCCGAGGCAGGGTCGCGCTGAAGGGAAGGTTTATGGCCCAAGCATGTCAGAGCGGGGGCTGTCGGTGTGCGGGGGATGCTTGCGAGGTCAGAGGGAGAGAGAGAGAGAGACGCGCTGGTAATCTGCAGTGTGCAGAGAGGCCATGGCATTCAAAATGGCTGCTACTCACGCGCACATATGAGCCTGAAAAGGGACAAGATGGCGCCGATAATGTTGATGTCGCAAACTAGATTTCATATAACAACCATAGAGTAGACCAAGTCTAGAAAGTGGTGTGTATGACTGAGCAAGTGAACATGCAACCAACGAATATGCATGCAGGTGGTGCCCAATACTGTTGACTACCCGAGGTTTTGAATAAAACCCATCAGACCGCCCATTTGGCGGAGATTCATAATTTAGGGCTTGGTACATATTCAAACCAAACTAGATTTCAACAGCAGCTGTTCTTCAAGCATCAACAAACAAGAGAGAAACATGACATTCTGAACTGCTAGATAGTGACCGCTCTGAAAAAAAATTTCACTAAAGCAAGAAAGATGGAGCACACAACATCATCAGCATAAGAAATGATGTAGCAGAACACAATACAGAACTGACGATTCATGATGCGATGCAGTGGAACACCATACAGCATTGATGCAACAGAACACACTACTGCATTGTGGCATGCATGATGCAATTTGAGACAATAGATGAATCATGAATGCAGTGATGTCTTAGACACAGATACCCTTTTTGATGCATGTAATGATCCAGTGGAATATATAGCAGCATTGATCCATGCAAATATGCAGTGAAAACCACTACGCCACTGAGACAACAAGGGAATACTGCATGTAGAAAGGACAAAAATCCTCAAATGTCTGTGCCGATGGCCCAATCCTAACATTTTCCCTTTGTCCACGTTGTTTTCTTATATTTCTAATTTTCTGGGTCTGATGATGGATCCTCTATTCCCAAACAACCTTCGTAACTGAAGACTTGGAAAGGACACCATTGGTATGTCGTAGGACTGGGGAAACCCTACATTTATATCCCTAATCTTTACTCTTGAGAGGATAACCCACAAGGCCTTTTTACCCTAGTGGTAGTTGGTGGAAGCAATATATGTTTTTTGGGGACATTAGCTTCACTGAGTGGAGGCGCCTACTGACCCCCCTTGTAAGTTAAGTCAAAAGACCCGGGAAAAAAAGAGCCTCTTTGTGTCAATACAAATAGATTTAATGAATGTTGAGAATCACAAACATTACATTCTTTGGTACTGAAATCCATTTTGTGAACTATAAAATCAATGGGGACACAAGATTAATGGTGATCATCATCACGTTTCATGCAACAGTCATTTGGGCGACCCTTAGATAAATGCAAACACCTTTTGATTAGGTCAAAGTAGCAATAGATCGATGATGGATTTTGCCCACAGGAGAAACAATCTTGTCCTTCACCTCTTCCAGCTAAATGTCTGCAAATCCTGCCAGATGGGAATGCAAAAGCCTTCCTTCCAGGGGAGATGCTTAGCGATTGTACCTGTTTGCTGTGTCATTGGCACAGAGCCTTCGCTGCATTCTGGAACAGGAGAAGGTCTGCTTTCCTCAAAGGTCTTTGAAAAGGGAAACTCTACTTCAACCAATTTGGCTGCAATTTCAAACATTTAAGATGCATTGGCACTGAAAAGCAGTGGGCTGTAGCTCAAGTGCCAAGGACTATAATGAGAAGTGATGGAGCATAGATGTTATCATGCATCCATCTTCACCAATTCCTACCTGTTGAATCGATTTACGACACCTTCTAATGGATGAGACAAAATAAAGAGATGTTTGCTTACCAAAAGAAATTTCATTTCCACACTCATGCTTAGATACTGCATCGTAAAAGCATGCAGAATGTTAGAATATATGATGTATATAGCAATAAAAAACTATGTTAAGAAAACGATAAAGTTATGCTGAAGCATTTAAGTGTTTGTAGAAGACAAAATGAAAACCAAACTGCAGCCTCTAGAAACTTACAGAGACAAATACTAATGTGTATTGAATAATGTATTTCCTTTAACTGCACTAGAAAAATTTTGCATTTACACCAATTGAATGTGAAGAATGCATTTATCAAAGAGAAACTGACATAGCATAATATAGAATTTCTGTAATCTAACACATATCATTACATGATTTTAAAAGTGAAACATTGAAATTTAAACATGTATGGTAACGTGCGAATAATGACTTGAGGAAGAGAAACGTTTTTAGTAGGGCTTAATACTGATGTGTGTTTCCTGAAAGAGTCGTATTTGAATAATAAGAAAAGAATACATGCATTTAGAAATGTGTGCATATTAATAATATTAATATTTCGTGATTTAGTAGAATTCTGTTTAGGCCTCAAAAGGTTTCTCTTTCCTTAGCTAACGTTAAGTCATGTGAAAACTGTCACCCCAGCTCGATGAGAAATTTCTGGAAAGTTTCCATTTGTATTCTCGTTTACAATGGACTCACTTCTCTCATGTAGAAAATTGAAACAACTTTGGTGCATCCCAGCCAAAAGCATCGGCAAACGGACAGAGGACAGGTGACAAAATGTATTGCCTACTTCCGAGGATGTTACTAGATACTAACTGAACGGAATATAATGATCCTAGAGAAAACATGAGAAAAGGATTACTGAATTCTGCTTGATTTGTATATCTTACCAATCATCACATAACCGCATATCGTGAGTGACCAATGAAAACCCCATGGACTAATGGAATCAATACTTTAAGAGGTGTAAACTTAGATGTATTGGAGTATAATAGCCAAATTAAGGAGTAGTTAAGGCAGGCTGGCTGTCTGACCATTCCCTGCTCGTCATGCTGTTGGGTTTTCCTTTGATCCACGCATGTTACCTATCCTGATCTTTATTCTTTATCCTTGCCCCAAATCCCTCATTGTGAGGGACAGAAACACTAACAAACTCAACCTTAAGCGAACTGAGACCTTATCCTGTGCTATTGCTGGCTGACAATCGGTCGCAGGGAGATAACCTTTCTCGGCTTAAGGGTTACTCTGACTCCTAATGTGGCAAATGGACACAACCTAATTTCTTGAGGACAGAACATGAAACAAGATTGAGAGGTTTGTATGAGCATCACTGAACCTATAATTTCTCACGTGATGTGTGGTTTTCCTGGGCAATTTCACGGTTTTATAAAAAATCTGATCTTTAATGTGTTTCTGTACATCCTGCATTCTTAAGGCATTAGATACATGTTTTTTACTACATTACCTTTATCAATTCTGTCTCCTTCTTTTGGTGACATTCTTTGTCTCTGGGAATCTATATTCATGATTGAGAAAGGTGCAAAGTTGTTTGGAACATTAGTTTGAGATAACAATAATCTATTCCAGGTCCTCTTAGGATAATTGTTCATCCCAGAATAATCTAGTCTCTTTTAGCTCAGCGCAAGGTCCATCGGAGGACATATGTGAAGTTTGGTAGCAGTTGATAGTAGTTTTCTAACTGACAAGAGTAATAGACATTGTGAAATGGTCCTAATGATTTGAGGTGAAGCTATACCAGAAAGGATAAGTAGTAAGAAAGGTTTTTTTCCCAGACCCTCCCCACCCACCCACTGGATCATAATCTTGAGAATAACTCCAGCTCAAGGAAGATTTACCCCAGTTCAGACGTGTGAAGTCTGCTGTGGGTTCCTGAACATGTAGCTACATCCTGGCAATAACCTTAATTTGAGTACTAAGCATGATGCACTCCTGAAGCTCTCCTCGGTTGCTCCTGCTGACCTTTTCAGCACAGTAATTAGTCCAAAGGCATTTACACAGTATCTTAGGAAGCCTTCGCTGCTCCTGACCAGGCACCTGAGAAGTGCGTCCCAGGAAACTGCCATCTATTAGTATCAGTGAGCTGAACGGTGACCCCGTCAGGTAAGTAAACTTCCTTCTTGTACCAATCTCTGAATTTTGCTTTTGTAATTCATCATTGTGGGATCCCCATGTAGTGTTTTTCAGTCCCTGCTAGCGTCCATCCATTGTGATCTTAGTAGGGGTCGATGATCATCTCAAAATGGACTGAAACTGAAAAAAGTGTGCCCACACCACATTTCGGCATCCCTTAACTTTAGTTTGCAGTCTAAAGGCTCAGCACATGTGTGGTACTGTTGTGTGACTTTGTGCCTTTGAACTCAAACACCAAGTGTCCTGTGGGTCAGACATTCATCTGCCTCTGTTCAGTACTGAGGTCTGTCTACCTGATTATGGAGCCATTAACACTGATTAGCTTGGTCACAAAATTTACAGGACATCCACTCTTTAGGAGACCACCAGAGCCGAATCATAAACTAGGAGATTTATCTTCCCAGGTCTATAACTCTTAATGCCAAACTTCAAATACATTCTACTTTTTTTCCCTCCTGGTTGCACACTTGACAATTAGTGTTTTCATAACTTTTCTGGTGTTTGCATCAGTTAGCAACATCAAACAGTGTTTAAAAAGTTTCTGTAAGTTTAGGCGAGGTCATCTTTATTTAAGAACAGCACCATATACACAATCATGATTATTGCATTTTGTCTGTCACTTCAGGGCTGCAATTTCATTTCTTTTCAATAATTCTAAAGTTTATTTGATTTGTGTCTGCTAATATTTCTGTACATGTATTGATATATTCAGAGGTGTGATCACAGTGTTGTTCTCTTAGAAGAAATCTAGGACCTTTGGTTATTCTCATTTGCATTGCAGCTGCTGTAATTGTGTTGTGCTGTACATCGGCTCACATCTGCTGGACAACCTGACCAAGATTCCTGGATAGTCTAAGAGGCTTGGAAGCAAATTTTCCATCAAAGGCCAAGTAAACCGTGCCCTGGTTAGCAGGGAATTCCTACAAGTTTACCGTTTATATTGTTCACTGGCATTGTGACTGCAGATATTGGGAAGAGCCTGCCACGTGCATTGAAGTACTGGAACATAACATAGGACTGATGCATACAATCATGAATAAGAACAAAATGGATCATAATACAGTACTGAACATTGCAATAATGCAAAGGTTCCCACTTTAACATTGATACAGTAGAGCATTACGACTTTCAATGATGCTGTGGAGTAACAACAGAGCACTGAAAAGCAATCATGAAGTAGAGCGTAAAGCTAAATCAACAATGCAATAATGCTGTGTAACAAAACACAGCACTGTTTCATGGAATTGTGTGGTTTGCTGTTTTCAACTGCAGACACTTTGCTACTTGTGGCCTTACTGCCAGCGTCACACCTACGTCCCTCCAACATTTAATGTTCAGAGTACCCATGTATGTGCCTAGCACCTGGTACAGATCGCTCAGTACAAAACATGTAGGGATATGGGTGGGATTAAGAGGAAGCACTGCTTATTGCAAAAGTAAAGAAGTAGCAGACAAAAAAGCAAGTGGGTCGTGACATACAGGAGGACCATGAAAGCAAAGCAAGACCTCAAGTAAGAAGTACGCAAACCAAAGGGGATGATGGACTGAGTGTTGAACAAAGCAAGCACTCACCCCCAGTCAACTGATCTGGGTTTAATCCATCATCATTCTTTATCTTACTCTGCCACCCCAGTTCAGACATGGCCATATGCAAATCAGTCTGACCCTGGGCCTCATGGGAACAGTCCAGCCCGAACTGCCAAGCCATGCCTTCCCTGGACCGGAAACAAGCATCCTGGGACAGGTTTCTGGCTAATCAGACATCATCACCCAGGCTAGCTTCTATCCAGTGGCAAAGTAAGCAAGGGACTCACGTCTGGGCATACCCTGCCAACTTAGGGTGAACAAAGCAAAACCAAAGGGGATTATGGATGAAGTAAGAATCAAAGCATGCCTCCACAAGACTTTATCCCAAACCCATTTACCCTCCCTCCGTTTCCACCTTCTCTGAACAAACAGATGCACTCCAGAGACGAGCAGCAGGAAAAAGGCTTGCAGTAGATTAATAAAGCCCCTTGTAAATAAATGCTATGTTATGCTATGTGCATTTGTATATTAAACAAAACAAGAGCCAACACTGGGGTGTCAAATTTAGATGACTGGTCAATTTGTGGCGACGGCTGCTTCGATTGAAACAAAAACAACCTATTTTCCTTTAACCACAGACAAATTTATTCTATTTATAAATCAAACTTTTTGTCTTTTTCTGTTTTTTGAGCACACTATTCGTCGTGCATGGAAAATACGAGATATACAAAACAATGGATTATATATACAAAATATACAAACAGATCAATATACAGTTTCAGACACACTTGGCCATACATTCATACAACATGCATTCACAACAAACAATATATAGAGAAACAATACGTCCGGGCATCGGTCATTCAGTTCAGTGGAGAGAATTTCATTCTATGTTTTTACGATCTGTTCTAGTTGTTATTGTCACAGTCTGTCTTGTAGAACCAAATAAATCGAACAACTGTTCCGGCAAAAATTGGTGACCAGATGCGGGACAAAGAAGCTGGTCGACGCGTTTCGAACCCCTTTTAGTTAAATGGGGGTTCTCCTCAGGACCGGAATGGTTCTGAAACAAAATAGAAAGGGGAGTGGCTTAGGAAAACAATTCAGGATTGAGACGAATCCTGAATTGTTTTCCTAAGCCACTCCCCTTTCTATTCGATATAGAATTGAAAGAACGAGGCAGGCGAACACAACTGATCATCATTGCATGCAATGATGACCTAGACCACAACATTGAGACATGCAATGCTCTGTAATGCAACTGAGCAGTGATGCAGGCAGCAATGTAGTGGAACACAACAAATCATGCTTATTATCAAGGAGAAGACTGCCAAAGTCATTTTAATATCTAAAAATATGTGTGATGGAGGAAACAATAGATCGAAAGTTAATTCTGCCACAGAATGGCTGTGCTTGTGCATGTAGTAGAAAAGGCACTCATATCTCTAGTCTTTGCCTCTCAGGGATAACATGATGCATCTACTTGCTGTTCCTTAGCCTTCTTCTTTACATTTCTTTGTATTTGTATTCATATCTCCCAGTGGATCAATTGTGATAGACACGAGAACTAAAGCTTTAGAGGATTCAGGCATGCACTTCTAACGTAACGCCCGAGCTATGAGCAGTTAAGCAGGACAACATCTTTGGCTCTGAAGTTTTCTATTAAGTGCAACATATATAGCGGTCAAAGAATTAATTGGTCTTGCTGGACCAGTACAAAGTCAAAAGTTCAGTCACCCACAATAGAGCACATGCCAGATACAGGATCCATAGAGGGCCCACTGAGCAAGAGTACCTTAATCCATAAACTTTAATCCTTGTCTCAAAGTGAAATGCATCGATGACCTCCACTTAGCTGTGCTGTTGCTGTGAATTTGCCCATTCAAATGCAGCAACAGGTTAGGTCTGTGAGCGAAGAGTCGGATCCAAAGAGCAGAGGTTTAAATGCAATGCGTCTGGTTCCTCCACACAGTCAAGGCGATTCGTCGAATTTCTCCACACAGTGGCATTGATGCATCGGTTCTGGAGCAGTGGTTCCAAGTGCAATGCGGAGGTTCTGAGTGTGATGCACCAATCCAATTCCCGCAACAGCTGCAATGCATTAATTCTGCTCTCACAGCAGAGAATGCGTCAGTTCTACTGGAGCACGCCCCTAGGTCCATTTCAAGGGTCCAGGGCTGGGGTGGCATCACTGGAAAGGACAGAAGTGCAAGCAGATGAGCCCAGAGGTTGGAACAGGAGGATTCTAAGTCTTTTGTGTCCCTGAAACTTAGGCAGCAGGAGGCAAGCCAGCAAGCCCCTGGACTCCTGGAATCACTCTTGGCTCAAGTGATACAGGTCTAGTCCTTCTCACCCAGGCAGGGAACAGCAGACAGCAGGGAAGCTTAGCAAGGCAAGAGCACAGCAAAGTAGAACACAGCAAGCCTGTAGTCCAGCAGAGTGACAGTCCTTTCAGCAGTACAGCAGTTCATCTTTCTCGCAGAACAATCACAGGTGTACCGTTTCGGTAGTGCCCGAGGTCCAGTAATTATATCCAGTGGTGTCTTTGAAGAGGGGGGGACGTCACAAAAGGCTTTGAAGTGCACAGAGTCCCTCTCTTCCTGCCTGGGCTCCAGATACACTACTGTGTAATAAATCTTGTGTGGGACAGGACTTAGCCCTTTCAGGCGCGAGTATCTTTTGTGTGTGACTGTCTAGAGGGAATGCAGGAAGCCAGCTGTCTCCCACCCCAGACCTGTATTCCAGAGACAAGCAGAAGGCACCAAACGTCTAAAGTAATTGGCTTAAGTAAGTAAATGTCAACTTTCTAAAAGTGGCATTTGCTAAAATGGAATTTAAAACCCAACTTCCCCATAAAATTGTGATTTTAAATTGTGAGTTCAGTGACACTAAACTTGAAAAGTGTATCTCTTCACAATTTGGGAGTTACACTTAAAAAGGTGTAATAAGGTTATTCCAATGTTATCCTATGAGGGAGATATGCCTTGCATTAGTGAACAATGAAATAGGGAGTTTTTTTACTACCAGGACATGTAAAGTTTAAAAGTACATGTTCTGCCTTTTAATTACTTTGCACCCTGCCCTATGGATTATGCAGGGCCTACCTTAGGGTTGACTATTATGTATAAAAAGGGAAGGTTTAGGCCTGGCAGGATGGTTTACTTGCCAGGTCAACATGGCAGTGTGAAACTGCACACTTAGACTCTGCAGTCGGAGGCCTGAGACATGGTTAAGGGGCCACTTATGTGGGTGGTACAATCAGGGCTATAGGCCCACTAGTAGCATTCATTTAATTTACAGGCCATGCACACTTGAAGTGCCCTGTACTAGGTACTTTTAAGTAAATGAATTATGCCAATTGAGGATGATCCAATATTACCATGTTTAGGGGTGAGAGCACAAGTACTTTAGCACTGGTTAGCAGTGGAAAAGTGTATATAGTCCTAAAGACAGTAAAAATACGATCAGAAAAATGGCGGGGAAGCAGGCAAAAAGCGAGGGGAAGAC
Source organism: Lissotriton vulgaris (assembly GCF_964263255.1). Classification (NCBI taxonomy): domain Eukaryota; kingdom Metazoa; phylum Chordata; class Amphibia; order Caudata; family Salamandridae; genus Lissotriton; species Lissotriton vulgaris. The sequence continues at coordinate 914,480,383 of NC_141689.1, forward strand.
CACCCTAAGGCTGTCAGGTCTAGCATGCTGTACAAGTGGGCTTACATGCATTTTTTACTCAAATGTTAAAAAAGTCTCTTTACAGTACATATAGTAGGATATGTACCCTGTAGCAGTGGCAGTCAGGAAAACACACAACTATATCCTCCATTCTTGCCTGGGGGTTGGCAAAATATAATTATTATACTTTCATGAACTTTGCAAAATATGACGGAAGCTTCCAAATCAGGCTTAACATCTTGCACACATTTATGATTAGTTAAATAACACACTAGCGCAAGAGAGGCAAATTAAATGAATTGCTTAGACAATATGCAAATATGGATAATTAATAATTATAGCATATCCCAAATGATGACAAAAGAAAAAAAGCAAAAATGTAGGGCAATGGACGACTTTCATTGAGAAGATACAACATTAGAGCACTTTAGCTCCAGTTGTAAGCATAGATCTTAGCCCATGAATATTCATGAGGCAGATGCACTGCATAAGGGATTCACCGTCAGAGGGAGGTCTGCAGGTCTGCAGAGGACAGCAGGTCACTAGCAACACATGACCATCATATCAGATAAATTTTAACATGGATCATAGTCACATTTTCCTAATATTGTTCAGTGCATATTCATTCCTGCTAGTAAGGGGTTGGTCACTGAAAGTGATGCACATCCTTGATAATTGAGAGAAGTGTGGTCAATGGTCAGAGCGGCAGACCCTGATGCAGAGGTCTAGCCCGGGACCAGGGTTCAATTCCCTGCCTCGGCGGGTCTTGGGCTCAAAATTCCACGGACCTGATAATTCTCGCCTCGGTGCCTATTCCAATCATGGAGTCCCACTCTGCAACTCTGGGCAATAGCTTGCTTAATCTCCACAACGGCCCCCACAATGCTAAGGATGCCTGGCCTCCAGCTTGGGGGTGCCCAGGAGTGGACGCCTCACAGGGAAAGCCAGGATGGGTTCCAAAGTGGTATTCGTACAAGCGCCTTGAGACCCTTGCGGGTGAGTAGTGTGCAAACAAGTATCAAATTTATTTACTTCCCTAATGTTGTTGCTAAGTCAATATTCTAATACAGCATTGGAACTGCCTGTGAACCCAAAGTCCACTGGCTTAACTGAATGCTACATTTTTGGTTATTTCTGAGGTGAATCTAGACAATTGTTTTTCAGTAATGTTAGAAATCGGATCTCTAGTTGGCAGAGATATGTACCCTGTCCAAGTTAGGACCAAAATCCAAGTCAGGATAAGACACAACACACCCTAAATTATCCTGTGCTCACCCTTTTGTAGCTTGGCACAGAGAAGTCAGGCTAAAATTAAGAGGCAATGTGTAAAATATTTGTGCAAAACTTAAACCAGCAACACAGAGAATACACCACAAAAAGACTCCACACTAGGTTAGAACAATAGATTAAGATTTTATATATAAAACAAAACCAATACTACAAACATTCATCCATCCATTAAAAGTCAAGATAAGACATTTTTTAGATTAAATGCAAAATATAGCACTTGGAAGCAAGGAACGCCTGAAGTGTTAATTGGTCCTACTGGGCTGGGACGAATTCAAGAGTTCAGACCGCCCGCCATGGACCGCAGGCTCGCTACTGGACCCACCAAGGGCCAGCTGAGCAAAAGTACCTTAATCCTTCTTGCAGCACAAGTTGCATTGATGAGCTCCACGCAGTTAAAATGTTACGCTGGAGTTCTACAAGCAACTGCAGCAGTACATCGGGCCAGTGAGTGAAGCATTGGTTCTTTAGTGCAGCAGTTATGAATGTGATCTATTGAGTTTCTCCATGCTGTGGAGGCGATGCATTGATCTTAACCATGCCGTGGCGGTGATTAAGCATGAGCGGATTTCGCGGATTCACGATCCACGAATTTGCGGATTTGCGTATTCGCGGATCCGCAAAATCCGCGAATTTGCGGATTCGCGGATTTTGCGGATTTTTTTTAAATGGGGGTCTTCTGTGCGAGTTCAAGTGCCTCTTGTGTGTATAAATGGTCAGAGACCGATCAGAGCAGCAGATGAAGAGAAAGAAGCTTCTGGTCACAGGAACAGCACGAGGATTGCGCTCGTGAAAGTCAAGGATACAAAGGCCTCTATCCAGCATCACAGCTGATTTTCGACGGTAGATTTGGGAAGAAGGCACACCTGCCCAGCCTCGACGACGCTCATGATTGTTTTTGAGCTGATGAATGAGTCACTGAATTTGAGCTTCAACTAGTTCCAGCGGCCATGTATGTGTTACTATGCAATCGCACCGATGTGCGCAGGGGTCCCTTGAGTGAGCTGTCCATCCATCATTCTGTAACTATTTTAGGATGGCGCCGGCAAGCCGCCAGCGCCATCCTAAAATAGTTACTAAATTAGCTTCATCAGGAAGCACTAATAGATCAAATAAAGCAGGTGCTTGAGCACCTGCTTTATTTTATCTATTAGTGCTTCCTGTTGAAGCTAACTGAAGCTAACTTAGTAACTATTTTAGGATGGCGCTGGCAGCTTGCCGGCGCCATCCTAAAATAGTTACAACTTCAAGCTTGAAGGCTTGAACTTTTGCCCCCCGGATCCGCCGCTCGCGGATTCGCGGATTTTCGGTAAATTCACGGGAGTCCGCGTATTGCGGATTTACCGAAAATCCGTGAAATCTGCGAGTGGAACGGATTTTGCGCTCATGCTTAACGGTGATGCAGCACCAGGATTACCTTATTACATTCTATAAGTGCAATTTACAATTGGGACAAGATAGATATATGATGGTTCCAAGTCTGAAGCGGTGGTTCGAAATGGGATCTGGTTCCCGTAACAAAAACGGTGCACCAATTCTGCTCTTGCAGGAAAGGATGTGTAGGTTCCACTGGAGCAAAACCCTAGGTACAATTCCAAGGGTCCAGGACTGAGTTGGCACTACTTGGCAGGAACGTCTCAAAAGCAGATGAGCCCAACCGTTGGAATAGAAGGGCTCTAAGTCTTTTGTGTCCCTGAGTTTTAGGCAACAGGAGGCAAGCCAGCAAGCCCTGGAGTCACTCTGCGTTCAAGCGATGCAGGTCCAGTCCTTCTCATCCAGGCAAGGGAGCAACAGTTAGCAGGGCAGCTCGGCAATGCAAGAGCACAGCAAAGCAGCAGTCAAGCAAAGTAGCAATCCAGCAAAGCAGCAGTCTAGCTGAGTAGCAGTCCTTTCAGCAGCACAGCAGTTCTTCTTCCTGGAAGAGTAGTCACAGGTCCAGAAGAGTACTGAGTTGGTGGTGTCAGGGGTCCAGTACTTATACCCAGGTGTGCCTTTGAAGTGGGGGAGATTCAAACACATGCTTTGAAGTGCTCATGATCCCTGCCCTTCCTGGCCTGGTTCAACACTCATGACAGTGGGGTATGCAGCTCTTTGTGTGGCGACAGGCTCAGCCCTTTCAGGTGCAAGTGTCAGCTTCTCCCTCCCATCCAGCCAGGGAAGGCCTTTCAGCCTGATTATGGGCATCAGGAAGTGAATGGACAATTGATAACGCCTAAGCTCCCTTTGTGTGGCTGTCTAGTGGAAATTCACAAAGCCCAGCTGTCACCCACCCCAGTTGTCTATTGGAGACAGACAGAAGGCACAGAATGGTTTCAGGAAAAAGCAAATGTTCTAAAAGTGGGATTTTTAGACTTGCAACTTAAAATCCAACCTCACCAAAAGATGTGTGTTAGAAATAGTGGATCTCTAGTTGGCAGAGGTAGGTACCTTTGTCCAAATAGGGACCCTTGCTTCTAGTCAGGGTGAGGGGAATCTACACTTTAGATAACCCCTGCTCACCACCTTGGTAGCTTGGACCAAGCAGACAGGCTTATCCCAAAGGCAATGTGTAAAGTATTTGTTCCAACACTCACAGTACACAGGGGAGTAATGCATTAGGTCCGGTCTGTAGGGGGAAGCAATGCATCGATTCTGAAATGCGTCTGATCCATGGGTGATGCGTCTGGGAAAAGTTGCCAAACAGGGACGATGCGTGGAAATCTGGGGTGCGGCGGCAAACAATGCTGTGGCGTAGAGCGGTGCTGCGTCAATTTCTTCAGTCGTGATCCCTTGATGCATCGATTCTTGCAGAGCCGAGAGGCACTGCCTCGGTTTCAGTAGCGGCGGTGCAGGGAAATTTGTCTTGCCTCACAGCGTTGCGGCAGAAAAATGATTGCAAGAAGAGCGATGCATCGATTTTCTTGTTGTTATGTTGCTTTCTGGCTCCCAGCAGCAGAAACAACCTCCAGAGGCCCCACACAGTCAATGGCACTCCTGTCAGGTCAGAACTCCCAGCAAGGAAGTTCAGGTGGAGCCGGGGGTGAAGTCTTTGTGTTCCTGAGTCTTCAAAACAGGAGGCAAGCTCTACTCAAGCCCTTGGAGACATTCCTCAAGCAGGAATGCAGCAGCACACAGCAACTTCCTTCTCCTTTCCTTGGCAGAAAACAGCAACTACATGCCAACCCCAGACACACAGTGAGGGCAGTACTGCTCCTCAGTTTCTCCAGCTCTTCTCGCCTTGACAAAGGTTCCTCTTGATTCCAGAAGTAGTCTACATTTCAGGGGTTTAGGGTCTAATACTTATACCCAAGATGTCTTGGTTCTCTATGTGCAAGGGTCTCTGAGCCCAGTCCAAACCAGTCCCTGCCTTCGCTGGTGCGCTTCCCAGCAGGAGGTAGAGACAGCATTGTGTAAGGCAGACAGCCCCTATTCAGGAGCAAGGGAAATCATCTTCCACTACTCTAAATGCAGACCAGGCCTATTCAGATGATAGTGAGAACTCTTCCCCCTAATCTGATGAAGCCCAGGTCTATTCATCCCAGCCCTGACTCATTCAGGAAAGGCAGGACACATATCAACCCCCCGTGGCTGTCTGAGAGAATGCACTTCCCCAGTTCTGTCACTTCAAAACCAGACAGTCAATACACAAACAGGCAGAGGAACTCAGAATAGTTAAACAAGAACATATCTACTTTCTAAAAGTGGTATTTTCAAACACAGAATGTAAAAGATGCATTTTACCATTCTGAGTTCAGGCATACTAAAAGTTATTTTCCTACCTAGTTCCCAGGGGCAGTTATGTTTATAAGATAATATTAACAAACTCCCCATTCTGTCCTATGGGAACAAGTAGCCTTGCAATAGTGAAAAACACAATTGGCAGTAATTCACTATCAGGACATGCCACACACATCAGGGCATTTCCTACCTTTCACATACACTGCACCATTGGGCCTAACTTAAGGGTGACTAACATTTAAGAAAAGGAATGTTAGGGCCTGGCAAGTGGGTGCTCTTGCCAAGTTGACATGGGAGTTAGCAACAGCGTACAGACACTGCAGTGGCAGGTCTGAGTTACCTTTTCAGAGCTACTCATGGTGGCACAATCAGTGCTGCAGGCCCACCAGTAGCATTTGATTTACCAGCCCTAGCACACAGTCCACTCTTCTAGGGACTGACCAGTAAGTCAAATATGCCACTCAAGGATAACCAATCATGTTCACAATTTACGCAGAGAGAAAATGGACTTTAGCACTGATTAGCAGTGGTAAAGTGCCCAGAGTCCTAAAACCAACAACAACAGGTCAGGATAAAATAGGAGGAAGAAGCCAAAAGTTTGGGGAAAACCCTGAAAACAGGTCCAAGTCCAACAATGTGATTTTAAATTGTAAGTCCAGGAACAAAAAACACAAACTATCTATATTGTCCCAGTTGGAAATTGCACTTATAGAATGTAATAAGGTAATCCCGAAGCTAACCTATGAGAGAGATAGGACTTGCAGTAGTGAAAAATAAATTGGACAGTATTTTACTACCAGGACATGTTAAACTTAAAAGTACATGTCCTGCCTTATAAGTACACTGCACCCTACCCTCTAGGTTGTGTAGGGCCCTCCTTAGGGGTGATGTATGTGAATTAAAAGGGAATGCTTAGGCCTGGCAAGAGGGGTTAACTTTCCAGGTTGATATGGCAGTGTGAAATGGCACAGACAGGCTCTGCAGTGGCAGGCCTGAGACATGATGAAAGAGGTACTTATGCAGTCACAATCAGTGCTGCAGGCCCTCTAGTAGCATTTAATTTATAGGCTCTGGTCATATGTAGTGCATTTTACAAGGGTCTTATAAGAAAAGAAAATATGACAATTGGGATAAACCAATCATCATGTTTAGGGAGAGAGCATAAGCACTTTAGCACCGGTGAGCAATGGTGAAGTGCCCAGAGTCCTAAAAGTAAGCAAAAACAAGATCCAAAAAAATAGAGGACTCAGGCAAAAAGTTTGAGAAAGACCACCAAGGCTGTCCGGTATAACAGGTAGGTAATACAAACAGAGATGTTTTTCACTGAGTTGTTATAAGAGACCACAGAGGCCGTGAGAGCAAAGCAGCAATTGTCTTTGATGTCATTTAGAACTCTGTTGCTGATAGGAAACCATTTAAAACTTTATGACGTTTATAAACCTTGAAAGTATATTTTGAAAAAGGTCAGAGCTGAATCCATGGCTTTCCATTCAGAATATCTGGCTTTTAGCTTAGTCAATTCCAATTAAATTCTGCATAGGCCGTAAACTGTGTACCTTTGTTAGGGTATCAAGTATTGGTTAGGGTATTGAGTGTTCCCTTGCATGAAGAGCTCCTGAAGTGGTCAACAAAACATAAGAGAATAACTGGTGACGTTGGTTTTCTTGTAGATAATGTCGTTAACTTCATACAGTATAGCCTCACATAACAGCAACTTTTAAAATTAGAAGGTACTCTCCTTGAAAGATCTTTAAATGTACTTTGTTGTGTACCCTATATATTTATGGGTTACCTAGACATGTGCAAATCACATAAGAAGTTACATTTATCAGTAATCAGAATGTTGACCAAAAGATCATATTGTTGTTCTGAACTGAGATTGAGCTCCAAAATGGCCCAAACAATCTTACCACACAGTTAATGTTGTTCATGTATTAAATCCTTTGCTGGCGACTGGTAGCCTCTGAAGTAGCAATGCTTTCTTCTGACAGCATTCATGTAGTATCAGTGCCCCAGCTAGTTAAAGAACAAAACTGTTGAAAGATGAAGAGCATAACTTTCTACTCGAAGTTTAACAAAGACATGCAGTTTAGTGAAAACTAGTCTATTCAGACACTAGGGAAAAGGGGGCCAATTCACAAAGGAATTTGTGAATTCGTGAAAAAGTACATCATGGGGACTTGTTCACATGCTCTTAAATGTCTTTTTAATTTGCCCCAAGAAATATAAAGTAAAAATAATATGAGATTGCTCATGGACTATTCATATGCAATTAGTACAAGAAGACAGGACTGAACCTTCTTTGTGCTTTTACTAGCAGAGAGTTGGACTTTTCCTAGTTCTTCTGTAGTACTACATTACATAATCATAAATGTATTTGCAATTTGAAGAAATTGTGTTAAAGGAATGTTGTAAAAGTATAGAAAAAAATCAAGAATAAATATGATCCCAAAATAGTCCAAGTTAAGCTAGAGTTCAAATTCAGCTCAAAGTACTGAATTAATTCAGCAGGTCAGTCACTCCTTTCTGTCCCAACCATTGATATGGTATTGAACACACGGCTAGTGGTTTGGACGGCAATGAGGAGAGTTGCCTAAAGTCCAGAGCTCCGCTACACCCAGGACAAACATCGAGCCCTCAACGCGTCTCCAGCCAGCCTAACGATCCCACAAGCAATCCATACGAAATCGGAATACCTGGAGAACAAAAAACACCAAACTTACAGGGCAAAAACCAAGACAGTATGAACAAAACGAACTTAGAAAGAAGCGCTCCGGCAGAAGGTGAAAGGACAAAATGGCGGTGCGGTAACATCAGATGTAACAGACAGCGCAGCATCGGTACAGAGCCCGCCAAGAATTGCCACCGAGGGAAACACTCACCAAGAGTTCAGTGCACACAACCCCTCCCGAGCTATACAAACTGGCCACCCACACCCGAGGAAAATCACAGCACGGCGACTGCTACGGAGTCCATTCTAAGGGGAGACACAGCCTGAGGGCACCGGATGGGGCGAAAAAGTCAAAGCGCTTGAGGAGGGAAACTGAAATCAATGGAGGGCGCCGCCATCTTGGACCAACCCTGATGGAAGGCAGCCCCCCGTAGCTGTAGCTGAAGCAGATCGAAACCGAAACCACCCAAGAACGGCGCCATCTTGCGCAGGTCAACAAGAGCTAGTGTGGAAGGCAAACAAACAAATCGCATGGCACGAACTGGCAGGGAAGGCGAAACCACACAGCAAGCCTAAGACAGCCTCAGGCCCGGCGAATGCGGAGAGAAATGGAAACCAATACAGAACGATGGCACCGGGGACCAACACAGGTGGAAGACGGCCCTCCGCAGCTGTAGCCGAGGCAGAACGAAACCGGAACCACCCAGGAACGGTGCCATCTTGCGCAGATCACCAAAAGCTAGGTGGAGAAGGCAAAAAAATAAATCACAGGGCACAGCAAGATCTGGCGCAAAAGACGACACCACACAGCGAAACTAATACAGCCTCATACTCGGCGATTGCGGAAGGAAACTGAAACCATTACAGTGCGATGACTGTGGACCAACCCAGGTGGAAGGCGACCCTACACAGCTCTAGCTGAGGCAGAACGAAGTCGATGTCACCTAGGAACACCGCCATCTTACGCATACCATTAAGAGCCTATGATCGCGTAGGCAAACAAATAAACCGCAAGGCACGTTCTAGAACGGAAGGGGATATCGCATAGCCGGGCATACAGAGAGCATGATCAGCACTAATGTGAGCTTCCGCAACGGAGGTACAGGACCAGACGAGCACGAGGGGAAAATAAAACGACACGCCAGTTCATAACAAAGACGAGGGTGCCCACTACAGAACAAAGACCGAACTAAGGCGGCACACTAGCCACAACTGACGCTAAAGCGAGCCCAGAGCAGGCAGGGGCTAAATCACCTATAAGACACCACCAACTATAGATAAAGGACATAAATGAAAAGCCAAACCAACACAACTGCAAACGGATCCAACCACAGCCCCGGCCACAAGGAGCGGTCCCACACCAACGAATACAACAAAAACCAGGGTACAAGACCAGACACACACAAGGGGGAACAAAACTAGCACGCTTTGCACTACTTTGCACTAATTTTTGGGGACTTTGCAGTGCAACACAAGTTTTGTGCTGGAAAGTAAATTCCCCCCAAAAAATTTGCGCTGGTTAGCTTCACTTTTATGACACTAGCCCAGCACAAAATATTTGAAAATCTATCCCTTCACCTGTGTTTGCCTTTAGAAAAAAATAGACATTTAAAAAAATTGCATTCAATTTTCCTTAAAGGAAACAGTGTTATATTTAAAAAAATGTTTACTTCTTCAAAACATGTCAGAGAATTGGAAATGGTCCCAGTTCACTTCAACAATCGTTTTTTGTACATTAAGGAATTGGAAAGCGTCCCAAAAGGACACCTTCTCTTATGTGAATGATTTACCACCTCAATTCAGGAATCACACATTTTTCATTGTTTTGGAATAAAATTACTGTCACAAAACATTGATACATCAAATACCAATTCAGTATTTAAAGGTAGCACTGCAACATGCCCCTTCCTAATACTGAATCTGTAAGGTGTCACAATCCCATTTTAGGAATCAGTAAATGATTACTATTATACTACTAAAAAAACGCATTTTTGCGGTCGCAAATTACTAATTGTTGGGTTCGCCAGCTGCGATCCCTGGCACACCCCTTGTGACCCCTGGCATTGTCTTTATGAACACTGGCCTTAGAGGTGGCAAAACCAGTTCCAAGAACACAGGGGGAGCTCTGCATTCCTTATTCTCTGCCCTTTTTAAAATACACTAATAGTGAACAGAATTCCATTATTCACTATTACTGTGGTAAAAAATGGAGCAACACGTAGCTGGAATGGGACCTTTGGTGGCAGCTCTGCTAAGAACTAATAGTTTTAAATGTATACTGTGTGAGTGCTTGCTGGTGAGAGAGTGTGTTTATCTGAGAGAGAAAGTGTTTATGGGGGAGCACATGTCTATATGTGTAAGCATGTGTGTAAGAGTGAAAGTGAGTGAGAGTCAGTGGCAGGTAGTGAGTGAGACTGTGTGAAATTGAGGCACATATTTTCCATTCTTTGAAGGAAGGCAATGCTGCTCCAAAGTTGCTCCATTTCCTTGCATCAAAGGGAGAGAAAAGAAAATGCACCTCTAGTAATGTCTGGTGTATTTTTTCTCTCCCGTGCACTGGTGACCTTTGGCAGCCACACTCCAAGGCACACACCAGTGCACAATAGTTCAAGAGAGTGTGTTTTATCTGAGCATAAGTTTTGTACTGGAAAAGCATAAAAAGTTGGAACAGCGTGAAGCAATGAACACATTTCTCCTCATTATGCCTGCCTCGAGAAAGCATAACTGTTTGGAAAGAATTCCTGTCTACAAATGTTTGCAGATAGAATTTTCTGAATTCAAAATCCATTTTGGAATACTATCCAACACAAATCAGGATATGGGTTAGCTAGTAAATCTCACCCTAATACATGGCATAGAGTCGGTGTCACAAAACCGACACAATCACAGTGCAAAGCAATAATGAACATGGGACTGAGTGTCAGGAAGTATGAGTGAGATAAAGAGCAAATGCAAGTGAGTGAGAGAGAATGAATATGAATGAATGCAAGGGAGTGTAAGAGAGTGTGAGTGTGATGGTGGGTCGTGTGGCTTGCCTTCTTGAAAAAAATCATGGTCAGGAGGTCATATGATGGCACTTCCTGTGATGACATTAAGGTTTAAGGTATGTGATGTCACTTCTGCTACCCCAGGCCTTTTGGTGAGTCAAGGCCCATCAAGGAAAGGTGACCAGTTCAATTGCTAGAATTTTCTCCAAATAGACTTGATCTTTAACCAAAAACAGGGTAATCTTTAGGACCAAAAGATGCCTACTCTTGCAGATGAAATGTGCAAAACCCTGCGTGATATTTGTTTTTGCCAGTTTCCTGGTATAATTTTCGAAGCTATGTAAACATCTAACAATCGTTCATAAAGTTTCTACGGATATCTACTGTGGTCGAATGCATCAGCTATGTTTTGAGGCTTATGATATCTCCATTTTTTAAACAATTATATTTATTGGCATTTTCTTTGATTAAATGCATCACATCTATATCAGTGACAGTAATACAAGAAGATGTATCACATTCATTTTACATCCTTACATGAGGTTGGAAAACATTGTTTCATAAGGTCTCCCTCGTAGTCCCAATTTAGTGATGTTTCTGTGAAACAAATTGTGAGGCAGTGTCAGCGTTCATGTAAGGTGGCCCGTGTGTTATGCTGGGATTTAGTGTGCAATCTCGTGGTCATCCCTATGTGATAGGGGTTGCTATGTGCCAGAAATGACAGAAACAGCAACAAACGTGGGAAATTGAACTAGGATACACTGTGTTGTACATTGCTCCATTTATTGGTGACCGTCTGTGTATGGCAGCCTGGCATGGTGTCTAGTGAGGCATCCGCAGGTGGGGGGGGGGGTTGTGGCCTATGATATCTCGATGTACAAATAATGTGACTTCATAAGCCATACATTGAAATTATCATATTTAACTTATTTTACTTATTCATACCTTAATGTTAATTTAAATATAAAATGTGCCACATTAGTCTCAAAGATATCCTAGGTGCCATAGTCTGAGTCGAAGATCCAATTTAGTCTATGCACACAGCAGACCATACCACTATATACCACATTTGTTCTTTTTACTCCTCTGAAAATAATGTTGATCTTGATTTGATGAGGAGGACCAGTTATGATGATTTAAGAGTATGCGTTGCTTCTAGGGCACCAGAGAAAAGAATTGACCTCCATTACAACTTACATGGATATTTGTATATCTAAATTCTAGGGGGTCTGAATTTTCATTATGTATGTTTTTGATGTAGTTTTAAACTTCACCCAAAGGTATCAGAGAGCTTTACATGAGCACCAGTTGCATTACAGACGGACACATTCATTTTTAGGCACAGGGAGATTAAGTGAATTGCCCAGAATCACAGGATGCTTGAACCTCCCGCCAGACTCGAACCGGGTTCCCTTGCTTCAAAGCCAGATGATCCAACCGTTAAGCCACATCCTCTCATTTCTGAAAATATATTACCTATTATGAGTTAAGCTCCACTGAATGGGGAATACTTCTGTGGACTTGGAAATACCCAGTGAAATTGTACACAGTATTCACATTTTCCTGGTGTGTAATGCAGACATTTCCCCCCTTCTGTGATCAGATGGCAAATATCTGAGAGGTGGCCACTGTAGAATAGTGGGGAGAAAGTAGAATGGGAAAGGTGGATACGGGAAGTAGGGGATGTTGCCTAGCATGGAGTTGTATTACATACCACCCCTGTTAGGCCTGTTAGCCTTAAGGTTTTCTTCCCCAAAACATTTTGCCTTCCTCCTCCATTGTTGTTAACCTCATTTTAGCTGGTCTTAGGACTCTGCACACTTTACAACTGCTAACTTATTCTAACGTGCATGTAGACCCTACTTAAAACTTGGTAACAATGCTTATCTCAAATTTGGATATCTAATTTACTTGTAAATCCCTAATAAAGTGGTAAATCTTATACCCAGGCCCTGTAATGTAAACGCTTCTAGAAAGCATGCTAACAAAGAGAACAGGGGTTGGGTGAATACCGCATCAGCAAAGCTAGGCCACTAACAATATACCAACAATTGAATTGCCAATGCTGATGATCCTTTAATGCATTCACTTGTTTCGTGGGTGTGCAAATTAATTAATGCAAGCATCATTTATTTTGTCAGATTCTGGAATATTCCTAAATCATTTTTGCATCACAAACTCATAGACAGTTGACCAAAATACATGAAAAACATTACCAGCACATTTTGACAATCACATTAATAACCCACAACACATTTAACAAAAATCATAACTTACACTTGTGAAACTCATCAACAACCTATTCACACCGGTGTGTGTACACCTAAATAACTTTGTATCCTGGTTCTAAATTGAATAGCCCACTGAAAGCCACACTAATGTAATCATTCACCTAGCTCCTATTAGTTGGGCAAACCAGAAGCGTGACAAAAATAACTTGAATTCAGTGACTGGTGCCGGGGATATATTCTTGACATCATTTCAGCCTAATCATGTTCCCTGTACACCAAAAAAACTGGAGGGCCTGCATCACTGATTGTGCCACCCACTAATGTAGCCCTTTAAACATGTCCCATGTCTGCTATTGCAGCCTGTGTAAGTAGGTTTTTAAACTGCCATTTCGGCCTGGCAAAATAAACCTTTTCTTCATTCCCTGCAGCAAAGGCTCGCCTGATGCAAAGGACTCAGCATCAACCTTGCATTGGAACCGCCACCTGTGCCAAGCTTTCCTGGCACAGGCCCTTGCACCACAATCTCTCATTGATGACAGCAATAACGACCATGCAGATTTCTGACACATCTTTTCTGGTGTGTGACACATCCTCTGCATGGGATCTCGCAACGCTCCACAACCAGCATCTAAGTTATTCTGTTCAGCAGGCCAAACTGGGTACCTGTAGATGGCCTGTGCTTCATCGTGGTCAGCCTAAACTTGTGACTTTGCCCAGTCTAGCACGACCAGTTGGCGCTTTGTACTTTTTGGGGCTATTTTCACAGAAATCTTAAAACCTGCATATCTCCGGTTTTACTGACTGGATTTTTTAAATTTGGTATTGTTTTATTTATTCAAAATTACTCTACTTTCTTAAACGAGTGTGGGATCCTTTTGTTATATGTTTTCACTGTGTTACTGTTTGAAGTGATGCACAAATACTTTATACATTGCCTCTGAGTTAAGCCTAACTGCTTTGTTCCAAGCTACCAAAAGGTTGAGCACTGGTTCATTTAGGGCTTGCTTGTGATTTCACCCTGACAAGGATTATGGATCCTGATTCCCACCCACCCCTCAACCAGTAACCCAATTTCTTACACCCCCTCCCCCTCATACTTAAGCTTTACAGATTTTAACATGGAAAATGTGAATAACAAAGATAATCTCGGATCTACCGAACGAAAAGCCCCAAAGTCACATTTGTTTCTTATTACTTCTATAACACGGTTCCTAAGATGCCCTAATAGAGATGGTACATTGACGAAACAAAGCAGTCTCTAAGTCATCAATGACAGAATGCTTACCTCATTAGCATACATGAATATGCAAATTAGGCCAGGAAGGCTAAAGCTCGCTTCTTTTTTACCCAATTTATGTGTGTCTCGAGGATTCAATTTAATTACGTTATATTTTCTGATTGCACTCTGTGAAATGTGCTGCCAATTTGCACATCGCTGTGCAGGTGCAGCTGACATCCCACAGATGCCTGAAAGTCCTTCTACTCCTCAAACGCCAGGGCAGCATACTCCTGGTCTATAAATAAGTAAAACGTTGTGTTCCTTTGATGCCAAAAGGGAAACCCTGCACCCACCACACACACTGACGTGCTCTGTGTTTTGACTAATAGTATGTAAAGCTTTTGCATGTCTAATTTGAAGTCGTCCTCCTTTGCCTTCTTTCCACCTACTCAGCAGCAACAGTATTATACACGCTGAGCCGCCTTCATACTTGTAGATGGGGATCAGCATTGCCAGGTAAACTCAGTGGCGTGCAAATCTAACGCAATGCAGGAGCTTTCCTCGCAATTCTGAGCACCGCAGCATCTGGTGGCAGGTGGCAGGGACCCCAGGACCGGTCGAAAGGCTTGCTCATATGAAAGGAATATTTCACAATTATAATATTTTGGAACGTTACCTTTCCATTGGATGCTCCACCGAGCACACCTGCACTCTGGGGTGCCAATGAGACACACAGTCATCATATGACCTTTTTCCTCAACCTTAGATCAAATGTGTGTTACTTGTAAACACTGGTATGTATGTAACACAAATGAATTGATAGTTTGAAGCTTCTTAAATATCACTTTTCTAACACTCTGTAAAGATGATAAGGCACTTAGGAACCAGCATTGACTCCATGCAGTATAGTGAGACAACATATATGTGTATATTGTTGTATTCATGAGTGGAACATGACACGTAGACTACATCATGGGAATATATGAGCTCAGATTCAATACGTGGCTATGTGGGCAGATATTTGAGGTGTCCAGAATTTTCTTTTCCGCCATTTATTTCCACATAAATATCCACCTATTATGAGTTAAACTCCACTCGAGTGTGGACACAAATTTACTAAGTGGAATTCTACCATAGAATTCTCAAGTCAGTGGATGTTGGTTTGTGGTATCATAATTGGACAACATACCTTTAGATCCACAATAGCAGGTTATATCAATTATCAAAGAGGTAAATGACATCATATCGAATTTATTCCATGGCATTGACCCCTATAGTATCATAGAAACGCAAGGTAGCTTAATAGATCACTGTATCCTACAGTTACAGGTAATTGCTCCTCCATGTAAACATTAATATTGGAACCCCAGATGGATAACCGTGTACTTCTCGTGATGGATGTAGGTACAGAAACAAAAACTAGAAAAGAGTTGAATATTTGCTTAAAGATATGTAACAACTTTCCCATAACATTGTAAACGAAATGCCCTTAATACTTTCCTTGAGGAGGAACTGTGGAAGAGCAGGGAACCAATCAGAATTCTTGAATGCATGAATAATAACAAAGATGAAAACATGATCAAATGAAGCATTGCTTCTTTGACAGGGGGCGTGGGATATAGAAGAAGGAGAACATCTAGATTGAGGAACCACATTACCCTAATTGAGGGGGAAGTATGACATATACTACAAGTCCAAGAGATGGGGTAAGTATGATGTAATAAACAAGGACACTTAGTGATGATGATTTTAAAAATACATTTAACTTTTATGTGTATCCATAACTATGTTTACATACTATAAATGTATACTTAAACTTAAAAGATGAACTTATTTAGTGCTAAAGGAGTAGAACTTTTAGAAGGTACCATAGATGTAATAATTGTAACTCATTAATGAATTCCATAGACTAGATGACAGATTTTGTAATGGTTTAGTAGATGCTTCTAATAAATTCCACCTCCCCACACAAACATCCTCTATGTTTCTATGCGAGCTCTCCACTTTCCTATTACATTGGAAGTATTCTCTCCTTATGAAGTCTTTTCACTTAAACCATACCACTCTCATCTGAGCTCAATAAACTTACCAAGCCTCTTGCCGAAAACGAATACCTAGCAATAACATAAAAAAGCAGTTTCAGAAATCTGATTTCTTTCTGTAGCACTGTTAGCATATGTTATTCATGCTTCGGAAAGAGAATGGATTGTTTTTATGGCGTTAACACTGCTACGAATAAAACAAGGTTTCAGGTATATCCTCTGTGTCCAAAATTAATTTCGAAAGTGTATTGTTACCAAGAGTGAAGTCAGATGTAGCAGAGGTTCCGGTGTTTTTGATTAGATAATAATGTTCGGAAAGTCATCCTGTGACAATGTCTAAATTGTCCATGGACAACAGGGGCGGCTGGTGACATTTGAAAGTGGTGCGGCGTAAAGTTTCTGGGCGAGCACTGTGGCGAGCAAGCACCTTTTTGAAAAAAGAGTTGGTAAATGGTGCATTTTCAAGCAAATTCTAGAAGCAAGATGGTTAATACAAATAAATATAAACACATGCACTGTGGTTCTATAATAGATTACATTTCCAATCAGCAAAGCCACTGAAATGAGAAGGAGAATCTACCTATTTTTAGGAGGGAGTAAGATGGCCACAATGCTGCTAGAATGCAAATAAAACAACACTTCGTGACAGTCTGAGATTTTAAGTAATTTGTATATTCAAACAAGACTACGTTTTCACTAGCCACTAATACACAACCTGAATGCGTAGCTTGTGAAAATTGGGCTGGAAAAACAGATTAACTCTTATTACAGGGAAAGGAAAACAATTCACACCAGTTACAAACACAAAGCACATATAAGGGCATTTCTAAAGGTGACCAGCTGCTGAATACATGTTTTGGCAAGAGAGAAATTTCAGCAGATGTACAAGAAACGCTTTACACAGTAGCAAACAGCACTATGCCGATTGGTGTCAGTGTGGGTGAATGAAGAAACAGAAAATCGGACGGCTGTGGCGATTCTGCGGATGAAAAATGACAGTCCCTGCATGGAAACTGTAGTTTCTTTTACAGGCCTGCACACGCACATGCCATGGTGCCACCGTGTGTCACAAGATCTCTCGTTACAGCTCTGCCCTTCGGAGCAATGATGCCAATGGCTGCAGATTCGCACCCCCACCCACCGAACATACATGGGGTACACGGCTCTGGGGCCCTTGGCACTTCTACCCCAACCCTGCCTCCTGCCTCCCCATCCCGTGTAGTAGCCCCTCACCCCCGGTGGAGATGAGCCTTCCGGTGCGGGGACCGGAGGGAGGCTGTGGGTGAAATACTGGCCGGCGTGCTCACGGGAGGGAGGAGGGGGCGGGGGCCATAGGAAATTAAAAGTTAACCCTACCTTAAGCTTACTGCCTGTCACTGAGCTGCCTCTTTCCTGGCTGGCCGGAAGGGTCAGGGTGATGTTGGGGAAGTCGCTTGCCGCCTTCACGCTTCCAACGGCACTGGGGAGGAGTGGACTGGCAGGTGGGTGGCACTGGCAACCCCTCTCAGCCAATCATGGCGCTGCCAGCAGCGCCATGATTGGTTAAGTATTTACAACAAGGGGTGGTGAGGGACAGAGTCTCTGAATTAAACAGAATACTCTCACCCAGTCAAGAGATCAGGGCTAGATCCCACACCGTTTTTTAGCTCACTGCACCATCCCAGTTTCAGAACCTGGCTGTATGCAAATTAGTCTGTTCCTGTCCCAGTGCATGATGGGAACAGGGCAAACCAAACTACAAAAGCCAATTCTTACACTGGGAAGGAAACAAGCTACCGGGGACCGGTTTCTGGCATTTCAGCCTCTTCGGCCCGGCTTGCTTGAATCCTGATGGTGCAATGAGCAAGGGACTCACATCTGAGTATACCCTTCCACGCTTAGGGTGGACAAAAATATTTACAACAAGGGGTGGTGAGGGACAGAGTCTCTGAATTAAACAGAATACTCTCACCCAGTCAAGAGATCAGGGCTAGATCCCACACCGTTTTTTAGCTCACTGCACCATCCCAGTTTCAGAACCTGGCTGTATGCAAATTAGTCTGTTCCTGTCCCAGTGCATGATGGGAACAGGGCAAACCAAACTACAAAAGCCAATTCTTACACTGGGAAGGAAACAAGCTACCGGGGACCGGTTTCTGGCATTTCAGCCTCTTCGGCCCGGCTTGCTTGAATCCTGATGGTGCAATGAGCAAGGGACTCACATCTGAGTATACCCTTCCACGCTTAGGGTGGACAAAAATATTTACAACAAGGGGTGGTGAGGGACAGAGTCTCTGAATTAAACAGAATACTCTCACCCAGTCAAGAGATCAGGGCTAGATCCCACACCGTTTTTTAGCTCACTGCACCATCCCAGTTTCAGAACCTGGCTGTATGCAAATTAGTCTGTTCCTGTCCCAGTGCATGATGGGAACAGGGCAAACCAAACTACAAAAGCCAATTCTTACACTGGGAAGGAAACAAGCTACCGGGGACCGGTTTCTGGCATTTCAGCCTCTTCGGCCCGGCTTGCTTGAATCCTGATGGTGCAATGAGCAAGGGACTCACATCTGAGTATACCCTTCCACGCTTAGGGTGGACAAAAATATTTACAACAAGGGGTGGTGAGGGACAGAGTCTCTGAATTAAACAGAATACTCTCACCCAGTCAAGAGATCAGGGCTAGATCCCACACCGTTTTTTAGCTCACTGCACCATCCCAGTTTCAGAACCTGGCTGTATGCAAATTAGTCTGTTCCTGTCCCAGTGCATGATGGGAACAGGGCAAACCAAACTACAAAAGCCAATTCTTACACTGGGAAGGAAACAAGCTACCGGGGACCGGTTTCTGGCATTTCAGCCTCTTCGGCCCGGCTTGCTTGAATCCTGATGGTGCAATGAGCAAGGGACTCACATCTGAGTATACCCTTCCACGCTTAGGGTGGACAAAAATATTTACAACAAGGGGTGGTGAGGGACAGAGTCTCTGAATTAAACAGAATACTCTCACCCAGTCAAGAGATCAGGGCTAGATCCCACACCGTTTTTTAGCTCACTGCACCATCCCAGTTTCAGAACCTGGCTGTATGCAAATTAGTCTGTTCCTGTCCCAGTGCATGATGGGAACAGGGCAAACCAAACTACAAAAGCCAATTCTTACACTGGGAAGGAAACAAGCTACCGGGGACCGGTTTCTGGCATTTCAGCCTCTTCGGCCCGGCTTGCTTGAATCCTGATGGTGCAATGAGCAAGGGACTCACATCTGAGTATACCCTTCCACGCTTAGGGTGGACAAAAATATTTACAACAAGGGGTGGTGAGGGACAGAGTCTCTGAATTAAACAGAATACTCTCACCCAGTCAAGAGATCAGGGCTAGATCCCACACCGTTTTTTAGCTCACTGCACCATCCCAGTTTCAGAACCTGGCTGTATGCAAATTAGTCTGTTCCTGTCCCAGTGCATGATGGGAACAGGGCAAACCAAACTACAAAAGCCAATTCTTACACTGGGAAGGAAACAAGCTACCGGGGACCGGTTTCTGGCATTTCAGCCTCTTCGGCCCGGCTTGCTTGAATCCTGATGGTGCAATGAGCAAGGGACTCACATCTGAGTATACCCTTCCACGCTTAGGGTGGACAAAAATATTTACAACAAGGGGTGGTGAGGGACAGAGTCTCTGAATTAAACAGAATACTCTCACCCAGTCAAGAGATCAGGGCTAAATCCCACACCGTTTTTTAGCTCACTGCACCATCCCAGTTTCAGAACCTGGCTGTATGCAAATTAGTCTGTTCCTGTCCCAGTGCATGATGGGAACAGGGCAAACCAAACTACAAAAGCCAATTCTTACACTGGGAAGGAAACAAGCTACCGGGGACCGGTTTCTGGCATTTCAGCCTCTTCGGCCCGGCTTGCTTGAATCCTGATGGTGCAATGAGCAAGGGACTCACATCTGAGTATACCCTTCCACGCTTAGGGTGGACAAAAATATTTACAACAAGGGGTGGTGAGGGACAGAGTCTCTGAATTAAACAGAATACTCTCACCCAGTCAAGAGATCAGGGCTAGATCCCACACCGTTTTTTAGCTCACTGCACCATCCCAGTTTCAGAACCTGGCTGTATGCAAATTAGTCTGTTCCTGTCCCAGTGCATGATGGGAACAGGGCAAACCAAACTACAAAAGCCAATTCTTACACTGGGAAGGAAACAAGCTACCGGGGACCGGTTTCTGGCATTTCAGCCTCTTCGGCCCGGCTTGCTTGAATCCTGATGGTGCAATGAGCAAGGGACTCACATCTGAGTATACCCTTCCACGCTTAGGGTGGACAAAAATATTTACAACAAGGGGTGGTGAGGGACAGAGTCTCTGAATTAAACAGAATACTCTCACCCAGTCAAGAGATCAGGGCTAGATCCCACACCGTTTTTTAGCTCACTGCACCATCCCAGTTTCAGAACCTGGCTGTATGCAAATTAGTCTGTTCCTGTCCCAGTGCATGATGGGAACAGGGCAAACCAAACTACAAAAGCCAATTCTTACACTGGGAAGGAAACAAGCTACCGGGGACCGGTTTCTGGCATTTCAGCCTCTTCGGCCCGGCTTGCTTGAATCCTGATGGTGCAATGAGCAAGGGACTCACATCTGAGTATACCCTTCCACGCTTAGGGTGGACAAAAATATTTACAACAAGGGGTGGTGAGGGACAGAGTCTCTGAATTAAACAGAATACTCTCACCCAGTCAAGAGATCAGGGCTAGATCCCACACCGTTTTTTAGCTCACTGCACCATCCCAGTTTCAGAACCTGGCTGTATGCAAATTAGTCTGTTCCTGTCCCAGTGCATGATGGGAACAGGGCAAACCAAACTACAAAAGCCAATTCTTACACTGGGAAGGAAACAAGTTACCGGGGACCGGTTTCTGGCATTTCAGCCTCTTCGGCCCGGCTTGCTTGAATCCTGATGGTGCAATGAGCAAGGGACTCACATCTGAGTATACCCTTCCACGCTTAGGGTGGACAAAAATATTTACAACAAGGGGTGGTGAGGGACAGAGTCTCTGAATTAAACAGAATACTCTCACCCAGTCAAGAGATCAGGGCTAGATCCCACACCGTTTTTTAGCTCACTGCACCATCCCAGTTTCAGAACCTGGCTGTATGCAAATTAGTCTGTTCCTGTCCCAGTGCATGATGGGAACAGGGCAAACCAAACTACAAAAGCCAATTCTTACACTGGGAAGGAAACAAGCTACCGGGGACCGGTTTCTGGCATTTCAGCCTCTTCGGCCCGGCTTGCTTGAATCCTGATGTAAATCGTTTTGTAAAATCGTTTTTGGCCACTATAGGTGTGGCAGGGTATACTCAGACATGAGTCCCTTTCTCACTGCTCCATCAGGATTCAAGCAAGCCGGGCCGAAGAAGGCTGAAATGCCAGAAACCGGTCCCCGGTAGCTTGTCTCCTTTCTGGTGAAGAATTGGCTTGGTAGTTTAGTCTGCCCTGTTCCCATGATGCACTGGGCCAGGGACAGACTGATTTGCATATAGCCAGGTTCTGAGCTGGGATGGGGCAGTGAGATAAATAACGGTGATGGATCAAGCCCTGATCTTTGGACTGGGTAAGAGTGGTCTGTTTAACTCAGACACTCTGTTCATCACCACCCCCTTTTTGTAAATCGTTTTTGGCCACTATAGGTGTGGCAGGGTATACTCAGACATGAGTCCCTTTCTCACTGCTCCATCAGGATTCAAGCAAGCCGGGCCGAAGAAGGCTGAAATGCCAGAAACCGGTCCCCGGTAGCTTGTCTCCTTTCTGGTGAAGAATTGGCTTGGTAGTTTAGTCTGCCCTGTTCCCATGATGCACTGGGCCAGGGACAGACTGATTTGCATATAGCCAGGTTCTGAGCTGGGATGGGGCAGTGAGATAAATAACGGTGATGGATCAAGCCCTGATCTTTGGACTGGGTAAGAGTGGTCTGTTTAACTCAGACACTCTGTTCATCACCACCCCCTTTTTGTAAATCGTTTTTGGCCACTATAGGTGTGGCAGGGTATACTCAGACATGAGTCCCTTTCTCACTGCTCCATCAGGATTCAAGCAAGCCGGGCCGAAGAAGGCTGAAATGCCAGAAACCGGTCCCCGGTAGCTTGTCTCCTTTCTGGTGAAGAATTGGCTTGGTAGTTTAGTCTGCCCTGTTCCCATGATGCACTGGGCCAGGGACAGACTGATTTGCATATAGCCAGGTTCTGAGCTGGGATGGGGCAGTGAGATAAATAACGGTGATGGATCAAGCCCTGATCTTTGGACTGGGTAAGAGTGGTCTGTTTAACTCAGACACTCTGTTCATCACCACCCCCTTTTTGTAAATCGTTTTTGGCCACTATAGGTGTGGCAGGGTATACTCAGACATGAGTCCCTTTCTCACTGCTCCATCAGGATTCAAGCAAGCCGGGCCGAAGAAGGCTGAAATGCCAGAAACCGGTCCCCGGTAGCTTGTCTCCTTTCTGGTGAAGAATTGGCTTGGTAGTTTAGTCTGCCCTGTTCCCATGATGCACTGGGCCAGGGACAGACTGATTTGCATATAGCCAGGTTCTGAGCTGGGATGGGGCAGTGAGATAAATAACGGTGATGGATCAAGCCCTGATCTTTGGACTGGGTAAGAGTGGTCTGTTTAACTCAGACACTCTGTTCATCACCACCCCCTTTTTGTAAATCGTTTTTGGCCACTATAGGTGTGGCAGGGTATACTCAGACATGAGTCCCTTTCTCACTGCTCCATCAGGATTCAAGCAAGCCGGGCCGAAGAAGGCTGAAATGCCAGAAACCGGTCCCCGGTAGCTTGTCTCCTTTCTGGTGAAGAATTGGCTTGGTAGTTTAGTCTGCCCTGTTCCCATGATGCACTGGGCCAGGGACAGACTGATTTGCATATAGCCAGGTTCTGAGCTGGGATGGGGCAGTGAGATAAATAACGGTGATGGATCAAGCCCTGATCTTTGGACTGGGTAAGAGTGGTCTGTTTAACTCAGACACTCTGTTCATCACCACCCCCTTTTTGTAAATCGTTTTTGGCCACTATAGGTGTGGCAGGGTATACTCAGACATGAGTCCCTTTCTCACTGCTCCATCAGGATTCAAGCAAGCCGGGCCGAAGAAGGCTGAAATGCCAGAAACCGGTCCCCGGTAGCTTGTCTCCTTTCTGGTGAAGAATTGGCTTGGTAGTTTAGTCTGCCCTGTTCCCATGATGCACTGGGCCAGGGACAGACTGATTTGCATATAGCCAGGTTCTGAGCTGGGATGGGGCAGTGAGATAAATAACGGTGATGGATCAAGCCCTGATCTTTGGACTGGGTAAGAGTGGTCTGTTTAACTCAGACACTCTGTTCATCACCACCCCCTTTTTGTAAATCGTTTTTGGCCACTATAGGTGTGGCAGGGTATACTCAGACATGAGTCCCTTTCTCACTGCTCCATCAGGATTCAAGCAAGCCGGGCCGAAGAAGGCTGAAATGCCAGAAACCGGTCCCCGGTAGCTTGTCTCCTTTCTGGTGAAGAATTGGCTTGGTAGTTTAGTCTGCCCTGTTCCCATGATGCACTGGGCCAGGGACAGACTGATTTGCATATAGCCAGGTTCTGAGCTGGGATGGGGCAGTGAGATAAATAACGGTGATGGATCAAGCCCTGATCTTTGGACTGGGTAAGAGTGGTCTGTTTAACTCAGACACTCTGTTCATCACCACCCCCTTTTTGTAAATCGTTTTTGGCCACTATAGGTGTGGCAGGGTATACTCAGACATGAGTCCCTTTCTCACTGCTCCATCAGGATTCAAGCAAGCCGGGCCGAAGAAGGCTGAAATGCCAGAAACCGGTCCCCGGTAGCTTGTCTCCTTTCTGGTGAAGAATTGGCTTGGTAGTTTAGTCTGCCCTGTTCCCATGATGCACTGGGCCAGGGACAGACTGATTTGCATATAGCCAGGTTCTGAGCTGGGATGGGGCAGTGAGATAAATAACGGTGATGGATCAAGCCCTGATCTTTGGACTGGGTAAGAGTGGTCTGTTTAACTCAGACACTCTGTTCATCACCACCCCCTTTTTGTAAATCGTTTTTGGCCACTATAGGTGTGGCAGGGTATACTCAGACATGAGTCCCTTTCTCACTGCTCCATCAGGATTCAAGCAAGCCGGGCCGAAGAAGGCTGAAATGCCAGAAACCGGTCCCCGGTAGCTTGTCTCCTTTCTGGTGAAGAATTGGCTTGGTAGTTTAGTCTGCCCTGTTCCCATGATGCACTGGGCCAGGGACAGACTGATTTGCATATAGCCAGGTTCTGAGCTGGAATGGGGCAGTGAGATAAATAACGGTGATGGATCAAGCCCTGATCTTTGGACTGGGTAAGAGTGGTCTGTTTAACTCAGACACTCTGTTCATCACCACCCCCTTTTTGTAAATCGTTTTTGGCCACTATAGGTGTGGCAGGGTATACTCAGACATGAGTCCCTTTCTCACTGCTCCATCAGGATTCAAGCAAGCCGGGCCGAAGAAGGCTGAAATGCCAGAAACCGGTCCCCGGTAGCTTGTCTCCTTTCTGGTGAAGAATTGGCTTGGTAGTTTAGTCTGCCCTGTTCCCATGATGCACTGGGCCAGGGACAGACTGATTTGCATATAGCCAGGTTCTGAGCTGGGATGGGGCAGTGAGATAAATAACGGTGATGGATCAAGCCCTGATCTTTGGACTGGGTAAGAGTGGTCTGTTTAACTCAGACACTCTGTTCATCACCACCCCCTTTTTGTAAATCGTTTTTGGCCACTATAGGTGTGGCAGGGTATACTCAGACATGAGTCCCTTTCTCACTGCTCCATCAGGATTCAAGCAAGCCGGGCCGAAGAAGGCTGAAATGCCAGAAACCGGTCCCCGGTAGCTTGTCTCCTTTCTGGTGAAGAATTGGCTTGGTAGTTTAGTCTGCCCTGTTCCCATGATGCACTGGGCCAGGGACAGACTGATTTGCATATAGCCAGGTTCTGAGCTGGGATGGGGCAGTGAGATAAATAACGGTGATGGATCAAGCCCTGATCTTTGGACTGGGTAAGAGTGGTCTGTTTAACTCAGACACTCTGTTCATCACCACCCCCCTTTTTGTAAATCATGATTGGTTAAGGGCACGGTTACTTTTCGCCCACCTGCCCATTAGAAGACCGAGGTTTGAGCCTTTGCTCAACCCTCGCTCTCCTAATGGGCATGCGCCAGCAGAGTAGACAGTAGTGTGCATGAGTGAGCAGGGTGCTCTCCTTCCCCACTCATGCGCAATTGTGCTGCTGCCTGATGCTCCTGGTTTTGCCATCATGTCAGTCAACATGACGCCGGACCGGTGGGCGTTCCGACGTCATGCTGACTGACATGATTGTCAGTTTGTTCAAAGACACCAGCGCTGCGGTGCTGGCGGGGGGGGGGCTACGCCCCACTCCCCAATGGACGCACCGCGGCTGATGAACAATAATACTAGTAAAGGCAATCGGGTTCACAGGCAGCCAAAGCAGTGACAAGCACTTAACAATACTTTGTTCCATAGAGAGTGCGAAGGTGATATAGTTTAATTTAGTGTAGTATTTTCTAAAACTTCGCAACGTCGCTTGCATCACTAAATTAAGTTAGGTAAAAATATGGCAAGTGAAAAAAATCTTCTGTAACTAGCGAATTTTGCAGGGGCAAGCGAGCATAGCCTACTTTTCACAACACAATTCACACATGAAAAGGAGAAATGGTAGGCAAAACTTTTTTTCTCCCCCTGAAATTTCCCCACTGTGTTTGCGACGCTTGTATCCATCACAAAACTACACTTTCAGGATTATGATTTCACGCACCCATACTTTTTCTAGCATTTCTAGCCACCACAAAAACTTCACAAAAAGGTTTTTCTTCAGATCTAGCAAAAAAGAATAAATACTGATAATGTCAAACACATTGTTCATTGTAAAAGCAATTAAATATAGAACGGTAGCCTCCAGAACTGAATCAGATTGCTACATTTAAATGAGGTATATTAGGTAGTCGACTGCTAATAAATACAAGACCTATTCACAAAATTTACTTCGGAAATATACTCCCATAAGAATACTACTAAAGCTGTAACACATTTTCTAATCACAAAGAGACAGCACAGCAAACAAAAATGCGGTGCTGTGTTGCCTCACAAGGGTGAGAGACAAACAGGGCTAAATGGACTAAGATATGGCACTCTTCTTCTTTGCCCCAGAGCTGGAGCACATTAGGACGCCATGACCCAAGGCACATACCCTAACTTTATAATGCAAGGGAGTGTGATTCTGAGGGGTTTGGAGAGGATGTGGCGTAATGGCTAGAGGGTTCGTGTATCAGCAGCATATGCTCAGCCTCCTGTGATTCTGGGCAAATCACTTAGGAGGTCATTATGATGGTGGAAGGTCCGCCACTGCCAGCCGTGCAGTGGCGGACCTTCCGCCATCGGAGCACGATTCTCCCCCGCCACATTACAATGGCGGGGGGAATCAGACTGTGACCATGGCAGACGCCAAGACCGTCGGCCACGTTACCGCCAAATTTGCCTGGTGGAGTGGTCCGCATCCCTAAAATAATGGTGGTGCCTAGCAGAAACCGTCCGCTAAATTAGGATGCTGGCTTGAGCCAGCCTTTCCGTGGCTGTTAAACCGCCATTGAAATGCTAGGGGGGATTGGTTTTGGGGGCCCGTTGCAGGCCCTCCTTGTGTTTGGGGGTGGTGTTTGTGCACTGGGGGGTATCAATGGTAACCCCCTACATTTCACTGCTCCAAGTGGCAGGCACTGTGTGGTGCATGCCACGGACTGCAGGGAAATGCACAACATGCATTTTTACCATCGCTGCAGGTGCTGCAGTCAGCAGCACCCGCCCCATGGTGGCAGTCGCATACTAATTGGATGTGCGGGACTGCTGCATGCGTGGCGGGTGATCCCAACCCCCATCCACGATGGCGGGCGGACTCAGGTCTGCCCACCATCGCAATGACCCCCTGAGTCTTCCTGTGCAAGTCTGTCTGTATTGCCACTATTGTTTATGTAAATTTTCTCTTATGCCTTGGGGTCGAGTTTGCGCCATATTAAACTCCAAATAAAAGAAGCATAATTTTGTACGGGAAGGATAGTGTTCCAGTGCAAAAACTATGGTTGAATTCTTTTTTCACTTTTTATGTGCTCTGTACAGTGCAACACACATAAAAAGTGGGGAAATGTGTAGACTTTTAAAGATGCTTCATTGTAAAATTGCAGAATGTGTACGTATCATGACAATGTTGGGTACAGATTTGTGAAAGTTGTAAATCAACTGTACATGATTATGTTCCCTTTCATTTCAAAGGAGTACTAATAATGTAACAGAGGTAGTTTTTAGGTTTAATCCTATAGATGGTAATGAAGTTGTCTGTCAGTTTGACATAACAAGTGTGGTGTACAGTGTGCCTCTTATTTCCCTTGCTGTTCCAGTTTTCTTTGAGAAGATATGTTTGCCTGTTCATAACTAGTTGTGGGTTTAATTAAACTACCTGAAACTCTAGTTTTAGGCTGAAACCTGCATGAGCACATTTTTAAACTTATTTGCGCCACAAAGGGCTAGTTAGGGGCTGGATATTACTGCCACCTGACTTCTGACGACCCTTCAACCACCTGGGAACAGGGCTCACCACCCACTGGTTGCCAGACCTCGTGCCCTCCTCCTCTGCCCACAGCATCTCCTCTGAAGCAGTTTATTATTTTTGAGTCCTGAAACAATGCTGTTACGCTGGGAACTTCATAAGCACTTTTTGAACTCTCTAGATGCAGTGAGGGGACCAGGCAGGTGTTGAAAATCAGTGGCACCTGACTGTTGGTGCCAATCAACCATCTAGGATCGGCAGTCACAGCCCATTGATTGGCAGCCTTTTTGCCCCTTCTCTCACCCAACCACCACCACACCAAAGCTTCACATGAAGTAAAACAATGTGCCGGTTCACATCCTGAAACAATGCTGTTACACTGAAACCTTCAACAGCATTTTCATAACTTTGTGAATGCTGAAAAGGTGCTAGATGGGTGCTAAAGATCAAAGCCATCTCAATAGTTTCGCCATTCAATCACTTATGACTGGCATTCACAGTACATTATTTGCCAGTCTTTTTAACCCTCTCACCTCTGGCCCACCTCTTCTCCAATGAATGAAAGCACTGTCATGTCATTCTGTGTCCTGAAATAAAAAAAAATGAATTGAAACTGTACAATTCATGTAACCTTTGGTTTCCTGTGGCAAGTCTTGCTGCTCCAGGAATTTCCAGCAGGCCACAGTCCTCTTCTTATTGGGGTTTACATAGGTGTTTTTCATGAGTTTCATAATGTAAGGGTCACCCTGGCAAAGAATTGACACAATAAATTATTGGTATCATATTTTTCTTAGAGGAAGAAATTCAATGTACTCCAGTTTGTTCACTAACATTCGAAATTTGTTTTTTAAGCTCTTTATTTATTGTGGTTTCAGAGGACTGATATTCGATATTTATTCTGTTTCTCATTTTTGTTTGTTAAAACTACCTGTATTTTGATTTGATAGGACTTTTTCTCAAGAAAGTAGAGATATGTCTATATGGTTCTCTACATGAAAGTTAGCAAATTGTCTAAAGTGATTGCAGGGAGAATGAATTCTGGAGAGAGTGGGGTTGATTCAGAACATTTGTAACTTACTTTTGTGGGTTCACTAAACTCCAAGGAGTTGGCAGTAACTTCTACCCAAACATTATATTATCCCATTTGTACCACAAATGCCCTGGATGGGCTATGCAGGTATAACAAACTAACAGCTAGATTCATGAAGAACACATTTTGCGATTCCTTAATAGCGAAATTTACCGATTCGCTATTAAGAAATACCAAAATGCTATTCATCAAGAAATCACTCAAGAAATAGCGATTTCTAATTATTCCTATATTGCGACTCGCAAATTGCGAGTTGCAATTAAGGAATATCTCCCCATTCATTCCTATGGGCCTAGAGGCCCATAGGATTGAATGGGAAGACACTCGCAATTTGCTTATCGCAAATAGCGATTCGCAAAATAAAATTGAGATTCCAAGAGTGCTGGGGTGTCCAAAGGACACCCTGTAGCACCCCTGAAATGTGAATTTACACTAATGTTGTGCACACACATGTCCAAAGGACATGTGTGTGTGTAACATGCAACTTAGAAAAATGCATTTAAATTCATTTTTCTAAGTTTTCGCTACTTACCACGAGGTTCGACTTCGTGGTAAATAGCGGTCCTAAATTGCGAATTCGCAATTTTAAATGTTTCATGAATAGCATTTAAGGAATCTCTAATAGAGATTCCTTAAATGCTAATCCTTGCAAATTTGCGAATTCTTTATTAGCGATTTTTGCATTTGGGATGATGAATCCCAAATGCAAAAATTGCACTCGCAAAGGGCAGGATTCTCAGAATCTGGCCCTTTTGCATGCGCATTTCGCTTGATGAATCTGGCTGTATGGGCCTTATTTATGAGAAGTACTGGATCGCTGCGATTCTTATCAGTACACCCTTCTTGAGACACTATCAAAGCCTCATATTTACTGTATGACGCATCATGTCGCAAGGAATGACAGATATGTCAGTATTACTGATGTATCTGTCAGCACAAAACTGATGCATTGCTGGAGTTATGTCGGTAGCATTACGCAACTCCAGCAATGTCCCTTTCACATGGGGCAAGCCCCATGTGAAATGGCTTGCTTCAGTCTTACGCCTTCCATGAGGCAGTAGCGTCCTAGAAGTGTTGCACTGAAATCTTACAGATTTCAATGCGCCATTTCTACAAGACTTTTTGTGGGGTAACGCCCACCCTGCATACATTATACCTGGCACAGGTATAATGTGATGCAGGAGTTTACAAAGTTACGCATCTGCCTACTTGTCACTTTATAAATAGGGCGCAACGTGGTGCATTTTTTACGCCACCGGTGCGTCACAAAAAGTGATGCACTAGCGATGCAAAGGTGTTGCAAGGGCTCAAAAATAAGCCCCTAAGCACTTGTGTTATCTCCCCAATACCACCTTTTCCCACTTATACCCCTCATCTATAACTAAAAACTACAAATATTGTGGTTTCCTCCTATGGGTAAGTGGAGAAAAACAGTTGTCTGTCTGCACATATTTACTCAACTATTCTTGGCCTCTAAATGGCTCTAAATCTAAAATAGTGTTATTAATCCTACGTTGTGAGCATAGTATTCTTCAAAGCAACAAGCGAAGTAGAAAAATATGAATATTTTCATCTTGCAATCATGTTTATTCCTGAATGATTAAAGGACAGGTCTTGTAGCTTTGACATTTGATTTGATAAGCACCCCTTCACTTCGAAATCTGAGTAAAAATAAGATATCGGTCCCATAATGGGTTCGTGATGAAAAACAAAAGGAAATACAATATATACCATGTGCATAGATGTAAAAAATTGCATTTTTAAATACACAGTTACATTGTTTGATAGGTAGCAGTTGAATTGATTATGAGGATTGAATCAATAGTTGCAAAGCTTATGAAAGACAGCAATTAGGGAATTAGGAAAGTGTCAATTTTCTCCTAAATGCATTGCTGATACTATCAAACATGATATTACATATGTACGACACAATAATTTAATCAGTCCCATTCTAACTCGTTATTCATGGACTCCATTGAGCACGATAATATTTTTACTATGCTATCGCTGATATCAGTAGTTTCTGAGGGTGTTTACTTGTTTCAAACTTAAAATGTGCTTTTTCATGACATGAATAAATGATTTTATTGGTTTTGAAAACAAATTCCTAAATACCAGCTCCAGAAAGATCCGAAAAATAAAAATTCCAGTCTCAAATCCTGACTGCGACCTTCTGGAGTCAAGAAAGGGCAAACATTTGGATGTTTTATCCTTCACACCAAGAAGTATTCCTAGTGACAAATTAACAGAGTGGTCTTTCTTGGTTGGTTTCAAATCATAGGGTATGGAGTAGAGTTGCAAATGAAATAACTTATCCAGTAAATCTACCAAAACAGTAATTAATTAAAATATGAATATTTCTCCCTCAGCCACCTATAAAAAAGTAGATTATTATTTGGCGTGAAAGTTGCCCCGCCTAAAGAAATAATACCATTAACTTGTCAGGTTGAACCCCAACGTTCAACTCCCTAGTAGCTATGGCACAGAGCACATGGAATTTATATGTTACCAAAACAATAATAAAGTCAAAACACCAAACGGAATGCAAACTGACTTTAAAAAATAGAGTACATTTTAATAAACAAATTGAAATTCAAATGGCGAAAATCCAATACAGGGAACCAGATATGTAAGTCTTTAAAGTTTTAAGCGAACATTGCACACAAAAAACTGGTAAGCGTCACTGATAGTCTATGGTTGAGAAAGATTGGGACCTATGTGCAATTTGGCCTACTGCGATGGAGCGCGGAACAAATACACCAACTAGGATCAACATGGTAGGAGGTTTTACCTTGGGGCTTAGTCTCTGAATTGAAAGTAAAAATTCTTTCAGTGGGGCACAATATATTTTTATTAGGACCCAACTTTTCAAAGATAGGAGAAGTCCAATTGCAATTAGCCATAAGTCCCAGTACCTCAGAGACAGTACATAGGGATCAAGATTCACTTCAGCATCGGTCACCATTAGGGTCTGGTCCAGGTCCAGTTGTAACTGTTTTGGTGAGCACTTTCAGAAAATACTTTTTGCAGCTTGTTGTGTCCCTGTAGTCAAACTGGAGGCCAGCCCCATTACCCTTGGAATCTGCTTCCTGATCCAATCGTCTTCTAATCTTCCATAGGTCCAGCACGTTTTCTGAGGAGGGTTCCTTTAGTTGTCACATTTATGATTGGCACTATTAGGTGGATGGAAATTACTCCTGGAAACTCTCTAACCAATGGAGAAAAAATTGCAGGGGGAAAATATATCCACTTTTGCAGCACACCCTGGTCGTCTTACTGCAAAATATCCAACATTGCACCTCACGTCCAAAATCGAAGATTGGGGAACCCTTCCTTTCTTGTGTAGAGTTATTGTGTCCACCCAGAGGCGTGGTCCTCTGTTTCCATTCCAAAACAGTTTTGAGGTAGCTTCCTTCCCAACAGATTCACACCCAGCCTAGCTAGTGTGGGCCTGAGGGACAAAGACCTTCCCTTCCTCAGGTCTCGGCTTACTTTCATATATGAATGGTCAGACCTACCTGTGTCGTTTGCGAGTTAGTGAAGTTCCTGGTTCCATCCCAACTATCCTAACTGGCCTGATAGGAATCAAATGCCCCTTACCCTGTCCACCCTGTCATCATGCCTAGGCAATTGTTCTGCGCTGGGAGAAATTTTCAGACCTCCTTAAGGCCAAGCATTTGATGGACAGCTTCTGGCAGGCTAAGGCAAATTAGCCCCAGGAGCACCAGTCAGGGAAACGTAACTTCCTGAAAGTCACTTTTAATAAATATTTGTTAAAAAGCTAACTTCACCTATCAGTTGAAATTTTAATAAATATGAAAGATAGATCTTTAATGACTATTTTAGGCTTTTTCCTGTCAAAAGAAACAGATTAAAGTTTATAATCGGTACATTGACATTTTCTTTGACCTAGCTACAGTCCTGCCAGTGAAAATAGATTTTGGGGTCTAGTCATTGGATGACCGTTCATTTCACATATGATCTATTTTGGCTTATTACTATTCAAAATCAAGGTTTCCCACCTGTCAAAAAGATGTTTTTTTTTACTTGTGATATGTCAAAAACCCTTTTGACATGGCTGCAACAGGCATGTCCAAAGGGATTTTTGACATGCCTTCTGCAGTCAGGCTAGTCATGGTAGTCCTGAAGCCAAATTTACAGGCCAACCCAGTGGATGGCACCAAAGGTGCTGCAGTCCACAGGTGATATTTAATTTTCAAGCTTGGGTGCATTTTCTACACCATATGCTAGTGACTTATATGAAAGGTAAATATATTAATCAGGGGTAAGCAATTCAGCCATGCTAAAATGGGATGCATAGACACCTCACTTCTGTGTAGTGGGGTAACATGCATTGATTTAACCAAAATAGGGCCAGAAAAATGCAAATCAGTTTTTCTGCACAACCATTGTAGTGCTCAACCCCCTCAAAAAGAATCCCCCAAACACACAGGTACTATCATTAACAACGAATTGCCATTGATCCTAATGGGAATTGAATTTACCCCAGTGTCAAATGTGTGTGATATTTTATTGCGTTAATGAAAGTATTTGTAAATTGTTTTTGTGTGGTTGAGTCAAGCTATCCTGGCTGAAGACAGCTGATAGCCAGAAACCGGTCCTAGGATGCTTGATTCTGGTCCAGGAAAGACATGGCTTGGCAGTTCGGGCTGGACTGTTCCCATGAGGCACAGGGTCAAGGCTGATTTGCATATGGCCATGTCTGAACTGGGGTGGTGTGGAGTGCAAAAAAAACGATGGATTTAGGCCCAGATCTCTGTACTGGGGTGAATGTATGACATTGTTCCGCATTCTGTCCATCAATTGTTGTTTTGCATTTGTCACCCCGAGTGGGATGGGTATGCTCAGACGTGAGTCCCATGCTCTCCACACCATTGGAGTCAAGCTATCCTGGCTGAAGACAGCTCATAGCCAGAAATCGGTCCTAGGATGCTTTATTCCAGTCCAAGAAAGACATGGCTTGGCAGTTCAGGCTGGACTGTTCCCATGAGGCACAGGGTCAAGGCTGATTTGCATATGGCCATGTCTGAACTGGGGTGGTGTGGAGTGCAAAAAACAATGGATTTAGGCCCAGATCTCTGTACTGGGGTGAATGTATGACATTGTTCTGCATTCTGTCCATCAATTGTTGTTTTGCATTTGTCACCCCCAGTGGGATGGGTATGCTCAGACGTGAGTCCCATGCTCTCCACACCACTGGAGTCAAGCTATCCTGGCAGAAGATGGCTGATAGCCAGAAACTGGTCCTAGGATAGTTGATTCGGGTCCAGGAAAGACATGGCTTGGCAGTTCGGGCTGGACTTTTCCCATGAGGCACAGGGTCAAGGCTGATTTGCATATGGCCATGTCTGAACTGGGGTGGTGTGGAGTGCAAAAAAACGATGGATTTAGGCCCAGATCTCTGTACTGGGGTGAATGTATGACATTGTTCTGCATTCTGTCCATCAATTGTTGTTTTGCATTTGTCACCCCGAGTGGGATGGGTATGCTCAGACGTGAGTCCCATGCTCTCCACACCACTGGAGTCAAGCTATCCTGGCTGAAGACGGCTGATAGCCAGAAACCGGTCCTAGGATGCTTGATTCCGGT
The DNA here is from genome assembly GCF_964263255.1 of Lissotriton vulgaris. NCBI lineage: Eukaryota > Metazoa > Chordata > Amphibia > Caudata > Salamandridae > Lissotriton > Lissotriton vulgaris. The sequence continues at coordinate 914,514,851 of NC_141689.1, forward strand.
CCAGGAAAGACATGGCTTGGCAGTTCAGGGTTGGGCTGTTCCCATGAGGCACAGGGTCAAGGCTGATTTGCATATGGCCATGTCTGAAATGGGGTGGTGTGGAGTGCAAAAAAACGATGGTTTTAGGCCCAGAGCTCTGTACTGGGGTGAATGTATGACATTGTTCTGCATTCTGTCCATCAATTGTTGTTTTGCATGAGTCATACAAGACAAGGAAATTAATAAATATTTGTCTTTAGCAGTACTTAAAGGGAGATGCTTTAATAGATCTGTGTTTGCACCAATGCAAGTGTGTTTTTCATGTGCTGGACATCAGCAAAAATGCTATATTACAAATTTGGAAAAACAGACATAAGGCAAAAGTAGAGATTTGGCTGACAGACCTGACATGGCCAGACAGCATTGAGAAAGTCTGTAATAAATGTATAGTTCAAAGTGCGAAGCTTTGCCAGACAGTCCATCACAGAGACTCCAGAATGCACAAACCACTCTGGTTCTGTGCCTATGGAAATACAACCATATACTATGTACAACCCTAGACTAGATAGATACTGGTTCGTGAATGAGCCAAATTCCCATACCTTATCATGGTTCAGACAAAGTATTCTCTGTTGCTACAATCAGTCAGCTGCAAATAATGCCTATCATTTTGACACATCTGCATAGAATTAACATTAATCCGTCGGACATTTTAAAGTAAGTTTCTTTCTAGTAGCCACTCATCACTTTGTGGTGCTGTATTGAGAGGCATTATGGTTGCGATCGCAAGTCGAGTGGAGACCAATGAGGTATTACCAGATCCAGTAAATACCAATACCCTGTTGTAAGTTATTTTCCTAGCCTTCTGTTCTGATTTTACATAGGGCACAACGTGATAAGTGTGTTGCCTACTGCACTGTAGCTTGACTATCATGAGAATTACTGGAAATTTACCCCCAGTAAATTTCAGCAAATTTGACCTGCTGAAATAATCAGCCATACATTGCCAAGGTGACCAGATGTGGTAAACTCCTAGTTATTTGGAATAACGATCTTTGCACAAACAGGGGTTTGCAGGCGGATCAGACTTTTACTGCCAGCTTGTCAACATGACCTAAGATCTGAGTGCTCAAACAATGAGTTCACTTCTAGCTGTTGCTTCATTCACCTGATGTAGATTTATCAGGAATTCAAGGGTGTAGGGATTTTTATTAATGATTGAGTGCCATACACATAGCTAAATTAATTCAACAAATGGTAAAACTTTCATAATGCGAGAACCGACTCTCACAAAGGAAACCAATCCTTTTTACTTCTTTAGTAATATGGGATGCCTTTATGTATATCCTTGCACTTAAAACAGTATTACAAATGTAACTTTCTTAAAAAAGAGAGGTTTAAAGAAACCTCTTTGGATCTGTAATTGTATTTTACAATCCTAGGAATAACTGATTTTATGATGCTGACTATTTTTAGTTTCTAGTCAATACAATTAAATTCTACAAACATTTCAAAACCAATGAAAACCATAATAAACATGATTACAATATTTGTCTTGTCAGCATGAGCTACTATTAGATGCTAAAAATAACTTCGGAGACTCATCATACATTTATGAACCCAGTCCAGTTCACATTTGTATCCATGACAACCAAAGTTTATTTGTTGAACTCTAAGACATTGTTCCACTACAGCTTACATGAATTACATTTTACGGGTTTCCATCCTGCAGTCCCATGTTTAGTGCAGTGAGCCACACAAACATGTTATAATACTGAAAGGACTGGCAGCTACCGCTAGCAAAGTCAAACAGTAATTATCGCCTGCTTCGAGTGCCTACAGACCAGATCAATGGTAGTTTAAAGGCACAATTAGGGTGACAATAAGTATTGAACACTAATCTTTTTATGACTGAGTTTAGCTGCAAATGCTTAATTAATAACATTGCACTTCAAAAGATTCAATATGTCATTTGGAAGTGTGTTTATTAATGTGAATTAGTAGTGCCACATTTTCATGACTACCCAATTTTGCACTAATATTAATGATGTTCTGGCCCTGTTCAAATTGCTCCTGCTCATTTCCCCTCCCATCAAGCCGCCTGTGAGTCTTCTCTCCCCATAGTCCTCGCAGAGCAAGAGAAACTGTAACGTAACTGGTTATTTTCCTCATAGTGCATGTATTCGGAAGGAACTTTTGCTCCTAAAGTCATTCATTCATTAAATCTTTATTTCAAAAATTTTCAGTCATAAAAGATTACTGTAAATACAGTATACGTAAAAAGCATAAAATTAATTAGATAAAAATGAATTTGTCATGAAATGTACACAGTCACTGTATAAAATCACCCTTGGGTGCCACTGTAATAAGAGAGGATCTTTTGGACCACATTGCTAAAAGGAATTTTGAAAGTGCAAAAGCTATATGTGGTTATGTACCTAAGGTAATTTCTGCTGCAGTGTGGATGTGGGCTTGGCAAGAAATAATTGTTTAAATAATGTTTGATACTGTGGTGTGCTTCTCCTGACAGCGACAGTGTAGAAGCTGCTACAGGATTTCTGAAACGTGGGTTACCATTATGTACTTTATTATTACGTATCATGTTCTGATTTGCTTCAAATGTGTTATCTGTAATCATGCCATTGTGAGACCATAGACTTTGCTTAAAAATTGTACCGAAGATGTATATAAAATCCCAGGTTTTGGTGGTGAGCAAGATCACTTTCCTTTTTTAACATAGATTCTGTCCAATTAATTATAGAGATTTGAGAAATATTTCCTTTAACTCTAAGCATGCTGACCATTCTCATATGATTTTGCTATGCATTTGAGACTTTAAATATTTCTGATTTCTTACTGTGTACTTTGCTCTTGAGCCTTCATGGCATTTACCTTTTACTCTGTGCTGCCTGATTTGTAGATATTGTAATAACACTGTTTAACATTTTCTGATCTTCAACTGAGTTATTGAGTTGTCCTGGATATTTATTTTTGCTTCTCTGCTAAACTAATGTTAAGCTTGACATCGAGAAGGGTGTACTTTATCGCACAATCAGTGGTGGAGCTGAACTACCAAAGGTAAAAAGTTGGTGTAATCCGAGTTTCAAAGTGTCTAAACGTTGGGGTTCAGGGTTCTGCTCCAACAGTATCATATGCTACATAAGTGTAAACATTAATAACATTAATTACTAATAATTCAGTTTCTATGTCTGTATATGTGCAAGCTACTTTGCTATATTTCAAAACACAGCTCACCAAAGAGTGATGCTCAACTGTTTATAACACTTTCACAGACTCACATCTTTCAAGTAATTGCTCCAATAGTTGACCTTACCGTCCATTTCTCAGTAATCACATCAAAAGGTTGTCATATTAGTTCACTTTGCTTCTTCATCTATCTGTCTATCTATCTATCTATCTATCTATCTATCTATCTATCTATCTATCTATCTATCTATCTATCATCTATCTATCTATCTATCTATTTATTGCAAGCTTTTAAATTTGGGAAATGTAAAAACTTGGTCAAAATCCATACGTTACTGAAACAGAGCTGAGCAATTCAGTTCATTTTCTTGGACTGTCCAAATTCATATTGCGCACTATCACTGAGAGAACCCCAGGCAACTTCACATTACCCCCAGAGATGTACACAGTAACCTTTACATGCATTGAATTCACTGGGTTCAATTCAAGGCATTCCCTCAACATCTATCACATAGACAGCGGCCCTGATCTATGCACCCCTGACATGATGCGACCATGAGAGGCACGTCCATGATTTACATCTTCCTGACAAAACGATACCGACCACAGGTGTGAAGCAAGGATTTTTGCTACTTTAGGAAAAGTGACCACCCATCAGCACAGATTTAAACATTATTGATTTGAGCAAAATTCTACTTTGCATGGCTCACCCACTGGTTCGCTAGCTCTAATGACCCACTCGCTGGTGTTGTTGTATAAGACTTCCAAGTCTTGCTTTGCCTTAAGAATCATTAATGGTCTTTAAGAAAGTGCTCAAATGCTCTACAAACATAATTATTTCTAGAGGTATCATTCAGGTATACTCAAAAACATTCCATTAATGAGACAGAGTAGGCAATCAGTCAGTGAGATGAAGTATCAAGAGAATTGCAAGGACTTGACAGAGCTGGCCTTTGCCTAGCCAACAGTACTTCTTCATGTCCCTAAAACAGCACCAGATTATACTTTATAACCAATAGTTAGATGAGCCATAACAAACGAATGCGCCAACTCTCAGATGAAATTGTTCTGGGTGATGAAAATGTTCCCACACTTAAAGACCTTGAACAAATGCCCACCAAATAGGATCTGACATGATTTTATTTATCTGGTATCCAGCACCGTTGAATACCTGAACAGGGGAACCCCACACTGTACCTTTCTACGGTACCTCTATTTTTTTGTTTGCATTCAGCCATCGCGTGCTGTTGTCATCGGCATGGAGTTCATACGTCATCCTGGTCAATGACACAGGGTGCTTTACTGCCTAGATCTGAAGCTGTTCTCTTTTCCTATGCCCAGCTATGTATCCTCTGTTTACCAATGAGACTTACTGTAAAAGATTGGAGTCTTAGTTAAGGGTGTTGAGAACCCATCTCAAATAATAAACACAATCCTTGTCAGGGTGAATCACAAAAATCACTAAATGAAACTTGTGCTTTACCCTCTGGTAACTTAGAACAAAGCAGTAACAAGAAAAATCCCAAGCCAATGTAGAAAAAGTGTGTTACTTGTAACTTAAAGAATGACACCAAAATTAAAAACATCTTATGACGAGGTTCGTCTTTCTCCCTAGCCCTCCCTTCCAACCATCTTCTCATTTAGCTGGCATCCTGGCTTTCTTCCCCCCATGTTCGTTTGCTTTCTACAGTATAGTTACTCTAAGAAGCCGTTTGGCCCTACCTACCTCCCGGGACTATGTGTTGTCGCTTTTGTATTATTCCTTGCCAATTCCTTTTTCTTAGTGTTTCTTTTTCGTTAGTATTTTTATAGGTTTATTGTTCTCATACTATAAAATTAAACCTGATATGTTTCTTTGATCTGATTTGTGCGCACCTTTCATCCGTTCTCTACAATGCTGCCTAGCCTCAGGGATGTAAGGCTGAATAGCTGTGTGCTTTGGATTTTAAATAAAGGTTTTCCCAAAAAAAACAAAAAAAAACATCTAATGAGTAGAACCAGAGATATGCATTTTTAAAGTTTGAATTAAAAAAAGCTCCAAAAAGCACAAAGTGCTATTCCAGTTCTCTAGTCCTGTTAAACCAGGTCAAAGTCCAAAGTTCAGGGCAACCATGATAGAGAGCTGGTCGGATACAGGGACCAGGTTTGCCCTGATGGTAAAGTTCTCTGGGGTGACCTTACCCATTTTGCCACTTTTGCAGCACTTCCTGTGTATTTTACTGTAACCTATCCCACAGTAGCCCTCTTTCTCTGAACCCAAAATGGCAGAACCCTTCTTCCTCTGGTTAGAGCACCTTGTGTCCCCCAAGAGGTATGGCTAAGGAAATTAGCAAACCTTCCCTTGTAGTCACTCAAAAACCAGTTCCGGAGCAGCTCCACCCTCTCACAGGGTTTGGGGCTGATCTGTCTAGGAAGACAAAGGGAGGGAGGCTTAGGTGTGTGCTACATCTGCAAGCGACAGGGTAGGCATCATTTGAAGCCCAGGAAGGGGTTGGGCACAGCCTCTCAGGTGAGAGAAAATACCTCTCCACACCTAAGTCTTTTTTCCATTGCCTGGAACAATCAACATTTCACCATAGAGGAGGCATCCAGCAGTCGGGTAGCAATGGACATTGTCAGAAAGACCCACTTGGCTTAGAGAAATGACAACTTTCTTAAAGTGTAATTTTAAACTAGTAATATAAAATCCAACTTGATCATTAATTTAGATTTTAAATTACTATTTAACAGAGTTCTTATTCCACCATCATCAAAGTACCCAAGCATAGTTGATGATGGTGGACTGGGTGCTGCAGATTTCTGGAACATGGAATTCTGGAAGGCAAGAAAAAAAAGTATTTCATTACTGTTTGTTATTTGAACATATAAGTAATTTTCCCATTTTGAATTTAGTACTGCCAGATTTATGTGATTGAATATCTAATAGGACATGTTTCAATAGATATATGGAGTCCGATATTGTTTCCTGCAATGCAGTATGCATATTCTGATTTATTACATATGATTTTAGCTTCTTTTCTCAGCGCTGTTAGATTATTATGAAAAAACAATATTTAACAAACTTATTTAGTAAATATAAAGAACCCTTGTTGAGATTTATTGCCAAATTATATTTGTGTATTATTTATAAATTCAGTTCCCCTTTGGGATCAACAGTGTTTGTGATTTTTATATAGCCAAGTTCCTTTTGAAGTTTCAGGTTTGCAATATTCTGTGTTTTTTTGGACAATTTATGTTGCTATTTGTAATTGCATGTCATAGATAAGCCAGCCACTCTCTCCACTGCTAGTTGCACCACACCATATATGGTTCCAAATAAACATTTGTGCATACCTAGATCCACATGCCACTGGAGAATGGTCTAGAATATTGAATATCGAGTGTCACAGTCAAGTTTTAGACTGAATAGTGAACCCTTTGAAGGACATTATATGTCCTTTAATTTGTTCAGCGCAAACATCTACATCCTTGCAAATAACTTTGAATGCTGTCTGCTGCTTGATTGGGCATAAGCTATTCTAGTGACAAAAGTAAATAACTGCATATATGTTTGATGTTGCCCATCCTTCATTTAACAGATTTTAGAAGTTGTATAAGGCACAAGCCTATAATCTTCATGTAGAGGGTTAGCTAGCATTTCTCTGCAAAGCACTGTGGTATATTATCAATTGGCCTGATACTTTCCTGAAGTGGCAAGAACAAGAACTAAAAATATAGAAGATTCAGGATCAGGTAGACAAATTATCCCTCTAACACCCAGCTGCCACTGAGACCACACCAGTCACCCCCCCCCCACATGAGTGACGAAGTCCACTTCCTGCCTTTAGAGCTGCAGATATGCCCATTGACACCCTCATAACCTTCATAACTACTAGCAATTTTAAGGGAGATGTTGTTTGCATGGCTTAAAGTGCAGAGGGGTATCCTCAAATTTCGGTTTTGAGCAAAAGAACCCAGCTTTAATTTATTTACAGCATCATATTTAGTTCTCAATTTCTTGAACGCCTTGTAAAAGGCTATTCACTAATTTAATGGCATTCTCAGAGAATGCACAGCTCCCATTTCATGTTCCAGCAAATGCAGTCAAAGGCGAAATATGCTGCTTGCTGAAGCTTTTTCTACTCCTATATGGTAGTAAAACATTAAAGCACTTTAAACAAATGAATCGGGAGAAAAATGCGGGTCAAGAGAAATCCAGTAATGTGAACAATGTTGCACTTCAAAGTGGAGTGCAATTAAAAATAATGTTGTTGCATATGGAGTACTTTTATAAATGCCACCTATAAATAATATTGTACTTTTTCATTTGAATATACCCATAAACGTTATCTGGAATGTGTTCATCATTGTGGAAGTCGTGGGTCGCACTCCAACTCCACCCACCAGCGGGTGAACCCAGGAGCATCATGGTAGATGCAGTTTTATAGCTAGTGCGCTATTTACCAAAGTTCGTGTGTTCAAGCAAGTTTGCAGCACCAACTCTGGACACCGGTGTTTCGGAATTGTTGTTCCTCGTCAGCAGAGTGTAGGTCGGTCAGGGGTTTGCTGTGCAGGCTGCCAAGTGTTCTCAGGTTGATACCTCTCAAGGCGCGTGGGTGCGGGATCCGAGCTCGTCAGCTCTTAGCTCGAGGGAGCCATTTAACTGGAAGTCGTGGGTCGCACTCCAACTCCACCCACCAGCGGGTGAACCCCAGGAGCATCATGGTAGATGCAGTTTTATAGCGAGTGCGCTATTTTCGAAAGTTTGTGTGTTCAAGCAAGTTTGCAGCACCAACTCTGGACACCGGTGTTTCGGAATTGTTGTTCCTCGTCAGCAGAGTGTAGGTCGGTCAGGGGTTTGCTGTGCAGGCTGCCAAGTGTTCTCAGGTTGATACCTCTCAAGGCGCGTGGGTGCGGGATCCGAGCTCGTCAGCTCTTAGCTCGAGGGAGCCATTTAACTGGAAGTCGTGGGTCGCACTCCAACTCCACCCACCAGCGGGTGAACCCCAGGAGCATCATGGTAGATGCAGTTTTATAGCGAGTGCGCTATTTTCGAAAGTTCGTGTGTTCAAGCAAGTTTGCAGCACCAACTCTGGACACCGGTGTTTCGGAATTGTTGTTCCTCGTCAGCAGAGTGTAGGTCGGTCAGGGGTTTGCTGTGCAGGCTGCCAATTGTTCTCAGGTTGATACCTCTCAAGGCGCGTGGGTGCGGGATCCGAGCTCGTCAGCTCTTAGCTCGAGGGAGCCAGCTTTAATTTATTTACAGCATCATATTTAGTTCTCAATTTCTTGAACGCCTTGTAAAAGGCTATTCACTAATTTAATGGCATTCTCAGAGAATGCACAGCTCCCATTTCATGTTCCAGCAAATGCAGTCAAAGGCGAAATATGCTGCTTGCTGAAGCTTTTTCTACTCCTATATGGTAGTAAAACATTAAAGCACTTTAAACAAATGAATCGGGAGAAAAATGTGGGTCAAGAGAAATCCAGTAATGTGAACAATGTTGCACTTCAAAGTGGAGTGCAATTAAAAATAATGTTGTTGCATATGGAGTACTTTTATAAATGCCACCTATAAATAATATTGTACTTTTTCATTTGAATATACCCACAAACGTTATCTGGAATGTGTTCATCATTGTGCATGCAACTACAGCCATCATTGCGCATGCAACTACTTTCATCATTGCATTGTGACATTTTCTCATCTAGCAAACGAATGGTCTAATTACTTACTGATAATCTACATTACCCATTGTCTTTGTCACAAGAAACATCCTTTACAACGCAACTTTTACCACACAGTACCTTTACAACGTAGGTTTTTCAATGCAAGTCATTACAACGACTTGCGCTGGGGGCGCTCTAGGATAGGTAATAGTTTAGTTTACTATCCAAAACCTTCCCTACTATCCACAGGGACTGGATTTGGAATAGTAAATTAAACTATTCACTATCAGCACCCCCCAACGCAAGTCGTTGTAACGACTTGCGTTGAAAAACCTGCATTGTAAAGGCATGCGTGGTAACAACATACGTCCCTTTGTCACAGTCATTATCTATGAGGTGTTATTTGCCTCTAGACTGACAGGAGTGAAAGACCTGCAAGTATGCTGGTAGCTGACCTTGCCCACCCACCTGGGCACTAAAAATGGCTAGCTTGCTTAACATTCTTCCTGACATTGCCAACTCTAAATGAAGGACTGCTATCGGAGGTAGGCGGGCATGTTGTAAAGATTGTGAGAGAGGATGATATGTACTAAGGATATTGTTGATTACCTGTAAGTAATTAGATCATTATCCCTACATCCATCACCTTCATCCCAGTCATTACTTATGAGGAATACCAAATTAATCTGATCTTCAATAGTATGAAAAAAACATACAATAAACCTTATATTGCTGCATAGGATTTTTTAATTGCTGATCACCAAAAGACTCAACAATAAAAGTATTGTTTAGGACAGGACAGAACTCAACACCATCAGATTAAAACAGCAACCTTACAACCAGATTAGAAAAAGTACTGGGTGAAGCACAACTTGAAATGATCCAAAACTCAGAAACAGAGACTCCCTGAAGCTCGAATCAAGAATCTGTACCCCTCTGGTAGATCTCTCCTGAATAGGATCAGAAAGCAGTGTTCCAGACAGAGAGTAAGCCAAAGAAACAGTAGGTCTGATCCAGCGACTAATAGAAATAAAGGCCTTGAGACTTTATCTAGGATTCCCAAAAGTGACAAAAGGATATCAGACTCATGGAAAGCTTTAGATGCATCTAAATAAATCAGATTTGCTCTCCTAACATGCGGAGCATGATGGAGGACTTCCTCTTGAGAAGGCGAGAGAGAAAAGGAAAGAAGCTAATCCCTATTAGCAACAAAAGCAAAGCCAAGCTAAAATTAAATATCAGGCTTCAGAATAAAAGCATCATATCACATTCTGACGAAGTAAGGTCTGCATAAAAGAGCCCCAAGATCACTGATTATAGGGGCAATTTCAAATCCACAGAACCGAGAGGTTTGAAGGAATTTTCTGAAGAGACCTCAAATCTAAAGATATATTCGCAGGTGGGTGGAAGAAAATAATGTACAAATATGTAGCTAATGAAAAAACTCGCAGAAATCTAGTAGATAGAAATTCCTACATCTTTTCCCAAGGTTCACTGAACCTAATTGCTGCCTATACAGCTTTCAAATGTGAAATTTCTAGTTTGCTCTCAAACCCTGCTTATGGAAATGGAAGAAGAGAAGCAAACTAAAATAACACATGAAAAAGAGATATGAACATACCTGTTTAATGGCCTGGCATTTAATTTTCCTTGTGGTTACAACTTGAACTACAGTGTGGCTTTTGAACACTTACGTGCCTGGGTTTCGGCCCTTCAAACAGTGAAAGAAAAGTATATGGCATTTTGTTTTTCTTTCTGTTTTCAGACAATTGGTTTGGGTATATGTAGCCAACCTACTATAGTGTGCCGTACTTTAAGGGTAATGCATTTGGAACTGGATTGACATCAGTTGTAACACTACAATATATCTAAGGAAGACATCTAATCTGACATACTAAACTAAGAACCAAGATGCAATGCATGAGCAAGGTGAATTCCTACAAACAACCTTTCTAAAAGGCCATTTTACTAGTAACTGCAGATGCAACTTCATAAGTGACACTATGAAAGCCTCTATTTGATGAGTCTAGTTTCCTTGAGATTTAATTTTCTCATCATGTTTATGTTTTCCCCCCTTTCATTTATGCTACCATAGAGTGTGACTATAAAGGACAGCACCCCCTCCCTGACCACTGGTATCCCCTAAAGTGTAGGGTAAGGTTTCGAAATAGAAATTATTATACATTGTGCCTTTATTAAGTAATGAAGTTGATTAGAAACAACTTAATAAATTGCGGGGTAAAATTGTAGTTGTAATACATTTTTTATATTTGCATGTGGAGTCATTGGTTCCTCTCACTCCTATGTTCATCCTACACACTAATTGACCCAAGGCATCAGACAGTGACACGTGTTTACCCTTCTGCACATGTTCGGTGGCTATTGCTCATTATAGATGAGCTTTGGGACGTCATCTTTAACAATTCCTCTCTCTTCTTAGTCTTTGTGTAAGAGGAATTACACTGCGTCCTGTATTTAGATGCAAGCATGTATCATCTTTTCTCTAATAATCTCACTCCTAATAGGTCTTTTACAAAATCTGTTTGATAAGAAGCCCATGTAGGACTCACCTGGGTGCATGTATTGGGTGATACACCTGCATTACCCCTTCGGATTAACTAGACCTTTAGGCTAGTGCTGTAGGGATCCTTTAGCCCTGACGAATGCCCCAGACCAGATAGGCTAAGTATTGAGGGCAGAAACTGTTGACGAATAATAGACGGGTCTCAGCCATTGTACTCTTGTTACCCACCTAAATGCGGGTTTTTAGATGTACCTAGGGTCCACACTAATAAAGGTATATCCAAGGAATTTTAAGGTATTTTCAGATTGTCTGGACCCACCTTTTCCAGTAGATTTATTGAAGAAATCCCTCCTACTGCCAAGTCTTTATGGAGGTTGAATCCACCCTTGTAGTACTATCTTACCAGGGTGGGGAGAGGATTCCAATGATGAAACATGACACTGTTATGTGTGAAAGGTATCCTCTTCTATTAGGGATGGATTTCCTGCTCTGATTAGACCCCTGCTGAAAATAGCAGCATTTGACTGACTCAGTCCATGGTCTTTCTCATGAATTTGCAATCCTTTTCACGGGCAACCTACCTTTTTGTAGTTTATGTAAAGTATCAAAAGCACTTTATTTTTTAACACACTTATAAGACATGTACATTTTTAAATATTGATACACAAATGGCACACATTTTCCATACATGTATGTTTTATAAATAATAGATTGTATTTTATTATTTTTATAATGTATTTTTAGGGTTCATTAATTATGGTTAGTTTTGTTTTATCGATCTGTAAAGCGCACGGTTGCACTGCCAGTGTGTCCCCTTGCTAATATGGACTTCTAAGTGGAGCAAGCAGGGAAGCTATACTGGCTAAGAGTTTCCTAAACATAAAGAGGCTCTAAGTGTTCTAGTTTGAAGATGGGAACAGCCAGGTCTTTAATCCTTTGCAGAAAGTAATTTCACAAGGTTCAGTTCTCGAAATCACTGCCAAAGTATTCCAGCTCTTGGCTGCGAGGTATCCAAAAGATCGAGTACCAATTCTATCTTTTTGAATTCATGGCACCGTAGCTAGGGATATTCCTTTAGATCTTAAATTACGTGCCAGTATGTAAGTAATTAGAACTATTTAATGTTGTGTTACAGCTTTTACTACCCTTAATGAAAAAGTTCTATTGATTTCTATGGTGAAAAGTTTGTTTTTTTCATTTTCATCTAGTCGGCATTTTGAATCCCTGTATTGTGCACCCTACTAGTATTATTTTGAGTTGGATTTTGTTTGTATTGTTCCTGGTATGTTCTGGCTGTTCGACAGACCAGGTAAGACATTTTTTAGGTTTTGATTTAGGGTCTTACAGATCGGGGTTATGGGGAGGTGGTAAAGTTGTTTAGTGGTAGTTTGTGTTTTTTTGTTATGTAGTGTAATGCCGTAGGTCTTGCTATACTCCAATGGTATGTTCTTGTAGACACAGACACATGTTGTACTATGTTGTATTATGATTGTAGAGTTGCAATGTTATGATTATATTGTATTTGGAATGTATAGTGAAGGTGGGTATGGTATCTTTTTTTACAGGTTAGGACGTCAGAGTGCAATGTTTGCAGCTATTTATAATTCTTTGTTTAACAAGGAAATAATTTGGTTTATTAAACCAACATTTCTTTTACATTTCATTTGATTTCTTAGGATTTCCTGGAGTGGGTATTTTATGTTTTCCCTACCTGTAGATTACTTGATTAATTTAATTTGGCTATTTCATATGTTTTGGTGTTTCTTCATTTTAGTTTTTGACTTTTCAGGGATTGGATTTTTAGGAAGCGGAGGTGAGTCAAGAATAATAGCTAAACAACCGTAAGTACAATATTTTAATTTATTTTGGATGGAAAATATTATACTTTTATAAGCATATGCATTTTGATTTCCTGCAATTGAAAGGTTTTATTTTATATGTTTGTTTTCATTTCATGAGCTGCTTTGTATATTATTCACATTGCAAAGCTCTGGTTTTCCTCTGAGCATTTTGAAATACATTTTAAAATAAATTAAAATATAACAAAACAAATGTTTTTATTTATGAATTATAAAAATTATTATTCTAATATCTATTTAAATTGTTTATCTTTCAGTGGTGTTGTTATTTGCTCTATTTTAGTTGTGGCTCTATTGATAGGTTGGAGGTTTAAAATATTTATTAAGCTATATTTTCAGGTTCTCTAGTTCTTTTTTAGTTACATAGAGTCTGACTTTGAGTTGTAGTGTTGGTTCAGTGTTTCCTAGTGTGGCTTGAAAGGCAGTCGGACATATTTTCACTGCACTGTTGGTTTCTGCTCATTGTATATATTGCACTATAGTATTTGGAATGTGGGTTGGAGTATGTATCCAGAGCTATGCACTCTGCCAACCCAACTGTCTTCCAAGTAGTCCATTAGTGGACTTTGTTTTTGTTAATTTCTTTGGTAAATTGGTGATTCTATTAGTATGTTGTAGTGGTTAGCATCAGTTGAAAATATGATTATTCTTCTGTTGTCATTGGTATTGTGTAGGAGGAAGGGTTCATTGTTATGTGTAGTGGCTAGGTGTTCTGGAATTTGCATATCTCTGTACCATTTAGAAGCAGCAGGGGTTTGACTTGAGGATTTTTTGGTAGGGGACATTCGATATTTATTGGTAGCTGACCTATAATGTGTGCTTGCCTCTTTAACCCTTATGTACCTTACTATAAGCTATGTTACATTTAGGGGGTGATGGGTAGTTGTGTTCTTTGAAGATAATTACAATAACTTTTTCAAAGTTGCCCTCGCATAACATTTTTGGTACTTGTTCTAATCTGTCTGTAGGTTGAACCCATGTACAAAAGCAATTGTTTGCCTTTCTGTGATGTGATATATGTTGCTTTTTCTGCCATTCTGCCTGAAAGTAGCAAAATTATAAAAAAAATATTATTTTTGTTAAAAATGTTTATTTTGTTTGCTAGAATAATTTAAACATGCTTTCAAATGTTTTATATTTTATACTTACGTAGGTGTTTTTGCTTTGAGTTGCACTTGATTTTCTTCTATCTCTTTTTGATATCCTAGATATTTTGTTCAGGGAAAATTTCCTTTTTCTCTTGGTCAGAAAATGTTTGTTTTAGTTGCTTGTTAAAAAATCAGGTATGGTTAGTTTTGGGGAGTGGTAGGTTTCAACTTTAAATACTAAATATAAGGGTTGCTATATTTGTATTTCCGTTTATAATTTACTTTGGAGCTTATTTACAGCATTGCTGATGGGTTCCTCCGTCACAAACATGCTGGATATCCTGTGCGCTGTATTACAAGTGCTATAGGATATAATGGACTTGTAATACGGCAGACGGGATACTGGTCATGTTTGTGGACTGATCCGGTCCTCCAAAATCTAAATCAGACCCTGAGTTACGAAAGTCCTTTTTGCAGGTTTATGAGTATGGAGTTGAAGGTTTCAGTGTGCAGTTCTTCATTTTTGCTAATGTGTTGCTTTATTAACTAAAGATTATTATACAGGATAATAGAGAGTGTTTAGTAATTTTCATATTTTTGTTTTGAAATTAGGCTAGGTTACATTGTAGCTAATTTAATATTTACATTTACTTGGAAAGTGCTGTGTTATTATGTTAAAGTCTTCCTTCTGGATTTTCTTCATTTAGTCCAGCAGAGTGTTGCTTTCTTGCAGTTGGTAAGTCTTTCCTGTGAAAAATTGTGAGGTTTGTGCTCTTTTTATATTGTTCCCTTTTTATAGTAATCACTTCATAATCTGCTGGTGGTGGTTGGGAAACCGCTAGAGAAATACATCGACCTGCATCTCTCTAAGCATCTAGAGGATAACTGGCTTCTAGATTACTGTCAAAACATATTCCATCCTAAGCAAAGCCTAGAGTTGGTGCATTAGCAGTCACAGAGGAGGTCAAACAAATCCTAGACAAGGGAGTAATGGCAGCCATCATCCTCCTCGACTTGAGTGCAGCTTTTCACACGGTCAACCACCAGACACTGGCAGTGAGACTGAGGGGAATAGGCATAGGAGGTACTGCTCTCGGTTGGCTTTTGCCATTTCTAATGGAAAGATTGTTCATGATCCGGGTACCCCCTTGTTACTTTGAGGCTGTTGCTCTGTAGTGTTGGGTTTCACGAGGTTCTGCACTCAGCTCTATATGTTTTTTATATATCTGAGATCACTGGCCTCCATTGTCAAGGAATGTTGACTGTTCATTGTTTCTTATTCTGATGATACGCAGATTGTCCCCTCCCTTACCCCAATTAAGGGTTCTCAACTTCAGTTAAGCCCATGCCTTGAGAAAGTGGACCACTGGATGGTAACCTGCTCACTAAAACTAAATGACTAAAAATCTGAACTAATGGTACTGGGAAATAATCCTCCCCCTGTGGCACTGATGAGCTGGCCAAACAGTCTAGGAACTCTACTCATTCCATGTTACCCTATAAAAATTTGTGAATGTAGCTGGACAGTTGTCTGTCAGTGGAAGCCCAAGCCAAAAAACGTACCAGTTCCTGCTTCACTATATTGAGGACCCTGAGGAAAGTTCTGGATCAACCACCCATCCCTTGTAGAAGAATGGTAGTCTAGGCATTGATTTCTTCATGTCTGGCCTATTGTTATGCTTTATACCTTGGCTCACCAAAAGCAGTCCAAAAAAGTCTAAAAGTGCTGCGGAATGCTGCAGCCAGAACCATTTAAAAGATACCTAAAGGTTCCTCAGCCAAGAAAGCCCAGACCTCTTTACAATGGCACCCGGTGTATAAAGAATCAAATTCAAAGCACTATGATTTACCCACAGGGCAAGGAATGGGACGTGTCCCCAAATGATTAGAGTCCTACTGCCTGCCTATATTCTAAGCAGGACTTTTAGATCCTCCAACATGGATCTTCTATTAGTTTCACTTATTCAGGCGGCCACATGGGGGTGAGCTCTTTCTCCTATCTGTCTCCCTAACTGTGGAATGCACTGCCAATCAGTTTAAGAACTGAGTCGGATGAGGCCAAGTTTAGAAAATATCCTAAAAGCTGGCTACATCCTAATTAATTAGGGCCCAATGGCAGTTCAGCAGGTGAATGGTTTTGACTCACAGCGCTGGTAAGCCTTAGGGTACCTATGCACTTTAGAAGTCAAGATAAGAGAAGATAATGTTATATTTTTATTAGTTTTCTTATTTTACACTACATTATATTGGCTACTTGTGTGCAGTTTGATTTGATACCTTTTTTGGTGTGCACTAACTAGTGTTTCTGTTTTAATTTTTGATGAGTGTTCTAATATTTATTTTCTTGTAATAATGTTTGATTTAAAAAAATGTGTTTATTTGTAATAATACATGTATTGAGAGTAGCTATGGTTTATATGTGAATATTTTATGGTTGATGTAGTAATGTAGTTTTAATTTTCTGTGTAGTTTGGTTACTTATTGCTGTTTTTTATTATAATTAAAAAACTGAGTTTATGACTTAAAATATAATTTTGTGTTTTTTTTTAGCTAATATTGTATTTGATCATTTGTGTTTTAATATTTGTGTTTTCAGTATTTTTTAATTTAGATAGTTTGTGACCACAATATTTTTGACCGTGATATTTCTAGGTTTTTTGGTTGAGTATGGGATGGCGTATCTTGTTATCAATACTATTTTGAGGATATTTTGATCCATGCATTCTGTTTTTGTTGTGTCATGGAACTCTATCTAACTACTAGTTCTGATGTAAAAGTAAGATATCTACTGGAAATCCCATATTATTGCCAATCTTCTTGAAGATTTCTGACAAAGGGGGTCATTATGAGTTTGGAGGTCCATCCACGGTGATGGTGTGGCTACTGCCGCACCAGCGGTCCGACCGCAGTATTATGATTTTGACAGTTGGACCACCATTAGACCACTGCTACCCTTGAAGCATGACAAGCATATTACGAATTTCCTCACTGCCACAGTTTTCATGGCTGTGAGGAAACTAAGGTGGCCCTACAGGGCCCCCTGGTGCCTCAGGTGCATGCAGGGGGGGGTACATGGTGTGCCTCCCTGTCTGTATTTACTCCCTGGTACTGCATGGGAGGAAATGCACAACATTGTGCATTTCGGTCCGTGCAGGAATGGGCTGCGTCGCTCCTAAAGCAGTGCCTTTCTAAAGCTCTCCTATGAGCCTTAGAAAGGCTTTGCATTGGGACCGCCGCTGCAGGACCGCCCAACCTGTATTCTATTCAGAATACGGTGGACAGGCTGACTATGAGTCTGGCGGTCTTGGAGCAGGGTGCTGGCATGGCAGCCTGCTCCGAGTCCACTAAACTTGTGACCATGCCGAAAGTCTTTCTATCAATATATTTGTCCCTCTGAGCAAAAAAAGATTCCTCAATATTCTCAACATTGGAGTTTGATAAATGGGAAAGGGATCCTTATTATTTCTGATCTGGGGGAAGGAGGTGCAGGGAGTTGCATACATTATCTCAAATAATATCCTGTACATTACATCTTAAAATCTTAAAATCTTCCTGATTATGTCCTTTAGATTTCCCTCTGGACTGCTTTCTGGGAGTATAAGTAGAGCAGAGGCAGATAAAGAGGAGTTCTCCAAATAATGCCTTCTGACTACATCAATCTGAATGATTTGAATTTGGATATAGAATAATATAAATACATGATTTAAACAACAAAACGTTGTGAAGAATGATCATTCATTACTCACAATCCCACATAAAACTACCAGCCCACACTTAAAATATAACTAAAAGAAATAAATGTAACACAATTACCAATCAAATATATGTTAATTAATAAGTTACCAATTAATTATTTATTCAATAATTAATGATTAACTTCCCACCCAATGCCCCAACAATCCTAGCAGTCCACATTTAAAACATAATTTATTAAATACAATTACATAATTTATGTATTTGTTAATCGATCAAATAATTAATGATACATTCATAATTAATTATGAATTAATCCTTACTTAAACATTTTCCCTCCCCATACCCCTACAAACCTAGCAGCCAAAACCTAATATATACTTCCAAAATACAATTATTACACGTTTTACATATTACTTAATTAATTAATTAATTAATTAATAATGCATTATTATTTAATTATCAATTAATTATTACTTAAATAACTTTCCACCTTGTACCCCTACAAATCCAGCTGCCCACACCTAATTTATAAAAAAAGACATTTATTACACAATTTACATAATTATTAATCAATTAAAAATAAATAATGAATTAATAATAATTATTATTTAATTAACATCTCACCCTTCACCCCTACAAACCTAGCAAACCGCTGTGATAACATAAATTACTAATAGCAATTAAATTTAAAATGTATACATCACATCCTATATAAAAAAATGTCATTAAACAGTATGCTAACAAAAATAACACATATCATTATTATTTGAACTAAAACACGTAAAGCTCATTAAAAAAAGATATTTTTTACAACTATATTATTGAAAACAATATTAACCACAACAATATTATTTAAAACGATATTACTTACATGTGAAATCAATATTCTTGACAACAACATTTCTGCATCTTGATATTTTTGTATCACAATATTTTTTCTCTGATATTGCAGTAACTCAATATTTGAAATCTGATATTTTTTCTAAACACCCCAAGCAGCAAATCCAATATCACCAACCTGCATAGAGCCTTCATATGCAACATATTTTCTGTATGCCTCAACTCTGAGTGATTGTAGTGGTGTGCAAAGTGAATTTACTTCGCAGAGAAGTTTTGTCTCTTGCCCTAACTAGGATGTCGGTCGGTAAGCCTCAGACCGCTCGTCAGAGGCTTACCAACCAACATCCTTGGTTTGATTCCGACCGCCATATTACGGTTGCAGCGGTCAGAATTCCAATCGGCCATGGTGCCCCCTGTGAATCCCTGCACGGTGTGGCAGGCCCAGTGACTCCGTTTTCTTTATGGGAGCTTGTGCAATGCCGATATTTGACTGCAGCACAAGCTCCCATGGGGAAATGGGAGTCTGCGACCGCACATGAATGGCAGTTTCGGACTGCTGAACCAAGGTCGGTCGGTACCAAAACTGCAGGGATGTTGGTCGGAGTCAGCTCTGACTACCATCCTATTTAGACCCAAAGTCTGAAGAATGGTACATAGTTTTGGGAAACATCCTTTACGACGCAACTTTTACAACGCAGTGCCTTTACAACGCGTATTTACAACGACAACCATTACAACACATTGCGCTGGGGGGCGCTCTAGGATAGGGAATAAGTTTAATTTACTATCCAACACCTTCCCTAGTGTCCACAGGGACTGGAGTTGGAATAGTAAATTAAACTATTCACTATCCAGCACCATAAAGCACTATGCGTTGTAAAGGTATTAGTTGTAAATACCGCGTTGTAAAGGCATGCGTGGTAAAAGTATGCTTTGTAATGTCATACATCCCATAGTTTTACTGTGTTCCTGCTCTTTTGCTGAAGGAACATTTCTTCTCATTGCCAGATCCTTTCACCACATAGAAAGATAATTTCTGCTCTAATCAACTCCAGCCAAGCTTGAAAATGTATTTAGAGTATTTATGTGAAATTTGTACAGGATAAAAACACTTGGTTCTTCATAATGAGTGCCTCGGAGGGGTAGCTGGTATGTATCTCACTCATTACAAATCGATTACCATGTATGGTAAAATCCGGCCAACTTATAAATACGGCGCTCTATTGTTTACGTGGGGTTCGTTAATAGAGGCATATGTGATCGATTCCTGACTGTCCTTGCAATGTATGTTGAAGGGAACTATTTTGGTAAACCTAGGTAAGGGTATGTGTGACATAAATTGTTGTAAAAGCTTGGATGTTCACATATAAGTGGTAAAGCAAACAACTATTGAGTCTTTGTAATGCAAACAAATTCCATACAATGTCACCAAGGGCGCAATAAAATAATTGATGTACTCCTAAATAATTAAAACATTCTGTTATCTTGTTTGCATTTCTGTACTTTTACGGTGAATACAAAAGGTTGGTTTTTAGTATTATGCAGACTACATTAAATGTTTTTTAAAAACTGAGCATTTATGCAACATATTTCAAATACATTTTCTGTGTTGTAGATTGACAAGTTTTAGGCAGCCTGCATGTTTCAAAAGTAATTAGAATGTGTGCCTTTGTACCTCGTAACGTTACTGCGCTGCAAATTCCCCCCCTAGAGACAAAATTGATTTCTAAAGAAGTCCATAGTCTGGGATGTTTCATCAATCCTCTGGATGGAGGCTAAAAGTCTCACAGGCATGTCTGTCTATTGGATTGTGCTCAGCTCACACAATTTGGTTTGTCATTAAATTCACTTTATTCAAATACCTTTAAACCTACATTCTGAGACAGGGAGGCATTTGCTTTTTTCTACCAAATCAGGTTTTAGATTTCAAGTAAAAAGTATAATCAGTGTATCTGTTCGACTTTACTGAAAATAGATCACACCTGCTTCTGCTGGTCGATGTTTGCCTGCTATGTGTAATGACTAGGGCGAAAAAGAGAAATCTCCCTAAATTATCTTGAAATAGATTTGAGCCTGGAAAGTATAAAGGTATAACACTAGTCTTAAGGAAACAACTTCCAGCCATTTGCAGCCGGGCATGCAGCAGAAACCCAGCTGTGGAGACTATTCAGAAATGGCCGCAGTGGGAGAGCACAGAAGAGCGCCCCGTGATTCATGAATCACCAGGAGCTCTTACAGCAGGACACACTCTGTAACTTCTTGGCTACGCATCAGAATATTGAACAATTTGAAAGGAATCCTGAGCGTATAATATACCTGAAGCTCGGTATGTGTTTGACTGTTTGACTTCAGAAAGTTAAAAATATTCTCAGAGGAGAAAGGCACATCAGGTGAAACACAGCAGGGACTGTTTCTGGCACTTAAATGACTCAAGATTCCCTACGGCAATGTGTCTTGAAGAAATGTATATTTCAATGTGTTCCTTTTTGCTCTTTGGTATCCTAGGAAAAAATATCTATCTATCTATCTATCTATCTATCTATCTATCTATCTATCTATCTATCTATCTATCTATCTATCTATCTATCTATCTATCTATCTATCTATCTATCTATCTATCTATCTATCTATCTATCTATCTAGATATATATAATGCCGTCATTGTTGCATAAACCTTTTTTACTGGAATCCTCACTGTGTCCCTCTGGTCTCTCTGTTGCGGAGGAACCTCGTGGTGGATATTTTGCACATTTCCCCCTGACGTGCTTGGGGGACCGACCTGTCAAGTTGGCCAGAGCAACATGGGAAAAAGCCGCTGCTCAGTTTTGCTTACCTCCAAGGGATTGGATCTGCTTTGGCCCCTGCACCCGAGACTAGCATCACACTGTTGTCTGTGACTTCACAGGAGGACTAGCTGATTGCAGCGTGGTTTTCAGTACCACTGGACTCGGTTTGATGCAGTATGGTGTATGGTGGGGACCCAGGAGAGGAGGCGTTTTTAACAGTGGTACCAGGACAATTTTACTCTGCACGCATTTACGTTTTTATAGACATCGAGCACTCACTACGAGATTTCAGGAGTCCTTTTTGAAAACGTTTCTTTCATTCTGCCGAGATGGTGCAGTGTGGGAGTTGCAGTGTCCCAAGGAGGCAGCAGTGACGTTTCAAGTAAATGAGACTCAGCTGGGGTCCCACGATTGGGAGCAGAATTACCGCCTAAAGAACGGATTGATGCAAAGCACTGGTGCAATAAGGCATATGATTATGGCAGTTAGCCGAAACGCATATTGCCGTCAGTATTGAATAAACCTTTTTTCCTGGAATCCTCACTGTGTCCCTCTGGTCTCTCTGTTGCGGAGGAACCTCGTGGTGGATATATATATATATATATATATATATATATTCACTGAAAAAACCATAGGTTTCACACCAGTTATAGTTATCTGGAAATTTTACTGACATAAAACCATTGAAATTCCACGTTATAGTTAGTTGGACTCACTATAACTTGCGCGTGTAATGCACTGCTGATGACGTCACATATTACATCACTCATGACATGGTCAGTGACATCACTCATGACATCACTGATGACACCATCCAGTGAATGTGTGCCTTTCTGAAAAATAAATATGTTTTATATATGTATATGTAAAGGTCCATGGAAGAATAAATGTTTAAATAAGTGTCTTAATGGATGTTTTTAAAAAAAAATTGATTGGTTAACTGGCTTATTAAGTGTATTTTAGTGAATACATATATTAGCGAATATCAGTGTTTCACTTTGTGTAAAAGTGGCTGCATGGGTTGGTGAGTAGCTACATGTGTGTGTATATGGGTTATTAGATTTTTTTTTTGTATCAGTATGAGTGTCTGTATGGTTTGGTGGGGGTATTACTTAGCACATAGAAGCATCAATAACTGAATCAATGTTTGTATGTGTTTGGAAGACGGCATATGTGCAGGACTGTATGGATGGATGAGTGTGTATATGTGTGTGTTAGTGAGTGATTGACTGTCTCACTAGTGTCTTTATCAGTAACTACATATGTTTTAATCTAGTATATGTGAGTATTGATGTAAATAAGTGAGTATATGTGAGAGTGAGAGATTGTAAGAGTTCCTGTTTAAATAAGTATGTGTTTCGATAAGTGATTGTTTAAGAGAGTAAGTATGTGTAAGTTTCCTTAGAAGTAAGGTGGTAGTGTGAGTATAGCTGTATATGCAAAGAAATGGATGTTCAATAGTTTATTTGCATGTGTGAGTATGTGTGTGAGCAACTTTTGGAAGACTGTCGATGTGTTACAGGATGTATAGGTGTATCACTACATATGATGAGTGAGTATATGTATGAGTGACTACATAGAACTGTTGGTGAATTAGTGGATGTGTATATAAATGGTGGAATTACTGAATTGGTTGTTGTAACTGGTATGGATATCTCCTTTTTTTTGAAAATTTTAGTTTCTATTTTTGAATATGTGTTTCAAGGGTTACAGTGAAAGGAGGTCTGTCACTCTGTCACAAGGATGTCACTGACCATGTCATGAGTGATGTAATATGTGACGTCATCAGCAGTGCATTACACGCGCAAGTCCAACTAACTATAACGTGGAATTTCAATGGTTTTATGTCAGTAAAATTTCCAGCTAACTATAACTGGTGTGAAACCTATGGTTTTTTCAGTGAATTTAATAGGTTTTTTAAATGCTAATTCCTAACTATAACTGGTGTGAAACCTATGGTTTTTTCAGTGAATTTCATAGGTTTTTTAAATGCTAATTCCTAACTATAACGGATGTGAAACCTATGGTTTTTTCAGTGAATTTCATAGGTTTTTTAAATGCTAATTCCTAACTATATATAAGGCCCCAAACCTATACTTTTTTCTTTGAATTTCAAAATTTTGTTAATAGCAAATGTCTATAGCTATAAAATGTAATATTTTTGAAAAAGAATGAATCCTATATTTTATTGGTATTTAAAATACTGCCTGTTTTTGAATGACATACCTCCCCGTCCGCGCGCAGCGGGCGCGCCAGCGGCGCGCGAAAGGCGCGCCAAAGGCAAGCCCGTCTGCGCCCGTCCGCGGCCAGTCGGGGCCTGGGGCCAGTCCCCCTGTCCAGGGCACGACCGGCGGGGTAGGTAGATTTCTATACACAAGAGACCAACTCCTAGGCCTCCGCCCGGAGATTAAGACGATTTGTGGCCGCAGTCTACAGGCGGATTAACTACCTTTACACTGTGTGAACTGCGCCTTCAATTCACGGGCCCAAATTGACATGGGTCCGGAGATGGGTAATATAAGAATGTTGCTGCTTTATTGCTGCTCAATGAAGAAACATAAGCTTGAAATTTTCGAACTGTTAAGGGATAGTAAGCCTGATATACTCTTCTTAACCGAAACATGGTTGGACGAAGATTCTGCCCCAGAAATCCTTGAGGCCATTCCTTCGGGATACTGTCTATCGAGAATTGACAGGGGGCGGCAGAGAGGTGGAGGTCTGGCGTTGATTCACAAAAGTGAGTGGACTTGTACTCTGGAACAAGTTAAACTGTTGAACGCTGAGGCAGGATTTTTTATGCTAAAAATTTCCCCCACAAGCTTCATTAATGGCTTTTTGATATATCGCCCACCGGGCACTACGGCTCAGTTTTGCGACAACCTTGCGGAACTGGTCACCCAGTCGGCGATCCGCTACAATAAGCTCCTCATCTTGGGAGATTTAAACCTCCACTTTGAGGATGCGGACTGTGCGGAGGGACAGGTAGTTGCGGAAACACTGAAATCTTTGAGGCTTAATTTACAGTCGCTTTTACCCACACATCAACTAGGCCATCTCCTTGACCCTATTTTTGCAAACTGGGAGGGAATAAAAGTTACCTCCCCGTCTAGAATCCCCTGGTCGGATCATTATTTGATTCTGTTTGAGGTGGAAGTGAATCTTCGTAAAGCAGAGAGAGAAAAACCAAGGCCTCAAAAGCGAAGGGACTGGAAAAAATTCAGTCAGGAAGCATTTAGGGGCGCCCTGCTGAACAAACCGCTGCCCCAGTGTGAAACTTTGTTGGAGGCAGGGAAGAGATATGATGATTGGCTGTCAAATGCCTTAGATATAGTGGCACCCTGGATAAATAAGCCTCCAGCCAGGAGAAACAAAATGGCCCCATGGTTTAATAAAGAGCTCATGGAGATTAAAGCCAAATGCAAAAAACTAGAACGCCTATGGCGAAAAAATTACAACTCAGAGTGCAAACTGCTCTGTAAAACGGAATTGAATAAATATCACAAGCTTGTTAGAGCAGTAAAGGGAGTATTCCTTAAAGAAAAAATAGAAATGGCAGACAACCCCACTAAAGAATTGTTTGCCATATATAAAGAACTTACTGTCCCCACTAGAGTAATGCCGCAAGATATCTGCTCTAATGAACTATGTGAGTCAATAGCTGACCACTTTGTTGACAAAGTGGAAAAAATCTACTCCTCTTTCGCGTGCGGGTTGGATGTGAGGCAAAACCCGACCATAAAGGACAAGAGTATGACCACAAACTCCCATCTGAAGTGTTTCAAGCTACCAGACAGACGGACCATGTTGAGCATTGCTAACAGTATTCAGTCAGGCTCCCCCAATGATGCAGCGCCGCCTAACTGTCTTAAGGGAGTTCTGGAGGATGTAATAGATTACATCAGTCACATGGCAACCCTATCCTTTCAGGAGTGCCATGTGCCAGAAGTATGGAAGAGGGCTCAGGTAAACCCCCTGAAAAAGAAGTCCAACTTACACATTACCCAGCTTCAGAACCTACGACCCATTTCCCTACTCCCATTCTGTATGAAAGTGGTGGAGAAAATAGTCAATGTACAGCTTATGGAATACCTTGAGGAGAGCCATCTCTTACATCCCACTCAGTCGGGGTTCCGGGCTGGCCACTCCACAGAATCAGCTGTTTTTTTCTCCACAGAACTGTTGAGACAGAAAGTAGATGAGGGGCAGACAGCAGCATTGATATTACTAGACCTAAGTGCGGCGTTTGACACCGTATCGCATACCTTCCTGCTGTCTCGCCTCGCTGAAATGGGAGTGGAAGGAGCGGCCCTCGAATGGATAAAATCTTTCCTTGAGAACAGAAGTTTCCAAGTGCACCCTCCCCCATTTAAATCCTCCCACAGGGGTTGAGGCATGGGGTTCCACAGGGCTCTAGTCTGAGCCTGACATTATTTAATCTATATATGGAACCCCTAGCTCATATGGTGGAATCATTCGGAGTAGACATCGTCACATATGCCGATGATACTCAATTAATTATTACACTTACCCAGGAACAGAGTGATGAAGCTGCTATCAACTTCTCCACTTCTCTTAGGACATTAGCGATCTGGATGAATGATAACTGTTTACGTCTTATTGGTGATAAGACAGAGTTGTTGATAATTGGAAAAACTCCAACCATCTGGTATGGTGGCCAGCCGAACTAGGCCCGACTCCCTGTGCTTCAGAGATGGTGAAGAACTTGGGGGTATTACTGGATGCAAATTTATCCTTTAAACAACAGGTTGGAAAACTGACAGGTAAATGTTACGGCATCCTTAAAACACTACGTAAAGTATTAGATCTTTTGCCTATCAGTGCTAGGAAAACTTTAGTCCATGCCTTAGTCACGCCCCATCTCGACTATGGCAACTCCCTGCTCATAGGCCTAAGCAAGAAAGGGCTTAATCAGCTGCAGCGGGTTCAGAACACCGCTGCACGTCTAGTGCTAAATCTCCCTCGCAGAGCTTCAGGGAAACAAGCCCTATCAACACTTCATTGGCTTCCCATAAAGGAACGCATTAGGTTTAAAGTACTGTGCATAGCGCATCGCATCGCCCAAGGGAAAGGCCCAGTGTATTTATGAAAGCTACTAACTATTCACTGTCCCAGACGCAATCTAAGGTCACTTGGCACTATGCTGTTCATGGTACCCCGCATTCGAAAGGCCAGAATGGGAGGCAGTTCTTTCAGGTACTGGGCGGCAAAGTACTGGAATGAGCTTCCCATTGAACTCTGCATGGAGCCATCTGAAGCAAGATTCCGCCTCAAACTCAAAACGTATCTTTTCTCACAGATTTAATTTTCGTTGATTCTGACAAGTCTCCTGGGTCGGGGAGTAATAGCAACTATTTAGGGGGTCGACTGCAAGCATAGCGCGGGGACACACTGTGCTAAGTGTAACCAGGCGCTTTAGAAATGGTTTTATTATTATTATTATTATTATTAAAACAATTTTTTTAATGTAAATTTTTTATTTTTATTTTTTTGTTTTTGTTTTACCCTGGAGCGTTCCCGGGGCGTGCCTCGGTGAGCGCACCGGAAAGCGTAGTCTTTTGAAGCGCCCCAGGGCGCGCTCCGGAGAGCGTCCCATTAGCGCTATTGCCGCGAACGAAAACATCATCGTGACGTATCGCGTAGCAGCGCATACGTGATACGCACGGCGTAAGCGCACCCGGAAGCACTCGAGCAAATACGATCGGGCAACGTAAACATGTGACGCGCTTACGCGACGCGCCCGGGGGCGAGCCGCGTAAGCGTGTCGGTCATGTGACCTGAAAATAACACTTTTTATTGGTGCAGAACAGTTTTGGTTTCATAATGATGAAATCCCTGGTCTTGCGACCTGAAAATAACACTTCTCATTGGTTCAGGCCTTTTTTTTTCCAAATGATGAAAGACCCCACCTTTTTTCCTTATTCTGACTTTGTCCTTTGACTTAGGAAGACCTCTTTTGCAATCTTTGAAGTATATTTTGTACTTTGAAATAGCTTTAATAGCAGCAGCAGCTGGAGCATCTGCACCACCACCACCACTACAACCACCAAGAGGAGCACCACAAGATTACATTGGTGGTCAACAAGAGGAGGAGAAGGAGGAGGAGGAGGAGGAGGGGAGGAGAAGATGGCTGCAAGAACACAATACCCCATACCAGCCAAAACCACACATTGCATGGGAGTTTTTTTCGATCCCAGAGGGCAAGAAAAAAGTAAATGCGGCCAAGGTGACTTGCCGAATCTGTGGTGTGGAACTTTCCAGGGGAAACCCTAATAAGAAATACTCTTTCGGATACAACACCATGATTCGCCACATGCAGCGCAGGCATCCAATCAACTATTCTGCTGCAGATATGAGGGAACTGGCCAGTAACCTTCCCCAATCTTCAAGCTCCACCTCCCAAAGAAATCAACCCACTCCAACGGGACCAGAGGCAAGGGAGACGATCCCTTGCATTCAGCCACGGTTTGGGGATTTCCGTATAACATGTATACATTGTGGTAAGACCATCTCCTATGGTGAACTGAGCATAAAGCTCATCGTCCTTGCTGGGGACAACCACAAATGCCCCAAAAAACCCTAATTTTTTCTTATTTTTTTTTCTGCTCCAGTTGAGCCATTTTCAATTCCCTGTTTTTTCGTTTATCCTCATAAAAATACCAAAAAAAATATAAAATAGTTCATAAAAGCCAAAAAAAAGTACAAAATGTTCCAAAAACACAAAAAAATAAAACAACAAAAAGAAGAAAAAACCCAGTTCTTTTTAGAACTACCTCCAATTTATAAGAAAAGGCTACATTTTTTAATAACTCTGTCATTCTTCTTTCCCCATGGGCCGCTCCCCGGTCCGCTCCCCTGTGCGCGTACCGGGCGTTCCCCCGCGCAAATAAAAAAAAAATATATATATATTTTGCACCGCGGGGCCCTTTTATAGCCCCCACATCAAACCTAGGGTGTCAGGGGGGGTCTACCCTGCCCCCTTATGGTCATTTCCCCCTTTTTTCCCACCTCTTGTGTCTCTATCCTACCGAGACACAAGATGGTGGCCGGTCCAGACTGTTTCGAATGTTTACAGACACCCGAGAGCCAATCAGCTTTCCGTGCGCACCTCGGGTGTCGCGCCCGCTGGGCTCCCTGGTGCGCCTACCGGGGCGCGGCCATAGATATATATATTTTTTTTAACCTAAATTACTCAAAATCCACTGGAGCACATATCTTGAGACATAGCAAAGGCACATCAGGCTACGAGTCCCTACAATTTTGCCAAGTTTGGTGGAAATCCATTCAGCCATTCGGGCTAAAAGTGAGTTCGACCGCCCTATGGAAATTAACATGGGGAAAACACGTTTTGGGACCCCCCTTTTATCTCGGCCCCCGCTTGACGAATCCCCCCAAACTTTCAAGGAAGGACCGGAGCTCCGCGAGGCAAATTTGAGGAAATTTTCAGGCAGATTCGTCAACGGCGTCAAAGTTATTCCAAATAGAATTTTGATATTTTGCATTGAAAAAAATCCTAACTATAATTACCTACTGGCGACCGCCAGTAGGTAATATATATATATATGTATATATATATATATATATATGTATATATATATATATATATATAGGTATATATATATGTGAAGAAATCCCCGCCTGTCAATGGATGACAGGCAGCAGCAGGGTGCAGACCTCACAGCGCCACAGCAGACAGGCAAATGAAGCTCTCCAATAATCCAACTCGAGTGAGTAGCAGGTTCAAAACATTTATTAAAGGGTAACGCGTTTCACTCCACTAGGGAGCTTGATCACACAAAGGCACTCATAAAAGTGGGGATATATATACAACAAGTGGGAGGGGCTTGATTGGGGAGAAAAAACGCCCAAAAATAAAAAAACAGGAAAGTAAATAAAGCAACAGTGTCTACATTTATCCAACATGTAAAGCACACATGGGAAACAGCATGTACCACATGGGAAATTACATATTAAAGATAACACAATGCAATGTGATAGAAGAACAAATCTGGGAAGTATTCAAGCAGATCAGGAGTGAAACAGCGCTGCATGGTACAAGAAGGTTGCAAATGAGTAGCATGTAAAGTAACATGGGAAGTCACGACAAAGTGCCAAAATAGGTAATTACATGGAAACAAAATTAGCAAACCAAAGGGTCAAAGAGCGCGCTGAAAACAATTACGGCATAGTGCCTGAGTCAAATATCTGCACATTAGAGTAAAAGTAAAGGAAATATATCAGAGAGCATATTAGTGAAAATAAGCGTGGCGTAACATAGCAAGCTGAGAGAGACATGTGAGCTCAAATAAGGGTAAGGGAGGAGAATACAAAGTGCTAGAAAATAACATAAAAAAAGAGTGAAAAAAATATATATTGGAAAGCCCAACCACAGATGTGAAAAATTAAAAGTGAGAGGAGAGGGAAAGTAACGGAACAGACAAAGAGTAAGATAGCGGCAGCACAAGAAAACAGTAGAAAACATGGCAACAAGTCCTATTCAAGTTTACAGATATAACAAGAGTCATGATTCTAAGGTTACGCCATGCATAGCATGTGGCAAATGAGCCAGCAGTCAAACAATGAGCCTAAACTGAGCGAGAGAGAGGAAAAGACTAGAGCAAGGAATAGAATAGTTATGACCAGACCACCTAACTGGGGACAGAAGGGAGCATTATAAGAAGCTTTTCAAATCTTCAGTCAAGTTAAGACCATTAGGGGCTTTGGTGTCGAGGGACAAAATCAACTGGGTTGATATGTATATATATATATATATATATATATATATATATATATATATATATATATATATATATATATATAATCACTGATAAAACTAAAGGTTACAGTGTCGTTATAGTTATACTGACCTTTTACCCATACAAAACCATACAAATTCAGCAGATATAGTTACACTTATGGTAAAAAACGATGACTCGTTGCCTTAAGTTACTTAAGTAATAGTTTCTTCAGATAAGTTTAACTACAAGTATAACTATAACTGCTGAATTTCTATGGTTTTATATGGGTAAAAAGTCAGTGTAACTATAACCACCCTGTAACCATTGGTTTTATCAATGAATCTCAATGATTTTTCTTTCTCCTGAGCCCAAAGTTTGTGGATGAACCAAAGATAGTAAATTGCGCCAGTAGGTAAACATATATATATATTAAGGAGTCCACAATTGATTTTACCCACTTGAGATAACCAAACATAGGAATATTGTTTTAAATTTGTTACCTAGGAAGGACTCGAATAAAAGGAATTGCTAGCGTACATGGTACAATATAAAGTGACCAGTTTGGTCCTACATGCAGGACAATGCCCCAAATTGTAATGACACTTGTCTATAAATGAATTATTTGAAGTGAAAATAGCAAGGACTGCTTTTTATTTTAGCAAAAAGCATGGCATGTTTCCAAGCGAAATCAAGAATTCAATCATCAAAGATGAGCAGATATGGATTGTAATTTATTTTTTGCACGGGGCACTCTTCAAAAAATTTAAATAGCACTGAGATAAATGACTTCTATGTCTACTACGCTGAATGCGGTGACGCAAGTGCCTTTAAGTAAACATACTAGATGAATAAGACACTATGGGGCCGATTACGATCTCAGTGAGAAAGCCTCCGACCTTAGGTCGGAGGCTTTCCGACCGAGATCGTCGGTTTCACTTTGACCACCTAATTACAATTTAGGTTGTCAGAAGTGAAAACGCACGGTCATTCTGACTAAAGGAGCCTGTCGGCCAGTTGGGAACCAGCCCGTAATCCATATGGATGGCGTTTTACACTGTCAGGATTACGATGCTCGGTTTCCAGCAGACTTTTCATGTCGGGCTTTCCGATATGGAAAGCCTGATGTAAAGTGTGTATGGGGGCCCCTAGCATGGTCGCCTTCTGTTTGGGGGCCAGAAGGGCACCCTGAGGAACCTGCTACATGGTGCAGGGATGTACACTACCTCCCAGTTCCCTATGGGAGCTTGTGCTATGGCTAGTTTATGGCTGTAGCACAAGCTCCCATAGGGAAATGGGAGTATGAGGCCGCACCATGCACGGACCTATCAAAATTAATTGGTTGGGACTGCTGACCAGAGATGGGTCGGAACCAAATTCACGATGGTGTGGGGTGGATGCAAATCTACTCCAACATTGTGATAAGCCCCATAGTGAGCAAGGTGGCAAAGCCCCCAAAGCACATCAAGCTTTCTGCAAAATAAAAATTTCCTAACAGATTCCAAGAGTGTTGGTGCCTGTTTTGTAGGATAGCTCGTTGATGCAGAATCAGGAGTGAGATTGATATGTTAGCCTGCACTGGGCACCCACCTGAGGGTAATTATTGAAGTGAGCACTAGCTGAACCCTCGTGTGCTCGGAAGGCCATTGGATGTCAGTCGCCCGCCCTCCCTCCTCCCTCAGAAGAAGGCCGATGCGGCCGAAATGCATCAGGACTAAAGCTTTGGAGTGGCGTAATTTGGTGTAATAAAAAGGATGTTTCCTGACCTGATGTGTGTGCGCCTCAATTTCCTTCCGTGAGGAAGGACTCAGAATTATATTCACACGGCCTGGGTCCTGGCCGAGAGGAGCGCACCCCCAGCTAAAGCGCGCCGGATTCTGCTCAAAACGGGACCATTTTGCTTCACGGTGAAAGCCAAAGCGAGCAGCGGCAGCCACCAGGGACCGGACGCTGGATTGGGCCCCAGAAGACTCGAAAACAGAATTCCAGGGGACACAGGCAATACCACAATTCCCAGCATAAACACGACATCACTCACTGAAGAGGAATAATTAAAAGGCCAAAGATCGCACTACAAGGACCAGCATGCTCTTCATGTTAGCCTGCACTGGGCACCCACCTGAGGGTAATTATTGAAGTGAGCACTAGCTGAACCCTCGTGCGCTCGGAAGGCCATTGGATGTCAGCAGCCCGCCCTCCCTCCTCCCTCAGAAGAAGGCCGATGCGGCCGAAATGCATCAGGACTAAAGCTTTGGAGTGGCGTAATTTGGTGTAATAAAAAGGATGTTTCCTGACCTGATGTGTGTGCGCCTCAATTTCCTTCCGTGAGGAAGGACTCCGAATATATATATATATATATATATATATATATATATATATATATATATATATATATATATATATATATATATATATATTTATATAGATATATAGATATATATAGATAGATATATATTATCTACTCGCTGTCGCCAGTAGATAGTTATAGTTAGGACCTAGTTTCCATAGGAAATGAGTTTTTGTTTACCCAATAACTTAGGCGCCGGTTGATGATTCTTCGCGAAATTTTCAAAACTTATGGCCCGTTCCGGTCAGCTCCTGTCTTGAAAGTCACGGGGTGATTCGGCAAGCGGGGACCGAGAACAAAGAGGGGTCCCAAAACTTGTTTTCTCAATGTTATTTCCCATAGGAAACTTTAGACACAACTACAGCCCGAACTGCTGAACGGAATTACACCGAATTTGGCAAAAAGGTAGCCCTTGGTTCAGAAAGAGTCCTTTTTTTCAAATGGTGAAAATCCATTCAGTAGTTCCTGAGAAATTCAAAAATTAGAGGTAAAAAAAGCAATTTCTCATAGGAAACTTTAGACATGGTTACAACTGAAACTGCTGAACGGAATTACACCAAATTTCTCAAAAAGGTAGCCCTTTGTACAGAAAGAGACCTTTTTTTTAAATGATGTAAATCCATTCAGTAGTTGCTGAGAAAATCAAAGATTAAAGTTTCAATATCTTTGGCCACGGTGGATCCGCGAACCCTGCCGATCACGAGCTGCATTCTAATTTGCTGTCAACACTTCAAACCTGGAAGTGTTGGCAGCCATCTTGTGCCTTGGTAGAACCGAGGCACGTGAAAAGAGAAAAAGAAATGCGCAAAACAAGAAAAGAGGGCAGGGTATAAGCACTCAGACCCCTTAGGCCTGCTTAGCGGTCCCACAAGGATCCCCAGGGCCCAAAAAAGTATTTTTTGTTTCAATTGGCCGAATTGAAGCCTCCGGGTGGGCCAGGTCCCGGGGGCAGGTAAAAAACATGTGTGGGGGGGCCCCAATCCCCCACAATGCCCTTGGGACTGCCACACCCCGGGGCTTTTCAAAAATATTTACGGGGGCAAACGCTCCCCGAAGCCCCGAGGTCCGCCACCCCGGGGCTTTTATTAATTAATTAGCAGGGCACACAGTCCCTCGCTGCCCCGGGGACGGCCACTTCCGTGGGGTACTAATATTTAACTGTGGGGGTCCGTACCAGAACCCAAGCCCCTGGGGACCACCGCCCCCTGGGGCTGCGTCAATGTTGGGAGGGGAGGCCGCGCGGCCCCCCCTCCTGGAGCTAGTGATGGCACTGGGGACCCCACCCCCTAGGGCCGGCTCCTGCAGCGTCCCGGGGGGGGCCACCCCGGGACCCTGCTGTTTGCTATGGCAGGGCGTGCGGCTCTCAGCTCCCGCCCTGTCATAGCAAACTGTGCTTTGGATTTTGGAAGAGAGAGCAGGAAACCTGCTCTCTCTTCCAAAATCCAAACCACATTGCTTTTCCACACAGGGAGCTGCATGTCAGCAGCTCCCCATGTGGAAAAGCAATGCCAGCTCCCCCAGGACACGAGTACCTGGAAGGGACCATGGCCGAATTGGGCCTCCCCCCACGGTCCGCAACGATAGGCCAGGCGCCGGGGGATCGGGACCCGGGGACCGGAAGTGGCCTGAGGAGGGGGGCCACACAGACCCACTCCAAATAATAAAAAAATAAACACTGGCCATGCCCCGGGGATGGGGTCCCCGGGGCCAAATATGGCCACGCGGCCCCGTTCCATTAAAAAAAAATTACAAATAGGGGTCAGGCCCTAGGGAATGAGGTCCCCAGGGCCCAAAAAATGGAAAAGGAAGGGGGGCCACAGAGTACCCTCCTTAAAAAGAAAAAAAATAATTTACACGCAATGGTGCCGGAGGCCACGCCCCCTCCAGCAACACTCTGCAAACGCACCCTGTGGCACGTTTTAAGTTGGGGAATTAATTCCCCTTCAATACTGGGGGTCCCTGGGGGCCAACTAGCCCACCAGGTACCTCCAGTAAGTGCCACAGGGCTGCGTTGCAGAGTGGTGGTCCAGGCCATGCCCCTTTTTACACCTCTCTGCAACACAGCTCTGTGTTACCGGGTGGGCTAGTTGAACCACAGGGACCCTCAGGATTCAAGGGGGCTTTATCCCCCAACTTAAAACGTGCCACGGGGCGTGTTTGCACAGTGGTGAAGGGAAGGGCAGGGCTTGAGGTGAAAGGTGTGCAAACACACCCTGTGGCATGTTTTAAGTTAAGGGATTACGTCCCCTTGAATCCTGAGGGTCTCCTGGGTCCAACAAGCCCGCCAGGTACCTCCAGTAAGCACCACAGAGCTGCGTTTCAGAGAGGTGTAAAAAGGGGCGTGGCCTCTGAACACTTCTCTGCAAGGCAGCACCCTGGGGCATACTGGAGGTATCTGGTGGGCTAGGGACCCACAGGATTCAATGCGCCATGGGGCGCGTTTGCACAGTGGTAAAGGGAGGGGGCGAGGCCTGAGGTGACGTGTGAAAACACGGAATAAATACTTCTTCAATCCTGAGGGGCCCTGGGGGTCAACTAGCCCACCAGGTACCTCCAGTAAGCGCCACTGCACTGCGTTGCAGAGAGGTGGCCCGGGCCACGCCCCTTTTTACATCTCTCTGCAATGCAGCTCAGTGGTGCTTACTGGAGGTACCTGGTGAGCTAGTTGGACCCCAGGGACCCTGAGGATTCAAGGAGACTTAATCCCCCAACTTAAAATGGACCACAGGGTGCGTTTGCACAGTGGTAAAGGGCGGGGGCAGGCCTGAGGTGACATGTGTGCAAACACGCCCCATGGAGCATTTTAAGTTGGGGAATTAATTCCCCTACAATCCTGAGGGCCCCTGGGGGCCAACTAGCCCACCAGGTACCTCCAGTAAGCGCCACAGACCTGGGTTGGAGAGAAGTGATCCAGGCAAAGCCCCTTTTTACACCTCTCTGCAACGCAGCTCTGTGGCACTTACTGGAGGTACCAGGAGGGCTATTTGGATGCAAAGTGGTGGAGAAAGCGGGCATGGCCTTTGTCTACCTCTCACCAATCCCACTGCGTGGGACTTACTGGAGGTAAAAGGTAGGCTAGTTGTCCCCTAAAGGACCCCCAGCATGGAAGGGGACTTCAATCCACATCCAAGAGCATGCCAGGGAGTGCGTTTGTAGAGTGGTGGGCAAAGTGGGCATGGCCTGGTATGAGTACTTAACAAAGCTGCTGTGTGGGACTGACTGGAGATAATAGTTTGGGAAGTTGGCCCCCAAGGATGTCCTTGGCGTCAACTACCCCTCTTGTTACCTACAGTAAGTCCCACACTGTGGGTTTGCTAAGACGTCTTCGGAGGCCATGGCCCCCTTTTTCTACCACTCTGCAAACGTGCCTCGTGGCAGACTACGGGATGGGGGATGAAGCCCAGTTTAGTCCTGAGGGAGTTTGGGGGCCAAGAAACACTCCTGTAAGTCCTACGCAGCGGAATTCCTGAGTGTTGGTTGGACGACCAGCACTCTTTCTCCACCACTCTGCAAACGCGACTACTAGTTAAATTAGCATATTTCTGCTCCTCTGACTTAGAGGTAATTCTAATCCCCCTGCCCTATTATGTACTAGGGGCTTACAGAGGTCATGCTAATCACAGGGGTATCCCAACGCATAGGGTTCCCTAGTGTATGTAGATGTTTTCACTGTATTCTAAGTGTCTTTTAGCATAGCACTGGCTCTAGGCCTGGTTAGTCAGAGTCAGTTACCACCAGTACCCGTTAGAAAAAGTTGTGGGCACAGAATGATTTTGCAACAAGGCGTCTTTCTGCTCCTCTGTTGGTTCTTTCTGCACATGTCTTGCTTCTACCTCAATTTCTCTTCGTCTTTGTGGACTTCTGATGCTTCTTTTTGCATTTCTTTTGCTTCTTTATGTGCATTTTTTCTTTTCTCTTCACATGTCCTACCCCTGTAGGCATAATTAGAAACTAGCATTTAAAAACCTTACTAATGTTTTTAAATGCTAATTTCTAACTATAACGTGCCTGCAACCTATGGTTTTTCAGTGAATTTCACAGGTTTTTTAAATGGTAATTTCTAACTATAACATGCCTGAAACCTATGTTTTTTCAGTGAATATATATATATATATTCACTGAAATATATATATATATTCACTGAAATTCCAAAGGGATTCCTGCGTGTGTGTGAAATATATATATATTTCCCCAACTCTTTGGTACATTTTTGGCGTTTCATTGACGACATTTGTGTAATTTGGAGAGGGTCGTTGGAAACAGCTAATGAATTCGTCAATTTGATTAATGTTAACAATTTGAATCTGGGTTTTACCTCACAAATCAGTACACAAGTCATCCAATTTCTTGATGTAGAGATTTATATTGAGAATGGGAGTATTAACACTCGCTTGCATAGAAAAGCTACAGCGGGCAACGCCATATTGCACGCGAGTAGCTCCCATCCTAATCACTTGATCAGAAGTATCCCTTATGGGGAGTTTCTTAGGATGAGGAGAATCTGCAGCACCCCGTCAGATTTGGAAAGATGCCAGAATGAGGCACTTAAAAGATTCAGTGCCCGAGGATATGAGGTGGCTCTCTTATTAGAAGCAAAAGATAGAGCCAACCAACTGGACAGGGATGAGTATCTAGCATCCATCACCGGGGTGGCTACTCCTAGTCCAGTTGAGAGTGAGGTTGACACTCCATCTAATAACATTAGCCTCATAACCACCTTTAATGATGACCACAACAAAGTGAGAGGAATATTGAAAAAGCACTGGCCCCTTCTGAAGACCGATATTACCTTGGCACCCCTCTTACCAGCTGAACCAGGTGTTGTGTTTAAAAGAGCTCCCTCTATGAGGGATATGTTGGTTAGATCCAGTCCGGAGGTAGTTATTAAACCTTATCGTATCTCCAACAAATGCGGTTTCTTTAAGTGTATATCCTGCAGGGCCTGCAAATTTGGTGTAAACACCAGTGAGTATTGCTCTGCTTTTGACCCTACTCCTATTAAGATCAGGGATCATTTCACCTGCCGCACGGACTTTGCAGTATATGTGCTCCAGTGTACCTGCGGGCTCAGGTACGTTGGGAGCACCAAACTGCAGGCTTTTAACCGCATCTTACAACACCTACGGGCGGTGGTCAATTCGGATGGCAACTATCCGGTAGCCCGGCATTTCGAATTGGTCCACAATAAAAACTTAAATGAATTGAAATATTTCATCATTGATGCGGTGCCGAAGAATATCAGAGGGGGAAATAGGGAGAAAGCGCTAAGGCAACTTGAGAGTAAATATATCGTTTTACTCGATACTAGAATCCCTAACGGTTTAAATACAGGGGAGGATCTTTATTGTTTCCTCTAGAGGTAGCAGTTTAGTATGGCATATCAGCCATCTAGTTACTTCTTTCACTATCTAGCATCCGTGGGGATTAAGTTGCCCGTTGAACTATGAAAAGGGCACTATGCCAAAAGATCAACTGGAAATATCTGCTGGATCCCATACCCCCACAGTTGTAGCTTTCCCTATGTAATATTTGGGCACTATGCCATGATGTTTCCGTTGAGCCTTATGACCCACGTTGTCTATAAAAAGTCTTTTTGATGTCACTGTAACTATGACACACATTTATTTCTGTGAGTGGGTGGCATGCAACTCTTCATAAATAGAGATTAAATTAGCGTGCCACCACCAATGCACTCCCTATCAAAAAGTAGAGTAGAGCACTCGATTTTAACTAGCACGATTTTGCACATTATCACCAAAACATGCACTTTATAAAAAGCAATTTTTTTGCACGTTCCCTATATGTGAGACTTGTTGCAACCATGAAATACTTAAATACGTGATTTGGAGAGAATCATGAACATGATGGGCAATGCATTTTATTTTCATAGATGTAATTATAACATAATATTTGTAAATAGTCTGTAAATATATTAAATTTGCCTAGTTAAGTGTTTACATTGATAGATATTTTTCATGTCATAATCTTGCCTTGTGTTCGTGAATTGTGTACATTGGCGATGAGAATTGTAAATAACTGCTCCGTTCAAAAAGTATTTCTTCTATGTTTATGTTGCATTTAAGTATGATTGGGAACTTTCACAGTATATAAGCACACTTATTGGTTCTTTTCAGTCATGTGATCAAGGCTGCCGTGTTGCAGCCGAAACGCGTCATGCTGGGGACGAAAGAGCAATAAACCACCCTTGAACTAACTTGTCGCAGTGTTTGTGGTCTGTACCTACGTTGAGGACTCTGCACTTTGGCTGAGAGTAGGAGTTGGAACGGATATATATATATATATATATATATATATTCACTGAAAAAACCATAGGTTTCACACCAGTTATAGTTAGCTGGAAATTTTACTAACATAAAACCATAGAAATTCCAACATTATAGTTAGTTGGACTCACTATAACAAGCGCGCTTGCAATGCACTGCTGATGACGTCACACATTACATCACTCATGACATCGTCGGTGACATCACTCATGACATCACTGATGACACCAGCCAGTGAATGTGTGTCTTTCTTTAAAATTAATATGTTTAATATTTGTATTTGTAAAGGTTGATGGAAGAATCAATGGTTAAATAAGTGTGTAAATGGATGTTTTGAAAAAAAAATGTTTGGTTAACTGCTTTATTAAGTGTATTTAATTGAATACATATATTAGCGACTAACTTTTAAATATTGAAATATATGTATCAGTGTTTCACTTTGTGTATAAGTAGCTGCATGGGTTGGTGACTGACTCACTGTTTGTATGTGTTTTGAAGCCAGCATATGTGCAGGACTGTATGGGCGGATGAGTGTGTATATGTGTGTGTTAGTGAGTTAATGACAGTCTCACTATTGTGTTTTTTAGTAACGACATATATTTTATTCTAGTGTATGTGAGTTTTGATGTATATAAGTGAGTATATGTGAGAGTAAGAGATTGTAAGAGTTCCTGTTTAAATAAGTATATCTTTATATAAATGATTGTTTAAGAGAGTAAGTATGTGTAAGTTTCCTTAGAAGTAAAGAGGTAGTGTGTGTATAGTTTTATATGCAAATAAATGGATGTTCAATAATTTATTTGCATGTGTGAGTATGTGTGTGAGTAACTTTTGGATGACTGTCGGTGTATAACAGGATGTATAGATGTATCACTACATATGATGAGTGAGTATATGTATGAGTGACTATATAGAATTGTTGGTAAATGAGTGGTAGTGTATATAGATGGTGGAATTACTGAATTGGTTGTTGTAACTGGTATGGGTATCTCCATTTTTTTGAAAATGTTAGTTTCTATTTTTGAATATCTATTTCAAGGGTTACATTACACTAAAAGGAGGTCTGTCACTCTGTCACAAGGATGGTGTCATAAGTGATGTCATGAGTGATGTCACTGACAATGTCATGAGTGATGTAATATGTGACGTCATCAGTAGTGCATTGCAGGCGCGCTTGTTATAGTGAGTCCAACTAACTATAACGTTGGAATTTCTATGGTTTTATGTCAGTAAAATTTCCAGCTAACTATCACTGGTGTGAAACCTATGGTTTTTTCAGTGAATTTAATAGGTTTTTTAAATGCTAATTCCTAACTATAACTGGTGTGAAACCTATGTTTTTTTCAGTGAATTTCATAGGTTTTTTAAATGCTAATTCCTAACTATATATAAGGCCTCAAACCTATGAAATTTAATATTTTTTATAATGAATCCTATATTGTAGATTCGTATAATACTTTTTTTTTTGCCCTGGTGCGCTCCCGGGGCCCGCCCCGGTGTGCGCACTGGAAAGCGCAGTTTTTTTGGAGGCACCCCGGGTCGCGCACCGGTCAGCGTCCCGTTAGCGCTATTGCCGCGAACGAAAACAATGTGACGTATCGCGTAGCCGCGTCCGCGTGATACGCACAGCGTAAGCGCACCTGGAAGTACTCAAGCGAATACGTTCGTGCAACGTAAGCATCTGACGCGCCTATGCGACGTGCCCGGGGGCGCGTCGTGTAAGCGCGTCGGGTTATGTGACCTGAAAATAACACTTTTTATTGGTGCAGAACAGTTTTGGTTTCCAAATGATGAAAGCCCGGGTCATGTGACCTGAAAATAACACTTTTCATTGGTTCAGGACAGTTTTTTTCCAAATTATGAAACACCCCACCTTTTTTCCTTATTCTGACTTTGTCCTTTGACTGAGGAAGACCTGTTTGGAGATCTTTGTTAAAAAGAAATTGTACTTTAAAATGGCTACAGTAGTAGCAGCAGCTGGAGCATCTGCACCATCACCACCACCACCACCACCACCACCAAGAGGACCACCACAACATCACATTGGTGGTCAAGAAGAAGAGGAGGAGGAGGAAGAGGAGGAGGATGGGAGGAGGTGGCTGCCAGAAGACAATACCCCATACAGGCCAAGGCAGCACATTGTATGGGAGTTTTTTTCTATCCCAGAGGGCAAGAAGAAAGTCAATGCGCCCAAGGTGACTTGCCAAATCTGTGGCATTGAACTGTCAAGGGGGAACCCTAACAAAAAATATTCTTTTGGTAATAATACCATGATTAGGCGCATGCAGCGCAAGCATCCGAACAACTATGCTGCCGCAGAGGTGAGAGAACTGGCCAGCAACCCTCCTCAATCTACACCCAGCACCTCCAAACGAAAACAACCCACTCCATCGGGACCAGAGACAAGGGAGACGATCCCTTGCATACAAAAACGGTTTGGTGAATTCAGGATCACATGTATTTTTTGTGGTAAGACCATCTCCTATGGTGAGCAGAGCATAAAGCTCATCCTCCATGCTGGTGACAACCACAATTGCCCCGAAAAACCCTAATTTTTTCCTGATTATTTTTGCTCCAGTTGAGCCATTTTCAATTCCCTGTTTTTTGTTTCTCCCCATAAAAATAACAAAAAATATATAAAATAGTTCATAAAAGACAAAAAAAGTACAAAATGGTCAAAAAACATTAAAAAAAATATAAAACAACAAAAAGAAGAAAAAAACAGTTCTTTTTAGAACTACCTCCAATTTATAAGAAAAGTCTACTTTTTAAAAAAACTATCATTCTTTTTTCCCCATGGAACGCTTCCCGGTACGCTCTGTGGTGCGCGTACCGGGAGCTCCCCCCGCGCAAATAAAAAAAAAAATATTTTTTTTTGCCCCTAGGGGCCCTTTTATAGCCCCCACATCAAACCTAGGGGGTCAGGGGGGTCTACTCTGCCCCCTTATGGTCATTTCCCCCTTTGTTTTTGCCACCTCTTGTGTCTCGATCCTACCGAGACACAAGATGGCGGCCGCTCCGGACTGTTTGGAATGTTGACAGACACCCGAGAGCCAATCAGCTTTCCGCGCGCGAACTCGCGTAGAGCGCTGGTTAGCGCCCCGGTGCGCGTACCGGGGAGCGCTTATAGATATATATATTTTTTTTAACCTAAATGACTCAAAATCCACTGAAGCATATATCTTGAGACATAGCAAAGGCACATCGGACTACCAGTCCCTACAATTTTGCCAAGTTTGGTGGAAATCCATTCAGCCGTTCGGGCTAAAAGTGAGGTCGACCGCCCTATGGAAATTAACATGGGGAAAACACGTTTTGGGACCCCCCTTTTATCTCAGCCCCCGCTTGACGAATCCCCCCCAAACTTTCAGGGAAGGACCGGAGCACCTGTCTCGTGAGGAAAGGTTAATAATAGAGCTTTCCTCACGAGACATTAACAGCAAAGATAAACGTACTCTCTGTCTAGGTCTTTCCTTTTGTCCCTCAGTACCTATGAATTACGTGAATGACAAGATTGATATTTTTAAATTTTGTCGTAAATTAAAACTTAAGAAATGGCATGCATTGAAACCTGCCAGGAGCAGAAAAGAATGTCTGAGTAATTCCAGAGATGTGGAGGAGAATCTGATTATTGGGGATATAGACAATTTGATGGCTTTAGATGAGATAAGCAATGAAATGGATGAGCATGAGATAAGCTTGGAAGCCAAGCGCATCTTAGAGGCACTGGAAATACAACATGACAGCAATACCAGAAGTAATTTTAATCCACGATCCACTTTTACTCCTAGATTGTACCATGACAATATTGACACTTTTCAGGAAATGGTGGGCAAGGAACTTTTTCAATACAGGAGCCAGAATTGGCAGAAGAAAATGAAAAGTTTCAAACATAATCTAACTTCAGCAGAAAAATTAGCAATGAAAGAACTAGCAGAGGACGACAGTATTGTCATCCGCCCTGCAGACAAGGGTGGAAATATTGTCATTTTACCGAAAGCCATGTACATAGGGGAAGCCCTTAGGCAACCAAACGATGTAAAAACTTACAAAAAAAGTAGCAGATTGGAATATAACTTGAGTATCACCACAATCTGGGACAAACTTACAGACTGGAAGGACAAAAGATGGATTGAGTGGGAGGAATATTGCTATCTTAAATGGGATTATCCTGTTCTTCCTATACTATATCTACTTCCGAAGGTACATAAATGCAAACACAATCCCCAGGCAGACCCATCATTTCGTCCAGAGGAAGCGTTCTGGAAAACATCTCCAGATACGTAGACCATTTTTTCCAAGAATACGTGAAGAACTTACCCACGTATGTACGAGACACGAAAGACTTCCTTGACAAAATGAAGGATGTCAAGTGGGGAAGCAATCAACTTCTCATAACCCTAGATGTCAGCTCATTATATACCTCAATTGAGCACACACAAGGAATTGAGGCATGCGCCAGATTCTTGAAAAATCGTAACATCAAGTATCTTGGACATACCACCATGATATTGGACATGATCAGACACTGTCTGGTTAACAACTTTTTTCTGTTCAATGATGACATCTACATCCAAACGCATGGCACAGCGATGGGCACATGTTTTGCCCCAAGCTTTCCCAACTTGTTCATGGGCGCATGGGAGGCAGACATCAGACATAGACCAGATCTGCAAGAAGACTTCCAAAAAGGCACTATGTGGCTACGATACATAGATGATATTTTTCTCATCTGGGAGGGAAGTGAAGAAATGGCTACAAAATTCATCTCGAAACTCAACACTAACAGTAGCAATATCACCCTTACGAGTAATATCAGTAACATTGAGATTGAATATTTGGACACCAAGGTGAAAGTGCAGAACAACAAATTGAAAACGGTACTATTTTGGAAAACTACAGCAGGTAATACACTACTGCACGCGCTGAGCAGCCACCCTGAACCTTTAAAGTGGAGTATCCCCTATGGGGAACTGCTCAGGGCGAAGCGCAACTGTAGCACCATGGAGGACTATTTGAGGGAAGAAACAGTAATGGCAGAAAGGTTCACAGCCAGAGGATACCCCAAATGGGTTATCAAACAAGCCATCAATAGAGTGAAACAAGTAGAACGTAAAGACCTACTCAGTAACTCAAGGAAGGAAGATGACAAAATGGAAGATGAAAATGTGACCCGTATCATCCTGAACTATAATGGCAACTACAAACAGATCAAAAAAAGTATCACTAAAAACTGGGAAATCCTAAAGAACGATCCTATAATAGGTAATACCATCCCTTCCAGACCCAGCATTACATATCGCAGGGGCCGCAATTTGAGTGATCTCTTGGTGCACAATATGATCAGTGACAGCACACCACGGGGGGTTGATCTCCCCGGATTTTTTCCTTGCGGTCACTGCAAAGCTTGTGCTAACAGCCAGATGATAAAGGAATATTTGAATCCCAGCACGAACAAGATGGAAGTGATCAAACA
Organism: Lissotriton vulgaris; assembly: GCF_964263255.1. NCBI lineage: Eukaryota > Metazoa > Chordata > Amphibia > Caudata > Salamandridae > Lissotriton > Lissotriton vulgaris. The sequence goes on from NC_141689.1 coordinate 914,559,339, forward strand.
ATTTTTAACATGTACTACCATGTTCGTGGTCTACGTATTGGTATGTCCATGTGATCTAAAGTATATAGGAAGCACCACGAAAATGGCAAAACAACGAATACTTGAACATACTAGAGCCATAACTAATAAGGATAAACAATATCCAATTGCTCGCCATTTTGAGAGTCACCATTTTTCCAATGCTAAACTTTTGAAATACTATATTATTGAACAGGTGATCCTCTCGGCGAGGGGTGGTAACCGTGCTTTGAAACTGAGGCAACGGGAATCGAGACACATTATAGGTCTCTGTACCCGTTTTCCGAAAGGACATAACCTTGATGAAGAATATAATGTACACTTACATGGTTAATGACTGCAGTTCATACAAAGTAAAATGTATACATTCTCTTTTATGTGCTTTCTCCAACAGGTTGAAAGGGAGGGACTCTGTCTCAGGCTTGCGACATCTGCACCCTATTCCTTTCAACGTTGGCTTTCTCCATTCTTCGCTCCAAGTATGTTTTTTAACTTTGTTATTTTGGATTGAATCACTGTGCACTTGATTTATGTTGACGATTGTACTTTACCGTTCACGGTAAATTGGAGCACAGATTTTTCGTGGCCTGATCATATCAGTGTACTCTAAGTGCTGCCCCCCCTTATTTCCAAAAAAGCATATGTGTGTACTTTCACAGGGTAGTTACTACACTATAGCAATGTCTAATCATTTACAACTGGCAAGGATGTATTGGACACCAATGTTATAACCGACATTTATGGGTTAGTCCCACTATCTAGGGTGACATATTCTACATTTACATATATGCATATATACCTTTATACATGTGATTTTCACGCATGTCGGTTCTTCCACTCAACTTAGCCTAATTATAGCCAGTTTTACACATGTAGACACTGCTCCTTTACACGGACTCACAAGTAAGGCCATCACAACTAATATGTCGTAAATATCTGAATCTTTCAGACAACGTACATGAATTGTATATTTGACTGGATTAGTTTGTGTTTCAGTAACAAACGACAATCAGAGATATAGTACAGTATTGTGCATGATAATCTGTATAAATTTATAAGTTTATGTACACAATGATACCATGTCGGACAACTCCAAGATGGCGCTTTATATTACAACATTGTGTTTGTTAGTCCGTTGTTTATGTTTATATCGAGCATACGGTAAATACGGCAAACTTTTGAGTATCATTGTGTGAACAAGCACTCATGGAGTGCGAAACGCGTCATGTAGGGCTTATGGCGTGAATAAACCCTACCATTGCTGACAGACCTGCGGTGTAAGTGTGGATTAATTTGCATCTGAGTGCACGCTTGGGACGCCGCTTTGGAGACATACATATATATATATATATATATATATATATATATATATATATATATATATATATATATATATATATATATATATATATATATATTATTCCGAGTTTGCTTCAAAGATGAGTTCCGCACTCCAAAGCAGGGTAGGGAACAGCCTTTATTTATGAGCAAGCAGCTTTTCTCATCTCGTTACAGAAGTCCTTTAGCCTGACGCGTTTCGGGGAATTCGTTCCCCTTCCTCTGAGGCTTGCGTGAGTAACTTCAATGTATGGATATTCTGCCAAGTCCCCACCAAAGGGGAGTTAATTGGATGTTAAGTACTGCAAGTTCCAGCGTGCAACAGGATTTCCAACGGAGCACAAAGCTGATGTTTCAGCGCTGACACACCTGGGGTCAATAAATAAGGAAAGAGCGCGCAGGGGACTTGGCAGAATATCCATACATTGAAGTTACTCACGCAAGCTTCAGAGGAAGGGGAACGAATTCCCCGAAACGCGTCAGGCTAAAGGACTTCTGTAACGAGATGAGAAAAGCTGCTTGCTCACAAATAAAGGCTGTTACCTACCCTGCTTTGGAGTGCGGAACTCATCTTTGAAGCAAACTCGGAATAATGTTGTCACGGCGGCTTCAAGCCGTGGAGTCGACGCACCGCCCCAGCAAAGAGGAAGGGGTCTGCACGGGGGGAAGGAAAGTTACAATCCCTCGGTGATCGGCGTGGCAGGGTTCTGAATTAAAAGCAGCGTCTCAATCTCGACTCACCCGAGAGTTGTTGAAAGCGTCCTGGAAACGACGTGAGCAAACTGAACCCACCAAAGGGGAGTTAATTGGATGTTAAGTACTGCAAGTTCCAGCGTGCAACAGGATTTCCAACGGAGCACAAAGCTGATGTTTCAGCGCTGACACACCTGGGGTCAATAAATAAGGAAAGAGCGCGCAGGGGACTTGGCAGAATATCCATACATTGAAGTTACTCACGCAAGCCTCAGAGGAAGGGGAACGAATTCCCCGAAACGCGTCAGGCTAAAGGACTTCTGTAACGAGATGAGAAAAGCTGCTTGCTCACAAATAAAGGCTGTTACCTACCCTGCTTTGGAGTGCGGAACTCATCTTTGAAGCAAACTCGGAATAATGTTGTCACGGCGGCTTCAAGCCGTGGAGTCGACGCACCGCCCCAGCAAAGAGGAAGGGGTCTGCACGGGGGGAAGGAAAGTTACAATACCTCGGTGATCGGCGTGGCAGGGTTCTAAATTAAAAGCAGCGTCTCAATCTCGACTCACCAGAGAGTTGTTGAAAGCGTCCTGGAAACGACGTGAGCAAACTGAACCCACCAAAGGGGAGTTAATTGGATGTTAAGTACTGCAAGTTCCAGCGTGCAACAGGATTTCCAACGGAGCACAAAGCTGATGTTTCAGCGCTGACACACCTGGGGTCAATAAATAAGGAAAGAGCGCGCAGGGGACTTGGCAGAATATCCATACATTGAAGTTACTCACGCAAGCCTCAGAGGAAGGGGAACGAATTCCCCGAAACGCGTCAGGCTAAAGGACTTCTGTAACGAGATGAGAAAAGCTGCTTGCTCACAAATAAAGGCTGTTACCTACCCTGCTTTGGAGTGCGGAACTCATCTTTGAAGCAAACTCGGAATAATGTTGTCACGGCGGCTTCAAGCCGTGGAGTCGACGCACCGCCCCAGCAAAGAGGAAGGGGTCTGCACGGGGGGAAGGAAAGTTACAATCCCTCGGTGATCGGCGTGGCAGGGTTCTGAATTAAAAGCAGCGTCTCAATCTCGACTCACCAGAGAGTTGTTGAAAGCGTCCTGGAAACGACGTGAGCAAACTGAACCCACCAAAGGGGAGTTAATTGGATGTTAAGTACTGCAAGTTCCAGCGTGCAACAGGATTTCCAACGGAGCACAAAGCTGATGTTTCAGCGCTGACACACCTGGGGTCAATAAATAAGGAAAGAGCGCGCAGGGGACTTGGCAGAATATCCATACATTGAAGTTACTCACGCAAGCCTCAGAGGAAGGGGAACGAATTCCCCGAAACGCGTCAGGCTAAAGGACTTCTGTAACAAGATGAGAAAAGCTGCTTGCTCACAAATAAAGGCTGTTACCTACCCTGCTTTGGAGTGCGGAACTCATCTTTGAAGCAAACTCGGAATAATATATATATATATATATATATATATATATATATATATATATATATATATATATATATATATATATATATATATATATATATATATATATATATATATATATATATATATATATATATATATTACCTACTGGCAGTCCTCAGTAGGTAGTTATACTTAGGACCTAGTTACCATAGGAAAATCACAACATTCTACTCCCAATAACTTTGGCGCCGATTGACGAATCTTTGAGAATTTTTCAAAACTTATGGCCCTCTTTAGTCCTCTCCTATCTTGAAAGTTTCGGGGCCATTCGGCAAGTGGGGGCCCAGAAATAGGGGGGGTTCCACAAAGTGTTTTCTCCCTGCAATTTTCCACAGGAAACTTTAGACACGGCTACAGCCCGAACTGCTGAATGGAATTACAACAACTTTTGCAAAACGGTAGCCCTTGGTTCATAAAGAGCCCTTTTTGTTAAATGGTGTAAATCCATTTAGTAGTTTTTTACATATTAATGGAAAAAGAAATATACATATATCTGGGCGGAGCCTAACCACACATCTCATTGTGAGCTCTGATTGGCCGTCAGTAATTCATCCGCATTGCACACCTGAAGCCATCTTGATTGGAATAAAGTGGCAACTCTTAAAACATTTAATTTAAAAAGGAACAAAATGAGGGGGTTGATTTTGCCATAGAACGTATGTTTAGTGCTGCAGAAAGAAAAATTAGGGCACATTTTGGGTGAATTCTCAAATCCTCTTTTATTTCATAAAAAAATTCTGACATACAGACTGAAACATGCGCTTTCAATACCAGCAGCAGACTTCTCTGGTGAGCAGTAGTTTTACTACAGTGATCTAATGAGCAACTAGAGTGCTAACATTCAGAATGTATGGCAAATGTGTGACATATCTGAATACCTTCTTGATGGAATTAAAGTAAAACACTGAAAGCATTTCCTACTGAGGAGACTGCAGTAAATGAGGAAATTAGGAAACTTCATAACAAATAAATCTCCCAAGATGGCCACCAGAGACAAAAGAGCCCAAATGTAGCACAAATATCATCCAGATGTAGCCCACATGTAGCCCAATGACAGAAGTGTGCAAAACACTTTTTATTGTTTGTGTTTTTCCAGTTTTATATAGTGCAGACTAGTCAGATATTGGAGCGCTTTACATGAGCATTGGTTACATCACACAAGAACAAATTCATTTTGGTTTTAGACATGGGAAGTTTAAGTGATTTGACCAGAATCACAGAATGTTGAGCGGAAGCAACAGCTCCAACCTGGTTCCCCATTTGCAAGGTCAGTTGGCTGGAAATAACACCACATCCTCTCCCCTAAGTGCAACATTTAATCAAGTGGTCAACTGGATAAAAAAACATAAAGATTACAAATAATTTAAACTTTTTTTGTCACTATTTGATAAATCAGAAAATGTGTCCTCATTTTAGTTTTTTAAAACACTAACCATAATTTTGATGCAAATAAGACCCTCTCATATATGTAATTACTAAAGGAAATGCTCTGGGTATTACAGTTTTGATTACATCAAGATGACGTCAGGTGTTACACACTTTTGTAATAAATATAGAATGTTAGCAATCTAGTTGTTCATTAGGATACTGCTGAGAGGCAGAGGCCAGGGGCACTAACTCTGAAAATGTAAGGCAGGTAGGAGGGTGTAAAGGCAACAAATTGACTACACTGGGCAGGCAGGAAGGACAGTGGCAGCACAACCGACTATGGATGGCAGTAAACCAACAATAAACCAACAATACAGGACTGGCAAGAGAGGCAGTGGCAATATAATAGACCATTGTGGGCAGAAGGAAGAGGCAGTGGTAGTACAACCATACATGCCAACAGACCCGATTCAGCCAGGAAATGTCCAATGTTTTTAAGCTTTATTTGATCTGTCTCCTGTCTATAATCTCCTCTTTTTAAATGTAAGTCAAAGGGGAAAATCAAAACCCCCGTTTTTTCAAAATCTTTCTCTTACCAAATTCAAAATGTTAGCAAGTATGGTATGGCCGGGATGCCCGCCACCCCCTCCCAACACCAATTCCCCATAGAAGAAGACAGACACAGGTTTGAGCTTTTGGAAGGCGGGGGGGGGTTACCCCCCCGGCCGTATTTATTAAAATATGAAACAAAATTTAAAACATTAAATAAAACGTTTCATATATTATGTACAATTTTACTTTCATTACATTTTGATGAAGACATGTTCTTTGGCTAACCTTAACAGATCTCTAATACAAAGGTTTCCTAGCCGAGTCTAGCATCCTGAAAATGCATACATTCTAAATTATAATTGTACATCCTAGCATTAAGGGCCAACGGCAAGGTCTTAACCGGTGTCAGATCCCTACTACCAAAATCCCGCCCTCACGGTGTGAGTGGCGCATGCGCAGAGGACTTTACCCTCATTGCCAACTGTAACTTCCCTTGTCGTGGGGGCCCCCTTTCACTCGACGCCATCTTAAAGGTCGTCTGAGTTCCCGTGTGAGGTATCTGTAGGAAGGACAGTGTGGACTCCCCCCCATCCCCACACTCTCTTCCGCCAAAGCGGATATCCGGCCCCCGGGAAATTCGTAGGAGGGGCATCTAGCCGTCTCCCCCCTGGGAGGGGTCTATGGCCGTCTCCCCCTAGGCGACCCATCCTTAGTGGGTGCCGCCTCCCCGTGGAACGAGCCAATGGCCACCTTCCCCCGGGCGCTCCCATCCATTCTGGGTGGCGCCCCCCTCTAGGGACCTTGAAATTACTGCTCACCGATCATGACCTTACCGCCGACCAAAAAAAAATACGACAGTTGTTTTACCTACTAAGGGAAGAAAAATTCTGACATAGCATTGACGAGTCATCAACTTTATCATTCCACAAAGGGAAAAAATGTCCTAAAGCAGAAGACAACATCATTATATGAAACACTCCCTTACTTTTCTACAAAGGAAAGAAGGCCTATACCCATCTTTTAATCCAAGGCATATATAATTACTGAAGACGTGACTGTATCTCTTTAATACGATCAGATAACATCCACAACTTTATTCAAACAAACATTGCAATAGGGGCTGGTGGGTGGGTCAAAATTGGCGCTTGTTCCGTCGAGGGCTCACGAGCGATGAGTGGTGCAGCCTTCAGAGCACAGGAACAAGAGGATGCTTCTTCGGATTCCCGCTCTATTTATCCGTCTGCGGGAGGGCGGGGACCCTCCTCATGTACGCCCCCTGGGCGCGGTCTTCCGTGCGGGTGTATAGGACAACCCCTCCTGGGCGGGAAAGGGCACGCCCCGGCTACGCCACTTTGGGCATACCAGCCGAGCCACGCCTCCCGCCCAAAATGGTTTCCCGGGGGGGTCGGGGCACCCATCCATACGTTCGGGGGGACCGAGTGGTCGCACCTTTCCATATGGCCGGGATGCCCGCCACCCCCTCCCAACACCAATTCCCCATGGGAGAAGACGGACACAGGTTTGAGCTTTTGGAAGGCGGGGGGGAGTTACCCCCCCGGCCGTATTTATTAAAATATGAAACAAAATTTAAAACATTAAATAAAACGTTTCATATATTATGTACAATTTTACTTTCATTACATTTTGATGAAGACATGTTCTTTGGCTAACCTTAACAGATCTCTAATACAAAGGTTTCCTAGCCGAGTCTAGCATCCTGAAAATGCATACATTCTAAATTAAAATTGTACATCCTAGCATTAAGGGCCAACGGCAAGGTCTTAACCAGTGTCAGATCCCTACTACCAAAATCCCGCCCTCACGGTGTGAGTGGCGCATGCGCAGAGGACTTTACCCTCATTGCCAACTGTAACTTCCCTTGTCATGGGGGCCCCCTTTCACTCGACGCCATCTTAAAGGTCGTCCGAGTTCCCGTGTGAGGTATCTGTAGGAAGGACAGCGTGGACTCCCCCCATCCCCACACTCTCCTCCGCCAGAGCGGATATCCGGCCCCCGAGAAATTCGTAGGAGGGGCATCTAGCCGTCTCCCCCCTGGGAGGGGCCTATGGCCGCCTCCCCCTAGGCGACCCATCCTTAGTGGGGGCCGCCTCCCCGTGGAAGGGGCCAATGGCCGCCTCCCCCCGGGTGCTCCCATCCATTCTGGGTGGCGCCCCCCTCTAGGGACCTTGAAATTACTGCTCACCCATCATGACCTTACCGCCACAGGCCGGATAGTTGACCGACTATCCGGACCCCCCCTCCTCCTAAAGGTCATGCTTCCTCAAACCCCTTAACCATGCTATGAAGTCTCCTATGAGTAAATTATTCCCCTCCCTGGACAGGTGAATCCCATCATTCATACATGTGATCACCCCGAATACACCCGTGAGTAATGCTATGCAACTGCGCTGATCGAAACAATTTCCCAATTTTATTGTTGACCCTCTTCACTAAGTGGTTCAACGCTGACACTGAGAGACCCCCCCGCCAAATCTTCCTGGGGGCCATGTGTGACCAGGCAATCGTGCACCCCGGGAGTTTCTTAGCCAACCAGCTAACTGCAGACAGGATGTGTTCTAATAACACTCGTCTTCCCAATTTCACTAAGTCATTGCCCCCCAGGTGTACTATGACTACAGATGGCGGTGACCTTTGCCGCCCTAAAAGACCCTCCAAAAACGATTGAAATTGGTCAAAACAGAGGCCGCCCTTCCCATGAAAGGTCACTCTGTACCCGTATTCCCCAGATGCGTGCATCGCGTCACCTGTCTTGAATACGTCTCCGGCGCGCCTCACATATGAGTGGCCCACGACCCATACCACTCTCTCTCCAGTCGGTGATCCTCGACCGCTGGTCTCCTGGTGTTGGGTCGACTCCCAATTCCGCCCCGCGTGACAGGCTTGCGAAAATGTAATTCAAACAAAAGACAAGAAGCGTGAGTGCATGTCAATTGACTTTTACAACATGTGCAATCGCACATACCTTTTGAAGCAATTCGAGGACCAACGGCCCAGCTGTTTTACTTCCTCCGCGCTCTGACCCTGGGCCGTAGCCTCAGTAGCAGCCCCTATCCTAAATGAGTGGGTCTCCAAATCGCACAGGTCCATGCCCGCGGCAGCGATCGTCAGTGCTAGCACCCTCTGAAACTGAAATCTCGTCAGTGGGGTGACATCATTGTGCCTAAGCAGGCTCCCCCCCCCATGTAGCCGTCCTCTGTGCCAAGTAGTCCTCTACACACTTTATCGGACAGGTGGGGGACCCTCGTGCGCGCTGCACGACAACACTATCTCCCATAGCTTCCTGGTCTGTCTTGGACCAGGCTATCGAGATTACCATCGAATCACCCCTTATTTGTACGTGATCCCTGCACAAGCCTCCCTCCGTATCCTTCTTGTTCCTCGCCACGAGTTTGCTTACCCGCATAGCCCCATGGAATGCCAAGGTGAAGGCTGCCCGGAACAGAACTACTTCGAAAGGGGAGGAGCACGTCTCATCCAGCTTTGCTAGCATCAGAGACAATCTGTCTAAGCCAATCGGGCGCCTCGTATCTTGCTTGCGACCCTCGAGGCGTTGCCAGCCGCGGAGTGCCTTCCTAACCAAAAAGGAACCCGTCAGGTCACTTATGCCGTGCAGCTGTGCCATGAACGAAATGGCTGCCCTATGTCTATTGGCCGTTGCCGCTGATCGGCCTTCTCTGCGCAGTGCTACCAGGAACCCCAGGAAGGATTCCTCTTGACCCCAGCTCTGTCTCCCCGTCGGACCCAAAAATGTGCAGTAGGAACGAAACGCTCCTTCGTAAGCCTTCCTTGTCCTGGGAGCTAAGCTGGCTGCCACGAGGTCTTGTAATCCGGGGCACCGATTAGCCATAGTGCTTCGGGGAACTAGGTCCGCTGTGGGTGGATAGCCCCTGAAAGCCTGCATGTGTGAACGAGAGAGTGCATCAGCTGCATTATTCAGTACACCTGGCACATGTTTTGCCCTGAATTGTACATTCAATTTCATGCAACGTAAAACAATTTCTTTTAACAATCTCAAGATCCACTTGCAGCGGGCTGCCTGCTGATTAATGCACTCAACCACAGTCATATTGTCGGACCAAAATACCACTGATCGGTCCCTAAAGTCGTCTGGCCATGCCATCAGAGCAACCCAAATGGGAAATAGCTCCAAGAACCCAATGTTACCTGTTAAACCGCTGGAGTGCCACCACGTCGGCCATACTTGCGCCGACCATCGGTTACCAAAGATTACGCCAAATCCCACGCTCCCAGCTGAATCGGTCCACGAACCTAGTTCATCCGATGATGCTGGTGGTTTGTTCCTCACAACTCGACCATTGAAGTCCGCCAGAAATGCCAACCAAATGCGCATATCCTGGCGAACCTCTGCAGACAGTCTTGTACGGTGGTGTCCCTCCTTGAGGCCAACCATAGCTTGTGCAATAGAGCGTGCGAAGGGGCGGGCCATTGGTATCACCCTTAAGGCAAAGTTAAGCTGACCCACTGTTTGCTGTAACTGGTGCAGGGTCACTTTCTCCTTGCCCAGGCTTCGCGTCAAGGAAGCCCTAAACTTGGCCACCTTTTCCATTGGTAATCGGAAACATCCTTCCACAGAATCGAGCTCAATTCCCAGAAACTCCAGTGAAGTAGATGGTCCAACCGTCTTACCTGGTGCCAATGGGACTCCGAATTCCCGCATGAGGATGCAGAAGTCCTGCAGCGCCTGCGCACATTTCGTATTGCCGGCCGCTCCCAAGAACAGGAAGTCATCTAGATAGTGCATAACGTGCCTATGCCCTGTGGCCTCAGTGAATGCCCACTCTAAAAAAACAGCTGAACATTTCAAAATAGGCACAAGAAATGGAGCAACCCATAGGCATGCATTTATCCATGTAATAACTCCCTTGAAACGCAAAACCTAGCAAGCGCTGGTCCCGTGGGTGTACCGGGAGCAACCTGAATGCCGATTCGATGTCCGATTTCGCCATCAGTGCTCCGGGGCCCAGATGATTTAATATGGCAACGGCATCGTTCACCGAGGATCCCCTTGGGGCAGACAAGTTGTGAATGAGTCTAAACTCCCCTGGGTCTTTCTTTGGAACCACTCCTAGCGGTGAACACACAAAATCTGCCACCGGCGGGCATTGAAAAGGCCCCGTCACCCGCCCCAAGCTGACTTCTTTGGAAATTTTCTTTGCTGCTACGCTTGGGTTATGTTGGACAGATAACTGATTTTTTCAAAAGGAATCCCCCCCCCAAAATCCCCCGCCGGGATGTTGAAGCCATATAGGAATCCATTCCTCAAAACCCCGGCGGATACTTGATCAGGGTATTTGTTCAACCAAGGAGTCAGAGCCATGATGTCGACAGGTGTAGGCAAGCGGTTCCCACGCATCACCTCACTCTTGCTTATTATTATTATTATTATTGGGCATTTGTAGAGCGCCTGGTTACACCACTGGCTTGTCCCCGCGCTATGGTAAGTGATGTGGCTGCCCCTACCCCCTCCCACGGAGGGCTACCTGTTGAAAAGGTGGGTTTTAAGCTTTTTCCTGAACAGGGCTTCAGATGGTTCTAGCCGCAGTTCTAAAGGTAGGGCGTTCCAACATCTGGGAGCGAGGTATCTAAAAGATCTTCCTCGAATTCGCGCCTTCCTTACTCTGGGGACTTTTAGTAGCCCAATCTGCGAAGATCGTAGATTACGTGTGGGCTCATAGTAGGTCACCAGACTCCGGAGTGGAGCCGGGGCTGTACCGCTCAAAATGCGGTGGCATGTGGAGAGGGCTTTGAACTCTACCCTCTTCTCCACAGGGAGCCAGTGAAGGGCTTGTAGGACTGGTTTGGAGGGTGACCTCCTAGGGAGCCTGAGGACAAGCCGCGCCGCGGCATTTTGGAGCACCTGCAGGCGGCCCATGACCTTGCCCGTGGCGCCCAGATATAGAAGGTTCCCCTAATCAAGACGCGATGTGACAAGGGCGTGCACCAGCGTCCTTCGAGCAGAAATAGGAAGAAGATCTAGAACTTTCCTTAAGGCTCTCAGAACACCGAAACACACCCCCGTCACCCGGCTGATCTGGGGACCAAAGGCAAGGTCCTTATCCAGCCACACGCCAAGGTTCCTGGCCTCACGGCACGGAACGGGGACCTCACCCAAGCTTAGACCCCCCTTTTCCTCCCGTTCCGCTGTTCTTTGATCTACAGCTACTCTCCGGGTGTGAGGAGTTCCCCCAGCCCGCACACGCATGCCTGAACCTACATGTTCCCTGGGGCCTGTTACAGTTGCCTCAATTGAAGCCCCAACAAACCCCCCGCTTGCCGCCATTTCCGCCGGTCTTGGGCTGAAATTCTCCACCGGCGCCTGCTCGAAAGGGCAACGCAGGCTTTTGGCGAACTGACCCCGGCCCGCTCCCGCCCGGCGAGGACGTACCCGCCGCACCAGGCAAGAGCTGCTTGTGCCATGACACCGAGTCGAGGCAGACCCAGGTCAAAGTTGCATCAAACTCTTTTGCTTTTCGGAATTTCATGTCATATACTTTCCACTCGTCCCCCCCATACATGGTATAAAAATCCATAATCCTATTTTGGTAACAAGACAACTCGGTCATCACTTCTGGCTTTCGTTCACCCATGACTGCCGTAAATATCGAAAAGGCCTTCACCCAGTTCGCTACGGTCTCATCGACCCTAAATTCCGCCATCTTGGCCCGCCATACGCTGGGGTGCCATAGATCTTTCTGGGATTTTGCATATTCCATCTCGCGATGGTCAGTCAACAATGAAAATATATTCACATATTTTTCCCCCCATATCATTTCTTTTGTGGCCGCTGGGATGTGCTGGGCCACCCTTTCGCGCCTTGAAGGTAATGAACCTTCCCCTGCCATTGGCAATGGTTGCTTACCGGGTTCAACCGTCGTGTCTGCTGCCTTTTCCCGGCTAACCGTTGGTACTCCTGGCGCTACCTGTGGGGGAACAAAAGGAACATTCGCCATCCCGGCTTCTCTCGACTGCCGTAACTGCTCGATTATTAATCTAGCCTCCTCGGCCGGGTCCCCCGTGGCCACTGCCCCCCCGCTTTCTTCTTGAGCCAGGGTAACACTGCCGCTAACTGAATGGCCAGTTCCGGGGGCATTTGATCATCATTAACCGGGGTGATTACCACAGGAATTGGCAAGCCTATATTCGGAACCGGTACCGAGATGTCTGCCGGCGTGATGGGGGCGGATGGGGGCACCTCAGGAACCGGATCCTCCCCGGAAACCGCCCTCCTCTTAATAATAAATAAAATCAGGGACCACTCCCGGCAAGGCCGGGCCTATTACCTTCTTAGTGCGGCCTGAGGGGTTGTTCTGGGCCGCTAACTGCTTTTTAACTTCGGCCAAACCTCGACCGATCGAATCTACTTTACCGAGTTTTCGGTCCATGATTGCCATTCGGTTCGACAAGGTGCGCAGTACCTTCTCCAGCTCGGAGCTCTTTCCCGCTTTTTTGCCGGCCATAGCTTTGTTTACTCCGCTCAAGTCGATCAACGATGTCCCAGATCCTTCGAACTCTTGATAACTAAAAGAGCAAAAAACAAGATTACAAGTTCTCAAAATTGCCGCTTGTTCTGTCGAGGGCTCACGAGCGATGAGTGGTGCAGCCTTCAGAGCACAGGAACAAGAGGATGCTTCTTCGGATTCCCGCTCTATTTATCCGTCTGCGGGAGGGCGGGGACCCTCCTCAGGTACGCCCCCTGGGCGCGGTCTTCCGTGCGGGTGTCTAGGACAACCCCTCCTGAGCGGGAAAGGGCGCGCCCCGGCTACACCACTTTGGGCATAGCAGCCGAGCCACGCCTCCCGCCCAAAATGGTTCGCCGGGGGGATCGGGGCACCCATCCATACGTTCGGGGGGACCGAGTGGTCGCCCCTTTCCATACTTGCTCATGGAAGGCAGGAGGAATTGGGGTAGGGACATGGACTTGGATAACAGAGGACAGGAGGGACATGGAGAGGTGCACCAAACTCACCCTACAGGTCAGGCATCAGGGTTTGTAGCAGCACACTACACCACAAAGGGCATGCAGGACTGGAGTGCAGCACAACAATCAATAGAAAGAAATAGGGTGGGGGCAGGACCATGCACATTGACAACAGAGAAAAGAGGGGAAAGAGGCAATGGTAGCTAGCTAACCATAATGGACAGACAGGAGGGAAAGCTGGAGCAGCATAACGGACCATAAATGGCAGGAGAGGCGGATCAGGGGCATTACAATTGAACAGACAAGCCAGGAGGGAGGGAATAGGGTCTGCACATGGAAGCAGAGGGCTGGGGGCAAAGGGGCAGGGCAGGAGCAGCAAGATGACCATGGAGGTCAGGCAGGATGGGCACCAGAAGCTAGACACACCATGGAGAGCAACAGTGAGACTATAATAGCATATACACAGACCATGGAGGGAAGGTAGGAGGGGGTCAGGTGCAGCTAGCTGACCCCACAGGGAAGGTGGGAGGGGCAGAGGCAGCACAGAAGACCATGCATGGCAAGCGGGAGGTGCAGGGACATGCACAAATGACCATGGAGGATAGAAGGGAGGGTCAAGACCTGGGCACAGACAAGAGAGTTCAGGGGAAGGGGCCTCACAACAGACCACACAGGGCAGGCAGGAGGAGCAGTTGCAGCACAACAGACCATGGAGGGCAGAAGGGTGTGGCAGTAAAATGGACCAAGGGGGAAAGGAGGAAGGGGATAGGGGGCATGGAATGTGGAGAGGCAGGGTGGAGGTGGCAGGGACAGGTTTCAGTCATCTGATAATGCTAGGCAGGTGTGAGGGGAGTGGCAGCTCGAGAGAACACTCAGAGTAGATAGGAGTGGCAGGTCCATGGAACATGTTGGGCAAAAAGGATGGTTCAGGGGCATGCACACAGAGATCGGAGGGCAGGGGGGAAGCAGAATAGGGGCAGCAAGCTAAGCACAGACGCTAAGCAGGAGGAAAATGATGGGCATAGAATTGGACAATGGAGGGCAGGAGGAGTGGACTGGTACATCATGCTAAATGAAGGGCAGTGGCAGCACATCAGACCATGCATGGCAGGAGGGAGGAGGCTATTCCATGGATTCAGACAACAGAGGATAGGGAGGAGCTGGATGGGGCAGCAAGCTAACTGTTCAGAGCCTACGGGAAGGCCAGTGGTAGAACAACAGCCACACAGGGCTGTAATAAGGGAGCAGGGACATGAACTTGGACAATGGATGGCTAGGAGGAGGGAAGGCAGGAGCAGCACGCTTGGGTGGGTGCAGCACAATGCCAGGCCCTGCTTCTAACCCCCCACCATCCATTGTGATATGCAACTTACTTAACGTTAAAAAAAATACTAGAAAGTTGCTGAAAAAAACAAAGATTACAGAGACGGTATAGTTAGACTCAGATTTCACTCATACACAGCCAGTGACATTCAGCAGTTATAGTTACCTGAGCTAACTATAACTGACACCCCGTCAATGTACTGCTAATGACCTCAGACATTACATCATTCATTACATGGTTAGTTACATCACTCATGACATCTCAAATGAGCTGTGAATGGAATGGAACTATAATCGCTAGAACTTTATTTAGGGATGGTATGTGTATATTAACACCCCTTTTTTTCTTTTCTTTCGTGTAAGAACCATTATAATACGCAACATGCCCAGATTAATATGGCTGATAGCCTTTCACTTTAAAGTAATTTGTAGTCCATTATTTATGTTGATGTTTGCAATCCTAAGTTTGTTTATTATGATTAAGTCACGTTGATGAACATACAGGTATGGCGGTCACGGGGCAAGATATGCTGAAATTACATTGTGTACATATTAATACTTGTTTTCTTTTCTTTATTGTATCAATTCCTGAATTTTCAATACGGCCACCAGCTTTTTGGATAAAGTAATATGTAGTCATTTGTTAATGTTGGCAACTTAAGGCATTTGTACATTTAAACAAGGATGCTACAATGACGTCTTGTATCGTTATCAAGGTTCGGACGAGCCGAAAAGCGTGGCTCACGTCCTTTGCAGATTAAATACTTCCAAACTACAACCTGAGTGCTGATTCCTTCATTGTAAGAGTGAGAGGAGATTAAATACATATATAAAATTCACTGACAAAACCACATGCTTCAGGGACATTATTGTTAGAAATTAACATTTAAAAAACCTCAGAAATTCACTGAAAAAACCACAGGTCTCATGGACGTCATAGTTAGTTGGACATTTCACTCGTACAAAACAAGAGAAATTCGGCCGTTATAGTTAGTGGTGCCCCCGCAATGCACTGCTGATGACGTCATATATTACATCACTCAGTGACATGGTCAGTGACATCACTCATGACATCACTGATGACATCTCAAATGACATCACTGATGACATCATCCACGTGATCATCTGATGCACCTCCTCACACCTCCTCACACCCTAAAATACAGATGATCATTCTCGAAACCATAGACACACCAATACTAGTGCAGCTACAATATTCTGTGCACTATGCATGCAGACCTCTAACCAGCTACAAACTATTGAAATGCTCTTCTAAATACCCAGTTAGTACCTATGCAGTGTAGGAATCCTCCTCTCTGTCCCATGCATTTCTCCAGTCACCCGTCCACCACTATCTACTTATCCTATTATTCCTCCAATACCTAAGCACTTATAAATTCACTCTACACTCTGTTTGTAATACTGTAATTATTCTAGTTACTAGTCATGAACTTATGGAATGGCCTAGCTACTAACACAAGTACAGCTATAATATTTTGTGCACTATCCAAGCAGACCTCTAACTAGCTACATAATATTGATACACTCTTCTAAATAACCAGTTAGTACTGATGCAGTTTAGGAATCATCCAGTCTGTCCCATGCATTTCTTTAATCACTTATCTACCACTATCTACTTATCCTATCACTCCACCATTATGTAAGCACTTATAAATTAAGTGTTCACTCTGTTTGCAGCACGGTCATCATTCCAGTGGTATTCTTATAAAATGACCTAGGTACCAACACAAGTATACATAAAATATTCTGTGCATAATCCCTGCAAATCTCTAAGAAGATACATACTATTGGTCCATTGCATTAAATACTGAAGTAGTACCCATGCAGCGTAGGATACCTCCTGTCAGTCTCATGCAACTCTTCAATCACCCATCCAGCACTATGTTCTTATTGTATCAGTCTGCCTATACCTAAGCACTTGTGGGGCAGATTTACAAGCACCCTGCGCCATCTGTACGTCACTTTTTGTAACAAAGTGAAAGCGCCAGGCACTCCTTCATATTTACAAGGAGAGGAAATGCCACCCTGCATGGTTTTTCCTCTCCTTGTAAATACAACCCCTTCATACACAGAACTTTGCATTGAAGAAGCGTTCCATAGATGTTGCTGTGGGTGTTCCCACACAACACCCATTGAACAAGACACATCTCCAGATTTATGAGAAATCATAAATCTGGAGATGTGTGTGAATGCTGCACTATCCTAGAGTTGGTGTAGCAAGGCGTAACAAAAATTGTTTTAATTTCTCCTCATTTTTTCCTCTTTTAATGCATGCTGCATTCCACAGCATACATTACAAGAGGAAAATGCCGTTACTGATTGTTTTTGTGCAGGAAGGTGTCCCTTCCTGCACAAAAACAATATCTGCACGACACAGACATCCTTGCACCATAGTGCCAGGGTGCCTGTGTCACCACATGGCTGCAGTTTGTGAAGCAGTGCTGAGGGAAGCACAGAATTGCAACATATTCATGTACGTATGTCACATCCCTGTGCTTCAGAAGTGCCACAGTGCAGCTAAAGAACTTGCAGTGTCACGCTGCAGTACTTCCTCCTAAATCTTCACCTATAAATTCACCATACACTACTATGCATTCTTTCAGTCAATCAAGCTGAATACATATATTCAACCAAACTTTCACACATTACCTTGCAATTATAGTACTTTCTTTAACCAGATGAGGTAGTTCTGATAAGAACTTTTTTATTCTTTTTTCTTTTGTATTTTTTTATTGTTTGAAAAATATATATTTTATTTTTGTGTTTTTTCAAAAAAATGATAAAAAAAGAACGAATAAAACAGGAAACTTTTGGAAATACTTATCATTCCAAAACAAACAAACACAATTTAACAACGATGGTTGCGTTTCTTGAGGACGCTCCAGACGTACTTGCCACAGCAGGTGAGGGGGTTCAAAGCAGCTCGCCTCATTTCCTCCCGAGCAAGTTTGAGAGGATGTGTGGTCCAGAGATGCTTGTAGATAGAAGCCACAAGAGTATTTTTTTTCACTGCCTCTTGACAGGATTCGGTCACAAATTTTGCACGTCATCTTTCTCGCATTTACTTTTTTTCTCTCCAGATGGAAAAGTGAAGAATTTCCACGCAACAGATTCCGGCCTCTTTGGACGCGGTGCCACCTGCAAGAATTCTTCCTCCTGCTGCTGCTGCTGTCCAGATGCCATTTTGTTTGATATTTTTTGAAAAACACAAAAAAAGGGTTTTTGTAGGAGAAGAGATGTCTCTCTAAAGATGCTCCAACAAGAATGAATAAAATGGGTTGGGTCCTTCAATAGTTACAGTGGGAAATGTCATGAACCACTGAAATCTTTTTTTTTGAGGTCACATGGGATCTGCGCACTCTGCGCTCATGAAGCACGCACCTGACGCAACTTCACGAAAATATATTTAATAATAATATACGTTTATTATAAGTACAAATATATTATTTTTATGAATATCTTAGATAAGCTTTTGCCCTAATATGTATATTAAAGACACATACATATCATTTTAGAACATACTTTTTTTTACGGGAGTCGCGTGCCCCGCACGCACCCCCAGCACGTATATGACGTCACGCGAGACCCGACACTGCGCAAGTATCGCATACAGTAATGCGCATGTGTCGTAAATGCGCAGGAGCAGGAGTCACGGACTGGTCGCATACCAATCGCGCACATCATATAATATTAAATGTACATGATGTAACTGAAAACATGCAGCCGTCCCACACCGTATGCGGATCCTTCACAACTTTTCTAAAATGGCGGCTAGAATCCGTGCATCCACCGTGATGTGAACGCTTTGGGTGCGTGACTCCGAATTTTTTTGGGGAAAAAAACAAAATGAAATATATTAAAATAAAAAAATAACAAAAAAGTAAACAATATTTCTGTTTGAATTTTCTTTTTCTTTTTTTTGCATTTTCCAGAAAAATATATAATGTTATTTAATGAATACAATATTTATAAATAAAGTTTAAAAAAACCTGTAGAAAATTAGTACAAAAAATAGGTACAACTACTATTACACTTAAAAATTAGCATTTAAAAAACCTTTGACTGACTCCCACGGGAGCGAGATGAACCAAGGGAAATAAAGCTCCCTGGACCAATCAGAACACTATATTTGTTTAATTGCCTCTCCCGCAAGAGTCTCTTGAGCCTTTTGCAGACAATACCATTCAGATATCTATATTTTTTTAACCTTAATTTCTCAAAAACCACTGAATGGATTTAGACCAAATCACAGAAACCACAATCTAGCTTCCAGCCAAATTTGTTGTAATTCGGTTAAGCAGTTTTTGCTAGAGCCCTGACTAAAGAAATCTAAGGGAAATTTGCGTTTTAGGCCCCCCCTTTATTCTGGTCCCGCTTGATGGATCACCCAGAACCTTTCCATGCACACACTTGTCACCTTTCTGGGAAGTTTGTGGAGATTCACCGTTTTTAGTTAACTGAAGTAACTATAACTTGTGCCATGGTAAGTTAGGTGACACACACCAACATGTAATATGTTCTGTATTCACAAACTTGTATTGTCATCTCTATCCTGAACATGAAGTATACCCCATACAATGTCTGAATTGGGTGACGCTATCCACAAATATAGAGTGTTAGGGAAGAGTTTTCTCAAGTGGAAAAACCCCTTTCTAGGAAGATAAAATAAAACAGTTAAAAAAGTGAAAATGCACTTTTGCTCACCCAGTACGTGTTTAAATATACATTTACTAGCAGCCCGCCCCAGCGTTGCCTGGGGCAGAAGGGGGCTGGGTCTGTGTCCCGGACAATGTTGTGGCGGGCGGGGGCCGGGGCGGGAGTGCACACAAGCCTGAAATGCTGCCCCCAGAGCCTGAGCCTTACCTCAGCCGCATTTGTTCAGGGCCAACCTCCCGCACCGGCTCCCTCCCGCCCCGACATTTCCCGTGTCCCAGAGCCGTACCTGAGCAGCTGCTCCTCCCCGCGCTCCTCACTTCACCGCTGCTCCTCCTCGTCATGACGCATCTGAGCTGCCGCTCCTCCCCGCGCTCCTCACTTCACTGCTGCTCCTTCTCATCATCACGTACGTTGAGGCCAGCGCTACGTCACGGCCAGCGCAGCGTCGCGGCCGGCGCTACTTTCAGGGCACTACTTTTTTTTTAAAGTTATATTTTTAAATTAATGTTTTTATTTTTTATTTTCTTTAGCCTATGTCCATCTGCACACCCTGAGGATTACAACAATGTATTGGGTGTGTGGATTGGCGCTGTGGTTCCCGAGTTTACCTTGCCAAAAGGTTTGTGTTCTCTCTTTATAATAGTAGCATAGATGAATGTGTATAGGCTTATGATTATGAGTAATCCTGATAGATCTTTTTTTGTGACTCTGGCTCATTGTTTTTACATTATCATCATATTTTAAAGAACAGCATGTTTATGACCCAAGAAATTACACGCCATTAACAATTTTTCAGCCCTTCCGTCTCAAGATGATTTCCCTCTCAAGGAATCTAAATCATAAGGGCCTGTAAAGAGGAAGGTCTGGGTCATTAACTCTGTTTTATCTACAAGCATAATGTATCACTGTCTGGTTCCGCAGCAATCAAAAAGAAAATGTCCGTGTAAAATGACTCTGGTTTATGAATATCGATCTCAGTTTTGGGTTCTTTTTTTGAGTGTTCTGTATTGCTTCTTTGATGAAGTAACTCCCGCTAAATTAGTAAGTGTCAAGCACTTTACAAACAGCACGTTTGTAGATAAAGATCCGTCAATTCTTTCTGCCTGTATCATTCATCTCAGAGTAGTACAACGAGACAGTTATTGATTGATACAGCTATGTTGCAGTTGTGTTAGACTCGTCGTGAAGTTTACACATTATTATGAAGTGCAGAAAAAAACAACGGGGCAGATTTACAAGCCCCATGCGCTGCCGGTGCATCACGTTGCGTGACGCACCGGTGGCGCAGCCTGCTAAGGCATATTTACAAGCACAGGTAAAGTCACCCTGCGTGACTTAACATGTGCTTGTAAATATCGCCCCTGTTCATGCAACACTTTGCGTGTTAGGGGCGGGACATGGGTGTTGCTGTGGGTTTTCCCACGCAACACCCATGTCCACTGATGCATTTCCAGATTTACGAGAAATCGTAAACCTGGAAATGCATCAGTTTGCTGTGCCACCATAGGGGTGGCGTAGCCAAGCGAAACGAGGAGAAATTTTTCATTTCTCCTATTTTTTTCCTCTTACAATGTGTGCTGCATTCTACAACACGCATTGAAAGAGGAAAATTCCTGCAGTGATTACTTTTGTGTAGGAAGGGGTCCCTCCCTTCACAAAAGCAATCTCCCCACGGCGCATGGCAGCTGTTTCTGCACCAGCGCAGGAGAGAGCACAGGAATGCGACATATCATTGTAGATATGTTGCATTCCTGTGCTCTGAAAGTGCTGCAGCGTGGCGCAGCCAAAGGGCTTGCGGTGCCGTGATGCGGCACTTTCTTGTAGATCTGCCCCATCAACAATTATTTTGTCATATTTGAGATGGGATGAGCTGTGCAGTTGTCAGGGTTTGCCTTGGCATCAACTCTGGAAGACATGGTTAAAAGAGAAAACCTAAGTTGGCATCAAAAGTGACATACCACTACCACTTTTGTGCACAATTTGAGAAGTTTGCTCAAAGTGAAATGACCCACATCCAAGTTTACATAGGTAAACAGGATTCAATTAAGAAAATCGTGGTGCACCATTGGTGGCTTTGTATGTGTAGCACGAAAATCCTCATAAAAAAGTGCATTTAAAGTCTGTGAATAACCAACCATCAAATACAATCATATACCTAAAAATAAAGAACTGTCAATGCCCACTAATTACAAATAAAATATAAAAAATGGAATAAGAAAATTAGAACACAATATAAGGAAACAGATAAGAGGTTCAAATGTAGGCATACGACATGTAACACCAGAAGCATTTAATGTAAAATTGCCTTTCATTCTAAATGATTGTTTAGAATAAGGAAAAATAACTGCAGCAAAAACAAATGTTTACATGCACTGCAGCAATTTTGGAAAAGGTGATGGACAGAGTTTCTGAATGATGCAGAATACTCCTACCCAGTCAAGAGATCAGGGCTTGATCCATCACCGTTTTTTAGCTCACTGCACCATCCCAGCTTCAGAACCTGGCTATATGCAAATTAGTCTGTTCCTGTCCCAGTGCATGATGGGAACAGGGCAAACCAAACTACCAAGCCAATTCTTATACTGGGAAGGAGACAAGCTACCGGGGACCGGTTTCTGGCATTTCAGCCTCGTCGGCCCGGCTTGCTTGAATCCTGATGGTGCAATGAGCTAGGGACTCACGTCTGAGTATACCCTCCCACACATAGTGTGGATAAAATCAATTTTGGAAAAGGTGATGGACAGAGTTTCTGAATGATGCAGAATACTCCTACCCAGTCAAGAGATCAGGGCTTGATCCATCACCGTTTTTTAGCTCACTGCACCATCCCAGCTTCAGAACCTGGCTATATGCAAATTAGTCTGTTCCTGTCCCAGTGCATGATGGGAACAGGGCAAACCAAACTACCAAGCCAATTCTTATACTGGGAAGGAGACAAGCTACCGGGGACCGGTTTCTGGCATTTCAGCCTCGTCGGCCCGGCTTGCTTGAATCCTGATGGTGCAATGAGCTAGGGACTCACGTCTGAGTATACCCTCCCACACATAGTGTGGATAAAATCAATTTTGGAAAAGGTGATGGACAGAGTTTCTGAATGATGCAGAATACTCCTACCCAGTCAAGAGATCAGGGCTTGATCCATCACCGTTTTTTAGCTCACTGCACCATCCCAGCTTCAGAACCTGGCTATATGCAAATTAGTCTGTTCCTGTCCCAGTGCATGATGGGAACAGGGCAAACCAAACTACCAAGCCAATTCTTATACTGGGAAGGAGACAAGCTACCGGGGACCGGTTTCTGGCATTTCAGCCTCGTCGGCCCGGCTTGCTTGAATCCTGATGGTGCAATGAGCTAGGGACTCACGTCTGAGTATACCCTCCCACACATAGTGTGGATAAAATCAATTTTGGAAAAGGTGATGGACAGAGTTTCTGAATGATGCAGAATACTCCTACCCAGTCAAGAGATCAGGGCTTGATCCATCACCGTTTTTTAGCTCACTGCACCATCCCAGCTTCAGAACCTGGCTATATGCAAATTAGTCTGTTCCTGTCCCAGTGCATGATGGGAACAGGGCAAACCAAACTACCAAGCCAATTCTTATACTGGGAAGGAGACAAGCTACCGGGGACCGGTTTCTGGCATTTCAGCCTCGTCGGCCCGGCTTGCTTGAATCCTGATGGTGCAATGAGCTAGGGACTCACGTCTGAGTATACCCTCCCACACATAGTGTGGATAAAATCAATTTTGGAAAAGGTGATGGACAGAGTTTCTGAATGATGCAGAATACTCCTACCCAGTCAAGAGATCAGGGCTTGATCCATCACCGTTTTTTAGCTCACTGCACCATCCCAGCTTCAGAACCTGGCTATATGCAAATTAGTCTGTTCCTGTCCCAGTGCATGATGGGAACAGGGCAAACCAAACTACCAAGCCAATTCTTATACTGGGAAGGAGACAAGCTACCGGGGACCGGTTTCTGGCATTTCAGCCTCGTCGGCCCGGCTTGCTTGAATCCTGATGGTGCAATGAGCTAGGGACTCACGTCTGAGTATACCCTCCCACACATAGTGTGGATAAAATCAATTTTGGAAAAGGTGATGGACAGAGTTTCTGAATGATGCAGAATACTCCTACCCAGTCAAGAGATCAGGGCTTGATCCATCACCGTTTTTTAGCTCACTGCACCATCCCAGCTTCAGAACCTGGCTATATGCAAATTAGTCTGTTCCTGTCCCAGTGCATGATGGGAACAGGGCAAACCAAACTACCAAGCCAATTCTTATACTGGGAAGGAGACAAGCTACCGGGGACCGGTTTCTGGCATTTCAGCCTCGTCGGCCCGGCTTGCTTGAATCCTGATGGTGCAATGAGCTAGGGACTCACGTCTGAGTATACCCTCCCACACATAGTGTGGATAAAATCAATTTTGGAAAAGGTGATGGACAGAGTTTCTGAATGATGCAGAATACTCCTACCCAGTCAAGAGATCAGGGCTTGATCCATCACCGTTTTTTAGCTCACTGCACCATCCCAGCTTCAGAACCTGGCTATATGCAAATTAGTCTGTTCCTGTCCCAGTGCATGATGGGAACAGGGCAAACCAAACTACCAAGCCAATTCTTATACTGGGAAGGAGACAAGCTACCGGGGACCGGTTTCTGGCATTTCAGCCTCGTCGGCCCGGCTTGCTTGAATCCTGATGGTGCAATGAGCTAGGGACTCACGTCTGAGTATACCCTCCCACACATAGTGTGGATAAAATCAATTTTGGAAAAGGTGATGGACAGAGTTTCTGAATGATGCAGAATACTCCTACCCAGTCAAGAGATCAGGGCTTGATCCATCACCGTTTTTTAGCTCACTGCACCATCCCAGCTTCAGAACCTGGCTATATGCAAATTAGTCTGTTCCTGTCCCAGTGCATGATGGGAACAGGGCAAACCAAACTACCAAGCCAATTCTTATACTGGGAAGGAGACAAGCTACCGGGGACCGGTTTCTGGCATTTCAGCCTCGTCAGGGCCTGTAAAGAGGAAGGTCTGGGTCATTAACTCTGTTTTATCTACAAGCATAATGTATCACTGTCTGGTTCCGCAGCAATCAAAAAGAAAATGTCCCTGTAAAATGACTCTGGTTTATGAATATCGATCTCAGTTTTGGGTTCTTTTTTTGAGTGTTCTGTATTGCTTCTTTGATGAAGTAACTCCCGCTAAATTAGTAAGTGTCAAGCACTTTACAAACAGCACGTTTGTAGATAAAGATCCGTCAATTCTTTCTGCCTGTATCATTCATCTCAGAGTAGTACAACGAGACAGGTATTGATTGATACAGCTATGTTGCAGTTGTGTTAGACTCGTCGTGAAGTTTACACATTATTATGAAGTGCAGAAAAAAACAACGGGGCAGATTTACAAGCCCCATGCGCTGCCGGTGCATCACGTTGCGTGACGCACCGGTGGCGCAGCCTGCTAAGGCATATTTACAAGCACAGGTAAAGTCACCCTGCGTGACTTAACATGTGCTTGTAAATATCGCCCCTGTTCATGCAACACTTTGCGTGTTAGGGGCGGGACATGGGTGTTGCTGTGGGTTTTCCCACGCAACACCCATGTCCACTGATGCATTTCCAGATTTACGAGAAATCGTAAACCTGGAAATGCATCAGTTTGCTGTGCCACCATAGGGGTGGCGTAGCCAAGCGAAACGAGGAGAAATTTTTCATTTCTCCTATTTTTTTCCTCTTACAATGTGTGCTGCATTCTACAACACGCATTGAAAGAGGAAAATTCCTGCAGTGATTACTTTTGTGTAGGAAGGGGTCCCTCCCTTCACAAAAGCAATCTCCCCACGGCGCATGGCAGCTGTTTCTGCACCAGCGCAGGAGAGAGCACAGGAATGCGACATATCATTGTAGATATGTTGCATTCCTGTGCTCTGAAAGTGCTGCAGCGTGGCGCAGCCAAAGGGCTTGCGGTGCCGTGATGCGGCACTTTCTTGTAGATCTGCCCCATCAACAATTATTTTGTCATATTTGAGATGGGATGAGCTGTGCAGTTGTCAGGGTTTGCCTTGGCATCAACTCTGGAAGACATGGTTAAAAGAGAAAACCTAAGTTGGCATCAAAAGTGACATACCACTACCACTTTTGTGCACAATTTGAGAAGTTTGCTCAAAGTGAAATGACCCACATCCAAGTTTACATAGGTAAACAGGATTCAATTAAGAAAATCGTGGTGCACCATTGGTGGCTTTGTATGTGTAGCACGAAAATCCTCATAAAAAAGTGCATTTAAAGTCTGTGAATAACCAACCATCAAATACAATCATATACCTAAAAATAAAGAACTGTCAATGCCCACTAATTACAAATAAAATATAAAAAATGGAATAAGAAAATTAGAACACAATATAAGGAAACAGATAAGAGGTTCAAATGTAGGCATACGACATGTAACACCAGAAGCATTTAATGTAAAATTGCCTTTCATTCTAAATGATTGTTTAGAATAAGGAAAAATAACTGCAGCAAAAACAAATGTTTACATGCACTGCAGCACACATCAGTGAAACTGGGACAGTAATCTCATATATCACTTATGAAAATGAATGGTGAGGCATATACCATGAACATCAATGGCAAGGGAAAAGTGATAATACCGTGATTCATCAACAGCAACTGGGAGGGGAAGCAGTTGCAGAATTTTCAGGATGTCGTATGTATTTTGCATTTGGTGGAGTGTTGTGATATGCACTTGGCCTAGTGTTATATTATGCATTCGGCAAAGTGTTGTGATATGCATTCGGCATAGTGTTATATTATGCATTTGGCATAGTGTTGTGATATGCATTTGGCGGAGTGCTGTGATATGTATTTGACGGAGTGCTGTGATATGCATTTGGCGGAGTGCTGTGATATGCATTTGGCGGAGTGCTGTGATATGCATTCGGCATAGTGTTATATTATGCATTCGGCAAAGTGTTGTGATATGCATTCGGCATAGTGTTATATTATGCATTTGGCATAGTGTTGTGATATGCATTTGGCGGAGTGCTGTGATATGCATTTGGCGGAGTGCTGTGATATGCATTTGGCGGAGTGCTGTGATATGCATTCGGCATAGTGTTATATTATGCATTCGGCAAAGTGTTGTGATATGCATTCGGCATAGTGTTATATTATGCATTTGGCATAGTGTTGTGATATGCATTTGGCGGAGTGCTGTGATATGCATTTGGCGGAGTGCTGTGATATGCATTTGGCGGAGTGCTGTGATATGCATTCGGCATAGTGTTATATTATGCATTCAGCAAAGTGTTGTGATATGCATTCGGCATAGTGTTATATTATGCATTTGGCATAGTGTTGTGATATGCATTTGGCGGAGTGCTGTGATATGCATTCGGGATAGTGTTGTGATATGCATTTGGCGGAGTGCTGTGATATGCATTCAGGATAGTGATGTGATATTTCCCTGGATGATGTGTAGGAATGAGGAAACAGGCCCATACTTTTTTGGTTGTATTCTTCCAGTGTGGGTATTCTAGTGCCCCACTCCTGAAGAATTTACACTCATTGCTACATCCAATGAACTATCACTCTGCCTGTGAGTGAGCATTTAGGTGAAGATCATTCCATTCAAAGTGCTTCTTCCTCATCTCATCTCCTCTCCCCTGTTTCCTCTGGTTCTCCTTTTGTTGCTTGTTTTTGACCTTGGAAGTCAGACAGCAATTTTAAGTGGCCTAACAGTGCATTACGTGCTTTACCAACGATCAACAGAAATAAACAAGCAAGATTTGCAACATATTCATCTTTGAGCAAAAAGAAATTGCAAGATATTGCAAATAAATCAGCGAATTTCCACAACTTTAGCAACATGAAGAGTCAAATACTTAAAAGTAAAGTATAAACCCTTGAACACAGTCATATATGGCTCCAGATATTTTGTCACAGTGCTAATGTTTCTCATTACTCTATACATGTTCAGATGGTGCTTATAGACCCTGTTCCAAATGGCCGGCATTCAATATATATAATTCTTCCCACAAAAAAGTGTATCAGTCACAGGCCTTTACTGGGCGGTTTTGGGGTGATCTGTCAAGTGCGGACTGAAAAAAGTTAGGGTCCCAAAAATGCTATTTCCATAGCAATGTTTGAATAGCATTACAGCCAAAACGGCTGAAAGAACTGACTCCAAATTTGGCAGAATGCTAGATCTTTACCTAGAGAACATCTTTTTTTTCATTTGGTGTAAATTCATTTAGTAGTTTTGAGAAATTAAGGTTCAAAATGTATATATCTGGATCGTTGTTTTTGCGGGAATCTAGCAGGAGTCCCACTGGCATGCAAGTTAAAAAAGAAATACAGCGATGTGATTATCCGAGGGTGCTCTTTTTCCTGTCAGCTGCCTCGCTTCTATGAAAGCACAAAGCTTCCGTGAGTCCCACAGGAGCTTGAAGTCTGATTGGCCGGATGCAACATGAATAGACATGTTACAGTCCCTGTGCCCTTATATGCGCCCGGGGACCCAGTCCCCAAGTCCTGAAAATAACATAATAAGGAAAAAGGAGGCAGGGAAGGGGTGCCCTGACTCCCTTGCACTTGTAGGAATATTTTTAGAGGATTACTGCAACCCCATTAGACTCTTTTGGGAGCCTGCGAGACTTCTTTACTAATGCAAGAGTCCTGCAGGACCAAAAAACAATAAAAAAATAAGAAGGTTGGGAGTCCCAAGAGGTGGACTAGGCACTGGGGCCAACTCCAAACAATGACCGGTTAAACTCAGTACAGTGTCTGGGTCAGGCCAGACCCCGCAGCCAACCATATGCTGCGCATGGCCAAAGGCCCTGCGAGGGACGGATTTGGCAACCTGCGGTGAATTGGAAGCAGGGCCTGAGACCGTTCCTGGCAGGGGCGAACACCCATGGTGATAGTTAGCCAGGCCCTGGAGGGAACCTCACACTGTGCAAGGCTAAAGCCATGTGCACGCAGGCAGTTCGCATAATTACTTATGTTAATAAAATTTTAGTTAATTCACAGAAAAATACAAAGGTTTAAGTGACATTATAGTTAGGCATGCTGATATTATCTAACTTTACATTTGAAAAAAACTTTGAAATTCACTGAAATAAAAGGTTAAAGAGACGTTATAACTGTTAAGTAAACCATTGACCATGTTCAGGTTAGGGATGACCAATACAAGTTTTTGAATACACAACATATTACATGTTGGTATAACTTTCTATGGCAACCTGTGGCTTGAGCTCCCACAGGAGTATATTTACTCCAACAAAACTGACACCATAACAGCATATTTGTACAAGAGTGAAATTATTTTATTAGTGAAAACTCATGTTTTGTGAATTTCATACTTAAATGTACCCAGAGTTCTGATGTCAATTTCACACCTAAGTTGAGCTGGGTGCACAAATGGTCTCATGAATAAGGCCCAAACCAGCAGGTAACATATTCACCATATATATACAAAGATGTTAACTTTCCTTCACTGCACCAATTGATAAGACAGCTGATATTTTTTTAGCTAAACTAACAATAGTTTGGATGTTGCTTTCATCTATTCATAGGGTTTAAATAAATGATAGTGCACATCTTTTAATGATCATTGTTATTGCAATTCCGCCTTTGGATTTGTATATTAAGAAAGGAATACTGCATATTACAAGATTCAAATTTTAACTTCTTTAGATGCTCTTGTGTAATCATGTCAGTGTGAGAAAGACATCCTTTTTGCCCTGATCACCTCATGTTTTTGACTGGAACTGGTGGCAACTGACTCTGATTGTGCCCTGGGCTCTGCTAACCAGGCCCAGGGCCAGTGATCTGTGTGAAATGTATATGGTACTTAGGTGTAATTCCAATTTGTATGACAACCTACCTGTAAGCCTCTAGTTTATGGTAGGGCATATAGGTTTAGATGGCCAGCATATTTAATGCACTTAAGTGTGCACTGCTGACATTCAATATATATAATTCTTCCCACAAAAAAGTGCATCAATCCAAATTCGATTTCGGAATTCAAGATAAGTGCAAAGTCTAAAACCAACTTTATTTTTTCCAGAGCAATTTGTATTTGATTTTTGCAATAAATCAAAGCTGGACTGGCCTACAAACATGTACTGAAGAGTATAATGAAAAACCCTGAGATCGAATATAACAGAGAAACTTGCACAGTCTGTCCTGAACCACTTATACTCCAATGTTACATTCATTATAACTAGTGCAGAAAAGAAGTTATATAACTTGCTTTTCTGATGTGATGAAATCCATCCAGCATTCTAGCAGTCTCTCATGATTGGCCAGCCTTTGACAGGCTGAACCACACTGCTCTGATGAAGTGTGACATGGCCTGCATAGAGACAAAGGGCACCTGGTGGGAGGAAATCTGCAACTGCACAGCAAAAGGCAGTATGGGGGTAGTGTAACCAAACTGGTCTTCAAAGAGGGAATGACGGTTAGGACAGGGCACAGGCTCACCCCCACTTCCTGCACCCCCAGCCAGACAGGAGCTCAAGTAATGGAAATAGTAGAGTGTTGGAAGAGGGGTGTTAGGGGAAGTTAGCCACGCCATTGGGTTGGCTTACCCAGATCTTCACCTCCAGGAGGGAGCTTCCCCATTATGGATTTTGTCAAACAGAACTTTCTGGGACAAGAATATGCCACACTTTGGAGGAAGCAGTCATGCTTCCATGTGGCATCCTGCACCCCATTGGTCAGGGGTGGCACCTCCCTTCTTATCACCCAAGAACACTGGATAAATATGGGAGAGCTGTCTAGCAACTTAGACCCCTGACTGAAACTGCAAAAAGAAGAAGGACTGCCCTGCTGAACCCCTGGACTGCACTGAGAGGACTACACCCTTAAGAAATGCACCTGCTTTGCACTTTGGTCTTCAGCCAATAAGGACTTTCCCTTGGTTTGAAAAGTGAAGCAGTGGACTCCCTGAAAGCAAAATGTTAAAAGAGCTCAACCTGCATGATCTCCAGCAAGAAGAAACCAGCAGACCACAATCAGCTGGACGTTAAAGGATTTGGCCAGGTCGTTGTGAGAGACGTAGTCCCAACATCCTAAGGAGCACCTAAGAGGTTTCAAAACCTTGGATTGCTGTTCTGGACACTTTGGAACCCCCAAAAGCCCTTCTGGAAGAAGAACCAGAAAGGAGACCTTTGGAGGATTTTTGGTAAAAAGCTTCATATGTGGACCGACCCATCATCGAGAGTCAAGCTGTCGTTGTTGAACCGCAACCTGGCCTGGTTTTAAGTTCATCCCACTGAAACCTCTGGAACTCAAGACTTCCAGTATTTCATCGAGGCTTCACGATGAACCAAGTCGCCGTTGTCAACTCGAAACCTGGCCTGATGAGGTGCTTTGCTCGACAACAGGAGAAGTAGCTAAAAGAAAAAAACTTAATCAGGCTCTTCCACTCAGTGTATACGACCCACGCTCTGGCATGGTTGGCCTCAAATTTGGACTTATTTGGAAGTATTTAATATTTAAAAATTCATATCTCCAGTTCTCTATATTGGATTCTTGTCGTTTTGGTTTCATTTTAAATCAAACAATATTTGTTATATTTTGAAATTGCTGTTTTATTTTTATAGTGTGTAGTGTCTCACTTAATTAATGTATTGGTGTTTTTAAACGATTTACACACCTGTCTCCAAATGTAAAAGACTGCCTGCTCGCAGCCTGCTACCAAGGGTTGAGCAAGAGAATAATTTATTGAGACCTTGACTGGGTTTTATATTGTGACTGTGGCCTTATTACTATTGGTAGGTACCTACTTGCTCTACTAATAAACCACATTCAAACAGTAAGGGACATGCGTGATGATGGCAATTAGAGAAGTACAATGTTTGGCAACGGGAAAGGGGCCTCAATATGGAAATAGTATCATGAATACTCCCAGATGTATCTGGCAATTAAAACCAGCTGAAAATACCTTACAATACAGAAGAATAACCACAGTCTAGCACTAACATGTACTCTACTAAGTTGTTGGCTGTAGTAAAATACTCTCTCCTTCTGTAAATGCTTTACTTTTTTCCACAGATGCGCAAATGCTTTGATTTTTGTTTGTGCAGTTTATTTAAGAATTAAAATGCATGGTTCACACCAACAAACGAATTGTGAAAAATGTGAGGAATGTTAAATCCAATTCACATAGCACGTTCAAAAAAGTCTTCAATTGTTTTCAAACTTTTATGGGGTTTAAAATATTCCAGGAGAAACTTCTCTACGCGTCAAAT
Source organism: Lissotriton vulgaris (assembly GCF_964263255.1). Lineage (NCBI taxonomy): Eukaryota > Metazoa > Chordata > Amphibia > Caudata > Salamandridae > Lissotriton > Lissotriton vulgaris. The sequence goes on from NC_141689.1 coordinate 914,591,011, forward strand.
ATATCTGTGGTACCCCAATCTTTTTTGGCAGTAACTTTAAATGCTTTCCCAGCATGTATATAGGCATACATAATATTTGTGAAATCCTGTATTTTTGCAAGGCCACCTCCAAACAGGCTCCTAACACTTCAATGCTGCTGAATCTTCCAACAATCTACGCAAACTTTATTCTACACAATTTCTCCGTCTATTATTCCTAAAGCTGTGATGTTAAATGTAGAAGCGTAAGTGTATCACTTGTTATAAAGTATTAATGTATGCGGAAATGTAAATGGTTTGCTTTAAGTAACTGTTAAGTAAAACAAAGTATTCCTTTTGGGGGGTAGAAATAATTACCAACTGAAGCACTCACTACATACAGTCACTTACTCACATTCAATTGTATGTTGACAACTCATTTGGGAAAGGCTCTATAATGAAAACAAAAACAATTATACGCAGTATACAAATTTATTAATATAAAAAAGACATATAAATTAATCAACAATTTCATTTAGAACTATTACATACATGATAAAAAACACCTAATGTGGAAAGGGAGAAATATAAACCGAGACAGTAAAGTTTGTCTTAGTATTTGTTAATTCGGACACTTTGTTGGCAACAGTGGGAAGATATACATTTCTTATACCCAACTATTCGTTGGCAACTCCAAATTTAAACGTTTTTGTATGCGTCGACGCGTTTCGGAGACCCTTGGTGATTATGGTCTCCTTCTTCAGGACAATGTTTTTTTAATTTCTCCAATTTGTAACGCTTCACCTATGCAAAAGCATCTGGGTGATAAAAACTGTTCAATTTATATCCACACCGAGTCTACTTTATCTTCAATATTAGACTCCCAAGACTAAGGTTCACGGAGGGTTACCTTCATGCTTTCTTAGCTCCGTTGTCTTTTAAAGGTCCCGTCTGTATTAAAAGCATTCCAATTAAAATCAACCTTTCTAATCAGGCGGCTTTCGGTTCGTTTACAATTCTTTCACATCCGGGTATTTAGCGCTCACGGTTCATATAGTAACCTGGCAGATTTCCCCGGTGTGGTTTCTTGCTTTAAGTAAGTTATAATAATATTATATGCGCAAGGATAAGGTGTACTGTTTGCACCACGCTCTCAATTCACCGGAGAATGAAGGAAGGCTGTGCTCCTAGAATTTGGCAGTGCCTTTCTCCAAAGCCTCAACTTTAATATCTGAGGCCATTTGCTGTATTACTCTGACCTGTAAATGCTATTTCTTTTCAAATTATGTTATAGGTTTTCTGTGTGGGTACTATCCCGTCTGTGGGTGTAATGCTTCATTATCAATACAAACTGGGTGGATTGGGTTCAACTGGATGGCTCTTAGAGAAAGAATGTACCACAATCAGACTTCCCAACTTCTGTTAGGGTTAGGCACAGGGAGCATTTTAATTCTATTCAACCTTCCATAGACAAGGCCAGATTTCAGCCATATTCCCCAAAACATTTTATAGGATCTAATACAGTGTGAATACATAAAATAACCAAAGAGAAGCCAAACATATTGGAATGAAATGTTCTACCAGAACTCGATATAAACCCAGAAGTACAATTTTACCTGTGAATGCTAATAGCATTTCAATTGCTGAAACGACTAAAAGTCTTAAAATGCACCCAAAGGGTATAGCGTTTCCTTTCCAATATCTATCTGCCTAACACCTTTCTCTGCACCAAAACGTGATTAAGGAAGTATGCATTACTTCTTTTCACAGTGTTGGTAAAATATCCTTCCTGTCCTATTCCCATATCCCCTTGACACAAGTGTAAGTCAAATCCTTAGAACATTGTAGGTGCTCCTCTGGTATAATTTCAATAAAACATAAATTTGCTAGCCTGCAAAAAGGCATAGGACACTAGGAAAGAATTCAGTTTTAGAGACAACACACAAGCTAAAGCTAATTTCATTGTTTTCCTAAAGCCGACAGAAGCATCACTGGACACGCCTGTTGATTGATGGCCTCACAGTTTCGCCGTAGCTGAGAGCTCGGTCCTGTAAAACTCCTATCTGTGTCATTAGAATGAATTGTTTTGTTTTGCACCTAGGACGAAAACTGTCTTTTTCGTGCATGCACTATTTGATATTATATACCACATTAAGAACCTGATGTAATCTTTGGAGGGAGAAGGCTATCACCAGATCCCACCAGGTCCCTCCTGCCAAAACACTGGCACCTTCCCTTTTGCCTGATTAAGAGGTGCAGAGAGGGATGGCAGTACCACGTAAACACCCACCACTGGTCAGCTGGCACCCACCAAAGTTTAATTGGGGGACATTTATTGTGGCCTTGTGCCTCTATTAATGGGTTTCAGAGACTGATGGGGGGGGGGCTACCCTAATTATGCCACATGCATGTACATGGGTTTTGGAGCATTTGGGTAGACATAATCTAAGGGATTTCACATGATGTACTCATGTAGGGAATACGTGGGATTTCCACAATACAATGCCAAGTATGGGATGCAAAAGCATGAGGGTCAATGCAGCCCACTGGAGTGTGCGAGCCCATTTTGTGGCCTACAGCCATGAGTGCTGACAAAGTGGCACATTAGGACTCCCGGGTGCAATAGACAAGCATATAAATAGCACCACAGCTACACTGGGGTCCTGCACTTCCTTTACGTTGTAATTGAGGAAAACCTGCTGGGGACAATAGTGGGGATTTGGATGCCCAGATTATTTGTGACCTAAAGCGTTTGGGTAGGAGGTGGCAGCATACTAAATGGTTTTGTAAAATTGTAAATGGACAAAATGGATCTTACACTGGCGCAATTTGTGTGAGTCATGACATTACTATCATTACAAAAAATTGGTTGATTCGAGCACTGCGTTTTGGTGTCTGGATTTATTATAGGTTGACATTCAAAAGAGCGGCGCATCTATGGGCAATTCGGCAGCTCCCACATATGCCAATATCTTCATGAGGGACTATGAAGATACAAACATTTTGAGCCAGGAGATTTGGAAGGAACATATCAAACTTTATGTTCGATTCATAGACGACATTTTCATTGTTTGGGAAGGGACCAAAGAAGTTTTATCATCGGAAATATCCAAACTAAATTTGATTGATGAACGTATACAGTTCACTTGGGACATCCAAGAAAAAAACATCAACTTTCTGGATGTAACTATAATCAGAGGTGATTCCACTTTCAATACGACTCTATACAGAAAGAACACAGACCGCAACAACTTACTCAGTTATGACAGCTTTCATCCTACAGCCCTAAAGAGACACCTACCATATTCTCAACTAATGAGGGTGAAACGAGTAGTCTCGGAACCGGAGAAAGCGGAGAAACAAATGGACGAAATGTCCACACGATTCCAAAAGAGAGGTTACCCCTTACCAATCTTGAATGAAGCTAGAAAGAGAATCAAAAATGAGTCCAGAGAAAGTCTATTAACCAACAAACCGGTGAATAAAGAACAACGTATTACATGCATGAGTAAATTTTCCACATCCAGCCAATCCTTCAAAAATATCATTAAAAAACATTGGTCTATACTACGGGTGGAACCAGACTTTAAGGGAGCCTTTGAGCAAGAACCACTGTTTGCACACACCAGACCCATGAATGTGGGACAATTACTGAAATCAAGACCGAAGATGAGTTTGTTCACCACATTTAAAGGAACTCTGCCATGTATGAACTGTAACAACTGTGGGAACATTATTAAAGGCAACAAGTTATCTCCTCCTGAGTTTAAAGACACTATCAACCTGAAAGTAAATGGCACATGTGACACAATGAATGTTATATACGTATTGAGTTGTCCATGTAAACTACACTACGTGGGACATACTGAGCGCAAATTCAAAATTCGGCTGAATGAACATAAGAGCAATATTAGAACTAAAATGCTCAAATCCACGGTTGCCATGCATTTTATGGAAGCCAAACACGAGATAACTGAACTAAAGGCACGCATTCTTGAAGTTGTGGAAAAATATGAAGGCATCAACAACAAAACACAACTTCTGAAGAGAGAAAATGACTGGATATATCGTTTAAAGACTTTGAGACCGGGGGGCCTCAATGAAAGGGTGGAATTTCTTTGTTATTGGTAATTGCATTGTTATCTGTCTACTTTCTCCTAGCATGGAGACATCTGGTTATTTGCACCTTTACCTGAGTTACACTGCATTGCAGCACACAAGTTCCATAATCCTTAGCGCATCGCGTAGGTACAGACTCCACCCACCTATTTCCCTTTATTCCTCTTCCGCCACTCCGTGTAAGTTCAAACGGAGCGTAGCGGATCTCACAGAGAGCGGCACACTACTTTTTTCACTTGTAAGCCTATACAGCTAGTAGCGCGTCACATTATTTTATGCCACATTGTTTCAGTTTAAACAGCCACTATGTAGCTACTTTAGCGGTTTATTTAACTCAAACTTAATACCGCTTTGTTTTCCGCACAAGTTCGGCAGGGTTTCCCTTTAACGCATAGAAAAAACAGCGTTGTTTAAACCTCACGCCAGTTACGAACTCTTATATACTTATCACATTATCCTTCGCGCCACTTTGACATCTTAGCAACCAGTACCATATAGTGTTGTTCAATTTGTTGGGAAAGCGAGTTTTTTTAAAATTGTAACAGTACCACAACTACCTATTGATTTTACATACAGCTGAACTTGGTTATTTCAGGTACATAGCTTTCTTATTCGATTATGTTAACAGCTACTGTTTAATATATTTTCGGTTGGTGTTCAGAACGTAGTACTAATTACCGTTGTTTCAACCCACAGATCCCTTGATAAAGGCGCTGGCTTGCGCCGAAATGCATTGGGAGGCCATGGGAGGCCAGTGAAATGCTTATTAAGCTAAGAACATCAGATTGAGAATCATACTGTTACGATGCTTGATGTGAATTAACATTATGAATATCGTTATACACCTTGGATTATCAATAAATTGAATTATCCTCATGGAGAACTGATGAACTGTTTCAAAATTCTTGCTGGTTACTCAGCACACACTCGTGCCCAGGGGTACAAGTTGATTAGGAACTTGTTTGTATCCGTTGTCAGTATTCCCCACCCCTGAGTAGGGGGTGTCCTTGGAGCACAGTCAACCTATAATAAATCCAGACACCAAAACGCAGTGCTCAAAACAACCAATTTTTTGTCATTTTTCAACCTACTCACTAGGTTCGAAGCACGCCCTAGAAATAAGATGCAATACGAAGAGATAACTCATATGACTGAAAGCAGAGCAGAAACATTTGCATTTGATGCAGAAGCAAGCTCACAAATATATTCTCTCATACAAGAAGAAACTACGGAGTTCGCCACCAATAAACTAAGGAACAACTTATCAAACAGCTGTTATATTTAACCAGAAAAACCATCAACCAACGCCTCCATGCAAGTACCTTGATTAGGTACCATAAAGCACAGCGGATTCCAAGAGGACTCAGGATCCCTCTGAAACCGTCACTATGTAAAAACAGTAAACAATTCGTTGACAAATGGTATGCCATATTAAACAAGTGCAGTTTAGACTTAATTCTTTTGATCATTGAGGAACTTTCAAGAATCCTTGAAGAACTTAACACAGAAATCGTTGGAGTCAAAGAAGAATTAAGCAAACTCATGAGCCCAGAAGAAATCACGAAAACGTTAGAAGACATAAATCAGCAATTAACAAAAAACACACAAGAAGTAAATGAGCGTAAGATAAGAAAATACCGTCAGGATACCCTCGATTACAAGCTGGAGGAAGTATATTCATGGGCGGAAGTCTATGCTAAAAGAAGGCAAACTAAAGGGTATGCTTCACAAACGGATACCTCTTCCACAGGTAGTGACACGTCTGGACAAAGAGGACCTCAAAACACTGAAACACGAAGAGCAAAAGAGATTCCAACAACCTCTGCACAGACGCCTTTTTTAGAGTCAGGCCCAGACATAAGGGAAGACCCAGGAGGGGCCATAAACATAGAGAAAGAGAAAGATCCACCGATAACAAAAGAAAAAACCAGGAGGAAGAAATAATAACTAAACAAATTAATGAAGATAATTTGGTCATCAATATATCACAAAAACTCCTCACCAAAAAAGAAATGACCACATTACAGAAAGGTACTTCCTTCATACCCACTACCGATACTGATGTCCTCGAATCGGAAGTAAGTTTGTTTAAACTAACACGCAAATTACGACTCAGAAACTTCTTTGATAACATTGTTACAGATGATAAAAGAGAAGAAGAAGATCAACTTAAGGGACTTCGACCACATAGTAACTACATGGCACCTGTGAGCCACAAGGCTATAGATTTATTTGAAACCCTCTGCAAACAAGATATACAGTCTATCAAGTTATGCAATAAGAAACATACCAACATACTGTTCAGTGAATTGAATATCATCAGAAACATTAGTAATGATGAATCTGTGATTTGTCAGAAAGCTGACAAGGGTGGAGCTTTAGTCATAATGGACCGGTCATACTATGAGTCACAAGTCACGGAACATTTGGAAGACACCAACCTTTACATGAAAATACAACACAATCCCACTAGAGAAATTCAAGATACTTTTTCACAGATTTTGAAAAAAGCTATAGACAATGGCACCATTAAAGAAAAAACCAAACAATATCTGACACAGATGGATCCACGGAGCCCGTCATTCTACATGACACCGAAAGTGCACAAAGATTTGAAAAATCCACCATGTAGACCCATAGTGTCTACCTCCAAGAGCATTCATGAACCCATAGGAAAGTTCCTTGATAAGTATCTTCAACCCTTTGCAATGGAAGCCCAGTCAAATATAAAAGACACTACAGACTTTGTGAACAAATTGGCTACTATCAACATCACCAAAGAACAACAAATAGTCATGGCTACCATTGACGTCAAAGCCTTGTATACGTCGATTCCTCACCAATCAGGCATAGAGGCAGTTGAAAAAGCTTTACTCCACAGTAATTATGAAGATACCATGAAAGTCTTTTTGATGGAACTCCTTCAGTTCACTCTCATGCACAGTTATTTCAAATATGGGGATGAATGGTACATTCAAAAGAGCGGCACATCTATGGGCAATTCGGCAGCTCCCACATATGCCAATATCTTCATGAGGGACTATGAAGATACAAACATTTTGAGCCAGGAGATTTGGAAGGAACATATCAAACTTTATGTTCGATTCATAGACGACATTTTCATTGTTTGGGAAGGGGCCAAAGAAGTTTTATCATCGGAAATATCCAAACTAAATTTGATTGATGAACGTATACAGTTCACTTGGGACATCCAAGAAAAAAACATCAACTTTCTGGATGTAACTATAATCAGAGGTGATTCCACTTTCAATACGACTCTATACAGAAAGAACACAGACCGCAACAACTTACTCAGTTATGACAGCTTTCATCCTCCAGCCCTAAAGAGACACCTACCATATTCTCAACTAATGAGGGTGAAACGAGTAGTCTCGGAACCGGAGAAAGCGGAGAAACAAATGGACGAAATGTCCACACGATTCCAAAAGAGAGGTTACCCCTTACCAATCTTGAATGAAGCTAGAAAGAGAATCAAAAATGAGTCCAGAGAAAGTCTATTAACCAACAAACCGGTGAATAAAGAACAACGTATTACATGCGTGAGTAAATTTTCCACATCCAGCCAATCCTTCAAAAATATCATTAAAAAACATTGGTCTATACTACGGATGGAACCAGACTTTAAGGGAGCCTTTGAGCAAGAACCACTGTTTGCACACACCAGACCCATGAATGTGGGACAATTACTGAAATCAAGACCTAAGATGAGTTTGTTCACCACATTTAAAGGAACTCGGCCATGTATGAACTGTAACAACTGTGGGAACATTATTAAAGGCAACAAGTTATCTCCTCCTGAGTTTAAAGACACTATCAACCTGAAAGTAAATGGCACATGTGACACAATGAATGTTATATATGTATTGAGTTGTCCATGTAAACTACACTACGTGGGACATACTGAGCGCAAATTCAAAATTCGGCTGAATGAACATAAGAGCAATATTAGAACTAAAATGCTCAAATCCACGGTTGCCATGCATTTTATGGAAGCCAAACACGAGATAACTGAACTAAAGGCACACATTCTTGAAGTTGTGGAAAAATATGAAGGCATCAACAACAAAACACAACTTCTGAAGAGAGAAAATCACTGGATATATCGTTTAAAGACTTTGAGACCGGGGGGCCTCAATGAAAGGGTGGAATTTCTTTGTTATTTGTAATTGCATTGTTATCTGTCTAATTTCTCCTAGCATGGAGACATCTGGTTATTTGCACCTTTACCTGAGTTACACTGCATTGCAGCACACAAGTTCCACTGTAGTGTAGTTCCTAGTTTCCCACTAGGCCCTGCACATTGGAATAACATAAACAGTAGTATCGACGTAGAAGTGCGGATCTTCCAGGCCTCCACTGACTATGCTAAACTTAATTGGGTGTGTTACCAACTAGCTCAGAGGTCACTGGAAACTTTCTTCTCTGCATAGGAAGTGATCAGCTTCCCTGGCACAGACAAGAAGGGATTCAGTTTTCCAACAACCGTGCAACATGACAACTTTGCTCCTCAGATTAAGAGTCGATCTCTAGGGTCGTGTGAAACAATAGACAGTTATTTTACTTAGTCAGGTGAGTGCAGTTTACTTTCACGATATGTAGAGAATAGAGAGACGGGCGTTTGTCAATAAAGGGTTAACATTTATTGAACAGTCTTTCTTCTCGTACAAGAGAAATGTATTGCCACAATTGCAAGACTTGTTATGATAAAAAGTACGTACAGTAAGATAAGTATTGCGAAATAATACTGTAAAAGCATTGATATGGTTTCTTAGCCATATAATGGTTTAAAAGTAATAAAACATATATACAGTCATATATACATTAGGCTAAAATACTCAACTGGTGCTTCTAACTACGCCTACCCCAGTGTGCCTGACCTAAGCCTAACACTTGGAAGGGGAGTAAGTAAGTAGCTTTAAGTTAAGTTGGTTTTGCCAAGGTTTGCTTCAAGAATTCTCTTCTAAGGGTTTAGTCAACACCATACCTCTGAATAGAATGATGGAGGTCTGGTATAACCTTCAGGGGGAACTCGGTATCCCAGTCACCCGCGAGGGCAGACTAGAAACGCTGGAGCTGGATTTCTCTGCAGGAGAAAGGCAGCGTCTGTCTTCAGCGCGTCGAGGAGGAGGAGGGGGGACAGCGTCCGCGGGTAGCTGGCATCTGCTGGGCTTCTTCGCAGAGGGACGGCTGTTCAGCTCCTAAGCTCACCACACCATCGTTCGCGCTTTAGCAGCGATAATGGTATCAGTAGCTTCACCAACAGCAACGGGGCAGCAGCAGCATCAGCGTACTGCATACAGCATACAACAGCAATGGGACACCAGCAATTGCTTAAGGCAACGTTGGTAATATTTATACCTGACAGGTGCCTGGTTTGACGTACGTTTGCTGGACATAAGACGTCAATTAAAGATGTCACTAGGAAGTGATAGCTATCAGTTGCTCATTAGAGTTCCATTACTAATCAAAACACAGCAAGCAGGGATTTCCAGGTTTGCTGAGTTTTTATCTTGTTGAAGAACTCGGAGTGTTAATCTAGGAATATCAGATAGTGACTTCTGCTCTGTCATTGCACTAATTGGTTGCAAAGGAAGTGGCAGAGAACTATTCTGGAATGTGGCTCTGTTCGTGTGAGGCCAGAGATGACTTTCTGAATATTGTACTTGAACGGTTATGCCAATATAGGGAATAAATGGATTTATAGCCGAATAGGGGCATAAGGTCACAGTATCGATCAGGAACCTAGATAAACACGCAACACCACAATCCTTAGCGCATCGCGTAGGTACAGACTCCACCCACCTATTTCCCTTTATTCCTCTTCCGCCACTCCGTGTAAGTTCAAACGGAGCGTAGCGGATCTCACAGAGAGCGGCACACTACTTTTTTCACTGGTAAGCCTATACAGCTAGTAGCGCGTCACATTATTTTATGCCACATTGTTTCGGTTTAAACAGCCACTATGTAGCTACTTCAGTGGTTTATTTAACTCAAACTTAATACCGCTTTGTTTCCCGCACAAGTTCGGCAGGGTTTCCCTTTAACGCATAGAAAAAACAGAGTTGTTTAAACCTCACGCCAGTTAGGAACTCTTATATACTTATCACATTATCCTTCGAGCCACTTTGACATCTTAGCAACCAGTACCATATAGTGTTGTTCAATTTGTTGGGAAAGCGAGTTTTTTTAAAATTGTAACAGTACCACAACTACCTATTTGTTTTACATACAGCTGAACTTGGTTATTTCAGGTACATAGCTTTCTTTTTCGATTATGTTAACAGATACTGTTTAATATATTTTCGGTTGGTGTTCAGAACGTAGTACTAATTACCGTCGTTTCTACCCACAGATCCCTTGATAAAGGCGCCGGCTTGCGCCGAAATGCATTGGGAGGCCAGTAAAATGCTTATTAAGCTAAGAACATCAAATTGAGAATCATACTGTTACGATGCTTGATGTGAATTAACATTATGGATATCGTTATACACCTTGGATTATCAATAAATTGAATTATCCTCATGGAGAACTGATGAACTGTTTCAAAATTCTTGCTGGTTACTCAGCACACACTCGTGCCCAGGGGTACAAGTTGATTAGGAACTTGTTTGTATCCGTTATTACTATCATTACGCCATTACATCACTCACAGTAAAAACGTATTGTAAACATGTAATTTGCCATAACAAATTTACCACAAGCGCACAGTAATAGCAGAACACGAGTGGCAATTGTTGAAAGACTTTTGTTTAAACGCAACCTTGTGCCAAAAATTGATACAAGGATGTATCTTGTGCTAAAATATAGCATCAAAAAACAGATTTGCACTTCACACAGTTATGTGCAATTTCCACATCATGTCCTAAAATTATGCATACGTTTGTAAAAGTAAATTATGAAAATTTAGCACAGCACCGCATAAAATGTTATTTTTAACTCTATTATGTTATGTCGATTTGTATGGGGGTATCGAGGTGCAGGAGCAAAAGGGGTTTCACAGAGGCATTCTATTGATCCATATCATAACCCTTTCTAGTCGATACCACCATGCTAAACAGAAAGAACTATTTCTTTGTTCAGCATAAGAACTTCAATAGGTGCTACGGAACTTTTAAGGGTTTATAGAGTGCACTGCCCAAATATATAATTTGTTTAGGACTCCTCTTAAAGTCATTGATAGGAATCTGATTCGTGATAAATGCTACAGCGCAATATCAATTTTATTGATGCTGACTTAGCATAGTAACCAGAGAGAGATGTCAATGAGACATCAAGTTTTCCTCGAAGAATATGATGTCATCCATATGAGTAGCAGGGCTAATCTTCTGTTGTCTAAAGGTATAGTTTTAAAATTCTCAGCTTAAGACACACTAGCATTTTCTCTCCCTTTGTCTTTCACGACTGAGGATCCTTTACAGTGTCTACCTTTTTTAGACAACGAAACGAACACTTTCTCCCACAACAACTGCTTAAAGGTTCGTTACTGATCATCACTGAGAAAGATTTGACTTTAAGTGAGTTAAATGAAAACTAATGCACCATGGAAGATCTTTTGTTCCAATGTTTTAAGTAATCATGAAAGTCTCAGCACTTCGAACAATTTATATTGCAGAAATGTGTATAGAGGTTAGCCTCTTTCAAAAGAATTAGCTTTAAGTTGCAATATTATTTCCCAATATATTTATTAACATGACCATCCACGTTCTTGCTACACATGAATTAATGGATGAATGTAAGAATGACTACATTAAATAAATTGTACCCGTTTTACCACACAGCTGTTGGTGCATAAAGATGCTGCTTTATATGTAGATGTCAGGAATCGAACACGGGGTATTTTTGTGTTTGCTCAGTTGGGCAAAGAAGGCCATGTCTTTGAGTGTTTTCAACTTTCCTTTCTAACTGTATTCAGATCATCCAGACAGGATACTCCAGATTCGACTCCTTCCCTATGTCATGGACTTTACTCCAGGTGTCAGGTCTCCTCCAGTTAAAGTTTCACAGGGATCTGAAAACTATTTATTTACTCAAATTTGGATCTGCTTACATTTTTGAGTATGTGATCTGGTGTATAAAGTGTATTAGTCTGCTGGGGTCCGGACACCCTTTGGGTAATCGTGCACTGCACAAAACTAATAAATAAATACACCTTAATAAATATCTTAATGAAAGTTGCAGAGAGCTGTTCTAGTAGGAAAGGGTGTCTGCACCCACCAGGTTTCCTAGAACACCTTTTCTGACTGCAGTTGTCATCTGTGGTGGAGCTGTTCCGAATTTGGCACTACCTAAGTGCCACTGAACCCTGTATGTTGCTTCAGTCCCTAAAATCCATCCAGATTTTTTTTTATTTGTTTTGATAACTTCATCATGTGACTCAACTACTCTTGTTCGACATTTCCCTTTCTCAGTATTCTTAGTTAATGTAATACTGACACTTCTTCCTTCTAAGAGAGCTCTAGATTTCTTATTCAGTCCTGTTAGAAATGGGGGTCTCTAGTTGGCAGAGGTATGCACCTTGTCCAAGTAGGGAAGATTCATTCAATTCAAGATAGGGGAGCTACCCACCTAGATATCCCCTGCTGATCTCCTTGGTAGCATGGCACCAGCAGACAGGCTTATCTCAGAGGCAATGTGCAAAGTAATTGTACCCAAACACACAGGAACACAGTGGAAACACCACAAATGGACACTGCTAGAAATGAGGGTTTCTAGTTGGCAGAGGTAGGTACCTTTGACCAAATAGGGATCCTTGTTTCTAGTCAGGGTAAGGGTGATACACACTTTAGATAACGCCTGCTCACCCCATGGGTAGTTTGGCACAAGCAGACAGACTTATCCCAAAGGCAATGTGTAAAGTATTTGTACTCAAAACACACAGTAAGACAGTGATAACACAACAAATGGACACCGCCCCAGTTTAGAAAAAAAAGTATCTTTATCTGAACTCAACAAAATCAAAACAACAAAAATCCAACAAATACGTAATACGAAGATTACTTTAAAAAGGTTTCAAACACCTTGGCTCATAGCAAACTATGGATGTGTGATTTCTCTCAAACTACCTGTAGCTGTGACAAAATTTACAAGGCCAAACAGCTGCAGAGATGAGAAGCGTTGAAAAACAAAGAGATGTGCCAGTTCCTGAGACGGTAGGGAGGCAATGCAACAGTTCTATTGCACGCAGGAGAAGTGATACGTCTAATCCGGTCTGTAGGGGGAAGTGATGCTTCGATTTAGAGACGGTTATGGTGCCCAGGTGATGCATCTGGAAAATTTGCCACACAGGTACGATGCGTGTAAATCTGAGATGCGGCAGCAATCGATGCAGCGACGTTGAGTGGTGCTGCATCGGTTTCTTCAGCCGCGATCCCTCGATGTGTCAGTTCTTGCAGCGGCGATGGGCGCTGCATTAGTTTAGGCAGTGATGCATGGAGATTCGTCTCGCGCAGCGGTGCTGCTTCGAAAAACAGCCGCAAGAAGAGCGATGCATCGATTTTCTTGAAGTTGGATTGCTTTTCCAGCTCCAAACAGCACGAACAGCCTCCAGAGGCCCAACACAGTCACAGGCACCTCTTGGCAGGTCAGGACTCCCAGCAAGGAAGTTCAGGGGAGATGGGGGTGTGGTCTTTGTGTCCCTGAGACTTCAGAATAGGAAGCAAGCTCTACTCAAGCCCTTGGAGATCTTCGTCAAGCAGGGGGACACAGCACTCAGCAAAGTCCTTGTCCTTTACTTGGGAGAAACAAACAGCTACTGTAGGCCAGCCCCCAGACAGCACACAGCAAAGTGGCAGTACTCCTCCTCCAGTTTCTCCAGCTTTTCTCCTTGCCAAAGGTTACCCTTGATTGCGGAAGTAGTCTAAATCTCTAGGGTTTTAGGTCTAATACTAATACCCCAAATATCTTTGTTCTCATTGTGCAAGGGTCTCTGAGCCCAGTCCAAACTAATTCTGTCCTCATTGGTGCAGTGTGACCATAGGGGATGGAGACAGCATTGTGCAAGGGAGACAGGCCCTATTCAGGTGCAACGAAATCCCCTCCCACTACTCTAAATTCAGTCAAGGTCTATTCAGCCCAGCTCTGAGTCATCCAGGAAGGGCCAGGCCCACCTCAAACACCCCCCCCTGTGGCTGTCTATAGTGAATGCACATCCCAAGGCCCTGTCACTCCAAAACCAGACAGTGAAAACACAAAAAGGAAGAGGCACACTGAATGGTTAAACAAGACAATGCCTACTTTCTAAAAGTAAAAGACAGACAATTGATGGACGGAATGCAGAACAAATCAAAACATTCACCCCTAGTCAAGAGATCTGGGTTACATCCATCATTGTTTTGCTCACCATGCCACTTGAGTTTAGACCTGGCCATATGCAAATCAGTCTTGACCCTGTGCCAAGCCAGGTCCTCCCTGGAAGGAAATCAAGCATCCTTGGACCGGTTTTGGGGTTTCATCCCTCTTCATCCAGGAAAGATTAATTCCAGTGGCACAGTGAGCCCGGGACCCACGTCTGGGCATACCCGGCGCACCAAGGGCGAGAAAGAAAAAGACACACAATTGATGGATGGAATGCAGAACAAATCAAAACATTCACCCCCAGTCAAGAAATCTGGGTTAAATCCATCATTCTTTTGCTTACCATGCCACCCCGGTTTTGACCTGGCCATAAGCAATTCAGTCTTGACCCTGTGCCTCATGGGAACAGCCCAGCCCGAACTGCCAAGCCAGGTCCTCCTTGTACCAGAAATAAGCATCGTAGGACCAGTTTCGGGATTTCACCCCTCTGCAGCCAGGATAGCTTGATTCCAGTGGCACAGTGATCCCGGGACCAACGTCTTGGCATACCAGGCGCACTTAGGGCGAAAAAGCAAAAGATGTCATCAGTGATGTCATCAGTGATGTCACTGACCATGTCATGAATGATGTAATATGTGATGTCATCAGCAGTGCATTGCAGGGGCGCGAGTTATAGTTAGCTGAACTAACTATAATGGGGGATTTCTATGGTTTTGTACGAGTGAAATGTCCAACTAACTATAACGTTTCTGAAACCTATGGTTTTTTCAGTGAATTTCTAAGGTTTTTTAAATGCTAATTTCTAACTATAACATACCTGAAACCTACGTTTTTTTCAGTGAATGTCAATGTTTTTTTAAATGCTAATTTCTAATTATAACGTGCCTGAAACCTATGGTTTTTTCGGTGAATTTCAATGTTTTTTTAAATGCTAATTTCTAACTATGCCTACAAAGTTAGGACATGTGAAGAAAGAGGAAGAAAAGCGCAGCAAGAAGCAAGACAAATGCAGAAAGAGGCAACATATGTCCAGAAAGACGAAGAAAAGTGCAGGATGAAGCAAGAGATGTGCAGAAAGAACCAACAGAGGAGCAGAAAGTCTTCCTGTGCCCAAAACCTTTTAGTGACGGGTATTGGTGGTAACTGACTGTAATGAGCATGACCTCCTCTGTATTTGCCATGAGTTAGTGCCTGGGTCATTGCATGAGTACATGGGTAGTGACTGGATGATTAGAGTGCTGAAAGGACAGTGCATGGTGATTTTATAATTGCTTGGGTTTTGGCGGAGTGATTGGATAAGTACATGATGCTGGACGGGTGATTGGAAGAGTGCATGGGTAGTAACAGAGGGATTTCTGGGGTGTATAGGTACAACCTGGGTAATTGGATGAGTAAATAAGTACTGTGTAGGTGGTTAGAGGTCTGCGTGGGTAGTGCACAGGGAATTGTAGCAGTGCATGTGTTGGTGCCTGGGTCACTCCATGAATACATGGGTACTGACTGGAAGATTAGAGTACTGCAAGGAGAGTGCATGGTGAATTTATAAGTGTCTGGGTTTTGGCGGAGGGATTGGATAAGTGCATGGTGCTTGCTGGGTTATTGGAGGAGTGCATGGGTAGTGACAGGGCAGTGGCTGTACTGCATGGCTAGTGCTCAGGGGATTGTAGCAGTGCATGAATTAGTGTTTGGGTCATTGCATGAGTGCATGGGTAGTGCCTGGATGATTAGAGTGCTGCAAGGAGAGTGCATGGTGAATTTATAAGTGCTTGGGGTTTGGTGGAGTGATACATAAGTACACACATGTCCCATCAGGCCTGCCCCCCTCCCTTCACCACTGTGCAAACACACCCCCTGGCGGGTTTTAATTTGGGGGATTAATTCCCCTTGAATCCTTGGGGGATTAATTCCCCTTGAATCCTGAGGGTCCCTGGGGGCCAACTAGCCCACCATGTAGCTCCAGTAAGCACCGCAGAGCTGCGTTGCGCAGAGGTGGTCCGAGGCCTCGCCCCTTTTTACACCTCTCTGCAACGCAGCTCTGTGGTGCATAATGGAGGTACCTGGTGGGCTAGTTGCACCCCAGGGACCCTCAGGACTCAAGGGGAATTAATCCCCCAATTTACAATGCACCAGGGGGTGCATTTCCACAGTGGTGCACAGAGGGGGCAAGGCTTCACATACCAAGTGTGCAAATGCACCCCCTGGCACATTGTAAATTGCGGGATTAAGTCCACTTCAATCCTGTGGGTCACTGGGGGCCAACTAGCCCACCATGTACCTCAAGTAATCGCCAAAGAGCTGCGTTGCAGAGCAGTGTAAAAAGGGGCGTGGCCTCTCAACACCTCTTTGCAATGCAGCTCCCTCGCGCATACTGGAGGTACCTGGTGGGCTAGTTGGCCCCCAGGCACCCTCAGGATTCAGGGGAATTTAATCCCCTAACTTAAAATGCACCACAGGGCACATTTGCACACTTACCACATCAGGCCCGCCCCCTCCCTGCACCACTGTACAAACACACTGTATGACCTGTTTTAAATTGGGGGATTAAGGGCCAGATGTATGAAGCTCAAATGGGTTCGCAAATGCCGAAATGCACAGAATTTCAGTGTTTGCAAACTTATTTGAGAAAAATGGTATGTTTTTGATTTTGCAATATTGAATGACTCACAAAACTCCTTTTGTGATTCGGAAAGATGTTTCGGAATTGTGAAATGGGTTTAGTAAATACTTTCGTGTTACAATTGCAAACCCTGTGATTCTGCAGATTGTAGAGTTTATGATTGCAAAAAACTTTGTAAACTAGCCCTCCCTTAAATTTTTTTACAGCCTGGATAGTGTAATCAATTCCTCAGAAAAGTTCCTTTAAATAAGCTTTCTCCATTCAAAGTTAAATCTAGTTCTTCTGCGCGCTTGATTGCAAGTTTCTATTCATGGGTTCCCAAAGTGTATAAAATGTATGGTGTGCTGAAAAGTGGTCTATTTCCATTTGCTAACTTCTAGGCCACGGAAGGAACGTACCGAAACTAGAGATTTCTACATTCCAGCGGGAGCCATAATCTAAAAAAGTGTTTCTTGCTGCTGCCCCACGTTTGTGAAATTCTCACCTCAAACATGTTTGTTTACTTGATTTAGTTGATTAATGTATCTTTTTCTTCTGCCCCGGAAACATACTATGTAGTATGTCCATGGAATAATTAATATAAATTGCTTTTCAGTAATATTCCTGTCAGGGGAAATCTTTATATCTTTCTCCTAAAGGATTTTCAATTATCATCTTATTTTTATTCTACCGTCTATTTGTTGTGTTATTTTGATTTTGATGTTGTTCACGTTTTTCTGTGATTTTTTAAATTTACCGTGTTGGGTGGTGGAGTTATAGCAAATGTAAAAAATTTAATAAAAGCAGCCGAGTATTTTTACCTTATTTAATAGAGCACTTCTCACGTTTTGAGTACCTTAAAGCAAACTCTGAAGCAGCCCTTCTTTAAAAACTTTTTCCTGGTGCTTTAATGTATTTCCTTCTCAATCAAATCAGCAAAGTCGAGTTCATCAGAAAAACAACATTCAAAATTATTTTAGAAATATGGAGAACAGCTTGCAGGTATCTGTCCCATTAATCGTCCTGGGTTGTCTGTATTCCCCAACTTTACATCCTCCTAACCACCTTTATTTGTAGAGACAGTTCTCTTTTTTAAGCCCCCACTTTTTTAGGCAGAGCGTGAGCCAGTGCACAAGCGCTGCTCTGCGAAAAGCTGTGGTAGTTTGGTAGAGAACGAAGCTTCGCCCACTCCCCGCCCTTATTTTTCATTGGCTTGTGTGTCCTTTGTAAATGCTGTCTTCTGATACATTGGGAGGCTTGTTAGTCCCTCCTTAGTACAGCCATGTCGTCATTTGTATCCTCCCATGGTTACTGGCCCCTTGATTTGGTTGTTACACAGGGCGTGTACTATTTTATTTATTTAGTTTCTCTATTATGTGGACGACATTTAGCTGCCACGCTTGCTTTCACTTTCGAAATAGCCTTGATCCCCATTGTCATGCCTTCTTTTCCCCACCCCTCCCTCCCTACCGATGTCCTAGCCTTCTGCCCCCGCACTCCCTCCCGTTGTCCGTAATGCTAAGTTGCCAACCATTTGCAATGCAATAGGTCTTGCGTAAATTAGAGACCTATTGCATTGCAAATGCTTTTTTTATCAGCCATCCTCCCCAAAGACTAGTATAGCTATGGTATCATACACAAGATGTGTGCCTTCCTCTACAAGGATTGCATCTTCTTTTTATATGTTGTTCTCCAAAGCTGACATTAAAGCCATGCAAAGCTTGTTCAAGAGTGAAATAATCTGATTTGGAAAAAGTGGGGTTGAGGGGTTAAATTAACATTGTTTATTCCCACTAGGAACACATTTTGAGGACTTCCACGTGAGATAAAATAATGTGCATTGTCTTAAATGTGGAAGGATTTACAAAGCCAGTGGGCGATACAGCCTTTACAATGAGGTTTTTACCTCGCTGTACCTTATCCATGCATCTTTTACCATGCATGTTTTTAGAATGCATATGCTTTCACAACCTATCCCTTTACCACTCATATAGGGTATGTTCAGGGGTGTGGGGTGTCTCCCCCCAGAAATACATTTTTACATATAAATATCTATATAAACAATGCGTGGTAAAGGCATACGTTGTAAAAGTATATTTCACTGAGTTGTTCCAGGTTACAACATGCCAGTGGTTATCGTGAAAATTTGTCATGACTCCGACTAATGATAAATGGCTGAAGAAGCAATAGCATTAGGAAGCTTAAGTTCAGATGCAGCTCAAATTAGTTTTGAAAAAGACCTCTGCTGAAGGCAAGACTTTTTCTCTTTTAGGGCAGCTGTGGGGAAATGGTGGCATTATAGCAGGATTATTTCTTGAAGTGGGCCATGAGGCATTTTTACAGCATGTCACTATGAATCAGATCATAAAGTACCTTTGAAAATTTAAGAAATGTTTTGAGACTTCAAGGGGAGATATTAGTACATATCTACTTCAAAGGCAAGTGCTGTAGGCATCTACCTGAAACTAAAATCCACTTTGAATCTCAAACTTCTTGACTTGTCTTTAAATATTTAAATAAATGAATGAGCTAAGAGAATCCCAGCCTCACAAGTGAAATGCTTTCATGTTCACAGTTTTATTTTGAACTTCTGAAAAGCTGTGTTGTGGTTACAAACTGCTGAAAAAAATAATGGGAACCAATGGTGAATTTACAGTATAATTTTCCCATGAAAACATTTGTTTTATAGCAGTTCAAATTATCATTTGCTATTTTTATGATTATAATGATGTTTGCTGTATTCGTTTATTTATGTGGCATAAAACATGTTTATTATTAGTAACCTTTGTAAAGCTATTGCTTTATGATTAAAAACGTTCCTTAAACATGCTAGTACTGTTGTGAATGTTAGCCGAGACATAACTTGTAAATATGATAAACCTTCAGCATAGCTGCCAAGGTTCCAAATTGCTATGTGTGACACTTTCATAATTTCAGAGTAAATATGAGTGACATTTCGACGACTATGAGTGACACTTTCTCGCGAGCAATATCAGGCAATGAAGACAAGGGTAACATATAAATAGCAGAAATTACTCCCATTTCAGCAACAAAAAACTCTAAGATCTTAACACCACTGAAATGCACAAGAAATGGAAGGGCACTAACCATGGCTGCCATTCTCACTTAAAGAGGGTAGGCAGGCACTGCAGCTGGTCTGAAGATTAACTCAATAATCTGATGATTCATGACTGTGCGCTGCCTAAAAAAAGCAAATTTTATAGCATAGCAAGTACAACTAGGATATTATACCATCACGCAGGTACTTACACATAACAACAAGTTTTCAGACTTCTTATGTATCACATTTTATGATTTCAGTGTACTTAGAAGTGGCATTCAATGACATGTGTAACACTTAGATTGCCACTTTTTCGCAAGTCAAACCAAGCAATAAGTACATTCACTGAAATACATATCAGAAATTACACACTTACGAACAATGAGACGCTCTAACAAAATACTGAAACTGCTACAAAATTCCTGAAAAATAAGTTCACTAACCTCCTGCCCCTTTCTAAGATGATCATACTGTCATCTGTCAGGGGCTCAGTGCTGCAGAGAGTTGTGGCATACATTACACTCCTGCTGTCCTTTAACTTTGGCATCAGTGTTCCTGCTCACTGTACCGGACAGGCCTCCACTGGCATTGGCAATAAATAATATTTGCATGATGAATTACAGCTCTTTGCTTTCCAGGCTGCTCTTTGTCCCACATAAGACACGGCAGGGGAGCCAGGCTGCCACTCGAGTTTCCAAGAGGATGTTAAAGGCCCATACACAGTCGGATCTCATCATCAGCTGCTGCCTAAAGAGTCAGACTAAGTCACCGGACTCACTCGCGCTGCCCGGTGCGACAGACGACACCGGACATTAAGTATTGGAGAGTCAGTGTTGATGATCGTAATAAAGGCTGATCCACTCGTCAATCACATTATAGGTCACAGCCAGGCAACCTCAGGCTGACTGTATTTCAAAAACACCAAAGTTGTTTAATGTTTACAGCTCACGGCTGCACTGCGCAGGCAGCCAGCCTGTCACACTGGCCTGGCCGCAAGCACCAGATGATAACACAAGCCGCGTGCACGGTGTCTCCAGCAGCCTGCCACTCGCTCACAGAGCTGCTGGGGCATCTCTGCTCAACTATAGTAACGGGAGCAAATTCATTTATAGAACAAGCAGCAACTTAGTGTTATTAAAATAAAGTCATTGATTCTCACACAGGAGGCACTTACATCTTAGAACAGGGCGAGACGAGAAGAGTAATTTGGTGAGGCCCACTAGACCCTCCGGCCGGCCGATGACACTGAATGGAAATGCCCAGCCATTGATTCTGGCGACTGTTCATGTGAACTTAGCTCTGGGCTCCGTCACTTGCGCAGTCTCAAACGGCACATAGTTACTGCCAACCCGGCCCGCCTTTAATTGCCCAGTCTAGGTTGAGGCAGTCATTGGTGACTCCATGACATGAGCTCGCCTCGGTAATCATGATAATTCACTGTGGGCTCACAAGATGAAGGTCCGATGAGCAGGCAGACAGTTCTACGAGTGCCATAATTGCGACGATGGTGCCCACAAACCAGAATGAAAGATCAAAAGTACTGCTGCTGCGGAGAGCTTCAAAATTAATGAAAAATTGCTTAGTACGCATGCGTACAATAACATGCATTCGCACTAAAGCGGAAAAACAAGGGGAGCCTAAATCCCAAAGGCATGCGTTAGATGACACACATGCGCAAAAGCGAGGAGGGCAGGCATACAGACGGGGAGTAGAAAATGACGGAACACCGGCGTGCGCTAGCAGTCTGGTTAGCGCGGCTGGTACAGCAGAGAAACAGGGCCATTTAAAAATGCGTGACAATGCATTTCAGTGCGGTGATGCGGAACACCACACTGAAATGCGTTAGAGTCACGTCCGTTGCGTGATACTTGGCAGGCCTGCTTCAGTGGAACTAAACATAATTGTGTTCATTGACATCATATACAGCCAATGCTCCCCCACTTCGTGGGAGCTGCACACATCGCAGCTGTGCCGGTCCGACGAATCATTGAGGGCAGCGATTGGCTGCAGGCGGGAGTAGGAACCGGAAGTGGTTTGTTTTGGCTTCCAGGGCATCTGTCCATTTGGTTTGCAAAGCCCTGCCCATAAAAAGAGGCATGAGGCAGCGGTCAGGCCTTTTACTTCGATTGCCGACCTCAGCAGATGCTTCCTTCTCCTCATCTCACTGCAGTCTGGGCCAACAGCGCTTGTTTTGTTTCTTTTGTTCTCTCCCACTAGAGGTTCAGTGCGCCCCGCTCGCTGCAATTCTCGGCATTTCATGATCTACAGCAGCATAGCCACCTTCAGTCCAGGGGGCGCGCATGTTAGAATGTGGCTCACCTGCCCTGGGACTTTTGTGCTCGGTGGCGGCCTTGGCTTGGGACAGCTGTTGCTTCAAGTGAGGAGGGCTGCAGTGATGGGGTGTATTTATGGGAGAATTCTGCAAAAGAATGTAATTGTTTTGTTTTGGCACTGCTGGGAGCTTGGGATCTAGGGCCCATGGTAGGCAGTGGGTCGCCTGTTGGGTCATGGGTCGTTGGTCCTGCAGGAGCCTGTCTAGTGGTGCAGTCTGTGGGATTTTTAGAGGGGACCTGGTCAAAAGGGGCAATATGAGGTGGTTTTAAACTGTGTGCTTTAACTGGGCTGCTTGCTTTGGATTTTTCAGTTTGCACTGGTCTGGGACAGCAATTCGCCTGTGTGCACTGGTGTTTGTTGGGACTTGCTTGGTAGGCAGCTTTGTTGAGGTACCATGGTGAAGGCATTTAGGTGGAGCGTCTGAATGGTAGTCATACTTTGTGGGGAATAATAGTGAGGACCAGGGTCTATTGTTTGGTGGACGACAATTATGTCACAAGCACAGAAAGGTGTGAAATGCTCCAGGATGGAGGTGCTCTTGGAGGCCTTGATTCTTAAGATGGATGGCTTGGATGGTGAGGCTGCTGCTTTGAAGGCGCTACCTCCGGTGGTTGTGACTCTAGAGGAGCAGGTGGGGAAGAACAGCCGCCTGAAACTAAACTCAGATAAGACGGAAGTCCTCATCCTGGGATCCTCACCCGCCGCTTGGGACGACTCCTGGTGGCCCCCGCCCTAGGCAGCGCACCCAAACCAACAGACCACGCACGCAACCTGGGCTTTATCCTGGACTCCTCCCTCTCCATGACCAGACAAGTCAACGCCGTCTCCTCGTCGTGCTTCAACATCCTGCGCATGCTACGTAAGATCTTCCGGTGGATCCCCACCAAGACCAGGAAGACGGTCACCCAGGCCCTCGTCACCAGCCGTCTGGACTACGGCAACACCCTCTACGCCGGAACCACCGCCACACTCCAGAAGAGACTCCAGCGGATCCAGAACGCCTCAGCACGACTCATCCTGGACATCCCCCGTCGCAGCCACATCTCCGGACACCT
Source organism: Lissotriton vulgaris (assembly GCF_964263255.1). Taxonomy (NCBI): domain Eukaryota; kingdom Metazoa; phylum Chordata; class Amphibia; order Caudata; family Salamandridae; genus Lissotriton; species Lissotriton vulgaris. Next base: position 914,614,448 of record NC_141689.1, read on the forward strand.
GAGAGATCTGCATTGGCTCCCGGTCAACAAGAGAATCACCTTCCGTCTCCTCACCCACGCACACAAATCCTACACAGCCAAGGCCCAGGATACCTCAACAGCCGCCTCAACTTCTACGCTCCCAAACGCCAGCTTCGATCGACCAGCCACGCCCTCGCTGCCGTCCCCCGCATCCGTAGAGCCACCACAGGGGGACGGTCCTTCTCCTACCTCGCCGCCAAGACATGGAACTCCCTCCCCACCCACCTCCGCCTGACCCAGGACCACCTCGCCTTCAGGAAGCAACTCAAGACCTGGTTGTTCGAGCAGTAGCAGATTCCCCCCCCCCCCCCCCCGCCCCCCAGCGCCTTGAGAATCTCTGGGTAAGTAGTGCGCTATATAAATGCAATGATTGATTGATTGATTGATTGAAGTTCGGTCCAAAATGCCTCCCTTGATCAGGTGATTCAATTGCTACAAGAGCTGGGACCTGGATCTTTGCTAGCTACATCCGACATTGAACCTGCCTTTCAATTGCAGCCTGTACATCCACAGGACTTCCATCTGCAAGGTTTCCAATTCAAGGGTGCATTCTATTTTGACAAAGGTATGCCAATGGGCTGCCCAGTTTCTTGTTTTTACTGTGAAATGTTCAGCACCTTCCTGGAATGGGTCTTCCAGCAAAGAGGGGGCCATAGTTGGGTACTACATTATCTGGATGATTTCCTCTTCTTGGGGCCACCTCGGTCGGGCCACTGCAGAGACGCACTGCATATTTTTTTGGATCTGGTGCACAAGTTCGGGGTGCCTTTGGCGCCGGACAAGACAGTGAGGCTCACCACCACTATTGAGCTTCTGGGAAGAGTTGGATTCAGCTGCAGGGGTCTCTAGGCTTTCTGTGGAGAAGATTACTGCTTTCTCCCAAGCCTTGAGAGCGTGTCTGGATGCTAAGAAAGTCACTTTGCATCAGTTGCAGGTCTTAGCGGGGAAGCTGAACTTCGCCGTCTGGATTATACCCATGGGCTGCCCCTTTTCTCGCTCCATCGCCCAGGCAATGTCTGGCCTGATGGTTAAACACCATCATATCAGGTTATCTAGTGAGCTCAGGCAAGATATGAGAATCTGGGAGTCCTTTCTGCTAGACTTTAATGGGTCGGTGTTGTGGCCACGGGGTCCCATCAGCAGTGAGCAGCTAGGCCTGTTCACATATGCAGCAGGGAGTGAGGGTTTTGGACCCATTTTAGGTTCAGCTTAGCGTGCGCAGCGGTAGCCCCAGGAGTGGGTGCAGGTAGGATTTGTAAGCAATATAGGCTTCCTGGAGTTTTTCTCTATTCGGGTGGCCATCTCTATTTTGCTGGATCGATTACACAACCAGTCAATTGTGTTCTGCTGTGACAACATGCCCTTCCCGGACCATCTGTCGCAGATTGGTGCCCCAACTTAACAGGCCTCATGGCAGCCAGCTTTGACCCAATACCAGGCAGGCTTAAGAAGGGGCGTTTCACGCGTACTTTGACTTCTTAGGGTGTGGGGGGAATGCATCTTGGTTTAACTTAGGTTCAAGTATGGGTTTCTTGAGGGCGTCCGGTAGCCGCCGCAAGGCATTACATAGCAGCAACTTCCTTTTTTGCAAAGATGCTGGGGTAACCTGATGGTACAAGGTCCTCCCTAATTCAGAGGGTGGTGAAGGGATGGAGGCGTCTGAAAGGTTTTAAGCCAGATACCAGGTGTCTCATTGACGGGGGCAACTTAGCAGCAATACTGGAATCATTGGGAGCGGTCGGTGGGAAGTCAGTATGTTTAAGGCGCCATTTACCTTCACCTTTTAAGGTGCTTTCCGGGTGGGTAAACTGGTGGGCAGAAACAAGATGGACTTTGGCAGGGTGTTGCAGCTTGCAGGTGTCCATTGGTTGGATAAGTGTGGGTCATTGGCGATTAAAAATTCCAGGTCCAAGACATACAAAGCTAAGAGGGGTAACCACATCTTGGTAAAAAGAGCCCTGGGGGGTAATGCATGCTGCCCAGATGAGAATCTGAAGGTGTTTTTGTCTGGCGGCAATCAGGGTGTGTGTGGCCCTTACTGGTACCAATTTTGCAGAATCCTTAACAGGGCCCTATGGGTGGCAGGATACAATTCCTCAGAGTTTTGGTCTCACTGCAATGGGGCTCCCTGGCACTGCCGTGTGGAGGATTGGTAGATGGTCATCAGATTGCTACAAGCTTTATGTGAGGCTGCATACGTTATGACTGGGGTGCCAGATTTCTGATTCTTCTTTCCTTCTGACCCACATGTTCAGGTAGTGGGTGTGGTGAGTCAAACAAGTGCTGGAAGTCTCAGTCGTCCCTGTCCCGGTGGAGGTGACTGGTATCACAGAAGTCTGGTTCCTACTTTACAAACAGAGCGTGGCAAGCAGGATATTGCCTGCAATTTCATGGCCGAGAGAGACTGCAGTTGGCCCAGCTGAGGACTGCTTTGGACTCTATGGCATCTAAGAGAACATGCCCCTGAGGTCATCATTCTGCATTTGGGTGGCAGCAACTTGGTGCATGTTAGTTGTTGGCAGCTGTTGGAGGTGTTGATAACTGAACTGGGTTGGTTGGCTCCAAAGTTCCTGCAGGCAGTCCTGGCATGGTCACTGTTGGACTTGGTCCTTTCTGCAGGGTCATCCCAGAACTTTCTGCCTTCCTCCAGTATTTTTTCTGACCTTTTGTTGGTGGTTTTATTACTCTGAGCACTTTATCACTGTTGTTCGGTAAAGTGCATGTGCGCTCTATGGTAAAATTGGTAAGATTGGTCTACACCTGTTTGGCATATTAAATTTACCTATCAGACCCTTGTACAGGGGTATTCCATATACCCAGGGTAAGTAAATTAAATGCTACTGGTGGGCTTGCAGTGCTGCTTGCCCCACCCACCAAAGTAGCCTTTCAAACCTGTCTCGGGCCTCTGCCACTGCAGGGCCTGCACATGCAGTTTACTGCCGCTGTGACGAGGCACATAAAGTGCTTGCCACATCCGTGACTTCCCTTTTACAACATATCAGTCACTCCTAAGGTAGGCTCTAGCTATCCCTATGGGCAGGGTGTGGTGTAGGTAAAAGGTTGGACATATGTCTTAACTGTGTTGCATGTACTGGTAGTGACAAACAGCCTATTTTGATTCTCACTGCTGTTAGGCAGTCCTCTCATAGGAATGCATTGGGGATTCCCTGATATGTGCTTCCGTGGTAATTCCTGACATGAGAGGGGTAGTGTGATCAACTTTGGTATATTTGAAATAGTGGTGATAAATGTTGCGTAATGGTGTTCACAAATTTATTATCACAACTTTAGAAATGCCACTTTTAGAAGTAGGCATTTCTGTGTGCTATGTGTCATGGTTCCTGCCTGTTCTGTATTGACTGTCTGGGCTTGGTGTGACAGGGGCTGAGGAGCTGCAGTGGCTCCAGGGAGTCTGGGTGAGTCAGCGCTAGGCTGAATAGGCCTGATCTGCATTTAGAGTGGTGGGAGGAGTAGAACCTGAACCTGAATAGGGCTGTGCCTGCCTTAGACAATGATGGCTCCACCCCTCTGTGGTGTTTCGTGGGCCAGGGCCTACACTGACAATAGCGATATTTGTGTACTTGAAAAGATATGTGGAAGTGCCCCCCAGAACTGGTTTGGACTGGGCACAAAGCCCTGTGCCAGGGGGAAGAACAAAGACTCGTGGTACTATAAATATTGGGGTTGTGACCCCATGGCTGCTGAACTGAAGCTTGCTTGGAACTGGATCTGAAGAATACTCTGCCAGGAGGAGCCACAGTGATACTTAGCTACTTCCTGCTGAGTGGTTGGAAGGGGCTGCCCTCTGCTGGAGGCCCTGCATGCTGGCCTCCTGCTTTGGACACCTCAGGGATATCAAAGTCTTCCAGGTGCTGTACTTTGCTTATTTGGGAGTTTCATTGTGTTCTTTTGCTTTCCTGGAACTCCCTGTCTTACTGGAAGTTTCCATGTGTGAGGCGCTACTATTGCCAGTGCGCTATGTGCCTGGCTCTGCCACATCCCTGTCCTTCACCCTTTGATTATAAAGGAGCGCTTGGTGTTGGCCCCCGGGAAGCACAGTGATTTTTCCCTCTGTTGAAAGAAACCAGGAAACGCAGACATTTCTTCCCTATGTTTGGGGGGAAGCATGGAAAGCGGGCTGCTCGTGGCATACTCTCTTCATCATCCCCCTTCTTGAGCCAGAGAGAGAGGGAGTCTCCAAGGGCTGGACAGGCCGTCCTGAGCTCCGGGCATTTCTCTGGCAGCTGCTACAAGAGCCAGAGGAAGTGCAGCCCGGCAGCCTTTGACCCTGGTTGTGGGTGGGGCCAAGCAGACCACCGCCAAAGAGAGGGAGAAGAGCCTCGTGGGCTCCCATTTGCTGTGGGCCGCCGGAGGCCAGTGCGAGTGGTAGAAACGTTGCTCTGCATTTTGTCCTCGGCTGGCGAGACCCAGCCGGAGTCTTCCTGTGCAGGGAAAAGGTGAGCAGCAAGGATGGCATGTCGAATTAGCGGGCCGCTACCAACATTAATACTGGTGCCCTGGAGTACATGGGGACCAAAGTGCCTTGGTCCAGGGGTTATCCCTTTCCAGGAAGCGTGCCGTGCTGTCGTTTCTCGGCCCTGGGGGGACCATTGGCAGACACAAGGGACCAAGTGACTATCCCTCGCCAACAGGGGCCTTGTGAGAGGTCTCCTATGCATATTCTACTGGCAGCTGCCCCACAAAGAATCACAGCAGCTGTCGGTTGTGCACACTATTGGGGTGCTTTTCCTTTGTGCTTATGGCCACAATGTGTGCACCCCTTACAAGGGTTTACTAAGGATGGCTATGATATTTGCATAATGTGATGTGCTGAGGACTGTTCTGGGGCGTATTCCTAATGTGGTGTGCTAAGTGCCCCCTTACCAGTAGTTACTGGTTGTCCTCACTACCGTGAGTTGTGATGATATGATGACAGTGACCCAATTGGCCTAATGATTTATGTAATCCCTGTAAAGTCATGGCACATGCCTGGTGGTACAGTGTATAAATGTGTTTATGTTCTAATGTGTTTTTATGATACTACAAAGTCTATTTTCATATAAACTTTTGAGGAGTTTCTTTTGTGGTGTGACTAGTAAGTCCCTGCTGGGTGAGTGTGTTGCGCAAACGCTTTACACATTGTCTCTGGGATAAGCCTGACTGCTCTGCCAAGCTACCCAGGGGGTGGGCAGGGATTATCTTCAGTGTGTAACTCCCTTGCCCTGACTAGAGAGGTGGTTATTGCCTGTCTTAGGTGAATGCCCTAGCCAACCAGAAATTCCATATCTAACAGTCACACATTATCCCACGAATGGAGTGGAGGCGTGGTAAATTGATCCATGCCCTGAACCGTTTGGTAAAGCGTTTAATAATAAAGCTGGCAAGCTATTCAAAGCACCTAGGTTGGGGTCTATCCCTCAAGGACTCATTAAAGGGGAGCATTTTTTCTTACAGGACTGTGTGTACTTTTCCAAGACAGGAAATTGTGTGTTCAATGAGAATATTTTGGCCTGGTTGTTGCCTTGCCCTCAGTAGAGGAGTGATTCACTTTGGGGGGAGGAGAGATAGTAGGTGAACTATGCTGGCTTGTGGCAGATGAGGTCATGATTGGGGGGTCAATTAGGTACTACCTTGCTTACATTTCCATGACAGCAGTGTCACAGGCCCACCCAAGGGGTGCTGGCAGGAGGTCGCTGAAAGGATCATGGGGTGCTGGCATTTGGCCCTTATACCCAACTACCCACACAGGCAGAATGAGCATGACTAGCACAGCTCCTTGGGGGAAGAGAAGTGACAGGTGTAAGGGGTGCCAAGGTAGGTATGGTAGCGGGCGGGTGACCTTCTTGCACAGGGTACACATCTGAAGGGGGATGTGATGGGGATGTGTGGGGTCCACCCCTAAGGAGAGACCCACCACCGGTCATTCGGCGGATAGGCTGGTTCTAGACTGAAGACGTGTCACAGAAGCCGAACATGATCCCATTCGAGCCATACATTGGGATACACAGGAAAATGTCTAGCTAGTGGTAGGAGGATGATATCTAGCGTCTCTGTTAAGGTTAAGCATGCATCCCCTGGTGTAAATAACGATGTAAATATGAAGGATTACTGCATTTGTGAATGGGCAATTGAACTGTGATTTTGCGTTCAATAATGTTTGTAATGGAATAAGGCCAGGGTTTACGACCCCTAATCCAAGGAATGATGTGGAGGTTGAGTTTGTAGGGGTGGTGGTGGGGGGAGATAAGCGGACTTGGCTGGTCGTGGTTTGGCACTAGAGGGCCTTGGCGATGCCAGGCCATGTAGAAATGCAATCAATTTAGAAACCGAGATGCCCAGAGTTGGCAAAATGCCTTTTGATTTTCTCATTATGAGTGTTTCCGAAGTTGACTGGTTTTTCCTCACTCCCAGAGATGCGTTTACTAGGTGTACCAGCTACAGAGAGGCGTTAGGGGTTAATCTGGCCTATTTCACATTTAATTCTGAGGATCTGATAACATTGAATCAGACATTTTTGGTCCCATTCGGCAGCAATTTCTCATCTTAGTTTGGAGTTGTTTCACTTTAGTATTTCAGCTAAATGTAGCAGCCAAAATCTCCAGGTGGAAGTAAACAGATCTGCGGGGCTCATGTGGATATGATTTTTCGGATATGGCCAGTAACTGCTGCTACTGACCCCATCACAATTAACTTGTCCCTTGTAATGAAGGCTGAAGTGTTCTTTTGCTTTCCAGATTCAACGTGCCAGTTATCATGCAAAGCAGCAGACAGAATACTGCGGGATGAAAGAGCTGTTTAATTTGTAAACATATACCCTCCCACCTTCAAGTGAATATCCATATCCTTTCAGATGGAAGTTAATTGGTTATTTCCCAAACTTCTGAATACCCCAGGAACTTTAAAGTCGGAGTTGTGCTGGTGATGAGAGAATAGCATGAGTGACACATGCTTCCTCTCACATGTGTGGGTGCTGTGAGAGTGGCCATCGACAAAAGATCTCCTTGGTCTTTGTGAGTGATGTGAGAATGTTATGACTTAAACGTTGGAAGTTGTTTAAGGAGTAAGAGAATCCCTCTCTCCGGGGGTTGTGAGTTAGCCTGGAGATTAGTATTACAATCAGAGGCCGCCTCTGGATTGTACGGTTGTTGTAAGACTGTGAGAGAAACTGTATGGGACCTAAGGGGGTGTTGTGAGAATGGTAGTAGAGAGAGATGATGTCTGCTAGCCTGACCTGTGGACTGAGAATGGCAGAATAATATCTCTAAGTTGTGTGAATGTTATGACAAAAATGTGGCTGGTAGAGTTCTCTATGAATTATACACTTGCCCTCACGAGTGGTGTGAGAGAAAATGCATGCAAGCTGGGCCAGTGTTGGATGATTTCTCTCTAAGGTTTGAGGATGTTCTAAGAATTGAGTGAATGATGGAAGCTCTCTGAGTTGTGAACATTTGATGAGACGAGTGTGTGAGGTGGAGAATGTTTCTGTGAGCCGGGCAGTTAACGTGAGAATGATTTTGTTGAGTGAATATGTCCCTGAACTAAGCAGGTGCTGCGATAAGCTGACAAGATTAAGTGCGGCTGTCTGTGAGTCGGGTGAGTGCAGTAGAGTAAGTGCAGCTGGCTGTGAGTCGGGTGAGTGCAGTAGAGTAAGTGCAGCTGGCTGTGAGTCGGGTGAGTGCAGTAGAGTAAGTGCAGCTGGCTGTGAGTCGGGTGAGTGCAGTAGAGTAAGTGCAGCTGGCTGTGAGTCAGGTGAGTGCAGTAGAGTAAGTGCAGCTGGCTGTGAGTCGGGTGAGTGCAGTAGAGTAAGTGCAGCTGGCTGTGAGTCGGGTGAGTGCAGTAGAGTAATTGCAGCTGGCTGTGAGTCGGGTGAGTGCAGTAGAGTAAGTGCAGCTGGCTGTGAGTCGGGTGAGTGCAGTAGAATAAGTGCAGCTGGCTGTGAGTCGGGTGAGTGCAGTAGAGTAAGTGCATCTGGCTGTGAGTCGGGTGAGTGCAGTAGAATAAGTGCAGCTGGCTGTGAGTCGGGTGAGTGCAGTAGAGTAAGTGCAGCTGGCTGTGAGTCGGGTGAGTGCAGTAGAATAAGTGCAGCTGGCTGTGAGTCGGTGAGTGCAGTAGAGTAAGTGCAGCTGGCTGTGAGTCGGGTGAGTGCAGTAGAGTAAGTGCAGCTGGCTGTGAGTCGGGTGAGTGCAGTAGAGTAAGTGCAGCTGGCTGTGAGTCGGGTGAGTGCAGTAGAGTAAGTGCAGCTGGCTGTGAGTCGGGTGAGTGCAGTAGAGTAATTGCAGCTGGCTGTGAGTCGGGTGAGTGCAGTAGAGTAAGTGCAGCTGGCTGTGAGTCGGGTGAGTGCAGTAGAATAAGTGCAGCTGGCTGTGAGTCGGGTGAGTGCAGTAGAGTAAGTGCATCTGGCTGCGAGTCGGGTGAGTGCAGTAGAGTAAGTGCAGCTGGCTGTGAGTCGGGTGAGTGCAGTAGAGTAAGTGCAGCTGGCTGTGAGTCGGGTGAGTGCAGTAGAATAAGTGCAGCTGGCTGTGAGTCGGGTGAGTGCAGTAGATTAAGTGCAGCTGGCTGTGAGTCGGGTGAGTGCAGTAGAGTAAGTGCAGCTGGCTGTGAGTCGGGTGAGTGCAGTAGAGTAAGTGCAGCTGGCTGTGAGTCGGGTGAGTGCAGTAGAATAAGTGCAGCTGGCTGTGAGTCGGGTGAGTGCAGTAGAGTAAGTGCATCTGGCTGTGAGTCGGGTGAGTGCAGTAGAGTAAGTGCAGCTGGCTGTGAGTCGGGTGAGTGCAGTAGAGTAAGTGCAGCTGGCTGTGAGTCGGGTGAGTGCAGTAGAGTAAGTGCAGCTGGCTGTGAGTCGGGTGAGTGCAGTAGAGTAAGTGCAGCTGGCTGTGAGTCGGGTGAGTGCAGTAGAGTAAGTGCAGCTGGCTGTGAGTCTGGTGAGTGCAGTAGAGTAAGTGCAGCTGGCTGTGAGTCAGGTGAGTGCAGTAGAGTAAGTGCAGCTGGCTGTGAGTCGGGTGAGTGCAGTAGAGTAAGTGCAGCTGGCTGTGAGTCGGGTGAGTGCAGTAGAGTAAGTGCAGCTGGCTGTGAGTCGGGTGAGTGCAGTAGAGTAAGTGCAGCTGGCTGTGAGTCGGGTGAGTGCAGTAGAATAAGTGCAGCTGGCTGTGAGTCGGGTGAGTGCAGTAGAGTAAGTGCATCTGGCTGTGAGTCGGGTGAGTGCAGTAGAGTAAGTGCATCTTGCTGTGAGTCGGGTGAGTGCAGTAGAGTAAGTGCAGCTGGCTGTGAGTCGGGTGAGTGCAGTAGAGTAAGTGCAGCTGGCTGTGAGTCGGGTGAGTGCAGTAGAGTAAGTGCAGCTGGCTGTGAGTCGGGTGAGTGCAGGTGAGTAAGTGCAGCTGGCTGTGAGTCGGGTGAGTGCAGTAGAGTAAGTGCAGCTGGCTGTGAGTCGGGTGAGTGCAGTAGAGTAAGTGCAGCTGGCTGTGAGTCGGGTGAGTGCAGTAGAGTAAGTGCAGCTGGCTGTGAGTCGGGTGAGTGCAGTAGAGTAAGTGCAGCTGGCTGTGAGTCGGGTGAGTGCAGTAGAGTAAGTGCAGCTGGCTGTGAGTCGGGTGAGTGCAGTGTGAACAGAGTGAGTCTTTGGGCCATCATGTTGTTTTGTGAGCTGCGCATGTGTGAACCATGCAAAAGCTATGGAAATCGAAAGAATGATAGAAGGTGCCTGGGACCTGCGACTATGAGAATAGTGCGAGTAGGAGTGCTGCCTCAAACTTAGGTGATTGCCATTGGAGTGGTTTCTGCAACTTTCTGTTTGTCTGTTCGATTTGTAAGGACTTCTAAGGGACTTTGAAAGATGTAAAGTGCTTTTTCCTCTATACATTTGATTCTGTGCCTGATTGGCTCACTGTACTGAGTATAAAGACTATCTCCACCAGAGCATGTATTTTCCATTCGAGTATCACTCAGGGTTTCCATTTTTTATGCACATTTCTGAAATGAACAGACATGATTAACTTCTGCAGAGAAAAATCTTCAGAGCTTAAGTAGTGGGATATTTGTTGAGTTTCCCTTTAGAATTACTATACAACCTATGGCTTTTCAAACTATTTGTTTAAAACAGTTTGCTACAGAATGCACAATAGGACAATATTTTCTTAATGGAGAATTCCCATGCCATGTCCTCCTTGAGAAGTATAAGCTAACACATTTCTCTTGTTGTATCAGTTCTATGTGAAGCTGATATGACATTATTTTCAAGAGTGGATTTTGGTTTTGAGGCCAGTCCTGGTCGACCCTGGCAATCAGGTGAACCTGGGTTAACAATACCAGCTGCTCTGGTGTGTGTGTGTGCGCACACATGTGGGTGCAAGCATAGTGTGTGTATGTGCGCATGTGTGTGCAAGCATACATGCATGTCTGTGGACGTAAATTCATGTATGTGTGTGCATGCTCATATGTGGCTACAACGATACAGTATCCACAGATGTTTTTAAATATTATGCCTGAGAAAGAGATAAGGTTCCCACTTTCCATCTCTGTGTTGTGGAGGACGCTATATGTAAATTCATAGCAGTGAGCATGTCAGTAACAGTGTAAAAAAGTTTTGTAGGGCAGTATAGTAAAATAATTTGCACAATAATGTATGTAATAATGTATGTGAACATGGCACGGGCCCATTGGAATCCGACTGCCCTAAAAACAAGAACAAAGAAGCAACCCAACCCGATGTTTCAAATGTTTTTCTAAAATGAAAACGGTGATAATCAAAGCAAGGCTATATCCTGTGACAATGCACTGAACTCATTATTTCCGCCTGTCCAAAGTCACAATTTCCTTCTCTGTTGATGCAATGACTGAAACCGAACGATAATGAACAACTCGTGTGGAGAACAGTATGAGATGACAAACTTGCATTTTGAGTTCAATGAGAGATGACAGGTGTGATTATAACTGTGGCTAAAGGACGACCCATATCTCCCAGTCATAAAAAGGTTATTATGTTAATGACAAATATTTGATTTAGGTACAGACTAAGGACCGAGGGCACGATTCACACATATTTTTCCATGAGTAGCTGTGTCTTACCTATGCCCTAGGTGTCAATGACTCTACTGTAACAAGGGCTAATTAATTAATAAAGCATTCTCTGTGAGTATCCTACAACTGACAAAGGTGTGAATTCACCCATAGTGTCCAGGCGTAACTCACAAAGCTTTTTTTCTCAGTAGTTTACCCCTAGATGTCTGTGGCATATTAAGAAATCTTTTTCTTTGAGTTGCTGTGTCTCATTCTTTGCCAAGGTGTGAATTATTCCTAAATATCCAGGTTCTGATTAACAAAAGGTTTCCTGTGAGTAATTCTGGTTGACTCCTGTCTCAGGTGAGAATTACTCCACAATGTCCAGGGCTGATCCACAAGGCGTTTTTATGTGAGTAGCACAACTTAACTCCTGTCCTGGGTAACACAATCCACAATATCCAGAGCTAATTAACAACACATTCCAAGAAAAGAAGGCCTTCAGACTCGGTTTCTGGGTGATCTTTCTTATCTCATAGTGAGTCTTGGAACAGTGGGCTGTAGGCTGTGCAGGGAAAGACAGAGGTCGAATATAAAGCTTTGTCTTCTGTCAGGCTGTTGCTTATTCTTTTAACATATAGATTGTTGTCTACTTTTCTTTCTCTGATTGCAAATTGAGATGGATTTGTAAAGTAAACTTTGTCGAAATCTTCCTTGGGTACAGGGAGTGTGAAAAGAAAGGTGTTAAGATGTCACTTTTTTCTAGCCCACAACAAAATGTAAATAGCTGCAAATGAATTGTACACATTAATAAACTGTATCAGAAGTTAGGAAGCTTCAACGAAACACATTTTTTCGTAATTCTGAAGTATGATGGAAATAAAGATTTGAATATGATCACAACAAATCAAGGCACTTTACTTGGTGATGCCCCAATGATAAACATTTGTGAAACCCGATTTCCACACATTACCATTTGTTTGCTATACACTTTAGTCAGTAGAACTGTATGTTTCTGAAAATGAATTGGACAATTCAATGGAAAATGTGCTGTCTGCAAATGACAGTGGGCTGCCACACTAAGCTTTAGTACAATAGGTGGAACAGTGTCCTCCAAAATGCTCTACTGGCTAAATACCACACTCTTACCACTCTCCTGCTGAATTGGTGTGGCTCATTTGCTACACTTGTTCTAATTGTGACTGGGGGTGGGTGGAATGTTACACTCAGCCCACGGAATTGATGGAATTGTTGTTACTCCGTGTTACTCTTTAATGTAGGGTTGTGGTCTAATTCTGCCAATCGCCATGTAGTGAAATTTTACCCTGCAAGACTCCAGAATATGCAAGCTGGTGAGCATCAGCAAGATTTGGCATCCTCTAGAGCGATTTTTGTTTTTTAAATATTTTTTTTTATTCAATCCATAGCACAAATACAAATCAATTTTGGTCAATACATAAAGATTCCTTCAAGTACACTTGAAGTACCAAGAAAAGTAAGAGAAACAAGAAAACATCAATCCATCATAACCTGGATTAAAAGCCAAGATCAGACAAACACCTCATATGTTGTATCATTGAATCCCATATCTTCCTCCCCAGCTTTTGCTGTCCAGGTGACTTCATACAGTAAAGGCTATATTCAAGATTACACGTTTTATAAAATGTTGCCCTCCACATCTCGAACAAGGGAGCCTCACTCTGTAGCCAACATGAGGCTATACATAGTCGAGCCACTGCAGAGGCAATACATTTCATATATCCAAATTTGTATGCTGGCTGCGCACTTGAAACATTTCCCCAGACCCCCAATAACATCATTTATTTTGTTATATGAATTGTAGTTCCTGTGACCTCTAACAAGAACTTGATTTGTTGTTTTAATTGTGAAAGTGCAATGCAATAAAAAAATAACACATGCACGATATCAGTTCTATCAATACTACATCTAAAGCACTTCCTGTCATTATTTCCACACCACTTCATAATCTTCTCTGGTGTGTGATATAAATCAAATATAGGGGCTCATTAGGATTGCGCTTTTTCCGCATCCTCGGGGTCGGCGGAAGCCACCGCCGGCCCAGAGGATGCGGAAAAACCACAGCAGACTGACCAAAGACCCACCGCCACATTAGGATGGCTGGGGGGTCCTGGTTTCCGTCCGCATCTTTTCCGCCACGGCTGGCTTACAACCGCGGTGGAAAAGCTCTAATCTGGTGACGGTGTCTCTCAGACACCGTCAGGCAGATTAGGATGGGATGTAAAACATGCTTTTCCGCGGCGGCTTTTCTGCCGTGGAAAAGCATGTGTAACTTCACTGCGGGGGCCTGTTGCGGGCCCCCTAGGTGAAGGGGGGTGGTGGGGGGTGCACATGAGGGGTGCCTATGGTACCCCCCTGCATTTGTATGCAGAAAACGGCAGGCACCGCGAGGTGCCTGCCTCTTTCTGCATGCAAATGCAATGACAGCATTTTTAACATTGCCGCGGGTGCAGCTTGAAGCCGCACCCACCGCAATGTTAAAAATAGAGGATGTGACCGCCAGGGTGGCGGTCACATCCTAATCGCACAGGAGGGGACTCCGCAGCCCATGCGGACATCCCCTCCTGCTCAGTGATCGCAGACGGACGCAAGTCCGTCCGCGATCATAATCGGCCCCTTAGTCTTGAAATGTGTTTTCAAGTTTGCTGATAACAATATCTTCCCTGCAGTATCAATGGAGCTCTGCATAAGCTCTCAGTCTTGCCCTGATAGTACACACCATTTACAATCTTGCGCAGCCAAGTCATCTGATTGTATCTCAATTATTATAGAATATAATGCGCCTATCTTTGTTTCTTTCTAATTGCCTCGACTATCGATAACACCGTAATACGCTCATGCAAATGATGTTTGACTAGAAAATCAAGAATTTGCAAATACTTAAAAAATTCATGTTGTTGAAGTTCATAACTATCAACTAATTCTGCGAATGAGGATAATACTCCCCCCTCGAATAAATCACCCAACTGTCTAATCCCCTTGAGCCTCCACCTCAGCATTTTATAATCCCAAAATATAGCTGGAAATTTAACAGTTGAATTAGGAGATGTATTTTAATTTCATCTGTGGGATGACTAACAGTTTACATATCACTTTCCATATCTTATATGCTGTAATCATAACCTTGAACCATGTTTTTTTATAATAGTTTGGCTCACTAAATTTTACTAATACGTTTCTAGCTTCCTCCCCTAATAACAACTGCTATATGGATGGAGCTTTTGCGCCTGCACAACCTCCCCTGTCAACAAAATCCGCATATTTTGCAATAAACAAACATAATAGTAAAAAAATAAGTTCTGGACCAACCACCCTCCCCTGTCGTGTGTTAACACCATAAATTTAAATGTTCTCCTAGCTTTTAGTTGTCCCCACATGAATCTATCACATATATATTGGATCCTCTGTAAATGTTTTTTTGTTAATTCTAGCGGTACTGTCCTAAAGTAAGAAGGGGGCAGATTTACAAGCCCCTTGCACCACTTTTGTGTCACTTTTAACATGGGAAAAGTGACGCAAAACTGACCCAAGGGGCTTGTAAATCCACCCCAAAGTGTTTTGGGGAGGACAATCATCTTTATCACATTTCGTCTCCCCAATAAGTAAGACGGAGACACTCACGCCAACCCACTGCTGCTTCACTCCTGAAACTATACTGCCCCAATAACCTCTATCAAGTCTTGCAAAGACATTCTAATCTTGATACCTCAATATCAAGCTTCATCAGTTACACAAGCCTCACCCGGACTGGCCTGATTAGTGCATACTATCTGAGTTTTAGCTGAGATTAATTTATATCAAGATACCACACTTGCTTGTTCTGGGTCTGCCGAGGCTACTGCAATATCATCCGCATAAGCTAGAACACGCACCTGAAATTGCCCACAGTTCATTGTTATCTAATACATGCGCTTTATTCTAACATGAGCACGAATGGACTAATGTATAGCGCAAACAGTAACGAAGAATAGGGACAACCCTGTCTTGTACCCTGCTAATAAAAACTTGCTGTGATTCCCTGCCCATCACACAAATCCTTGCTCGTGGTGACTTATACATGCTTTGAATTGCCCTAATATAGCCCGATCCAAACCCCATCCTCTGCAAAGTATCCTATACAAAAGCCCAAGAAACATGATCAAACCCTTTTTTTGCATCAAGAAATATGAGCCTAAACCTTTTATGATGTACATTAGCGTAGTCTATAAGAGTAATAACTCTAATATTATGATTGATCGTACTTCTGTCAGGTATAAATCCATGTTGGGATATGGAAACCAGGGGCGTAATAACTCTCGCTAGCCTATTAGCTAATATCTTAGCATAAACTTTCCCTTCAGCATTTAACAGGGATATTGGTCTATATGATCCAGGTATATTCGGGGGCTTATTCTTTTTTTTAACAAAACTATATTACCCTCATCCCAAGATGGGGATGGGTACCAACCTGAGCTGCTTGAAAAATAATGAGCATGTCAATTTTCAAAACATGAAATAACAACCGATATATCTCCAGTGGCAATTTATCTGGCCCTGCGGCTTTCCCATTTGCCAACAATGCTAATGCCTCTTCCAGTTCATCAATTGTTATTGGTTCATCTAATAATCCTTGCTCTTCTAAACTTAACCTATTCAGATACATTTCTTGACAAAATTTCTCTACATCTTGTTCATCAAAATCATGCTGCGTATATAATTCTTGATGAAACTCATTAAAAAAAACATAATACCTTCTTCTCTTTCAACAGTATTACCAACCGCATTGGTCATAGTCAACAATCTCCAAGAGGACAGTTTTACTCTTAATCTCTGAGCAAGACATCACCTGTTGCTTCTCCATATTCATATCTATCCTGTTTGTAGGTGTTATATTGAAGGGCAATTTCCTTGCACCAGATCGCATTTATTTTTGCCTTATAGCATGCTATCTTGGTGTGCATATCCCTACCATTGAGTCCCTGCATAAGCACCTGTATCAGCTCCTTTTCCGCGATCCTTAACTCCCCCAAAAGTCGCAGAATCAGCATTTGTCCAAAATACTGATGCTGCAAAGTCCAAAACTAAGTGCTTCTCCGCATATTTCCGCTTTAAGAGTGTCCCAAACTATAGGACTAGAAGCAGATCCCCCATTTACCTCCAGAAATTGTCCAGTCCAGCTAAGCATATGGTAAATAAACGCTTTGTCATTCAATAGTTTCCTATTAAATGTAAACACCCTTCCAGCCTTCCTCTGTCTTAAGCTATATAAATCTAGCATTAATGGACCATGATGTGCCGTAAATCGGGGCCAAACCTGCATTTTTGCTCCAACTATATATGCCCTAGACATAAATACATAATCAAGTCTCACCAATTTCTGATGGGGATGCGAATAAAAAGTATATCCTGGATCTAGATCGTTCAGAGTTCTCCATACATCTACCAACCCAGATCCCTCAGCAAATGAATTAAAGCTCTAAAGACCTTGGGTTTTTGACCCATATATTTATATTTTTTTGCATCTAAAGCTTGCCCTTCCAAATGGATATTAAAATCCCCACATAAAATTAAAGGGGTCTCCCATAGTGCCTATTCTATATTTAAAGCCTCCACGATAGCGGCTTCATCAAAATTTGAACCATAAACTGAGCAAATAGTGCATTTGTACCTTCCAATAATACATTCAGCAATCGCCCATGTTCCATAATTGTCTGTCATTTTCCTTCCAGTCCCGCTGATCCCACCACGTATCAAAATAGCAACTCCCCTTCTAGTACTATTCTGCCGAGTCGCAGCAAGAAGTGTATATCCAAGCTCTTCCATCACTTTGCAATTTACCCAGGGTATATGCGTCTCCTGAATACACAAAATGTCAGGTTTCATTATACATAGATCTGCGGCTACCCTACGCCTCTTATTGCTGGTATTAAGACCACATACATTAAACAGGCATATACGTATCCCACTAGCCATCACTTCCCACGTATTTATCCAAAATTGCATGACTCCTTGCTGATATTTGACTACCCTTTTAACCATAATATATAGACCAGAATTTTTTTTTTACGGATTGATTTTTGTGCTTTGTGCCCCAACCCTAAACCCTCACACCACATCCACATGCCCCCATCCTTATCCTCAGAACCCCACTCAGCACCCTCTCCCCTTTTTATAGGCAATAAGGCCCACGGCCCTGATGATGGAGAGTGAATTGGTGACCCCGTGTTCCCCCATCCTCCCCGCCTCTTCCTGGCTTACTATAGCCATATATTTACTGTGTTACATGGGTGTCTAGCTTATTTCCATGACCTATCATAAAAGATTCTAGTGTTCCTTCATATAGCCTGATATGTTAATTTCTAGAGCGATATTTTAACGTGGGAGGTCACCGGCATTCACGAGCGATATGAAGGCTGCAAGTAGATTTGCTGCTGCTCAAGTTGATTTTCCACTCGAGCAGCAGCAAAATCAGCTTGAATGGCCGGGCACTCTTGTGCAAGGCATAGTGCAGTTCAAGCGGATTTTCAGAGCTGCTGGTGCTACCAGAGCTAAATTGCAGCACAACTGAGTTTTTCTGTAACTTTGCAGAATTCCCTTAACTGAAACTCCACAAGTTCTGCCCCCCCTCCATCCAGTTGGACTCTTTGATTTGTTACATTTCCTGACTTCAGTGATGTCATGATGATGGCAGCACACTCACTCTCACTTTTTAAACTATATTTCTCAAAGTTTGCATACACTTTATGTCAAAAAGTCACATCTTTTTCTGACTTTTACAAACCTCGCTCATAGCTGAAATGTCAATAAACATTATTTTTACAGTAGAAATTTCAGAAGTGCTTTGTCTATGATATTTTCTCCACAAAACTGGATTTTGTAGAGTTTATATGTTACAACGTAAACTTTGCATGCTGTGCAATGTTCTCAATTTTGCATATTTGCATCCAGAAATTGCTTATACTCAGCAAATACCATTTGAAGTGTGCACAGAAAACTAATCCAGGATGCAAAAATGGGTTGCTTAGCTAGGCTTGAGAGCATACTCGTCAGCAACATGTCAACATAACCATTATTATAAGAGTGAAGTTTTATTGAGGTTTGGGAGAAGCATAGACGGCAGCAGTTTATAAGAGTATATTCACAGAGGCATTTTGGAGTACGTAAAGAAGTACTCATGTGATGCTCTTTTACATACTCTTACATGCCTTTGTGAATCGGCCCTAAAGCACCTAAAAATGTATAAAAATTGACGATTTGGGAATAGTCATTTACAATTTGTACAAAAAGAAAGGACTATAATATCTCTAAGGTTTAAATAATGAGTTGGACGTTATGGGGTCAATACAAAAGGCACATATGTAAAAGAGTACTGATTCAGAACTTCTTCCTAAACTAATAAATCCCTTTATGAATGGGCCACCTGGCACGAAGATTTCGAAAAAAATCATAGAAACACACTACCACAACCTTTCCTACTAATTTGCTCAAATTATGCAGCACCGACTGTTAAAACAGACACACAAAAACTTATCACTTACAACAGACAACAACACAACAGAAGCAGAAGAATATAGAAAATTTGCTGCTGCTCCTGTGGAAGCACTGAAAGTGTGCCATGCAGCTTTGTCAGCGTGATGGTGCCATGTGGTACACATTCAATGTTTCCGTATTTTCAAATACAAAATACCAAAGTGGAATTGTCTTTATTAAAATGAGAAAAAACAGTGACCCCCCTCACCATGGGTGTCTTCTGCTACGGAATAGGTGTCATTAAATGTTTTACTTTTATATCCAGCCACATTTTGATGATGCTGTGTGAAAGTAAAAACTAGTTATTTGTCCGTCCACTCTCACTTCGGCAGGAAGACCAATGCTCAAACCTAAGATGACCCTTAGTCCATTGGGCCATCAAGGGAGTATGTCAGTGACAGAGACGAAATAGTCTCTTTAGCTGACATACGTACCTTTAACTCTAAATGAGGAAGGCAGAATTTCAATTTGATAGAGAGGGTACTTCGTTGCAATGGAGTATCATTTCCACCAAACCTTATATCAGGACTTTTGGACCTGGAGCTTTTTGCTGAACACGTTTTTGTTGACATTAGGACTCTAGTAAATATTAATGCATGAACCCAGGGCCTGTAAATAAAATGCTACTAGTGGACCTGCAGCATTCGATGCCCAACCCACTGGAGTAGCAATTAAAATACTTCTGCAGCCTATAGTGCAGTTTTAAGCTGCCATTTTGACCAGGCAAAAAAAAATCGTAAGCAAGGCCTACTCCTTTATTTTTAATATGTAAAAGTGACTTTTGAAGTAAACTCTAAAGCCCCACAGGGCAGAGTGTATGGTATTTAAAAAACAGGACATGTGCATTTAGTTTTACATATCGCGGTAGTGGAAAAGTAAAGTCGTTTTCCACTACTGTGAGGCCTATCTCTCACATTGACTAACACTGAGTTACTTTATTACATTTAATACGTGAAAACTCTTGCTTAGGAAAAGATAGAAACAGGGCATTTGCACTCAAATCAATTGGAATTTAAAATCCTCTTTATTGGTAAAGTCAGATTTCAAGTCACAATTCTGAAAATGCCACTTTTGAAAAGTTTACATCTTCTTGTCCTAACCATTTGTGCCTACTGCAAGTGTCCTCGGTCACATGACTGTGAATGCCTCTGCTGTTGGGTTTAAGTATTCCTTCCAGACAGTGATGCAAAGGTGATTAGGTGTGAACAAGATGGGCAATCGTGTCAAGATAGTTAGGGCTGGAGAAGTATCCATCCTCTCTTACATTTGAAAGGACTTTGCCTTCATCATATACAGAGGAACCTGAAACTAGTCGTTTGTCACCTTAGACTTCTTGGAGCCTTGACAGGGAAAGGGAATAACTTTCCAAAATCAGATGGGGGGTAGTACAGGGAATTCCCCCACTTCAAAGGCTAGCACTAGGAATAAATAGTGGACCTCCTGAACCACTCTTCAGTGCACACCTGGACCAGCGGACATTACAAGAAGAAGTACTGCCTTGTTCCCCAGAGAACTGCCCTGCTGTTTGAGGCCTGCCTTGTTTGCCAGAGGGCTGCACTGCTGTTAGAGCACTTCCTTGTTCCCCAGAGGACTGTCCTGCTGCTTTAGGCTTGCCTTATCCCCAAGAGGTCTGTCCAATTGCTTAAGGCCAGCCCTGATCGCTGAGAAGGATGGCTGGACTTGCTCCCTTCATTTTCAACTACCTGAGTGACTCCAAGGGTCAGTTAGCTGACCTCCTGTCCTGAACTACAGGGACATAACAAACTCCAGAGGCTTCCTGAAACTGCCCAGATGGTCTACTGTACTTCTAATTGCCTGGACCTGCAAATGGACCTGTCTGAGCCCTGATGGCCTCTCCCAGAGTAAGTCCTTGATCCCCAAGAGTTACCTACCCAGGTCTTGGACCCTTGGTTGGCCTCAGAGTGTATATTTATTCAAGAAAGGGCAAACATCGGAGGTTTTGGGCTCTGTGCATTTGTAAACAGGCCCTCTCCCACCAAGACTTTGCCACCTGAGACGTCTGCCAAAGTGATTCTCCAGTGAACCCGTTTCCTCATGATACAGTTACCGCCAGTGACGACCGGCAATGTAAGATCTGAAGTTCGTGCTACAGCAACAAAAGCCTGCAGAGACCATTAACCTGAAGCTCCAGCAACAGCCATCTGCAACACCCAACCGTATATTCACACAACAGCGATGACCACCCAAAATGCCAGGCCTGCTCTTCATGCTAAAGCGACCATCATTTGCGACACTCTCCCTGCTCCCACGGCCTCCTCCACTGTGAACTGGGCTCTTTGCTTCGGACTGTGAGAAGGCAAATTTTGAGCAGGACCAACCTGGTCCCTGTATCAAGCCTATATTTCATCGCAGTAGGTCTGAACTTTTGACTTCCCACAGTGTAGCATGACCAGATGACCAAAACTGGCGTTTTGCGCTTTTAGGTGTATATCAACCTAAAACTTTGAAATTGCATATCGCCTTTTTCAGTCATTCTGGTATCATTTTATTTGATAAAATGTACTCTATTTTTCTAGATTGCTTTGGGATTTTTCTTGTGTTATGTTTTCGCTTTATTACTGGTTGTGGCTGCATGAATACTTTACACTTTTCTTCTAAGTTAAACCTGACTGCTTTTTTGCCAAGCTACCAGAGGTTTAGGCACAGATTAATTTAGTGACTTTTGTGGTTCACCCTGACAAGGATTGTGGTGGTTGCATGAGTGGGGCTTCCAGCCCCCTTGAACCAATAACTTGATTTCTTACCCACCTGTGATTGTGTATCATCTTAACCTTACCCTCCTGTCTTGCTGACAGGTACTTAGTGAAAGCAAGTATTTTTTCTTTTGTTTTTTAACACAGTAGCCACAAAATAGACTTGGTTTCCAAAGATATTTGTTCTCTTTGCTGAACTTCAGTCAAATGGTCAAGGCTGTATTTTCTTCAGATCTCTACGCCATTTTTTTTCTTTTTTGAGCATTTTTTAGACAAAACATTCATTATGCTCTCCGTGATTTGTTTGTATGATTTGGTGATCCTTGATCATCTTGCACCACCCTACACTCTTCAACATCTACATGGCTCCATTCAGCCCATCGTCAGAACCTATGGACTCAACATTGTGTCATACGCAGACGACACCCAATTCATCCTCTCCCTATTCAACGAACCCCATACCGTCAACACAATTTTCGAGAAGGCATGGAAGCCATCGCTAAATGGATGAAAAACAGCTGCCTACAACTAAACTCCAACAAAACAGAAGTACTCATCATGGGCCCAAACCCAGACGAATGGAACGACACCTGGTAGCCACCCCCCCCACGGAAGCCCGCCAACCCCCACAGACCACTCACGCAACCTGGGAATCATCCTGGCCTACAAGTTCAAAATGGACTGCAAGATCAACTCTGTCTTGTCCTCCTGCTTCCACGCCTTCCACCTCCTACATTCAACCTTCAAATGGACCCCCCTCGAACACAAAAAGACAGTCACTCACGCCCTGGCCACCAGCAGACTCGACTTCAGCAACACACTCTACGCTGGAATAAACAAAAACCTCACCTGCTACAGAACATCAAGAACATTGCCGCAAGACTGGTCCTCGACCTGCCAAGACACTGCCACATCTCCCAGCACCTGCACACACTCCACTGGCTCCCCATCAAAGCTAGAGTCACCTTCAAGATGCTCACCCACGCCCACAAGGCCCTCCACGACACCGGACCAGCATACCTGAACAGCTGACTCAAATTCCACGAACCCCAGAGGACCCTATGATCTGCCCAGCTCTCCTACACTGTGGTCCTCTGCACCACAAAGACCACATCGGGAGGCCGCTCCTTCTCCTTCCTCGTGGGCCGAGTATGGAACGCCCTGCTGCTCCACCTCAGACAGCCAACATTGCTCCCCATCTTCGCAAGAAACCCCAAAACCTGGCTCTTCGACAGAGCCCCCCCTTGATGGACTGGAGCCTGCTAAAACAACCCCCCCCCTTCCCCAGCGCCTTGAGACCCTTACGGGTGAGTAGTCATGCTTAACAAACGCCTGATTGATTGATTTAAATCTTGAACTCAGATCATACAATACAAGACTGAATCAATGTTACTTCAATGTTAAATGTATTGTATCCGTAGCATGTATACATAGGCCGAGCACGTTAACCTCTACAATTTACAAGAAGGGTTTTTAAAAATTAGCCAAGAAATGGAAGGAGTATGAAAGGGGGACAGAGAGAGAGAGAAATGGTGACAAAGATGGTTGACAGTGGCGCTGGAGTAATCAATAGAAATAAAGAGGTTGATGAAAAAAGAAGATAAAAAGCAAGATGAAGAAATGAGAGATAAAAAGTGTAATTGATAAGAATTGAAAGATAGATTAAAATAAATCGGGTTACATAGACAGATCGACTGAAGTGGGAGTGACATCTAAGACAAGCATATGCTTCCTATTACTATTAAGATGGTAAAAACAAACTGCTATGTCATCTGAATAGTATTTGGTCATTGCACTTTAAAGAAAAATGGTGTAACAGAGCAATGACACTACTATTCAACGTTTTAATCCCAAAAAGTGCTTAAGAGACATATTTGCTGAGAACAGTGAGAGTACGAAAGCTACCTGACTTGCTACAGTCTGATTTCAGTAACACTATCAAAACAGACAGCACAGGGATATTTTCCTGCTGCACTGAATACACTTTCAGTTCTTAAGAATCGTTCCAGTGGCTACTGAGGGGCTCAGAAGGAGCTGTGCATTACATTTGCAGCAATAGTTACTATCAGTGTGGCGTTTGAAGGGCACAGTATGAGAGCATTTCAACCACAGCCTTCCTTGGCTGTGCCATGGAGTAATTGCTTCTTCTCTCAATAGACACTGTTGTCTTCTCTGTGGGACGTTGAACTGGAATTTGGGTAATTATCTTGTGAGACATTCTGGAAGTAATAATATGATGCTTGGATAAAAAAAATCACAAATGCACGTTTTGTCGCCATGTATGGCGACAAAACAGAGGTAATAAATGCGGTGCCTCTATATTTGTGCCATTTGGGACCTGGGATGGAGGTTAGTGGGGAAAACCGTTATGTCATTACTCTGGAGAGTGACATACTAAAGAGTGTCTAAGTTCATTCATTGTTCCCTGTCAATTGCATATTTTTTAAAAGTCAGT
Source organism: Lissotriton vulgaris (assembly GCF_964263255.1). Taxonomy (NCBI): domain Eukaryota; kingdom Metazoa; phylum Chordata; class Amphibia; order Caudata; family Salamandridae; genus Lissotriton; species Lissotriton vulgaris. The sequence continues at coordinate 914,638,172 of NC_141689.1, forward strand.
TCAAACTTTCCTATTTCTTTGAAACTTGGCAACGAAAAGTTCGAACAAGTCCTAAAAATGCGATTTGAATGAATTGCTCTATGTGCCAATGCTCAACCAGTTATTGAATTTTACTACAAACTTTATATTGCTTTCAGATGTATTGTACATACCTTTCCCTGATTGGATTTAAAATGTGTTGAGGATATAAATAACCAATCAACACATTTCTCATAAGAGCTGCCTCACCACAGTAGGCTTATGTGAATAATAGATCAGCGGATAGTGATGGACGTGTGATTATAAAATAACACGTCAGGGGAATGTGGAGATAGCCGGGCTGCTTTCGTTTTGAGCTTCTGGCTAGCAGTGGAAAGGGGGTGTTGTCACCACATGTAAATACTTGCGGCAGAGATGCCCCCAAGGATGCCAATAAATTGAGCCCTGTTTTCCTTAAAAAGCAAAGGAAACACAAGAAGAGGTTTAAGCCCTGGTGAACGTACTCCTTCTATGCTGAAACAGATTGGAAGACCTTCTTAAGGTGGTTAGTCAGGGTTCGATACTGAAAATGGAACACAGGAACCTATGAGGAGTGAAACTGTTCAAGTGCAGGGATAGAGCTAAACTGAGACCTGAATCACTCTGGTACAATTAGGGACAACAATGTGGAATTTGGAATACATGATCTAGAGTGGCCCATGACCTGGCAAAGACTGTGTGAAGAGAGGTCCCATTCTGGAAAGGAGCAGATACTGGATCAGTCTCAGTGGTAGGTCATTTATTCAGCCACTGACCGTGTGCAAGAACATACAGAGTGATGAAAAAAATAGGAGTCCAGTTCGATTAGCATAATGACTAGGACAACTTCACTAACATCCTAACAACAAAGGTGTTCAGAATATCTGAGACAATCATGTGTGATATTGAGTGTATCATATTAGAATTTCTGCCCCTTTGAGTTGTGGGCGTGGATAACATGTCTATAAATTGATATTACATACACATCTGAAAATGTTGAAAATTAATAAACCTACTATGATAGTTGAACATTTTGTCTCATCTAGACACCAAGAATCCAATTTTAGAATGTAAGGTATCAAAATACCTTAAAGCTATGGATGGAACAGTTAACAGAGATGGACAATGTGAGGGTATTACTTTGAAGGTCTTCATGAAAACTCAGAACTACCAGGAGGAAATGTGCAGGCTGATCCAACATTGACAACAAACGTTTTCTACTATCACTTGTTGTAGTAGGTTTGTTTGCTCTTTTTCTCTTCCTCCTTCCTTTGTTTTCAACCAGAACATCATCTAATAGATGTTATCTCCCAATGAGTGCTTATTCTACATGATCACAATACTTGATTCTTTATCTAGAGATTTTTTTTTTAATCCAGTACCCTCCCTACCTGAAAATTTATAATACTGAATGTCATTTGAGAAACTTTTATTACATTAATGCACCTGTGGAATGATTGTGTCATGACAGAGAACCAACCGGTGGAGCTCACCATGGTGAACATCAATAAAAGAACAAGAAGAGGTGCTCAACGGTGCACCACACCTTTGCTGATGCTCTACACAGGACTGGCAACGGTGTCACTTCATGGATAGTAGCCTTTGGAAGACAGGTGTATGGGACAACAGCATGGTGCAACAGTCGAAACAATAGTAAACTTAAAGCAAAGGATGCAACAGGATCCTATTAGTCAATCAACAAACAGAATACAGAAGAGAATTGCATTCTCTGGAATGAGTGATGTAATAGATTGTGGTGAAGCAGTTGGAAACCTGAATGGCCAGAGGCAGTAAATAGTTAACAACCTTTGCAGTGGCAGACTGGGGGTATATTTACAAGGGGATAGTGCCACCAGAACCTCACTTTTAATGACGATATGGGTGCGCTGTGCCCTGCTCCATAGTTACAAAGTGGTGTTTTTGCTTTTTTTATGTGTGCTGCATTCTACAACATACATAGAAAGAGCAAAACACCATGAATGATTGTTTATGTGCAGGAAGATGTCCCTTCCTGCACATTAACAATCACTAAATAATGGCTACTTTCCTGCTTGCTGCATTCTGCAGCACACATAGAAGTAACAAATCACCATTATTGATTGTTTATGTGCAGGAAGAGAGACTTCTTGCACATTAGTAAGGCTCCCTGTTTTCCGTTTTTACTGATTTTTACAGATAAATACAGACAGAAAACATTCCATTTCTTGTCTGTATTTATTTTTAAATGTGGATAAAAACAGAAAATGCGTTGCTTTTTGCGAAATTTCAAATACTGTTTACCATGACTGCCAGGCCAATAGATGAGTGGATTGATAGATAAGGGGGTTAAAAAAGAAAGGAATTTTATTAAAGAGGCTTTAGCAGGAGTAGATATGCACAATGTTGATACTGAAATTTGCATATTTTCCTAAGAGTGCACTAATTTATCTTCTGCAGGTGTTGACAGTACTGAAACCTGGCAGACATTCAAGCATAAGTGCATATTTATGGGTTAAATAAATGTGGAAATATACTAATTTTAGTTTAATTTTTCCACAAAACCCCAAATAAATATGGGTAAATACAGATAAAACTAGCAAAAAATAAATATGGATAAATACAGACGGAAATGGCAAAAAAATAAATACCATAAAACCGGGAGCCCTACACATAAGCAATCATTACCTGCAATGCAGGCACCCTTGCACTATAGCTAGACAGCTAATTTTAGCGCCAGAGCTATAGAAAACACAGGGATGCGCCGTAGTGTCGTAAATACGGCGCATCCCTGCCTTTTGGAAATGTCGAAGGCTGGTGCTGCCAAATTTGGCTCAGCTTCGTGCTCCATTTCCTTGTACATATGCCACTATGTCTGTGGGTCATTCGTTTCAGCCATTATTAAACCTTTCTATATATTTTTTTCCAGTTTAATTTATTTTTATTATTTGCTGGTGATAGATGCATGTAAATATCTGCCAGGGCAATCATCAATAAAAAAGCGCAGGTTTTATTCATACTTTTTTTTACAAATCCTATCTGTAATATTCATCATAGATAGTTACTTATGAAGTTTTACTATGTTAAATTTTAAAGAAACTACTGAATTTGTGTTCCTTAGTAGTACCATCGTTATTTTTATTTTTCACTGAGTAAATTGATTGGTTTGCTAGTGGGAGGGAGTCCCCCCCACCGAAGTGGAAACTACAAAGTCGAAGTCGAACAGAGAAATGTAAACACAATCCCGCTTGAAGTGTGTTTCTTTGTTTCTCCTTGGACGTTTTAATGCGGGTTTTAAATGTTACACTTGGCGGCCTTGATGCCTTAACACCAGCAAGTGTGTTTGTTAATTAAAATGTCACCCTATTGAAACATTTTTCTTTCTAAACAAAATAGGCCACCATGGGATTCGATTGAGCAAGCAGATGAATATCTGAAACCATTATATATTCCAGCTCCACATGCGTTTCAATGCTATCTCATTTAGATAGAGATCCCTTCCTTATTTCAATATGCATTTTTGCACATTTGCCTGAATCACTGGTTTTAATGCCTTTTAAATTGCGAAATATCTCATTGGGGTGTATCGGAGACCATGCATTACTGGAAAGTCTTGGGGCCAGACATAGGCCTTGGTGTACTAAAAGACAGGTCACAAAACAAGTTGCAAACTGCATGCTGACTTTTGTGACCAGGCTTCAATCTTGTATTGCATGATATGTACTAATATGTTACATCACAAAAACTCCACTTGCAGGAGGTTACAGAATAATGTGTTTAGTAAATATTAATTAGGAAGGTTGCAACTTAAAACCTCCTATTACTGGCTAAAACCACAGTGATGGTGGAGTGCGTGGAACAGCAGACCACCAATCAGGTGATCCTTTCCCATGTAGAAAATATTTGATTGAAGCTGCCAGTGTTACTTATGGGAGCCAGTGCAGCATTTCTTTTAATTCTTATTTGGGAAACAATCAAGGTTAGCAGGCAGTGGTCCCCTGATCAACTGAATGCTCCCCCGAGACGGCAAACACCATTTAAAAAGGAGAAGGTGTCAGCTACCACCTTCTTCACTACAGAATCACATTTAGGAGCGGACACCCCTTTCACAACCCTTTCACACATTTTTCGACTCCCAAAATGGGTTTAGAAAAGGAAAATTGCAGATTTGCCTTGCAAACCCTGTGAGTTTGTGAATGACAGGGTTTGCTATTAGAAATAGGCTTTGTCCCTTAGATTATATGTCCAGTGCATCTAGATATTCCCCACCATGCTCTTGGTGGTGATATAGTCAAGACTCTTGATCAAAGAATGTGGGGGCATATTACCAAGCAATAGCGATAATTATCGCTATTGCTTGGTTAGAGACAAATATTTACCGCTGAGCTGCGGCGATTTTTATCGCAGATAAACCTTGGTATTACCAAGGTTTATCGCAAATGCGATAAAAATCGGCCGCAATGCATGAATATCGCTGAAAAGTCAGCGATATTCATGCATTTCCGAGCTAATGCTCTTAGCCATGTTATCCACCTCCCATTGGATAACATGGCTAAGAACTGCTCAGGGCATGTGTTAGCTTTTGGAGATATTCGCGCTTAGCGCGAATATCTCCAAAAGTTGGTAATAGGAGATAGCGATGTTAGCGACTGTTTCCAGTCGCTAACATCTTGGCACGCCCACTTTGCATGTCATTAGTGATAAATATCACTGACATGCAAAGTGGAGCCCAAGATGGTCGCTATCTCCTACTAGCTGTCGCTAACTGGTGTTAGCGACAGCTAGGTAATAGGGAGATAATTTTATCTCCGCTTTCTTGGCTTTTAAAGCCAAAAAAGCGGAGATAAACCCCCTTGATAATATGCCCCGTGTTTCTTTCACCTTTCCTGTTAGTGCAGCTACTAAAACGAGTCGTGCTGCCACCATCAATTATAACATGAAATGCATGCAGACTAGTGAAAATGCCTTACATGCGAGATGTCGTAAAAAATATTAGATAAGAAATGCTTACAGGCTCCTGGTATTAAAACCTCTGGATTGGTAGGTATAGGCATTTCTAAATACATGATTTGTTCTAACTTTAATTCATGAGAACGTTTGAACTACTATTTATTTTTGAAGACACTAAGAAATATGATGATTTTATCAATACATTTCTTATGTTCACAAGAATATGTACAGAGTGTTAATTGAGCCTACTCTACTACACATTGGCAGCTCTGGGCCTGACTTAAATATAGATGTCAACATATTAATGGACATTTTTGGGAAGACTGGGAGTTTAACTTACTAAAGATCCGCTGAGGGAGAGTCAATAGATCTTAATGAACCAGAAGAAAAATCCTTTGCTGGGTCTATGATATCCTGCAGGCTCCAAGTCCAGCACATGGTACCGCTTTCTGTTCTAACTCACCACATGATTTCCCTTTGGAATATGTTAAAGGAAAAAACAAAAAAGAAAAAAAAATCCCTTTCTACCAGCAAAGGTCTCTGCATTCAAGGGAGATGATTCTCACAGGGAAAAGACATCAACTGCACCCACAACATAGGCGGTGACTCCATGCACACATAACATGAACATAGATAGCACCTCCTGCTGTCCTAATAGCTATAGAGAGTCGGTCCTCCATGCTGTACAGCACTGTATAATATTAGGGTGTGTCAGCCATCTTGAAATGGGGCACATTTAGTCCTTTTAAACAAGCAGTGGTAGGCGTCATGGATTTGCGGGAGCGGGATGAGGGAGGTGGGTACGGGGGAAGAAGGTGTGATTGGTCTGAGCGCCGCAGTTTAGCTCACAGTCAGGCAATGGGAGCCTGGGCAGGTCTTCACCCAGGCTGCAATACACGCCCCACTAAGCTGCCACAGCAGGAACAAATAAAATTATAATAACATAGGGTTATTATCATTACATTTTTCCTTTATTTCACTGCTAAAAATCAGTGGGGCGACGCTCCTCCACCTTAATGGAGGAGCCGTTACTGTATACAAGACTTGTATAATCTTTACACTTTATTAAAAAGAATGATATAACATGGCCACATGATTTTTTACTATTCTTACTTCTGTGTGTTCCATTTTCTGTATTTTAATTGTGCTTAAACAGAGGGAGCTATACACTTGGTTGCTCACTGGATGGATTGGAAGTTGTGTGCAGAAATTAAACATGCAATTTTTGGCTAAAAGAAACATTGGTTAACATGACCTCCAATCTTATCAGTTCCTGGTACTAGGGCTCTTTGCACCTCAAGCTGTACTGTGCCAAGAAGCTGACACATTGCAGGAACGCCGCGACAAGACATCTCACTTATGTCCAATAGTCAGCTCCTTGGTGCCCATTAGAGATACAAATTTAGGTGCTGGATTAAAAGGGACAGGAAGGAGCACTAAAAGAGTGTGGGAGGGTGTTCCCCACACTGGAATGGCCCTCCTATTAAAAGCAAACACCTCCTTGAATAGGAACCAGGGGTTCCTTGCAGCAGATGTCATGAACTCCATTTTTTGTGCAGAGCCTCTTGCACTCTTGCTCTTGTTGGGTACTTGAGCCATTCCACAAGGGTGAGGGTTGACTGTGACAGCACCGCCCCTTCTGGCGAGTTTTACAATACCCCTGAATATTTGTGGCAGACTGCTAAATGGAACTGAGGGGCACATTTACAAGGAGATAATGGCACAGGAACATCACTTTTAGCGAAGTTCTGGTGGCGAGATCCCCTTTTTCTTATTTACAAAGTGACATTAAGCCACTTAAAGTGGTTTAACGCCGCCTTGAAAAATAAGGCCCTTTTTTATGCTTCACTTGGCATGAAAGAGACGTGCAATGGGTGCTGCTGTGGGCATTCAGCCGCAACACCCTTTGCTTTTTGATGCTGCCTCATATTCACAAGGCTGGTGCAGCGCCAAAAGATAAGACCAGGGAATGCCAGAACTTAGACTGGCGATACGAGGAGAACTTATTAATTTCTCCTCGTTTTTTGCTCTTTAAATGTGTGATGCATTCTGCAGCACACATAGAAAGAGCAGATCACCTTTCAGAATTGTTTATGTGCAGGAAGGTGTCCATTCCTGCACATAAACAATCGCCCTTCAGTACAGGCGCCCTTGTCACATGGAGGCATGGTGCCTACACTGGGGCTAGGCCGCTGTATTATTGCCACTGCTAGGGGAAACACAAGGGCGCACTGTATTTTTGTAAATACGGTGCATCCCTGTGTTTTCAAAATGTCAGCGCCCGGCGTTACCAATTTTGCCGTAACACCACACACAAATATTTTGCTATAAATATCCCCCTTGAGTATATGAGTTAGCTCCTGCTCCTTTTTGTGTTTTGCATTGTCTGCAGAGCATTTGATAACTATTTCAGTTAGTGAATACATTCCAGACAGAGCTCTTTTTTGGCTGAGTGGGCACACACCCAGTATGCAACCAGTTTGTGCAGAACAGAGATATCTGTGCCCGGATATAAGCTTGTGGCACACAGTTCATATAGATTTTAGCAGTGGTTGTTCACGTTACTCGGCCATTTTGCCTTCTATAAAAGAAACCTTCTGGGGGAAGCTATGTTTTGCTTTCGGTTTGTGAAGTTTTCGCAGGCCCGGACTGGCCGTTGCGGGCACCGGGCAATCCCCCGGTGCGCCGCAAGGGTAGGGGGCGGTTTTGGGCCCTGGGGGGCGTTTTTGTTACAGGGCCCCGGGAAAGAGCTCGGTTGCACCCCCAGGGGGCTGGCCGAGCACTTTGCCAGGGCCGGTTTTGGTTCTCAGTCCGGCATGAGTTTTCGGCAGGAAAATGGGTCATCGCAACTGTGCGCCTCAGTGGCATAACATAGGCGTCCGCAGCTCCCATGGTGTGGGGAGGCGCCCGACCTGAAGGGGGCCCTCTCAACACAGTACCCTGACATGAATGTAATGTATTGTAAATTGATACTTGTATAGCGAACTACTCACCCGCAAGGGTCTCAAGGCGCTTGTACAAATACCACTGTGGAACCCATCCTGGCTTTCCCTGTGAGGCATCCACTCCTGGGCACCCCCAAGGTGGAGGCCAGGCATCCTTAGCGTTGTGGGGGCCGTTGTGGAGATTACGCAAACTATTGCCCAGAGTTGCAGAGTGGGACTCCATGATTGGAATAAGCACCGAGGCAAGAATGATCAGGTCCATGGAATTTTTGAGCCCAAGACCCGCCAAGGCGGGGAATTGAACCCTGGTCCCAGGCTAGACTTCTGCATCAGGGTCTGACGCTCTAACCATTGAGCCACACTTCTCCACTCCACATGAGAGCTCCTGATTGAGCTGGGCCCCACCATCCAGCTTGCAGAGGGCACCCCTCAAGTTTAGTTACTCCACTGCACAGCACCTGTAGGTATTTGAGTAAGCAGCGAGTAAAAAATGAAAATAACCAAATAAGTGACTTTACATTAAAATAGCATACTGGATGCTACGAACCCAGTGCCTGGGCATTTTTTCACGTTTTGCATTAGGTAAATGCATTCCTGATAGTTGGGCCAATTACTTAAAGCAATGTTGTTGGCTCAGTAACTTAACTACATCATGCTGATGTGTCACGAAATAACAGCTTACTATTACTCATTGGGGCTGGAAGCATGCCTCGACTACCAAGGAGTCATTTTGATGATTGTCCTTCATATTTTAATTCCCGCCTTTCAGTTCTAAGTCCAAAGTATAAGGGTGGATAAGCAATTATGGTTGTGCTGTAGCTACCGAAAAAGCCAGCCGCCATGATTTACAACACCGGTGCAGGCCAGCAGATACATCACACCGGCAGTCTTTCTTAACCGTGTGTAGGGAATAAGCAAGCATCATGTTGACACAGACAAATAAGTGTGTTGGTTAAAAGTGATTTGCATTTTACTTTCATTCTACGGGAAATGCTAAGTGTTCACTTGGCCCACTTTCTGTTGAATATTAAAATAGATCCTTCACAGATAAGTTAGAGACGTGGGTCCAAAGGAGGAAAGTGGCATTGTAACTTGCTGATGCTCTCTGTGGCAAATTTTGATATTGCTTTCTTTCCAATTTAGTCACCTTCTACTCTCATACCTTTGGGTCTGATTTCTCCGTTCTGACTTCACCTCACTCATTGCACGCTTTCATCCTTCCCTTCTTGTCAACGTATCAACGCTTTTTAGCGTGGCCGCAGTGCTTAATATGTATAAAAATAAGTGTCAGGACCCTCCTCAGGAGGCCACGTCCGCTTGCACCACCATTGTCACTGCCAGCACTGCTAATTACAGATTCCTACCATCACACTGCTACAAGTTGGACAATTCTGACTATTCCAGGCCCCCAAAGCTATAAGAATAGGTTTGGCGGCACACAATAGTCATTTTTAATGTATATTGATTTAGTAAACAACTGTTGTGCTCATCTCTAAATTAGACAAACAGCACCACCATGTGGCAGACTATCATTAGTACATTTGTTGGCATTTAGGCACCGCGACCGAGCGCTGGGTGGCCACAAGGGAGCATGATGCCTCATTATAAATCAAGAAGAATAGTCCAGAGAGGCATTACAGTGTCTTTGTAACAGTTAAGTGTTGGACCTATCAGCCTTAGGGTGGTCTCCCCCTACATTTTTGCCCTTTTGCCTCCCATTTTTACCTTACATTTTGTTGGACTTAGGACTCTGGGCACCACACCACTGCTACACAGTGCTGAGGTGCAGGTGCTCTCCCTTAAAACATTGTGACATTGGCATATCCGCCACAGGCCCCTGCTACCGCAGTGAGGCCTAACACTCCATAGGTTAACATTGGGGACCCCCCTTAATGGAATAACTTCTAACTGGGACCTAATAAGTATGTCATGTTTTGGCTTGTTAGAATCGGGGCGGGGAACCCCTTCCAATGATATAATACTTTAGAGATCCCACTGTTAGAGAGTCAACCCTTTCCTGCCTACACTTAGTCTTGGCACTGTAGACTCCCCCTCCCCTCTGCATAGTGATAGCCTGCCTGGGTTGGGAGGTGGGAGTGGTGATTCACACCTTCTCCCCTGGAATGGGTTGTGACCAGCTGCCCACTGCAGCTTTAATGGCCCTGTCTTTCATCACTGTGACAGCCAGGTCAGGGAAGGCAAGGAACATCCCAGAACTCCCTGGGCTCTTCTAGAAGCCCCTGCCCCCAGACCCTTCCAGAGACTTACCTAACTTCTAGCGACTAGACTGTAGGATATATTAGGGAGGGTCCTGGCCTCACCTCTTTGTTACACTGCTGGACCAGGAAAAATCTCTGCTGGAGTGAGGACTGCTGCACCAGGAAGGATTGCCATCTGGAAGGAGGCAGACTGCTCTAAGGAACTGTTGCCCCAACCTGCTGAGCTGCCCTACTGCCTGCTGATTCTGCACTGCTAGGGAGACCTAAAGAAACATCTCCAGAGTGTCTCCACAACCTCTTAAGGACCGTCTTTTCAAACCGCAACGTTGTGAAGACTTGCCCCTGCAACACTGTGCCTGCGTGAAGCCTCGATGGCCCTCGGACCTTTAAAAACTGCTGCTGCTGTCCAGGGTGTGTGGAATCACTTTATTTAGAACCCCCAAAGTCACCGCCGTTGGCCCATGGTGAAAAGTGCTTCAACCCCTGTCCTGATTGAACTGTAAGGCTCTGCAGGGACTGCGCTAAGTAGAGCTGTGGCAGAGGAAGCGCTGTATGCCTGAACATCGCCGCCGCCTTGGGACCCCAATTGAACTGTGAGGCACTGTGAGGGGGAAGCACTATGACAAGGGAGCGCTGGGCGGTCGTGGAATCACCGCCGCCGGCCAGGGCTGTGTGCCTTATGCAAATCACCCCCGTGGCGCTGAGCGCGAGTGTCTGCATTTCCTTGGGGCATCGAGAACACTGTGCCCATCACCGCTGCGGGCCCGAGTGGACAAACTCAAATGAAGTGTCCCTGAAGTCACCACAGCAGCTGGGCAGAAAGTGCACCAGGAATGCTTTTTAAAACTACCCCCGATAACGCCGCCGCGAGCCAGGAGCCTCGGAAACCCAGCACACGTAACTGCAGACGTCAGAGGTAAAGCCACGCTGGATTGGTGCCAGCGCCCGGTTGCCCAGCAATGAGGGGCTCGTCACAAGGTGAGGCGGTGCTACCAACAGGAAGGGCTTTCCTGCCCGTTCCCGTGCAGCTGCACCAAGGTCTTAGTGCCCCAGAGGAAAGGAGAGCTCCCCGACGGTGCCTGGCTGGCACTCCAACCTCAGGTAACAGACAGCGTGTAGAGAAGTGGCGGGAGTGGGTTGTAAGCTGCGGGGACTTCCCCCTTTTGTTAGCGAGTGCCAGTGACTGCACCTGAGCGGGCCTACCAGGGACTGCCTTAATTGAATAGCGGGCCTGCCGGGGACTGCCTTAACCCCTTCCATGCTGATGACGGCCCACAGCCGTCATGCATCACGGTGCTCGTGGGAGCAGAATTGCGGCCACGCCCAAGGGGTTAATTAACTCGCGGGCCTGCCGGGGACTGCGCAGACATCACCCGGTTAGTTAGAACACTGTCTGCCTCCATCAAGGGATTGTTCCTCCCAGCGTTTCCTGCCGAATCTGATAAGTAGTTCGGCCCGTATGCACATAGAAGGGCATTGCTGTACCGGGGCCCATTCCTCCTCAAATTAGTGCAGTAGGAGCACCATTGCACGAGGAAGAGTAGACAGGTGCTCATGGCTCCCTGCACACACTAAAAATCAAAACAGTCCCTATGTCCAAACAGTGACTATGCTGCCAACAGCCTGTGGCTGAGAAATACGGGACCCCCAAGATATCTTTGTAACAGCTCACAAAAGACATGTGCACTGGGAACCGTTTACTGTGTATGATGGAGTCTTACTGTTTCTGAACCTAGCGCAATTCCTAGATAAGGATAACTTTACCCTCTTTATATACAACTGGATTTACCTGATTGTTGACCTTGCCTAGAAACTGGATTTACCTGATTATTGATCTTGTCATCTGTGGACCTTGCATACATTTTAGATAAAGATGCTTTTATTTTTATAAAACAGGTGTGGTGTCCTTTGGTATGAGTGCTTTTACTGTGTCACTGTCGCCGTGTGTTGCACAAATATTCTACACATTGCCTCTGAAGTTAAGCCTTCCTGCTCTGCGCCAGGCTACCCTGTTGGAAGCGGTGGTCCCTACTTGGACTAGGGTGCGTCCCCCGGCCAACTAGAGACCCCGGTCCTAAGAGAAGGGAAGAAGTAATCCACACCAGTATGAATATGAGAGTAGGAACACTTCATTTATACATCCTCTATTCCTTGCATTCCTACAGATAATAAATTCAACCATCAAAATCTGGAATGTTTGATTGGAAAGTTCCAAGCGTAAGTTAAGGCACAACCAAGAGGGGATGGGACAGGGAAAGGAAAATAAGAAGAAGAGGGAGTAAAGGTACGCGTATTACATTTGCTAAAATATGCATTATATATAAAAGTCTTGCCCTGGTTTTTAGCACACACCTGCTGTGCACTGTAGCAACTAAAATCTTCACAGGCAAAATGCTTGGAAATAAAGTTAAAATCAGGTAAATGTCTGTTTCCAGAACATGCTCAACTGGTATTAAATGTGCACTAATTTTAGCAAGGTTCTGTTCTTGCGGCTGATTCAACAATATAGCCTTGGAGAGGCAGTGGGGGTATATTGTCCGAAAAGGGACGATTCTGATTCTAATTGGTTGGTGAGTTTAGGCATATTTGGCAGCAAAAGAAGGGATGCTTAGGCCTCATAGAAGTAATATATTGGCTTTATAGGCAAATTGGGATTCAAAGCTGTGTAGGCTTGCCCCACTCTGGATTTCTTTTTCCGTGCACATTTCGGCAGGTAAAAGTTGGTGTGATCTCGGGGGAGAGGGGAAGTATGTGGGGGCGTAGCTTGATCAGTAAGACTGGGGAGTGTAAATTTCTGATTTTCCAACAATCACGCTAAAATATATTGTACAACAAGCAGTGTGCACGGAAGGGGCGTAAGGGGCATTGGAAGCGGAGTGGAATGCGGTTTGGTAGGGGCACTAGGTGAGAGAAAACACAATATTTTGTAGAATAACCAACATTTTTGAGGAATTTCAAAACAGGGAAGAGGAAGTGTGTGTGTTTTTGTTTGTGTGTATGTAAAAATTCCTGGTGAAATCTGACGGACATCTCACCATACCCTAATAAAAGCACCTGTACCCAACTATTTTTCAAAAAATAAATGTATTAGTGGGGTGTAACACCCCAAACATCCTCCCTGAAGGTACACCGCTGCTCATATCAAGAAAGAAGAGTAAATAGCATAACAGCTGAGATTTCCAACAGTGCTTTCCAATTGCATAGCTCAAACAAATTTGGCCCGCCCCTGCAGAATGTGATAAGGGGCCCCTTGAGTCTCCCACATCTCACAGACATTCATTGGCTTTGTGCTGATTGGGGTCCCCCTGAAAGTTCTCCCCCTCCAAGTCGTAGAGGGTGTAGGGGCTTGCATTATGCCCCTGTTGCTTGCACCTAGCTGATTTCTGCTTTTATGTGTCCAGATTTACTGTCCTTCCTTCCACGGAATGCTGCATGAAAAATGCAGAGCAACGTTGTGCATAAGCAAGAAAGTAGCACAAAAATTAGGTTCAGTAAGAGTCACCGCCTCTCCTAATCTGAGTGTTCTGTGGGACTCTCTGCTGTGCAGTGTTATGCAAAGGTGATCCAGAATTATCTAGCTTATGTTGTACTTGAGCCTCACCTACCAACTCCTGTGTGTAGACAGCTGCATAGTAGGCAGGCAAGCAAGATGTGTGCTTTGTGGTAAAGCACACATATTACAGGCGGTATAACAGGTGATATACCGCTTGCTTGCCCCTGCTTATACGTGATGTTAGGATTTGGGGTAGAGCAAGATCACGCCACTTTAGCAATCCTGGCTTTGCACCAGAAAGCATGGGTTTTGAGCTGGCCAATCCCAGAGGAGCCCCCTTGCATTCATTAAAACAGACATGGTGCAAAGATTTCAGTGTAAAATAGCTTCCGTATTTGAAGTTAATCCATTGCTGTGTTTGTGCCTCTTTGCTGTGCATTGCACGAGCACGGGTATTGGCAGTAGTCGTCCCAGCAGCTGCACTAGCTAGATTGCACTGGAAACGGCTTTCTATTCAGTGAGTGGAAACCCATTATCTGAATTTTTATTGGTTTTTCGCCACATTCTCCACCTAGCCTTTATCTCTAGGAGACACAGCGCCTCCTCAAAGCCTTCTTTACAACCTTAACATCTTGTGCTGATAACAGCCTTCCATGGCGATTTACTGGATGGAAAAATGCAGGTTCTGTAGCAAAACATTGTCTTTCAGAAACATGTAGTAGAACAGAAATATGAAACCACACACGATGGAAAGGAATCAAAACAGCATTTGAAAAGAAGCGCCATTATTTTGGTGTCAGATGTTAAACAGAAACTATGAATTAACAGAACATCAGGGAGAACAACGCGGCTACCTCCGGGTTCCTGGTGACATGACAGGCCGTTGGAAACAACCATTGTTAAACACCCTCAGACACTTATCAATGGATGTCAACAGCCAAACATGGCCGACACATTTTGTTCGAAGTAGACATTCTGTTGGAAAATCAACAATTACAAATTAGGTAGCCGCTAAGAAAGTTTAGGGGTACATAACCCAGATGCAGCATCTGTGATTTTAAATTCTGAGTTCATTTAATTCGAATATACTGTTAATTACTGTTTTTGGAAACTGTTTAAAATTTATTTTTGCTGGGAAAGCTTAAGGCAAACTGGAGGGTGAACGTGAGTGGAGTAATGACTCAGCTGTAAGACCACAGTTTGTCACCGTCTTTAATTCCTGTTCTTTGTAGCGGTAAAGAAATATTGCAAAGAAAAGGAAAAGAATTGTGCTACATTTTGTAAACACTTGAATAGTATCCAGCATCGTTTGTTTACTGATATACCCATATATAATATTCGCTGTATCTTCCTGTCCACATCTTCTGGTTGCCAGTTCAGGTAGTCTACATTGTTATGCATCTATTTTCATGGTTATAATTGTCTATTTTTCTGTTATTTTAGAATATTCCTGTATTTCCCCTTTTATTGCATTGAAATCTGGGTGTTTGCACTGTGCACTGGATAAGTGCCTCCTAACCAGGCCTCAAACACGTGCTCTGTTTAAAACGTCAACCTTTTTTATTCAACTCTTAGTGCACAAACTTTTTGCAGTGTCAATAAGAATGCAGATACGGAGTAGTATAGAGGAATATCTGCAACAAAAATATCGTGATATAAAATGTCACCCCAAAAAATATTGCGGACACAAATATGGACTTTACATAATTTGCATATACAGTACAATATAAATTAGGAAAATGCAATTTAAAAACAGGTAATGTTTATTGAATTTGAAATATTAAACATTATATTAACTTTAAAAGTACACTAACCTGAAAACATATTACATTAGAAATATATAATATACAAATATTAAATTACTTTGATCACATACAAAAATAAAATAAAGATATATACTTTAAAATACTTGTAAAAAATATTAATCATAACAGCAGTCAGGAAACTTCAAACCGTCCAAAACAGCGCAGCAAGACTGCTGACTGGAACCTCCAATAGGCTGTCGGCCAGACCGGCCCTCCGTACCCTCCACTGGCTCCCGGTTCAAGAGCGGATCAGGTTTAAGGCTCTGTGCCTCGTTCACAAAGCACTGCAAGGCCTCAGCCCACCCACGATCTCCACCATGGTTCGTCCTTGTAAAGCCAGTAGGAACCTCAGATCCGATGATCTTCATCTGATAGAGATTACTAAAATCAAAAGATCCAGGATGGTGGCAGACTCTTCTCCTATAATGCCTCCAAACTCTGGAATTCTCTTCCCCTCCACCTACGCGCATTCCGGAAGCAACTTAAGACCTTGCTCTTTCCCTAGTCCCCTGGCTCCCTGTGCCGGTGACCTTAGCGCTGGGAGGCCTCCGGGTAGCCATGCGCTCTATAAATGCCCTTCCATTCCATTCCATTCCATAAATTAAATAAAAGTATGATTTAAACATTTCCCAACATCATGTGGTCTAAAGCCAGGGTTAACCATTCTCCTATCTGTGCAACACAAAATCGAATTTAATATCTCTACAGCCACAAACCACTCAGGATCATGAGAAGTTTAAGAACATTTTGAAAACTTGGCTCTTCAGTCTTCCTCAGTTCCCTTCCAGATTATGTTTCTCCCAATGTTGGCTCATTACGTCTTTTCTCCATAGTGAGACACCCATTGGGTATTTGTAAAGCTTCATGAATACTGTTTCATTCATTCATTCATTACTTCAATAACAAAATAGAAAATACAGGTAATAATTAAAAATAATTACAAACACGGCATATTGAAAATTGCTGATTATTATTAAAGTTAAAAAAATAACGTTGGAGTGAAAATATTAGTCTAAAAGTTAAAATTACAGAATTTGAAAAAAATTAAGGTAAATTACATTTTAAAATTCAATCATGCAACATAAATCTTAATTTTTTTTAAAGAAATTCAAAAATATTAACATTAGATGTGTAGAGGTCTAAACCACTTCTGTCATTCATAACTAAGAAACAATAGGGAATGTGTTGGACTTTGGAGGGGCCAGATCGAGGGCCGGACTGGGAACTCAAAGCATCCTTGGCAAATTTGGTCAGATCAGCCTCCGTACGGTGTGTAGCGACCGAGAGCAGCAAATTGAAATTGAAATTGAAATTGAAAATATATTTATTGAGCGCGATTGCTGCCCGTGGGCGTCCAAGCGCTGAGTTGAAGCAGAGAGGTGACGGAGAAGAGGAGTTAGGGCACAGAGGATTTGGCAAACAGTAGTGTCTTCAAGTTTTTCCGGAATGAGAGCAGGTCTGGGTTGGACCGGAGTGAGAGGGGGAGGGCATTCCAGAGCTTGGCGGTATTCAAGGAGAACAACCTACCCCCAGACCTGGCTCTCTTCACTCTGGGAACAACAGCAAGGAAAGCCTCCGTCGACCGAAGATTCCTGTTTGGGTGGTAGGGGATAACAAGGTCATAGTTAATGGCTGGGCCCGTTTTCCAGAAGGCGCGATGCGCCATGCACAGCGCCTTAAATGCCACTCTCTGCCTCACTGGCAGCCAGTGGAGACTTTTCAGAGCAGGTCTGGCTGACTGGGTTCGGGGGATCTGCAGCAGGGTACGTGCTGCGCAGTTTTGTACAACCTGCAGTTTCCGGAGGGTCATCTCAGGTGCCCCAACGTACAGGACATTGTTTGAGTCCAGGCGGGACTGGATGAGACCTTGTACCCCCACCTTTTTGGCCTCTAGAGGCAGGAGCGGGAGGACCTTCCTCAGGGTTCTGAGTAGGCCAAAGCATGTGGCGGACAGCTTAGTGGCCTGGGTGGAGAAAGAGAGTTTGTTGTCCAGCCACACTCCTAGGCTCTTAACACTCTCCTTGGGGGTGGGGGGAGGGCCCAGTGCGCGGGGCCACAAGGAGTCTTTTCTCCATTTAGCTTTAGGGAGGAGTTGGTCATCCACCCCTTAACGTCTTCTAAGCATTTTAGCAGATTTACCGGGGATTGCCTGTTGTTCTCAGTGGCCAGCGAAACCACTAGCTGAGTGTCGTCGGCGTACGACACGATTTTAATGCCGTATGGTTCGACGACACCCGCCAGCGGCCTCATGTACACGTTAAACAACACAGGGCTCAGGGAGGAGCCCTGCGGTACTCGCAGCTCAGAGGTTTGCTAGATGACACTGTCTCGCCGTCGAAGATCTGAAAAGATCTCTCAGACAGAAAGGAGTCAAACCACCTTAATGCGTCACCTGAAACTCCAATGTCGTAGAGACGGTCCAGTAAGGTGGTATAGCTGACCGTATCGAAGGCGGCACTTAGATCAAGGAGGATCACTGCCACTGATCCTCCCTGATCCAGTACCCTTCGAGATTCTTCGGTGACCGCTAATAAGGCGGTTTCAGTGCCATGCTTCGGTCTGAAGCCTGTCTGGGATGTGTGTAGCAGAGAGTGGTTCTCTAGGAACTGGACCAGCTGGGCATTTATATACTTCTCTAGCACCTTGCTAGCCCAAGGGAGAAGTGAGATGGGGCGGTAGCTGGAGTGATCATCGGGGTCTAGGCTGGGTTTCTTCAACAGCGCCCGCACCATGGCCTGCTTCCAAGTAGTGGGGACTGAGCATGCGGATATGGACGAGTTTAGGAGTTCCAGGATTACAGGCAGGGTGGCTTTGCTTGCCTGAATCAGGACTTCTGGAGGAGCAGGATCACAAGGAGAGCCCGACTTGACTTGACGTGCCACTTTGCCTAGGGTGTCGAGGTCCAAAGGAGGGAAGTGCTCAAGGAAAGGCTGTTCTGGGTGAAGAGGCGGTCTAGGGGGGAGTGGATCAGTCGCATCCGGGTTTGTGGCTACTGTTGGGAAGGTAGAGTAGATTTTTAAAACTTTATTGTGGAAAAAATCCGCAAGCTCATTACATTGGTCCTGGGTTTTGTTCGGCGGGGGTGCAGTGTTGGCACTGGTACATTGCTTTATTATATGGAAAATTTCCTTCGGCTTTGATTTTGCTTCAAGAATTTTATCAGAGTAGTAGGTTGCCTGGGCCGTCCTAATCCCTTCTCTGTAGGCTTTGATCGCCTCTTTGTAGGAAGCCTTTTTATCTGGGAGGAAGTCTAATCGCCAGGCTCTCTCTTGTTGCCTGCAAAGGCGTTTTAGCTCTCTTAGGGAGTCGGAGAACCAGGGAGCTGATTTCTGCATTTTCTTTGAGGAGGATCTGCGAAGAGGGAGGAGCAAGCAAGCCTAACTACTAAAAAAGGAGTATTATGGGGTGTTCTCACTCCAAGAAAACTTTGGAAAATAATTACAAAAATAGTGCATTCTGCCACACATTTCATTATATATATTCATTTGTATTAGGTTTTACAGCACAGTGAAAAATGACCTTCCAGTGCACCAGGATATGACAATCTTGGTGGGGCCTTCAATGATTCCCTCATCATCATTTTCCAACAGTGCCCCTCGTCTCTCCATAGCCCTCCTCACATGTTTTTTATTTGTTTTACAGTGCCTCTCATACCAGTGTAGGGAGTTGGAGCACTTTACAATATGCACATATACAGAGACAATGAATCATACATGTGAAAATCAGTGTTTGGAAAATATTACATAAGACAAAAGAGAATACAAGTGTAGGATTTACATGTCATCTATACTGGTAGGCATTTTTTAAATGCTTGGTCTGGAGAAGCTCAAACTCAGGATTCAAAATGTAGCACAGTGGTTGGATTTACTATTTTTTTTTTATTTCTACCCAAACAAACCCATTTTAGCAACATTAGGATAATGAAAGACTGGGGGTGGGCGGAAAATGCTGCTCTGCCGGTTGAGTTTGCAGCGTTTTGCCCACTCTGCTTTACATGAGTATGACGGAGTTCCAGACACACTCCACCAAGTGCCTCATGGTGGAGTTATTTTTGCATGCAGCTCACAAAAGTTAAGTTGGCGAGTGAGAATTTGCATCCCCTTTCGTGGTTTTCAGGGCTAGAATACCTCCTAGTGAAATGTTCTCAGCACGGACGTCACGGCAGTTCACGACCATTCGTGATGAGAAATCTGCCGCTCGAGCAGAAAATCCACTTGATAAGCAGAAATAAGCAGCCCCTTCTTGTGCACTGTGTGGTGCCATTAAAGACAATTTTGTAGTGCAGAACAAGCTCCTAGCACTAAAAATCTGTGCGACTTGCAGTATTATGCCCGCTCCAGGAAATTCACAGAATTGCAGAGTTTTTATCTAATTCCATGGAATTTAGTGGAGTAAAACTCTGCAAGCTTCATCCAACCATAGAAAAACAATCTGTACCATGCAGTTTGCATGCAGCTCTTGTGCTAGATTTATTACGAATTTAAGTTATGAATTGTAAGTAAATAATGGATATCTGTGACAAAAGCAGTAACTCACTGAGCTATGCACATAAGATATGTATGGTACATGTTCGTTGCAGCGGGCATATTAATCCCATGAACTACATTAAATTAGTCAAAACTAACAACAGACAAAGCCCGGATCTCTCTCCAGCCTGAAGGTGAACCACCGGAGGTATCAATCTTGACACTTTTATGTTTGCCTGAAAACTGTTGGGTATACAAGGAACTCTGCAGTAAGAGTGAGAAATGAGTCATTATGCTGGAGAGTCCTGCTGATTTTGTTTCTGGAGGTCGATATTGCAGCACTGCTGCAAAACTGTCCAACAGTAACAAAACCAGCCTCCCACACCTCCAGCCTCCTGGGGAAATGCCAGTCCGGCATTGACCAGATTTAGTATTCCTAATCCAATGTAAGCATCAATAAGGAAAGGGTTGGACTTTGTTGGGGTCATATTTATTTTCCCCTTCCCACTCCAACCTAAGCAACAGCAGGGTAAGCACTGGACTTTGATGGGTTTGGATTTAATATTCCCACTCTAACCTGAGCAACAGTAGATAAGTAATTGGTAAAATTAGCACCATTGACTTGGGTAAATATAGAGCCAATTATTTAAAGTGCTTAGAAGTGTGATATGAACAACTATAAAGTCAGGTTTTTTTTATTCTTGTGTTTAAGAGCTACTATTAAAAATGATCATGAGTCAGTAAAGTACATAAAAACACTATGGTAAAAGAGTAGTGTAATTCCAGTTAATCCATTCTTATTGAACATTTTCACAGTTGGAAATCTCTAATATAGACAGACTCGAAGTTGCATAGATCCTAAATAAACAAATGTGTTCGGCATGATAGCAATCTGTATCTTATGTTAAAAAAGTGCAGCTATTAAACAATGGACAAAAAAACGTAAACTATAATATGCACAATTTATGTCGGGAATAGTGTTTGTAGTTTGCATGTGTTTTTGTATCCACTAACATATACTCTTGCACATGCAGAAAGTACACATTATAATGTCAGTCCAGAAACTCCTGGCAGTACACTTATGTTTGTCTTTTGAATGCTACTTTTGAATATAAAATGCAACGAGTATAGTGTATATAACATGAATGACTTTAGAAACCAATGTTGGATTCTGTTTTTTACATGTTTAAAGCATAATTAATATTGTTCCTCTTTCTATGAAAATTACATAATCTGTTAAAATGCAACATTTTGTTGACCATTGTAGGTTTGAAAAGCAGATAGTTTTGAGCAATGCACTGCAAACGTTATGTGAATAGCAACTAAGCAAAGACTCTTAGTGTTTAATTCATTTTCACTGTATGTTTCTAAACCTTCTCTCTGTCGCCTCCCTGGGAACGATCACTATCTTAATCCAGGCTGAAGCCTACATAATATGCACATGTTGACTACACCTCCGTAGCATTAAAGCGTTTTGTGAATTATTACACAAAAAATCAAGTCTCATTGGACAAGAAATGTATTCTTTCGTTGCTTCTTTCTTTCTTTCTTTCTTTCTTTCTTTCTTTCTTTCTTTCTTTCTTTCTTTCTTTCTTTCTTTCTTTGCTTCTTTCTTTCTTTCTTTCTTTGCTTCTTTCTTTCTTTCTCTCTTTCTTTCTTTCTTTCTTTCTTTCTTTCTATCTTTCTTTCTTTCTTTCTTTCTTTCTTGTAACATGCTCGTGCTGTGAAATGGCTGCTTTAAGAAGGGAATGGAAAGGGGGGGAAGGAGTACATTATTATTATTATTATTACTTTTGTAGCGCGCTCTGTTACTAAGAAAATAGTATCCTGGCGCAAGGTGGGTGAGAAGCAGAGCAGAGTGAATCCGGTGAAAAGAAAGGGGTGAGACCCTATACAGTGATGTTAAAGAGATTGGTCTTCAGTCCCTTTTTAAACACAGTAATGGATGGGGCTGTTCTCAGATGAAGAGGAAGGGTGTTCCAGGCTCTCGCAGCTCTGACAGAGATGGTTTGGCCACCAAGCCTGCTATATTTAAATTTTGGTACAGTCATTTGGTAGAGATTAGATGATCTGAGAGGACGATTGGGAACATATAAGGAAAATCTTTTCCTCAGATAGACTGGGCCAGTTTGATGGACAGCTCGATAGGCGAGGACAAGGATTTTAAATGAAATCCTATGAGCAACTGGGAGCCAGTGAAGGGTGCGGAGAGGTTGACGAACACTTGAACTTTTTGGAATGTTAAACAAGAGCCGTACAGCGGCATTTTGGATAACTTGGAGACAGTGGATCAGGTAGGCTGCTAGGCCACAGAAGAGGCCATTCGCGTAATCCAATCTGGATAGTATAAGGGCGCGAATGACAGTCTCCTTGGCCTCTCTCGGGAGGAGCGGGAAGATCCTGCGTAATGTTTTAAGTGTGGAGAAGCAGATCCCCGTGAGTTTTTTTAAGTGATCCTCGAATCTGAGGTTATCGTTAAACCAGACTCCAAGGTTTTTTGCGGGACCTCCAATGGATTTGGGGCATGGTAGATCGGCAGGCCAAAGAGAGTCGCCAAAGTTGTCTGGGAAAGAGCCATATAGCAGGATTTCAGATTTGCTTTCGTTACATTTTAGTTGGGCGAGGCAGGATTGGGCTCCAGACGTATCCAGGTTGTTTTTAGGCCATGTGAACAGAAGTTGAGTGTCGTCGGCGTAGGCCATTATTTTTGCTCCCAGCTGTTCGGCGAGATAGATGAGCGGGGTCAGATATATATTAAAAAGCAGGGGGCTAAGGGTAGAGCCCTGAGGTACACCTGTTTCAAGTTTCTTGGGAGAGGAGGAAAAGGGCGGCATCCAGACTTGCTGAGATCTATTGTCTAGAAAAGACGTCAGCCAGTCAAGGGCGGAGCCTGTAATGCCTATGGCCGCCAGTCTGGTGAGGAGGAGGGAGTGAGGGACAGTATCGAAGGCAGCAGAGAGGTCTAATAAAATCAGAGCCGCTCTGCCACCTCCGTCCAGACACTCCCGGATGGCCTCAGATATTTCCACCAGCGCCGTCTCCGTACTGAAGGCTGCTCTGAAGCCTGATTGCGCTGGATGAAGTGCCTGGAAATTTTCTACAAATTTGTCCAGCTGTGTGAAAGCGACCTTTTCGCATATTTTTGCTAGATCCGGCAGCAGTGATATGGGCCGGAAGTTAGCGGGGACAGCGGGATCTAAACCATTTTTTTTTTAGGAGAGGGAGCAATTTAGCTTGCTTCCAGCAGGCCGGAACAGTAGCAGTGAGGAAAGAGCGGTTAATGATATGAGTTACCTCATTGCCGACTGTATCTGCAAGACGCGCAAACACTCTGGCAGGACAGGGGTCAGAGGGGGATCCTGATTGTAGGGCAGCGAGGATGCTAACAATGTCTGTTTTTTCTACTGGGGTGAACTGGTCGAACCGTTCCTTAGGAACAGGCATCACGGGGGACGGAATGACCAGTGAGGGTGGAAAGCTATTACATACAGTGATTAAATCGTCCTGGATTTTGGTGATTTTATCAACAAAGAACACGGAGAGTTCTTCGCACCATTTCTCCGAGGAGGTAAGTACAGGCTGGGCAGCACAGGGTGAGGTAAAGCTTTTCACAATAGCAAAGATTTCCCTGCTATTGTGATTGGCCTTAGTTATACGCCCTTCGTAGTATTGGCTTTTTGCAGATCTAATCGCTGCATAATATTTCTTTTGCGCCATCCTCAGGTTCTTTTTAGCCTCGGGGAGGTAGGCTTGTCTCCATATCCGTTCATGTTTTTTGCAACCTGATTTAAGATCACGGAGGTTGTGGGAGAGCCAAGGTTTGGAAGGGGTAGAGCGCAGTCTGCAAACCCGACCTGTTTTTATTGATGCAGCAGTCCCACATTCAATCCATGAATTGAATGAACTAACGGCTGACTCAATTTCAAGAGGAAGAGTTGGGCGGGAGGTGTCTAGATGTTCAGACATAATCTCTACATTAATTTTTTGTTTGTGAGCAGCTGGGTCGTTGAACTTGGCCGGGCGGGTCAGGGTCCAGGTAAAACTAATCAGCATGTGGTCAGACCAGGTCACTATTTCGGGGTGGGTTAAGTTAATGTCAAAGTTGGTACAGACCAAGTCAAGGACGTGTCCTCCTGAGTGGGTGGGAGCCGTAACCCATTGTTTAAGATGGGCCATGGCAAGAGTTTTGTTTAAGCGGGCCGTGTCAGGGAGGTCTAGATTATCCACATGGATATTAAAATCCCCCAGGAGAAGGTATCTGGAGTATCTCAAAGCCTGTGGGACAACTATATCCTCCAGTGTGCCCAGGAATTTACCTGCATGACCTGGTGGTCGGTAAACTAGAGTGCCCCCTAGAGTAAAATGCGCCCCAAGTGATAGTGAGAAATGAAGCATCTCGGCATCAGCTGGGGGGCCTTGGAGGTCAAGAGAAAGTGTCCATTGTTCTCTGAATATGGCTGCTATGCCACCACCTCTGCCTAATGGGCGATCGTTTCTAGCAATTTTAAAACCCTGTGGGATGGCAAATTCGACCGCAGACTGAAGAGCAGGTGGACTATTGTAATACATTATGATAGACTCATGAAATAAGTATGAATAAAAGAATTCTCAATCTGGAGAATATCAGACCCCCTTTTTATTTCTCATGAATACATTGAGGGATATTGGAATATTTTAAATAGTGCCAGCCCTGCTCTACTAGAATGACATCATTATGATGAAGAATTGTTAAGTGCTGTCACTGAAAGGGGTAGCCTGCAGAACTGAACATGCTTAAGCTCAGGGTAGTCTAGTAAATAATATCACTACTGGTGCCAAACAGCAGACAATTCAAAATATCATGTTGGCCTTAAGACTCTGTACACTTTACTACTGGCCAGTGCTCAAGTGCTTGTGTTTACTCCCTAAAACATGGTAAAATTGTCTTACACCTGATTGGCATATTTAAATTCCTTATAAGTCCCTAGTAAAGGGTATACCATATTCCCAGGGCCTGTAAAGGAAATGCTGCCAGTGAGCCTACTGCACTTATTTTGCCACCCACCTAAATAGCCCTTTAAAACATGGCCCATGTCCCAGGGACCACTGCCAGCCCTACAAAAATGAAACTGAAAAGTTAAATTTTTCTTTTTTTAACCCGTTGCATGCTTGTGACGGAACCGCTCTGTCACAAGCCACGGGTGAGCTGTGCTTGTGACGGAACAGTTCCGTCACGGCCCCCTCGCCGCGCCTGCGCGGCGCAAATTCTGCACCTGCGCTGACTGATTAATGGGCGGGCGGGTTCGTGACGGAACCGTTCCGTCACAAGCACAGCTCGCCCGCGAGCCGTGACGGAGCGGTTCCGTCAGAAGCATGGGACCGCCGCGCGACATCCCCTCCCCTTAGCGCTGCGGCGGAATAGCCGCCGCAGTGAAGGGGTTAAATGCATCCCATTTTCCTTTAAGGAAAACGGGATGCATTTAAAAAAACTGCTATAATTATAAGCAGTCACAGACATGGTGGTCTGCTGACCCCAGCGGGCCACCATCCCTGTGAGTGCCAGCCATTCCCAATGGGGTCGCAAATTGCACTTGTCTCATTAATATTAACGAGGCATGAAATTTGCGACCCCATTAGGAATCGCAACCAGGGTCTGAGACACTGTTGTACATCCCAAATTACGAGTCGCAAATAGGGAGCCACAAATTCAACGCGATTTGCAAGTTGCAAATTGGTGGGTCGTTCATCTGGCCCTATATGTGGAATGGCTCTGTTCGCACGTTGTACATTAAGGACAAGATGTTTCACTGAATGTTAAGCTGTTTCAACAACAGTTCTGCTGCATACAACAAACGGTGATTTGAGACAGTGTGTACAAAAATTAGTATTTGACAATAAATTATTGATGGTTGCCTTTCATAGCCACATTTACTGATGCAGTGTTTAGTTTTGGCTTTATGAATAGCGCTTGAGGCATGCATCTGCCAATCCTCTTGAAGCTACAAGAATAAACATTTACTCGCGATGAAAGTGAAATTGCTGGCTTTGCAAATGGTGGAGCAGCCAATGTCATGCTTCAGGACTGGCACTTCGCCCCTGCACAGTATCATTCTGGTGGCATCCAAAACATTCATTCATGCACCATTAAAAAGAAATACAGTCTTCACAAAAATCACGTGAGCCAAAAAATACATTGCGTGACTAATGAGTCTCTGTTCCCTCCCACATCCCATTACAGCTTTTTATTGCATAGGAAGTTTTGTGTCTGTATGACGTCTAAGCACTTACAATGAAGATACGTTGGGAGAGCAGAGTCGACGAACAATAGTAAAAATGTTACTGCAGGAACGTTTTATTCCATAATGTAATGCCGGATGCTTAAAACACTGAGAGCATTTCAAAGCAGTAGACATAAAAAGTCATCATGGACAGGAAATATATGTTTCTTTTGTTTACCATACATCCAAGTGCATACTGGAACTCATTCAGGCAAATTCTGGCTTTTTATCAATGAAATGATGCATACCGAGACTTCAAGCGTTGCTTTTACAGTCATAAAAAGAGTTTAATGCCAACATGTCAAATGCTGGTGGAATAAAATCCAAGACTATCTGAAGATGTTGCCCATGAAAAAGACCCGTTGCCGCTATATAGCTGTGCCTACATTTGAGTTGTACATATGTACATGCGTTCCGGTGTGTCTACAAGGATGCCTGCACAAACCAAGCAATTTATCCCTTCCATGCTGATGACGGCCCCCGTCCGTCATGCAACACGGTGGACGTGTGCTGATGATGGCTGGGGGCCGTCATGATCCCGCCCACTCTTCAGAAGTGCCGCACAGGCGCAGCATCGCGGCCCGCCCAAGGGGTTAAAATATGGTGTCTATACACTCACAGCTTCCCGGTCGTTAGCAAATTCCTAATTTGCATTAGAATAAAAGTTTGATAATGTAAAAGGAAAAAATAGGACTGTTGAGGGCTTACACATTTAATAGACAATTTGAGACCCCTCTGTCATCCCACTGTGTCTCTCTATCTCTCCCTGACCCTTAATGCACTAGGAGTCCCCATTGTACATGACTTTGCTGTGTTTTATTCTGTGCCCCAATTATCCATCCAGATGTGGAGAAGTGTGGCTCAGGGGTTAGAGGCGGCAGACCCGGAAGCTGAGACCGGCCCTGGACCAGGGTTCAATTCCCTGCCTCGACGGGGCTTGGGCTCAATAATTCCACGGACTCGATAATTCTCGCTCTGGTGCCTACTTGACTCACGGGTTCACACTCTGTGACTCTGGGCAATAGCTTGCTTAATCTCCACAACGGCCCCTCGCGGCGGGATGCCTGGCTTTCACCTTGTGGATACCCTGCCGGGGTCATCTCACCGGGGAATACCAGGACGGGTTCCCTAAGCAAGCGCTTAGATGCCTGCAATGTGGGTAATTTGCGCTATATAAATACATTTACATTTACATCTGTGCTCCTTAATTGTACTTTATCTCCAGCTGCACAGCACATGTGCTATCATGTGGCCCATGACCTTAAGCTCCCCTGTGACACATCACTCAGTACTCCCCTGAGACACATCACCCAGTGCTCCCCTGAGATACATCAACCAGTGCATCCCTGAGACACATCACTCAGTACTACCCTGAGACACATCACCAGATGCTCCCCTGAGACACATCACTCAGCACTCCCGTGTTAGCTCATCTAATGCTTCCACACTGTACATCAACTTTACCACACAGATACACATCACCTTGCCACCATACTTTACATCATCCTGTGTCCTTTGATGTACATCACCAAGTGCCTGTAGTGAAGAGTTGTTTCTTACTTTTGGTCCATGTACTTCAATGTATGGGTTTAGCTTATTTGTGTGCATGTGTACCTGTATGTTTGTTGGTCTGTGTGCATGTGGTGTGTATGTCTCTTGAACATTACGAAAATGCATGTGCATATGAGTGTTAGTTTATGCACCTACTCTATGTGTGCCCATGTTGTGTGTGCCTTTGTGTGCATGCACAATTCAAAAGCAAAACATATTGCCTTTGGAATTTCTCTTTTCAAGCTGGGCTACCTTCAGGTCCAAGTTGCAAACGATGAGAGGCACATACAGCTTGATTTTTTAAAAGTTTTTTTCAACAAAACTCCACTGTTTGTAAACTAGACTGCTTGTTATTACTTTGTCCCATTTGTCTTACGAAGACTATCTTTGCATCATGCAAAATATGAAGGCTATAAAAATATGTTTGCAGCTGAAACAGGACAGAATGTGTGTGTAATGACAAACTGATTGTTTGCTAACCTTATCATGTAACAAATCTTTACTAACCAGGGTGGAACTTGCAGATGGAAGAAAAGCGAACAAGTAACTCCTTTCCCACCGTAGTTAACTGTAGCATACTTATTTCTATATTTTACTGGTTGATTAGGGCTTCCACCAGGTGGGGTAAGGCTGTGGTCTCGGGTCGCCACTCAGGGCCCGATTACGACTTTGGCGGTGCAGCACTGAGTCCGCCCTGCTGCCCTACCGCCAAAGCCGTGGTCAGACTGCCAACCAGACTAGGAGTTGCCTCCTGTCTGGTGGGCTAGTTTTTGGCGTTCCCACGACAGTGCCTCAGAAAATGGGCACAACAATGGGAACACCAGTGGTTTGGCTCACTGGTTAGAGGCGGCAGACCCGTAAGCAGAGGACGGCCTGGGACAAGGGTTCGATTCCCGACACGGCAGGGTCGTGGACCAGGGTCAGCGGGCTCGATAATTCTCGCCTCGGTGCCTACTCCAGTCAGGGACCACACTCGGCAACTCTGGGCATTAGCTTGTCTCATCTTCACAACGGCCCCCCCAGACCCCTGGGGATGCTTGGTCGCACCTTAGAGATACCCATTAGGGACCATCTCTCAGGGTGAGCCAGGACGGGTTCCCCAGCGGTCGAAGCGCGGAGATACTCCTCCGGGAGTCGATTCTAGCGCTTTATAAACCCACAATTAAATTAAATTAAATTAAATAGCTCTGGCAAGGCTTGAACTGTAAAGTCCATGTCGTTCAGGAACTGGGGTGCATGTAGACAGGGGAGCACATGTTGTGCCCCCTTATGCATCCCCATGCCGAGAAGGCATGGGAATGCATAAACGGTGTTCATGGAGGAGGAACCTCCATGACACCACCAGTGGAGCTGAAACTCGTAATATGCTTGGTGGGACCATTGCAGTCTCCTGACCACCGCAACACCGCCAGGGAATGGCAGTTCTCTGGCAGCTGCGGTGGGGCAATGGCGATCCGACCACCCTAGTCATAATAGGGCAGTCGGTTTGTGGTCCTCCAAACTCGTAATCGGGCCCTCAGAGGTGTTGGTTCAAAATAGTTGCCAAATAGTTGCAACAGTCCAGAAAACGCCCTTTCACAGTGCACAAAGGGCACCACAGGAGGCAGAAGGTTATATTGGCTAGAGCCCTGAACACCCTTGCACTGGCAGTGCCACATCTGCTAGAATTGTGGATTGTTGTTTTCTCCTCCTCGGAGGTCCTTGGCCACCAACACCACTCTTATCCATGTGGTCTTCAATAGCATCTATCATCCCTTTGCCTCAATGAATCTACCAGCCATGTCAAGATAATCCAACTTAAGGTGGTCACAAAAGACAAGAATTGAGACAATCCAACGTCTGCTGTTTACTACAGGTAGGGAGCATGCTGTTTGCTCTTACCATAAACAGGAACCACAGCTGGATGTTGAATTGCAGCAAATTGCAGTGAATGTATTTACCAACGTTCATTTATTCACCTAAAAAAGAGATAGTGCATAACTTGAGCTGTAGTACTCAGATCGTGGCCTGCCTCTCAGCTCTTTGTTGTGTTCAGGACGTGAGTCATTGTAAATCTAATAAAGCTTTATTCTCAAGAGTTGCTGTGGTTACAAGTGATGACCTCTTCACTGATAGGATGAATTTGAATGTACCCTTTACATCAATAATGCTAATTGAAAAGGTTTGGAAAGGTCATAATATGGCCATTAGCCGCTGATTGGACAGCATGGGAAATCTTGTGCATTTTAAAACATGCACAGAGCCAATGTTTTACTAGTAGGTTCTTTTTTTGCTTGTTTTCGTGCCTTGGCACAGTTTACGAGATGGATAGTTCCAAGCTCAAGGTCTAAATGTGGGACTTCCTGCGTAAAATGGCTATGCGCTAATTGATCCCACTGTGCACTTCAGAGAGTGAGGTCTGCTTCTGACAATGTGATGAAACAGACAGCAGGAGGCACCGATGATTATTTAAAAATGCTGTGATTAATTTTACTTGTTTAGTTCACTTTAAAATAATTTTTTATAGTGCATTTCTGCAGCACAAATCTCTGACACAATGCCATGTAAAATCCTAGCACAATCTTTTGCACCTTATCACAATGCAAAATATATTTGCCCATCTACAAACATATTTTGTGGCTACAATGCCACGGATGCACTCAAAAACATAGGGTACGCAACCGCAAAACAACTTTTCAGAATGTATCAAAGTCCATTTATGAGTTGGAAAAGGGCTTCTGCCATACACTACGAATCTCAAATATAAGAGACGTGTAAGAGGTGCCCCTCTCCTGTTTGGGATTCCCATTGGATTGTACACATGATTTGTGACTGTAATTGCAATTACAAACCATTGGTCAGTTACAGACCACCAAATTGGGGTGATAACTGATTCACATAGGAGAAGCTTCTTCTGGGACAGATTCCCCTTTGGGACAGCTTCCACTGTGGGAATCGTGTCACTTTGAGCTGCTCCCCTGATGCATTCAAAACACGAACCAAATTTTTAAAAAACATTACATGTACCTTTATAGGGCACGGGTTGCTTTAAAACATGTATACAAATGTATTGAAGGTACGTTTCTAACCCCTGTAGACCAATATTGGACTTTGCCCTTTCTGCAGGGTCATTCTCTGACAGTTTGCCTTCCTTTTTCAATTTATTTTGCTGAATTCATTTTTGTTGGCCTTAGGACTCTCTTAACTTTGCCACTGCTAACCAGTGCTGAAGTGCTTGTGCTTCATCCTTAAAACATATTAGATTGCCTTATACCCAATTGGCACATTTAATAACACTACCTGTAAATTAAATGCTACTAGAGGGCCATTAGCACCAATTGTGCTGACCACTTAAGTAGTCATTTAAACATTTCTCAGGCCTGCCAGTGCAGTATGTGTGCATTGTAGTCTTAAACTGCCATGTCAAATTCGCAAAACATACCTTTGCCAGGCCCACCCTTCCTTTTTATTACAGATAAATCACCTCTATTGTAGACCCTGCATAGCTCTGAGGGCAGCCGGTGATGTATGTAAAACTATGGACATGTACTTTTATGCTTAACATGTCCTGGTTGTGTAAATCTCTAAATATGTTTTTCACTACAGCAAGGCATGCCTCTCCCATAGGATAACATTGGAGTTACCTTATTTCAATGTATAAATGTAATTTCAAAATGGGAAGAGCCTACCCATAATGTTTGGTGTCTCTCAAATCACAATTTAAAATCCTAACTTATGATTAAGTCAGATTTTAAGTTGCAATTCTGAAAATGCCACTTTTAGAAAGTTTAAAAAAGGGGGGTACCTGGTATACTGAATAATTCAAGAAATTTCCTTATTGCAACAATCACACTATATTCTCGTGGGTAATTAGGTCATTTACTTAACCTTTCTTTTGAAGAAAACTTTATGTTGCTTGTAAACATGGCAGTGCAGTTCGGAGAGAACCCTTGTCAAATGAGAGTATGTCTAGATAGGGTCGAAAATAGAATTGTAGATAAGGGGGTAGCTACCAAAAGCATAAACTGAATCTGCGCTTTCCGTTTTTGTATTTAGAAATAGATACATTCAGCGTCATCAACTTGCTGTAAAATTTGGTTTGGAACAGCGCAAGTACGGAGTACCAGTAAGGTACGCGGCTAATTCCTTCTCTCCTTTTTGGGTATTTTAAAAACTAATGATGAATTGCGTATGCGTATATATAAATCTAAAGACTAGCGTTATCTTTTATCTTAGAGAGATGGAGGTAGTGTGGTAAACATTATAGTCTTTAAACAGAGGAGCCGAAAATACGGATGTGCAGATTGAGACAGGTATGCGGCTTCGATAAGGGGCATTGGGATGTCATATAAGGTAACAATCGAGTTGGTGGAGGTAACGGCTTATGAAATGCTCCCGTTTTTGTTTTTAGATTGGCTCACGCATATGGCAGGCAGGTGGTGCAAAAGTTTTTTATCGTTTGAAAAGCTGCTTTTTTAATAAAATTGAGGTAGGTCGAACTGGAATAGCATGTAAATAATAAATAGGTTAACTACAAATGGAAAGTCTAATTAGACTTTTGTTTGAATAGGTTCACCACAGTCAGTTCCCCCATAAACAGCAACCAGGTTGAAGAAAACCCCACATGAGCAGGTATAGTGATGTTATATAACTAGGGGACAGAGGTAAATAAAGCAAGGTTAAAGGAGTGGGAAGAGGGATATATTTATTTATTTTGGTTTATAGATTTCACCAATGTGTTATAATTAAGAAGCCCTGATGACAGCCCCTGGAGGTCCCCTCGGGCTCAAAACGCGTCGGCAATCACAGTCATAGTAAAATCAATATTAAAGTGACATTGATAACACTGAATGAAATCATGTTCTCAGCTTCAAGAATTTAATTGATTTGTGTTGATCAGATTATAAATGATACATTGGTTTTGTAATATATTTGTGTTTGTGATAAATGTTTGTAATGTATATTGTTGTAAATGTTGTAAAAATATGTGAATGTTTGTAAAATATTGAAATTGTTTTTTGATATGTGTTTAACTGGAAGGATGTGAAGTCCTTTTAAAAAAACAAAACGTTTTCTTCGAAAGAAAGGTTAAATAAATGAACCAATCACCCAAAAGAATATAGTGTGATTGTTGCAATAAGGAAATTGCTTGAATTAATCAGTATACCAGTTCCCCCCCTTTTTTGCACTTGTTGAAAACGGCCCTCCCTGGTATCTGTCCTATTAGGGACTTACCCCAATTTTTTCTTTACTTTTAGAAAGTTGGCATTTTCTTGCTTTAGCCATTTTGTGGCTACAGCCTGTCTGTCAGTCACATGGCTGGGTGTAGTTAACAGTTGGGCTTGTGGATTCCTCTTAGGCAGCCATACACAATGGCGAGCTTAGGTGTTACGGGATTGGCCACCACTGATAGGATGGGAGGAAGGAGCTGGGCCCAGCCCGACTTACACTTGAAAAGGCTGTGTCCTGTCTCCACACAAGGGGCTGCATACCCCTTGTAGTTAGTCTGGAGCCAGGGCCAGGAAGGCAGTGCATTTGTGCTCTTCAAAGTCATGCCTCTAGAAGCTTCTCCCACGTCAAAGGCATAACTGTGTGTAAATACTGGACCTCAGAAACCAACTATCCACTACACTTCTGGACCTGTGTATACTCTGCCAGGAAGGACTGATGTGCTGCTGAAAATATTGCCATTCTGCTGGACTGCTACTCTGAAGGAGCTACTGCCCTGTTGTGCTGACCTGCTACCTGCTGCCTCCTGCCTGTGATGGAAGAACTGTACCTGCAACCTCATCTTGAACCCAGGACCTCAGATTGACTCCAAGGACTAGTCTGCTTGCCTCCTGATCTGAGCCTCACAGACATAAAAGTCTCCGTAAACAGCTCTTGAACCCAGCTGCAGTGAGTTCCTGAGTCCCAAGTGGTGACCCTCAGTTCCTGATCCTTTGGTGTGACTCAGAAAGCTTAAATCAAACTTTTGGGCTCTTTGCGACCATAAACGGTTCCATTTGCACTAAAACCTCACCTCTCATACTGAAAATCAGGGCAAAGCACCGCAAGTCTGTCTCTTCACATTGCAGCATTGACCACTCTCGGAGGACTGCCAACGCAATGCTCCAGCCCGCCCATCCACAACACCCAGTTCTTCATGCCATGCCAACAGCCTCCCGTGATGCTCTCCTTGCAGCCCTCCCCAAAGTGAATGGGACTATTGCCACAAAACTTGAGAAGGTAAACCTTCACCTGGAGTAACCTGGGACTGTATCCAACCTGCAGTCCATCGTGGTCAGCCTGAAATTTTGAATTTGACCCGGTGGAGCATGACCAATAGCCACAATTGGCGCTTTGTGCTTTTAGGCACTATTTTAAACTTTATTCTTTAAAAATTCATAACTCCGGTTCTACAGATTGGATGTTCGTCGTTTTGGTCTAATTTTATTTATTAAATTAAGCACCATTGTTTTACTTGGTGTGGGACCTTTTTATGTAGTGTTTTACCACTGTGTTACTGTTTGAAGTTTTGCGCAAATACTGTACATATTTCCTCTAAGTTACTCCTGACTGCTCTTTGCTAAGCTACCAGAGGGTTAACCACGCATTAATTTGTGTTTTTTTTTGCCTAATCCTGACAAGCATTGTGGCTACTGTTTGACCAGGACTCACATCACAATCAACTAACAGCCATATTTCTCACAACCACCATCCCTGAATTTGCAGTCCACCATAAGTAGTCGCAAAGTGCAACCGGACTAATTATTAAACATTATGCTGACAATTTGCTAGCCCCTGAGACTAAAATTTGTGATGAAACCTACTAGTACATTAGTTGCATCGCAGATTGCATTACCATTTGCAAGCTAGGTTGTGTGCAAATTACACAACCCAGATTGGTGAGTGGGAATTGTACTTCAGGCCTATCGGTTTCAAAAGAGCCATATCTATGTGTTCACTCATGGCATGATTCTGCTTACATTTAAGTCAGAAAATTACTGAAATGGAATATGGGCTACTAACATAATTGATCGGAATCAGTGATTACCTCTCTATGCTTCAGATCTGTGTGTTCTGCATTACATCCACACGCTCAGAGAAATTCTGAGTTAAATGTGGTCACCTCAGAAATAAAAATTGCATGAAAACAGTTGAACGGCTGTGCCCTCACACACCTTCAAGATATGGTTTTAGATCTGCAGGGTGCAATTATGCTGTGAGCAGACCATTGGAGCAGAGGTAAAGTGAGCAGTTTTCTGCCACATCCTCTCAGTTCGATGGGAGCTGTTCTTGTGCACTAACATGCTTCACAGTTCGCAGACAGATGCACTGGTGGTCTTTCATCACTTGCACATGCGCAAGCAGATACAAGCATTTTAGCTTTGACTTCATTCTATGTGAATTGCCCCAGATCATGGGTGCCTTGGGTACTGTTTCTGTAATATGGCCGTACATGCCACAGTAGCGGGTGAAATTCGATACATCTTCACATGCGATACATGGCATGCCATTACAACTTGGTTGTTACAACAACCGCTTTGTTACATCGCAAACCATTGCAAACCAAATCGTTACAACGACTTGTTACAGGGGGAAGAAGGGATTGGATTTAAAATTTAACACCTTCCCTACTGTTGCACAGACTGGAGTTGGAATAGTAAATTATACTATTCCAACATCCAGCGCCCCTCACAACAAGTTGTTGTAATGACTTGCATTGTAATGGCATGCGATGTAACAACGCGGACATTGTAATGACCGCGTTTTAATGGCATGTGATGTATTGCATGCAATGTAACATCGCACATTGCACAGCAGCAGTAGGAACTGGATTCTTAATTGGCAAATACGGCAATCATCCCATTTATCAAAGCCACAATGGAAAATGACT
The DNA here is from genome assembly GCF_964263255.1 of Lissotriton vulgaris. Classification (NCBI taxonomy): domain Eukaryota; kingdom Metazoa; phylum Chordata; class Amphibia; order Caudata; family Salamandridae; genus Lissotriton; species Lissotriton vulgaris. The sequence goes on from NC_141689.1 coordinate 914,673,689, forward strand.
CTCATGCATACCATAGTTTAATGCATCCCCTCAGAAATACTCACACAAATCATATTAATCCATTCAGATTTGTCTGTGAAGAAGTAACGTCTTTCTCCCTGATGCGCCATACTGAGAACAGCCCTCGGGCCACAGAATAACATGGTTGATTAGAAGTCAATCATTCTCTTCATGCTAATTAGCTACTGTAATATATATTTATAGATATTTCATATGAAGTGTTTGATTATTAAATGCACGCTTGTCAGAGCACTGTTGTTTGTGGATGATGAACGAGCTGTGCATGCCTATAGTGACCCGTAATCAGCCATTTTTAATTTTTTGACAAACTCTTTTCATTGACTGACTCAGTTGCTCTCAAATCCAAATCGTGGCCAATTCCTGTCCAATCGTATTGATCAGGCTGTAAGAATTGATCTGTCTGCATGATTCATATCTCATGTTGAATGTTTGCTAATAAAAAATAGTAAAACAGCCACCCATTCAATAAGGTTGAGAACCAATTCCATTGCTTCCTGCAGGCAAAATATTAAGAATATTTGTAATAAATATTTTACTGCAACAAAGCACAGCAACCATTTCCATATTGACCAGCAGAGCTGATCTGCTAAGCCCCAATTCAATAAATTCTGTTTGTCATGTGAATACAAAAAACAGTTTCGAACTCCAGCAATAAACAAACACAAGGGATATTCAATATGTCAATCAGGAACCATCAGCAATTAACTGAGGTGTAGAAAACGGCCTCTAAACAGCACTCTCCTCCTGACTCTCTGGCAATTGAGCGCCCGCGCCACTGTTGGTTACCTCGCTCTTTGTTTGAGCTCGGTGGCTGTAGACTGACTCTGTGTGAGTAATTTTTTATTATTACTTTTTCCCAAGTCCATTCCTACTCAATGATTATGGATCACAATAATTAACCTAACTAGACACCAAAGTCACGTCTTTTCCTACTGATTTTTAAATGCCGTCCAACTCTCTTGCCGTAATCTTTTGAATCAATAACCTCCTGCCTCATTCAAATTCAGCTTGTGTTCTCAACGCGACTAATAGTCCTGATGATGACCTCCGAATCCATCTGAGGTCAAAACACCGTTGAATAAAATACAATATGTCTCAAAAGACCACATCTTCCCATTAATCCTCTCCAGTCATGAGTCCTTTGTTGTATTTGCATACACACATCACTCTTTCACGTTTGCTACACTGTGTGATCACTATTTCTTGAACACTCTATTGTTGCTTATGAATGAATGGACACTGTAATAATTTTAATGGAGAAAATGTATTGATTATGGAATTTTTGGACGGGTTTCCTTTTTTATCCGATAATTAGCAGGCTTGTGGATGAATCAGGCATCCACTGCATTCATTACTGTTTCTTCAGAATAATTCCACAGTGAAACCCTGTTTTCTGTGCCTCAGTTTCTAACTCAGCGCATTACCTGTGCTGTATGACGAGTGATGGGGTTGATGCGTCCTAACGGGGTCCTCACACTGTGCTGGTGTCATTAGTACCTGTGCCCCATGGTATGGGTGTCCTGCACTTACTCCCCATTGCAGAAGCCTTACTTTCTACTTCTGCATACATTAAAAGCTCTCAAAGCATAACAGGCCCTCCGGTGGGTGAGGGTTTCCCTCTTCTAGTTCTGTGAATGTTTTCTTTCTTCCAGTGCCCAGATATTTTGATAGAAGAAGCAAGATTTCCCATAGTGCACCATGAATCAAATCTGTACCCTTGACTATTGGCTGTCGGGCATTATTTCCTTCAAAGTAACACACACAGTATCTTTGCTTAGTTTACTAAGCAGGATTACAAGCGTCCCACAAACCTTCTACTGCTGTGAGTTAAACTAATCACAGGCAGGGTACATGCATTGGAACCAGCGGCGGCTCCTCTGCTATGTCGGAGGAGCGTTGTCCTTCCTGCCAGCACTTTAAATTTTTTTAAAAACAGACGATAATAAAACGGGTTTAAAACCTGTTTTATTTAGATTCGAGCAGGGCGAGTGTTATGATAGGCAGGAGGGAGAGTGGTGGGTTCTACCTACACTGCGCTTGTGTTTTTTAGCTGGAGGTCACATGCAAAGTAACCTTCTCCAACCCCAGCTGCATTGCTGTGGCTGGAGAGAGCAGGCACAGACTCCCAGTCTGTCCTGGAGCACACATCATTGGCGCTCAGGCCAATCCTGAAGCTGCTCTCACTGGAGACCCTGAGCCTGCCTGCAGCGACGGAGAGGAGCACAAGAGCACAACGCGAAGCTGGAGGGCAGCAGGTATGTTTAATTTTGTATTTGTTAGCCCCTCCACCGCCTCTTTTGTAATATATTTTTTAATCCGCATTGTCCCCCATTCCACCCCTCCTCCACGGCCCCCTACCCCGCCTGCCTCTTTTCCCCAGTAGGAAGTGCTCCTGATTAGAACAGTGCCAGCCAACATCAAGCTCAAAACACGCTTCTTAACTTTGTTTCGGCATAAACTTTTCCCTTCAGTATATGAGCCTGCTTGAGCGGAGACTTTCACATTGCATCAGCACAAAACTGTTGGAGTCCCAGGAAATGGCGCCTGAGGCGTCTCCACCAGTGCGAGTGAGCACTAATTGGATGATTCTAATCAAAGAGTGCTGCAGGATCAGATGCGGCAGTCACCCAGCAACCCCCCCCCCCCCCTTCAGAAGGATGAAAAGATGATCCACAACGGAAATCTGAGAAATACATTTTCAGAGTATCTACAGTGTTATTGCAGCTAAATCTCACAATCTGTGAATGCTGATTGTGTCTCAGGTGATGAGAAGAGTTCAAGACACTCGAGAAAAAAGGCTATTTGTTATATATAATAATAGATTCTGTGAGAGTGAAAGTCGACTGCCTTAAATATTGAGTAAATAAAACATTATTCCTGAAAATTGAATGCTTTTACGCAAATGGTATGTAAATAGCGTTTCTTCTCACTAGGATGTATTTATTCATCTTTATAGAGTGCTTTATAGAACTGATTTGACCCTTGTGCAAGTGTTCATCTCCTTGCTGAGTGTAGTTTGTCAGTGTGATGGTGACATTGTTAAGCGTAAAGCGAGCATTTGTAAAATCTCCTATTCGAACAGATGCTTCCCTCAGATAATGAGCAGTGGTGGCCCGTGCAGGTAAGCGCGGTGGGGCGGGGTTGGGGGGTGTAAGTGACAAATGACGGAATAGTGAAATTAAACTAAATAAGTGAATAAAGCCATTTTCCATGCGTTAGCTGCATCGCCGACTCAGCGATCTGATGAGCACAAGTTAAGTAGTTTTATTTATTTATTTATTTTCACTATTCCATCGTTTGTCACTTCCAACCCTAACCCCTGCACGATTACCTGCATGGGCGGCCACTGATAGTGAGTCAATTGGATAACATCCTCCTTAAAGATATCTGAATCACATCTACTGTTGGCAACCCCGCAAAACACCCACTGAAGGACTTACAGATGCTGAGTACACACTAGGTACAAAGGAAGAGATAAGACATTTCATAAATGGCAGAAAGCAATGGAGTATAATATCACCTCTCATTATGCGCTAAGAAACAGAAGGACAGTGATGAAAAGTCACTGTCAGGCTACTGGGAGAGATCAGCCAGAGTCATGCTGTGAGACGTGGGTGTGGTCACATGATACTGAAGCAGAAGATTCTGAAAAGTTTTAATAAGGATAATCTTCGGTGACCTTTGGTTCTTTGGCTAGAATAGCAATGTAGGCTTCAAAAACAAATTTTGAGGAGCTGTGCATAACAAACCGAATAATAAACAATCCAGATACTGAAACAAAAACCTGAACGCATCATACCAAGTCTGAGTAAAAAGAGAAGCAAGGTTAATAGGAAAAATAAGTCACCGAAATGTAGGAAATCGAAGAAAAAAATGTTAGGAAAAAGAAAATGGCCATGTTGAATGTATTGAAGCAGTTAATGGCTAATACAGTAATAGTCGAAACTGTTGCATTTTAAGATTTTGCTACATATTGGGTTTATCTAGCATCCTTTAGGCATCCAGATCAATGACCTTCTACATTTGAGCTCCCTATATCCTTCACTTCACAGACATTTATGGCCTTACTGGCTACCAGCATTTTGGCTTTGTGATTGCTTGTTTTGAGTGGCTATGTTCTTTGAAAACCTTAATTGTTGGGGAAGCTGCCTGACCCTTGCCAACAAAAAAACTGTGACTAAAAGCAAAAAGCAAACATAATTTTTTGGGTCTGAAAATGCATGTTTGTTATTGTAGTCAATGGCGCACAAGGATACTATATCGTGTGCAGATGTGCTTGTTGTGAAAGAACAGAATGTAATCAATTACAGTGTAAAGTGAACTACCTACCATACTGAATGTTACATTGGGTAGGAGAAAAATGTGAATGACATCCAATAGACCAATGGATGAAAATGTCTGGCTGAAAGCCCATGCTAGTATATTCCGCAATTAATTGTAGTTAAATCAAATGGTCTTGACTTACGTCAGACCTAAAACAGCTCAGACCGTGAAAATATACCTATTGATTGATTTAATCAAGGTAAATATTACATTGTGGGCCCCTACACTTCTGAAAAGTCATCAATGATTTAGTAATGAAAAGATCTGACCCACGCATATGAAAAACATTTGAGCCTTTTTATGTTTTTAAAGCAAGGAGACGGGGAGAATTTGCCTAATAAAGGTCAATATACCCCTCACAGGCAGCATCCAACTATATTCTAAGTAGGAGTCTGACTAGTGAAGAGGTGTCTGTTATCTGGTCTACAGGCAAGTGTAAGATGTAGTTTTGGCATGAATATCTAATATACTTATGTAATGTTGGTTATTGCAGATAGAACTAAATCCATATGGTTAATTTTTTTTAAAGTGGAGGCACTCTATTATATTAATATGCAGATAAGTTTGAAATATTCTATTATGAATTTAGTGCTCCCAATAGCTTTGCATAGCCAATCAAGGCACATAAAATAATAGCCCCTTGATTGATAGTTTTATATCAGATGCTATGGCCAAAAACTTGATTTCTTTGGCTTGCAACATTTCTAATCTCTGAACAAATTATTCGCAGAGATTTCTCTCAATGTGCATAAATGCCATGGCAAACCTAAAGTCAGCAACTTTATCAACTTTTTCATGTTCATCTAATAATTATTCTGCTGAAAGAAGTAGTTCTCAATGACTTTTCAAGAAGTCAAAAGTAAAGAAAACAATATTTATGAATCATTAGCATATATGTTAAACCCCTACACCTGCAGAGGTCAGTAACATTGTGAGGCACCACAGAAAATCTGTTTCTTTCATTGAGGCATAGAAACCCTTCATAACTCTCAATGGACAATTCATCAAAAGTACTAAAACTGTTCCTGCTGGTCTGGGCCACTCCTCACAATCTACTTGCTCAGAATGGGTTTATTTATTCGGGAATGGGTACCCCTACCAATTTAACAAACCCACTTAGGCAGGTCATAACAAACTTTTGAGAGAATCTGTGATCAATCCATCATATCTATGGCACAAGTAACCCTCAGAGCAGTGTGTGTTAAAGTCAAGCAGTATCAACAATAATATTGCCATACAAATTTAGAAACATTGAATGAATTAAAAGACACCAAGATCATTTGCATAGGTTAAGGGGAACTGGACATGCGCATTTTCAGGTTTTAAGGCTAAAAGTGCAAAGAAAAGATAAAAACCTAATTAAATGCCACTGTTCATGTTTAAGTGGGACCTAGACTTGATTTCAGGCCGATGCAGATCGAGCAAAGATTGAATACACCATGCCATTCTAAGAATTTACCTTCTCCTAATCTCAGAATTGGGAATAAAATATTACAGTGGGGCATCATACAAGGCTGTGACATGTAAGGGTCCCTCGAAGTCAGATAAGTATCAAGCTTCCACTGAGACCATTCATTTTGGTGTAAAAATCTCCAACCCAGAAAAATGTGGGTTTTTAAGCCACTGATATTGCTTTGTGGATCTGATAGATTTGCTAACTTGCAATAGTTAAAGGTTTTAGCTTCAGACTTAGTCACTTTTTGGAAGTCAAAATCCGCCATTGGTGCAAGGCTGGAAACTGTAGGCAGGCAGTGCCCTACAAGGCTGGATACCTTTACCATGAAGTCCTCCTAAACCAGTTGTCAGCACATCAAAAAGCTCTAAGCAGGACGAACGTGGTTGTCTTGCCTGCCTTGGGTGCAACCTCTATGGGCAAGCCTCAGCACCTTTTCCGGATCTCCATGAGCTGTAAAAAATGAACAAGTCCCAACCTCCAGCCAGGTCTTCTTCAGGATCTAGACCTCTGTAGTCAGCTGGACCCCTTGGAGCCAGTATTCCTTCTGCTTTTTCTGTTCCAGAAGCTTACAATCAGGAGGCCAACCACTTAACCCTTGGTGAGAAATTCTAGTCCGTGGACTCCAACAGGATTAAGAAGTCATTGAGTCCATGAGTGAGTAATTTGTTTCACTGAGAACTAGGAATTCCTCTTCCAGAAGGGCGGCCTTCTTCAGACAGAGACTTCCCAGGTTGAGGGAATGTTCAAAGGAGGTTGTAGTTAAGGTACCAGATTTATTGTGTGCAGTGACTTGTCTAATTATGTGACCCATTCCTAACTGTTTTCTCACAGTCCCCACCACTTTTTCTAGGACTAACTCTATTCCTTATTGTACAATTACCAGGAGCCCCTGTTTAAATATGGCAAAACACTTCACCCACCAGGTAGTCCTGTCTTTAGCTCTTTAGTCACATCCCTATTTTCACAGTATCTTAACTATTCTCTCTTCTACTCTGACTGGAGGCTGTCTGTCTAAGAGGGTCCTGTGAAAGAATAAGACTTCTCTTGCATCTCAATGTGACACAAGGTAGACTTTAGCTGCCCTCTCTTCTGCCAGTTGTTTCTGTTAGCTCCCTAATAGCTAATCCCTGTTAAATGATCAGCAATTAATATGCATTTGCTCTTTCTAGGCTCAGAGGCAGACTAAATTGCTTTGAGCGAGAGTCATTAAATCTCCCGGCCAAAATGTTAATTTCATTTCTGGAGGGAGCTGAGTGGCAAAACTAGATTTAGGCCACTTTTTTCTCAGGCAGAGAGAAGTAAAGAGACAGTTTTACTTAAATGATCAAAATGCTGATTTCACCGTTAATCAGATTTTAAAAATTAAGTGGCAAATGTATTTGAAGCATTTTTCTTGAATTTACCTAGGAAAAGATAGAAATGAATGATGATAATCCCATCTAGGCCTGTTCATGGAAAAGTCTAGCAAAGCCTACACACTAAAATAGCTTCTTGGGTTTATATTTCTGTATGTAGTGTGCCTAATTTATATATATTAGCTCCATGCCCTGGGTGCTTACAAAGTATAATTTAGGGGTGACTTATGAATATATAAATATAGATTTTTCCTATGTTTCTATGTTGCAAAAATCTCTTTTCCTAGACCTATGTCAATGTACTGCATTTAAACTGAAGCCCAGTCAGAGCACAGCGTGCTCCTGGCAGACAATTCGTTTTATCGTACATGTGGGTGGTATAAAAACACATTGCAGCCAACATTTGACAGCTAACTTCCATGTCATGGGTGCCTTTTCTGTGCTATCAAGAATAGTGTTATCGGTCAGTTAAATTTACCAAATGAATTAAATCAATTTTACCCATATTATCTTGGGGCCAGAGCACACACATGGTGGCACTGATTACCAGTGACATAGTGCAGAGAGATTTAGTACCAGTAAAATACAGGGTCCAGAAAATGGCGAAAAATCTGGGGCGACCATGCTGAAAATTCAAATTTACTACACTGTCTCAGAGACCAATGCTTCATTAAAAGTCTTACATTTAAAAAGTTTCAGTTGACTTTAGAACCACAAATCCCATCTGTTGATCTGGTATACTTCGGAGTCAGAGAATATGCATTTCTATAGGCAGGAGTTTATTATGTGTTCTCAAATTTTCTATAAAAGCTGGAGGTATATGTTGATCAGAATAGCTGATGATTAAAATACAAGGGGTTTTATATTGTCTACCCATCCAACCTTTATCAGTTGGATTTGGTTTTATATTGCGGTGCATAATGCAATGTTGAGGAAAATAAATTCAATTTTATGCAGGACCATGGATCATTGTTTAAAGGTCAACTCTTGGGAGGGTAAGTAACATACAGGATATGTTTCCAACACCATGGTTTGCTGCAGGGATAACAAATAGATGTGTTACTTTTCTTTCTATACCATCACTATCTACGTACAGTGTTGACATCAGCTAATTTCCTCGCCTGCATGCCATAGGTGAGACCCACAACTAAGAAGAGACACGGGCAATTAACAACTATAAACACCTGACAGTACAAAAGCAAACCGTCCTAGCAATTTCAATCTTCACAGTAGAAAGAGAGCTAAAATAGGTTAACAACCAGGCAGTTGCTACTAATGAAAGACAAGAAAGGTATTTTTGCTATTGCATAGCCATGCCAAGTATTTAATATCTTGAAGTGGAAAATGTAATATTAGCTAAAAATTTCTTGGCACTCACCATATTAATTCATCAAGCACACTGATTTCTTTTGATTTGATCGCTGGCTCGAGGAGAGTGTTCTGGTTATAAATTACCTTTAAAAACATTAGTTTCAAAATTATACATCTTAATTACCTGTGGGGAATTCAAAGAACTTGGCGCCCTTAACTATTTGTATGATGCAGTGGGTTTAAGCACAACATTGTGAACAAAATTGAAACCTATGTTGCCTGGTTGACTTTCATTAGCAAGTTTTTGTTAATTATGGGTGCACATTTTATGTTGATCTTTCAAATGTTTTAGCTAACTAATTTATCTTCTCGAATTTATTGTGTCATGCTTATCATACTAAAGGTCACCTTAATGTGGTTGTGGTGCTCCATGTGATCAGTAGTATAGCTAAGATGACATGGGCCCTGATGACTGCTGTGGAGGTAGTAAAATACAGCAATTATCAGGGCTCCAAGGCCCTACATGGCTCTGGGACCAAGTGCATGTGCACTGGTTGCACCAATTGTGGCTACGCCCCTGCATATAAGTCTTAATTGCAAGGTTTAAACACTGTATACGTTTTCCCAACTTTTTCCTAGAGTTTTTTTCATCATGGTTATTATGTTTAATTCTTTTCTATGCATGTCCAGTAGCGGTCGGTGGTGGCAGTAGCTCCTGGGCGGTGACGTGGGGAGGGAGAGGGGCAGGGTGGGGGATACTAATCTATGGATTACGGAGGATTACAGGTAAGTAAACATATAAATAAATATAACGAATTTCGTTGCGCGCACTGCATCCCCAAATGCGATGCAGTGCACGCAACTAAATTCATTTTATTTATTCATATGTTTACTTACCTGTAATCCTCCGTAATCCATAGATTACTAACCCCCACTCTGGCCCTCCCCCTCCCCTCGTCACCGCCCTGAAGCTACTCCCACCACCGACCGCTACTGTGCATGTCCCTAATCCTAGGAACCTCCTTGTACTTCAGACCTCCATCGCCTAATTTGAGATATATTTACAATTTTGGCCCCCTCAGTCCTGCTCCAGGTGCCAAGACACCTCAAAGCCTGGAGTGATCACTTTGGGGCTGTTTCATGACCCTGTTTTCTGCACTGCGCTGGTGCAGAAGATGTTTGCATATTTTTTTTGTGCAAATTTTTTTTTTTTGCAGCTTCAGCTCATACATTAACTTGAAAGGTCTCAAAAGTCAGTGCATGTTTTGCTGACAGCAGAACTCTGGAGAAATATCATGATCCATTTGATCCAATACTCCACTCTGAGTGATGCAGAAAGAATCTGTGCACTTCTTTTTTCACATTTTCAGCACATACATTAGCTCTAGAAATCTCCAAATTAGAGCTTGCGCTAGCAGACTGATGAGCTAGGGAACACAAACCTACAGTGGCGTCACTAGGGTTGGTGTCACCCGGTGCGGGTATCTCATGGTGTCACCCCCTCACGACTTACCGCATGGGCTCGAGTCTCGGCAATGACACTGAACATCCTGCGATTCTACGCAAATAACTTAATCTCCTCGTGCCTAACAAAAAATAAATGTGTATTCATGTAATGCAACTGGTGCTATGTAAAGCAGTATGATACCCGATTTGGGTCAAGTTCGCGTTATATAAAACTCTGTATGATATCCGATTCGGGTCAAGTTTGCGCTATATAAAACTCTGTAAAATAAAAAAATAAAAAGTAATATTACTTAACCCGTATTCTGTCGGCTTCCACCACCCTGCCCCCCTGCTCATATCTGTGCAAGCCGGTACTGGGTTTAACTCGTGAATGCACAGTACCATAGCTGCCAAGGTTTCCGATTGCTAATGTGTGACATTTTCATAATTGCAGTGTAATTATGAGTAACATTCAACTACTATGAGTGACACTTTCTCGCAAGCAAAATCAAGCAATGAAGAAGTGCTAAACATATAAATAACAGACATTACACCCATTTGGGCAACGAAAAACTCAGATCTTAAAACTGCTGTAAAGTGGTAGAAATGGAAGGGCACTAACCCAGTAAAAAGCAGTAGCTCACAGATAATCCTCATAAAATACAGTTTTCCTACTCCCCTTTTATCCTCTTTTTTCCCTCCTTTCCATTGTCTCATTTTCCATTTTCCTCTCTAGTAAACGTTTTCTTCCTCTTTCCTCACTCAAAAGGTAACAGTGGTAAAATGGGTTAGCCATGTGGCATCATTTGGGATCAAAGCGTGTATGATGTTACTTCCGCTACCCCTCACGTTTGGACTGCCACTTTAAAAACTTCCTCTGTACGCTAATAGCACCAAGAGGCCTACTTGATCCAGAGCCCCTGTGCAGGCGTCTCTGGAGGGCGAAAGGGCGCTGTAAGCTGCCATCGACCCTGGCTGACTTTAGCACCCCGTTCGGTACACAAACACAGCTGCCCACGTGCAGCTATTAATGTATAATTGGTCTAGTTACTGCCAGACAAGGTGATCAGGAAGGTGCAGCTAAACCTGCTCGAGCAATGTACTGTAAAAAAAACGTCTCTGGAGCGTCCAGGCAAGGAAGCACTTTCCTGGCTCCATTCATTAATTGTATTGCCCCTTTTCTGCAGTCTTGGCCACGGTGCCCTGTCCCACTTTAAGTACAGATAGGTCAGTTGCCCTCCCTGCCTGCATCCTCCGACCGCTGGTGTGTGATTGTGAAAGCTGCCGCCTGCTATAGCATACGTTCTAATTAGGTTTTGCAAGGGACAGGTGATGGCGATTGCGCATTTAAACTTGTAGCGCAGCAAATAAAACAAAATGCTGCACAACCATTCAATGTGCCCCAAACAGCTGCCACTTTGGTGTAATATTTCCGAAACGACCGTCCTGTGCACAAGACCCAGCAAGGCCTGCAGGCAGCCAAAATAAACTAAAGCAGAAACCACAGACCCGCACAGGTACTGGCCTCTCGGAACTCCGGCAGTGCCGGCCGGGGTAATACCGCGCAACCAGCACAGTGCGACTACCCTTCAGCCCCCTAAACACAGCAGTTATTCCCTGGAGTCTTGGAATATTTGTTGGACAGCCTCCTTCCCTGGCATTTACAATTCAGGGCGGCGGCGACTCGGCAGCGCCAGAGGCCACTCAGATGCCATGCTTAGCAGCCTAAACAGATTGGTGTCACCCCATAATGGGGTGACACCCGGTGCGGGCCGCACCCCCCCGCACCCCCCTAGTGACGCCACTGCAAACCTACAATTGTTCCAAGGTTTACTGGCAAAAACCCAAGCCCTAACTCATCTTTTTGAGCGTTAATATATGCACTGTTGAACGGAAAAAGAAACGCACATACCCCTTCTGCATTGGCACTGCACAAGGAAAGGAAAGGCCCTGCTGTCTGCAGTCCATGCACAAGCGTGGAGATAATTTGAGCTAATATCTGCGCTGAAGATGTGAAAAAACACACACGCACCAGTACAGCACATAAAACAGTACCCAGGAGCACAGCTTAGTCAGTTAGATTTGGGGGGTGTGGAACAGAGATTTCCAAACTGTCACTGTCTTTGAAATAGCAAAGTAGACGAAAATAGTATTTCATTTAAAAGATTTCTCTGTACCATACAAGAGCCATCCAATCCTTTGTTTATTCTGGGCCTGTTTTCTGTAAGAGGCAAGAGGGGGTGTGGGTGTATACATGCTCTACAAAGTTTCATAAAGTCGTGTGTCTGAGCTATGAAGGCTGCTAATCCGAGTGGAAACCCCAACACAAACATTTCTACCTTGATTGTAGGCCCCTGGACCCAACTACACACCAGAATCCATTTATTAGGAGTGTCACACCCCCGATATCCTCCCTGGAGTTACGCCCCTGACAGGGCCGAGAAGCGAACTAAGATATATCTGTTGAGTTTTTCACTCTCTCTCAATTTTAAAGTATTTTGAATGCATGGGATTGATCTTCCGTACAAGTAAAAAACCACTGAGGTCGTTTCATTGACACATCCTCAATTTAAACACATTAGGTCCTCTTATAGACTAAGGTTACTTCACAAAATGAGGCTCGAAAATAATTCATTCCTGCAGTATCCGCTTGAGTTTGGGAAGTTGATTCTCTGACTGAAGCAGTGACCATGAAAGATTAATCCAAGAGCCAGACTACTGTCTGACTACATAAGTGTATCTGTCACTTTAAGTCATGTCCTCTCATTCTCATTGAGCTGTGATTCATTACCTAATGTTTGGCCCAGTCCTAAGAGCTCATCCTTCAAAGTACTTTAGCCTCCAGAACTTCTTGCTAGTGCTGGAAACCAAAAAAGTAGTCGGTGCATTGGAGAAGAAGACTTCGATTATTGACATTTTTTTCAAATTAAAATCATGAAAATGGAAACTTTTCATTAATTATTCAGTAATAAACTCATACAACGCATAACAAATTACTATAGCATTTACTAGAAAGATAAGACGTGCACAATAAATGTATGTCTACAATCGCAGTCTTCCCATTTTTAGATCGAGCCTGCAGGTACTGCATGCGCCTGTTGCTTGAGACGATCTATTGTTCTTAAAACAAAAAGTTTACATTTAAAGTGACTTTAAGCCCACCCATTGCTTACCATTGGTTGGCTGCTTTATCACTCTCATTTCCTGAATCCTCATTAGCCAGCGCATGCAGGCGTCACTGCCTCTTTGTGTGTGTTTATCACTTGGATGAAATATTGACCAAGTCCTAATTAATGCTTTTATTGGAGTCCTTCTACTGGGCACACTTTGGTGATGAGGTACTTTGTTTTTTAGTTCGTCTCCCATCATCGATGCCCCCCATCAGCTTACTCTGTTGCTACTTGCTTATTAGACTTAAAACTACATGCACACCACCAAATATTGCGTAGGCATTTGTTTAGCGTCATTTATTTTAGAATTTGGCACTTCCTTCTATGCCTTCTGACTACTCGGGCTCCAGACTATGCACCTTTGCTCCCGCATCTGGACTCAGTCAGCTGTGCATGCCCTCATGCAATGTGCCCAAGCTGGAGGGCAGCACGGAGAGGAGTCTGCACAGAAGGAGTGCCCAGGTGCACAGAAGAGACTCTGCCCAAGTAAGGCGAGAACGGGCCACTGTGCTGCCACTCTTCTTGGAAAAGCCTCTCTGGGTTCCCTTTATGAGCAGTCACAGCTTTGCCGATACCCGGTGCTAAATGCCCTCTCTTGGCATGAAGGGTCAGTCGGCTGGCGATGGCCAGCCAGACATGTGTTCTCTAACCAAGCTCTCATAGACAACTGGGTTAGAGAAAGCGCAGGCCTCCAGTGCTCTTGAGAACAATGAATGAGGCAGCTCCCTCCAATTCTGGTGCTGCTCTCATGCGGGTGAGATGCCCCCTGAAAAATTACCAACTTCATCGTGATCAGCTGACTGGTATGCACCAGCCTGCCAAACACAGACATGTTTCTGACCCCCTCAGGTGGGAGCCCTTGTGCTCTTGTGAGTCAGGACCAAGGCCTGCTTGAGGTGGAAATGGTTCACAACTACATTCAGGCAGGAACGGAATTCAGGGTGGTGACCCTCAAATTCATCCTGCCCTTTGTTATGCTGACCAGGGCCTCTCCAGCTAGTGGAGATGCCCAACCTATGGCTAAGTCCCACCTTTTGGTGGCATAGTCAGCGGGAAAATTATTAATCAGGAGAGGTGTGGCCCCCCCTCTGCCAGGACCACTCCTAAAGTGCCCTAGACCAAGGTGACCCCCTCCTTAGAAAATCCTCCATGTTGAATGGAAGGACTCTAGCCATTCAGGTTAGGGGATGCCCAATCCCTAAAGTGACGGGACATACTAAGGGTGTTGTGACCCTAAAAGGCAAGTAGCCCATTGGCTACCAGCTGACACTACCCGCAGTGCCCCTAAATGCAGTATTTAGGGGCACCCCTAAACCTTGATCCACAGATTCCTGCAACCTACGAAGAAGAAGGATGAAGAATACGCTGTGCAGCAAAGCTTGAAGATGACGACTGACTTGGACAAAGCCCTACTGGCCTGTCTCTAGCTTAAAGAGCCTGTGAAGATGCCGATGCCTATCCTGTGGCCAGCGACTTCCAAGAACCCCAGCAATACTGCCACTCTTCAACAAAGACCAGGTCTCTCAAGGACAGCGGCCCTGTCTAGAAAGCTCCAACATCAAGGACTCTGGCCCACTCTGAACCCAACTCCCACAGCCCGAGTCTGAGTGGCTCACCTGTCTAGCAAATTTTCTCCAGTGATCCTGACCTCAAATCCAGCATTGGCTGACCTCTCCTGGACTCCACAAAGATGCCTGCAGCCTCATCTTGAAGGATCACCCTGACCGCGACCGACTCTGGTTTAGAAAACCTGACACCAAAGGCCACACCTGCATCCTCTTCTCCTGACTATATGGAGCCCAGATGACGGTGCTCAGCTTACCTGCCCTGCCTGTGGTCACCTTATTCCAGCCTCCTGGTCGAGCTTGCAGCCTCTTTGTGTGACAGATATTCCAGCATTTGGCACCCACAGCTGATTTGCACCCTGCACCTGGCCACCCCGTGCCGCTGGGGCTGTAAGGTTGGTGCTACCTAGTGGCCCTCCTGTGCTTGCTTTAACCCCTGGGGCCTGGGCCCTGAAAGCGGAGGGACCTACCCCCAAACTTCACTTCTTGTAGGTGCTACCAGTGTCCAGTAACATTCAGCCCACTGACCTCTGCACCGAGCCGCCCCAGTGCCGCTGGTGGTGCAGTACAGTGTAATGTAACCCTTGAAACACATATTCAAAAATAGAAACTAACATTTTCAAAAAAATGGAGATACCTTTACCAGTTACAACAACCAATTCAGTAATTCCACCATCTATATACACAACCACTCATTCAGAAACAGTTCTATATAGTCACTCATACATATACTCACTCATCATATGTAGTGATACACATATACATCCTGTTACACACTGACAGTCTTCCAAAAGTTACTCACACACATACTCACACATGCAAATAAACTATTGAACATCCATTTATTTGCATATACAGCTATACACACACTAGCACATTACTTCTAAGGATACTTACCATACTTACTCTCTTAAACAATCACTTATAGAAACACATACTTATTTAAACAGGAACTCTTTCAATCTCTCACTCTCACATATACTTACTTATATACATCAATACTCACATATACTAGATTAAAACATATGTAGTTACTCATAAAGACACTAGTGAGGCAGGCATTCACTCACTAACACACATATATACACACTCATCCACCCATACAGTCCTGCACATATGCTGTCTTCAAAACACATACAAACAGTGAGTCAGTCACCAACCCATGCAGCCACTTATACACAAAGTGAAACACTGATACATATATTTAAATATTTAAAAATTACTCGCTAATATATGTATTCACTAAGATACACTTAATAAGCCAGTTAACCAATCAATATTTTATTTAAAAAACATCCATTTACACACTTATTTAAACATTTATTCTTCCATCGACCTTTAGAAATACATATATAAAACATATTTATTTTTCAGAAAGACACACATTCACTGGATGGTGTCATCAGTGATATCATGAGTGATGTCACTGACCATGTCATGAGTGATGTAATATGTGACGTCATCAGCAGTGCATTGCAGGCGCGCAAGTTATAGTGAGTCCAACCAACTATAACGTGGGAATTTGAATGGTTTTATGTCAGAACATTTCCAGCTAACTATAACTGGTGTGAAACCTATGGTTTTTTTCAGTGAATATATATATATGTTGCAGCGTGACCAAGGGCTTTCCGCCCGAAACGCGTCGCTGGTTCTGTTTTAAATCTGCAATAAAAATTACCATCTTGCTGAGTTGCTGGTCCGTCCCTCTTCCTTGCTGGCGTGGAGGCAGTGTCTGCGAGCGCAGAGCAGGCTGGGGAGGAGCCTTTCTTCATATATATATATATATATATATATATATATATATATATATATATATATATATATATATATATATATATATATATATATCCTTTCTGAAGTTGCTCAACGCTAAAGGATGCACTCCACAGGACAATTTTATTTGGAGGCAGCCAGCGCCGACATGCTCGCATTGGTTCGTGCCTGACTGGTTTCCGAGCACCAAAGCTCCTTAATCATAGGCATGCTCTGCAGGTGAACAGCTTTCTCTGTGGCTTTCACTCCAAACCAGCATGCTTTATTACTTCCTGCCCTCCAGTGGGCTTTTATCGTCAGTAATGTCTCTCAGGTGAGTGTTCTAAAACCACCTTGCATGCTGGAACTTGTAGTTTCTTTCCGCAGCATACTTTTTCCCTTTCTTTTTTTTTAAAAAATTATTTTATTGAGAGTTCATACCGGTAGATACATATTCCAAAAATGGATACATAGATACATAGATAGAAGCATAGCATTATACCGTCATGCGAAAAAACAGAAAGAATAATAAACAATACAGAATCAATTGACATGGTAAATATCTACACACCCGGTAAATCATTCATTTGTCATTAGTTTTACTGTCCTCCACGTAGCCACTGGGGCCCAAAGTCGTTTGCCCACATCCCTTAGCTTCGCTCCCTTTAAATCATATAATGCTTCCTCAATATTATGTATGCCCAACATTCTGCACAACCACATTTGAAAGGTTGGGGCTTCTGTATCCTTCCAGGCTGCGCTAATTAAAATCCTAAGAACTGCTACGGAAATAAAAACTAAAGCTTCGGCCTCAATACTCATTTTTAATTTCACATCACAGCCAATTATTATCAAGGTTGGGGATAGGTTAATTTTGACATCCAGTAGCCCCTCTAAAAACCGTATTATTTCAATTTTAATTGTTTTTAATTTTTCACAGCCATAGAACATGTGTATAAGATCTGCTGTACCATTTCCACATCTGGGGCAGTTGCTATCTGTCGCTTTCCCCCACGAGAATAATTTTTCGGGCGTATAATATAAATTAAACAGGGTTTTGTAATGTTGGGCTCTGAGATTCGAGGAGCGCAGAAACCTCTTATCCATAGCTAACGCCTTATCAAGGTCTACTTCGGGATCTCCCAATTTTTTGGACCATGCGGTTTCAGTTTTTCCAATATCGTCAATTGATGCGTCGTTAAATATTTTATATATATCTCTAATTCTATGGCCCCCTGACTTCAAATACTCAATTAGTTCGAATTTCCGAAGCAAAGTGATGCGTGGCCTAATTGATTTAATTCTATTTACAATCTGTATGTATTTGAAATCTTGATAACCTTGTAGTGAATAGTGTTGTGTAAGTTCTTCAAGTGTTCTGCACTGATCTCTAATCATTATTTGCCCCAACTCCACAATACCATGACTCTCCCAATGACGCCACGTTCCATCCCTACTAAAATTCGGAAAGAGTGTTGAATTCCAAAGTGGTGTACGATAATGGATAGTAGGTATATCTAGAACTTTTTTAACAGTTTTCCATATATACCATACACCTTCAAGCGTCTTGTATCCTATTTCCTTGTAATAACTCCTCTGAGTTCTCCTTAATAAAAGCCCTACGGCTTCGCTTCCCACCAATAGCTGAAAAATTTATGGTATCACTGCCTGCCTGACGGTTGGGCCCCCCGGATGGAATAAAATAGCCATGTCTGTCAGGAGACATGCAAGATGATAGCTCTTAATATCTGGCAGTCCCAACCCACCTCTATCTTGTGGTAATGACATATATCTATTTGACCGCCTTATTTTTCCATATTGCCATAAAAATTTCATGAAGATGGCCTCAATCTTCTTAATAATTTTCTTATCAATTTTAAATGGGATTGACCTTAATTTGTAAAGCACCTTAGGAAACATTGTCATTTTTATGACGTTAGCCCTCCCAATCAGTGATAGCTGTAACAAGTCCATTCTTTTTAGATCTGTTTCCATAGATTTGATAAGAGGGGTGTAATTATCGTCAATTATTTTACCTGGTTCTGTATTTTTTGTTATACCCAGGTAAACTACAGATCCTACATATCTTCCATCCACCTTGGCTATTTTTTTAGAACATAATACCTGTGTTTTATCCACATTTAATCGGTAACCCGACACATCTCCAAACTGACCAGTTATGCTAATTACCTCCCTCATAGCTAGCTCTGGATCTTTTGTAATGACTGCTAAATCATCCGCGTAAGCGAGAAGCTTAGTATGAAACCCATTTGATATTACTGGTTTAATAAGCGCACTGTTCATTAATTGTGTAATTAGAGGGTCTATGTAGAGCGCGAACAAGATTGGAGAGCATGGGCAGCCCTGTCTCGTACCCCTTGTTATGATAATCCTATCTGATCTTTCCCCCATTGATTGAATTCTTGCCGTAGGTGATGAATACATAGCCTGAATGGCTTGACAAAATCTAGGTCCGAATCCCCTTGCCTCCATAACCTTCCATAGGAAGCTCCATCTAACGCGATCAAATGCCTTCTCAGCATCGAGGAGGATCATTGCGACCTCCTCCCCCCTAGCAGCACCGATGTCAAATAAAGTGATAGCTCTCCTAATATGGTTTGTGGTTCCTCTTCCTGGGATAAACCCATGCTGCCAGGGGGAAACCAAGGACGCAATGATCCTTCCCATGCGAGTGGCCATGATTTTGGCATATAGCTTGTTATCACTATTAATCAATGATATTGGTCTGTAGGAGCCTGGGTTGGTCTTTGGTTTCCCTTTTTTGTGAAAGATTACTATATTAGTTTCTTGCCAGGACTCAGGTATTATTCCGGTATTCATAACACCATTGAATAGATCTAAGAGCATTGGTGTTGTTTCCTCCCTTAGACTTTTATATAGCTCTACCGGTATAGCATCTGGGCCCGCCGCCTTTCCACTTGCAAGATCTTGCAGAGCTTCCAATACCTCAGACATTGTAATATCTTGTTCCAGTGATTCGATCTGGCCTGATTTTAACTTACTACCCATGTCTAACCAGCTTATATTTGGGGGCTCTCCAGCTGCTTCCTCCTGATATAGTTCTTGATAAAATTTCCTGAACCCCTCCAAAATTTCACCAGGCTTATCATATATTTGGCCCTGATATTCAATTTGTGTCACGATGTTCTTACTTGCCACCTGCCTGATTCCCAGGGCAAGTGCTCTACCTGCTTGCTCACCAGTTTCATAAAGGCGTGATCTCTGTGCCTGATAATTTGCTGCCGCCTTTCTTACTAGTTGTTTCTGTATCTCAGCTTTTAAGGAGTTTACTCTATGTAGGCTCTCGACAGATTGAGCACCTCTAATTATATACTTTTTCCCTTTCAGTAGGTTCTGTTAACTAATACAAAATTAAAGCGTTCATTTTGCCCTCCAGTGGGCCACAAGCATGTCTCCGCTGGCTCATTTCAACATTCGTTACGGAGCTGAACTAGGACTCGAACCTTGTCGGTCCCAACAGACAATTCTTAAAGTTAAAGAGCGGTGCAGTCCTCCGCGGTTGGACGTGCTGCGTACAAATCCTTTCTGAAGTTGCCCAATGCTTAAGGATGCACTCCACAGCAACGTGTCCACAGGACAATTTTATTTGGAGGGAGCCAGCGCCTACATGCTCGCATTCATTCGTGCCTGACTGGTTTCGGGGCCCCCAAGCTCCTCAATCATAGGCATGCTCTGCAGGTGAACAGCTTTCTCTGTGGCTATCACTCTAAACCAGCATGCTTTATTATTTTCTGCCCTCCAGTGGGATTTTATCATCAGTAATGTCTCTCAGGTGAGTGTTCTAAAACCGCCTTGCATACTGGAACTTGTAGTTTCTTTCCGCAGCATACTTTTTCCCTTTCAGTAGGTTCTGTTAACAAATGCAAAATTAAAGCGTTCATGGTTCAAGTCCCAGTTCAGCTCAGTAACAAATGTTGAAATGAGCCAGCGGAGACATGCTTGTGGCCCACTGGAGGGCAAGAATTAACGCTTTAATTTTGCAGCAAAATGCGATGCAACCCGCGCTACGAAATTCGTTTTATTAATTAAATTGTTTACTTACCTCCAATTATCCACACTTTGGTTTTTAGGATCCCCCACGCTGCCCCTCCCCCACCTCGCCTTTCGACCCCCGCAACTCCCTCCACGGGCCGCGGCTGTCTAAATGTTTTCCTTTAAGAGACCCTCACCCACTAGAATCAACTTGTGGCATGTTTCATCATCGGGTCGGTACTCCAAATGCCTAGAGTGTCAGAGGAAGCATTTCCAAGTGTGAGGCTTGATAGGACCTTTGCGTAATATCAGTAAAATCACCTCTAATTACTCTTAATTTTGTTTTGTGAGTCAGGTTAAGATCCTAACCAGAGGGAGATGTAAACTGGGATTAAATTAGTGGTCCCTCACATCTAGAATCAATCGCTGTCTACATGTTTCAAGCACCTTGGTCCAGCCGGGTCACGTGGCTTTCATCAAGGGTATCTGCCCGGTGGTCCAACCTACTGTTACCTCCATGCCATGGTGGAATGCAGGACCCGGTGATAAAGCATGCCACTAGTAGATTCTAATGGGTGAGGGTCTCTTAAAAAACATTTCGAGATTTCAGGTTCATATAAGCCATTCTGTACTTAACTCTCTCTCGAGATTTCTTTGTGGTGACCCAAGTCTTTGCTTATATATGAGATGTACTTTCTCGAAAGGCTGAGGAGGGCACGCACTTTATTTAGCCCAAACTCAGTAACATTAAATTCAGACATCTTGGTAAAAATAACACCGCAAGCTGTCACTTTCCTAAATAAACTAGTGACCTGCAGTTTATACTTAAATTTGTGCAGCAATCTCGTGAACCCATTGACCACCTCATTGCAGTGTGTGTGTGCTGTTTCAGCTGTGTGTAATAAAACTCTCCTTTGCTCTAGTTGGCCCTCTTTTCTACCCTCATTTCCCAAAACTTTCAATCCCCCACCATTCTGTCTTGTCTTTCCTTAAGATCGCTCTATATCTTTTGTCTACAAATTTTTTCCCGAATCTCAAACATGCCTTTGCGATTCAGTGAGTACATTTTGCCCATGACAAACAGGTAGATTGAGAAGTTTGATTGGTTTCTGAAGGTCTAGAAATCATCTGAAATTTGAAGAATTATTGTTTAAAGTACTTTATAGCTCTGGGGCAGTATTACAGAGAGTGCCCCGGGGGTACAATGCGTGTTTGTGCTTGCTTTGCGTGCCCTTGGTCACATTGGTATTACAGATGGGGCCGCAGACACTTGTGTGGCCTCTTCTGTAATACCGACAGCGCTGGTCACATAAAGCACCAGTGCTATTTGCAGGGGGCATTCCCTCATTTGGATGGGGGCGTGCCCCATGCAAATGAGGGAATCCCTTTGCCTCTGCACTCTTGCCGTATTACAGATGCAGGCGCAGAGGCAAAGAAGCTGTCAGGAGGCAAACTGACAATGCGCCTCCTAAAGGGTAGTGCACTGTCAGTGCGTGTACTGAGAGCCGCCCTCTGCCGGGGGTAAAGTAGGTCCTATGGACCCCCACACATCCCCTTTCATTGTGTGTTTCTTAGTCTCTATATTGAATTGCGGTCTGTAAGAGCAACATAAAGAAAAACAAGAAGTGTATATCAAACTTTGGAACATTGGAGTCTTCATTATTCTGTAAGAACACAAGTTAGTTTATCTGCTGCTTCTTTTAGTATACACACATTGGAGAAAGATGCAAGAATACATTATATTAATGTATCTGTCTTCCATAAACGAAAGCATTCTCCAACCAACTCCATTGCTTGGCCTCTATGGTGATAATGGTCCAGATTCACATTGTCTTTGCAAATAATGATGAAAATGTAGGTCCCCAAAAACTGTGATAGCCATGATAAATGGAACAAGCCTTCATTGAGAGCATTAATCTGCTCTTGAAAAGATGAGACTGCAGCAACATGTAAGTTCAGGGGCCTGCAATAGGAGTGCATACATGTGTGGCAGTTTGGTGATAATGAAAAATGTTAGAAACACCTGCTAATTCCGAAAATTGTGGATAGTCATACATAATGTCAATGCTTTCCCCAGCTAAAAAAACAATGATTGATACTCCCACAAAAGGACAAACTAAGTGCACCCACAGAATTGAATGGGCCATTGAACACCTCCCTATCTAATGGGGTGAAGGACCCATTTTATCCAGTGGTATTGCAGGACTTTTTGCTGCCTGTAACGGTCCCTGCATTTGCCGCCCATGATGGCTGCTATGGCTGCAGGTAAGAGCGGGGGTGCTGGCGATCCCTGTGTGCTGGCCGCCCACCACGGCCGCAGGTAAGAATTGGGAGGCGGGGTCCGCCGCCCCCAAAACTCATGTCACCAGGGGTGGACAGCCCCCCCCCTGCTATGCCACTGATGTTTTCTTAAGTCTGCCTTACATGTGCGAATGGCCAGACTTACCAAAGCAAGAATTCACAATATGTGATCATTTAGTCATACATTATTTTATTAATGTGCAATATACCGCAATGAATAAGTACAACTGTTTACACCTAAACCCCTGTTATGTGGTGGGAGAAGTTATTCCAAGACATAATATTTCTGAATATTTTCAAGCTCCGTTATGGCAAATGTCCATCTCGGAAATGACTGGAGATTTATTCGTGTAAAGGCAAGACTAATTAATTTCCAAAGTGGGATGGAAAAGAGAACTCCTCAAACCTTCATGAGTCTAGAAAGTGAAAGGGGTTTCTCTATGTGAAAAAAAAATATTTTCCTTACGGAGAAAAATAAAGAAAAAAATTGTGGCAAGGAATCATGGGGCTGACACTTCAGCAGGCGAAATTGCAGAGCATGTATAATTGTGGTAGCTTAATTGATAATACACAGGCATAGCCAGGAATTCACCAACGTTTCTTCAAATATGTCTGGAAAGCTACTACAGGTGCAACATACCAAGAGCAACCATAAATTTAGACAGGAGCGGCTCATCCTAGGGAGAGGTCAAGCATCACCGTACCTGCTGCGAGTGCATCAGGCAAACACAAATAAATAAAATCGTATGTCAGTGCACCGGCTCGCACTGTGTACAGTGCAATGGTGAGAGAGGAGCAGAATCCTGCAAATGCAGGATGGCAGCACTGGTCTACAGTGTGCATGGCGGATTAGCCGGATAACTACAGCTGTCCTACATGACATATGGACTGTAGATCCTTCAATTCAAAGGTCGTGAAACAGCCTGAGTAGCGCTGGCACAGGCCTGAGTCTCAAAATGAGCGCTGGGTGTGCCTGCTCCCACCAATCCTGAAACTGCTTTCACAGCATGATAACAGCTCCATGAATGGTTGGCGATGTGTTCCACAAGCAGGAAGGACATCCTTCCTTTTTCTGCTGTGGAAAGCTAGGAGAAGTGCCACCTGTCGTGCTCCTGAATGTATGGTGAGTCCATCGCCTTCGCGCCTCACCATTTCTCATTCATGGTAGCCGCCACTGAATTTAGAATGTTCTTTAGTGAATTTTGCTCACTGTATCACTAACCTAAACATCGTTTTTACTCTCCAGGCTGTTGTTACGTGTAGGTATGTGTAACTACAAGAAAGTAGGTAATGTTTGGAATTTAGATCTGAACTCGTTACTTTTTGTCAATAAAGGCCATCAGTAGGAAATCCCAATAGAAGTAGGAGAAAACAAATTCTTGCTGGGATGTTTGACAGCTTTGTGAATCGCCTTATGTGATCACTAAATCTATCTTAAAAACATTTCCTGCCGTTTTATTTCACATTTAACTAATCAAACGTTCCTTTCATCGAATTTGAAAGCAAGCAGAGAAATACTTTAAATATGACAGACGTCTGTGAAAACTCTTCGAATAATCCTTTTCTAATCCGGTGGCAAATATTGCAAAAACAACCGGGGCATAGAACTATTTGCAGGCTTGTTTGCAAAGTGCCTAAGAATGCTAATCAGGGACGTATTCATTACTTATGGCTTACATTACTATTAATATTAAACAGCTAAACACTGGGTATTATTGCAAAAATAAATACACGCTCCAAATTAATCTGAAACGCATTACGTGCTTTTAGGTACAAACATTAATAAACAGGCACTCTGTTCCAATTTTGCACAGCACTGCATATTAAGTTCTGCAAATGAATGTCTGACCTACGATCAGTCACCTTAAATTATATGCAAATGGGTTAGGTACTTCTATAAAATGCAAATGGTGTAAATTATGTCCAAATGGCTTAGGTACTGGTATAAAATGCAAATGGTTAGTGGAAGCAGTTTTCAGTAAAGCACACATAGAGAAAGACCAAAAGAGCAGTTCACTTTCCACCGTGGAGGGAAGATATGTTTAATTTAGAAATGTCTTCTGAATTTCTGGGGGGGAGGTTCGTGGTGAATCTGCAACCAAGCTATTTCAGTTACTGAGCACCAGCACACTGAACCTGCATCCACAAGGAGAGACAGAAAGTGAAAGCAATGGAGGCAGTAAAGGAGTAAGATGGAGGACATGGGACGACTTAGAGAGGAAGGTATAAGAGAACAAGAGATATGGATGGCGAGAAAAATAAGAATAACGAAAAAAGAGAGAGGTTAATGTGGGAAAAGAGAGAAAGAGAATTGTTGTGTTTTCCTTTTCCCAAGTTTACATGTTAACTTATTTAAAAGATCAGACACCACAGATAGGCCCTACAAATGCTTCGGAATTGCATACTCCCAAATCACCCCTCACATGGCTCAGATTGTAGATGGACACTAGCTTCATGCACCTCTGAGGGAAAGCCATCTGTTAGCAGAAAATGCACGTGTACACCCCAGACTGTGACACTGTCAAACAATAAACAACGTACACACGAAATGACTGAAGGTCATGCAATGAAATCATAATTGAATTGAATTTTGGGAAATCAAAATGTATAAGGAAGAGAAGTTAGAACATAAAAATGTTTTCTGTTTATTAAATCTAACGCAAGTATTTACTTTCGTCGTCTATACCATCAAACGGCAGATGTATCATACATATCTAAGAAGCAAGATGCGGGGCTGATTGAGACAGTTTCTGGACACTCTCTGTTCCAATTGTATTTCTTCTCCCGCACTTCGAGATCTGCCGTCACAAGGCTGCTCCACTCATCCATCAAATTGCTCAGGAAGCGGTGACAGCCGAGGGAGCCTGTGATTGCCCAGAAATCACTAGTGAGACATTTCACTCTAGTTTATTAAATATTAATTATCTGTTTGGTGTCCTCTTCAGTTGCATTTTATGCAAGCGGCCATAAGAGTTGACTAAAATATACATCACTGCCTGGGTTGCGGAACACTCTCTGCATTCGACATTTTACAAGCTGTAAGGAGGCGCATCTGTTAATATTGATTCCTTGAGATGCTTCATGGAGGTACGTGCTGCACAGCCTTGAATGCGTGACCGCTTAGAGTACACAGGCCTGTAATGTATCTGTTGACATTACATTATGCAGCAGTGATGTGGCCAGAGGCGGCTCCTCCATGTGGGTGGAGGAGCATCGCCCCACTGCTTTCCCGCAGTGCAAGAAGCAGAAACATAAAATGGTATTATAAATACTATTTTATGTTTCAGCTTCTTGCACTGCGATAAAGCAGAAGGGTTTGGTTGGGGCGGGTGGGTGGTCCTGCTCGAGGGCAGGGGAGGAGTGGCTTGCCCACTGTTGTGGGTGCTGACTATTTGGTCGGCCTCAGGGCTGACCAAACCGGTCATACGCAATCTGCCTTTTTCTCCATGTAAGCTGCGTGCAGCCACAAAGAGAAAATGGCCTCCACATAGACGCCTGTGCGGTTGGCATCCCAGCAAATCACAACGCTGCCATTGCAGCGTTGTGATTGGTTAGGGGAGGGAAGGGAGGCAGCCTGCTTCCTGTGTGAAGGGTTGCAGAGAAAGAATATTGAGGTAAAAATATCGAATTGCACAAATATTGTGGTAAAAATTTGGTGGGTCAGGAACATCAACAGTAAAATCCTCATGGTCAAGAATATCGATTTTAGTTAAGTAATATCGATTTAAAAAATATCAAAGTGTTTAATATCGTTTGTAAAAATATTGCATTTTTTAATAATCTTATGTATTTTAGTATATATTTTATGTGTGTGGAGTTAGATTTTTTGTATATGAATTATTAGTAAATTGACTATATGTGTTAACATTTTAATAGTTAAAAAAAAATATATTGAATTTTGCATTTTAGTTCCGTAGTGGGTTGTGGGTTTATAGGGGAATAGGGTGTGAAGTAATTTAATTATATAAATGTTATTGATTTTTTATAGTAGTTATTATTTTATTTTTATTTGAAATTTGCGTTTTTAGTTCCGTAGCGGGTTGTGGGTTTAGGAGAGAATAGGGTAGGGAGTATTTTAATTATATAAAATATGTTGAATAATTTGTATTTATTAATATTTGTCTAATTGTGATGTTATAGTGTATAATGTGTACATTAATTTATTAATAATTGTTTAATATTTAGTTAAAAAATAATTTTAATTAATTAATTAGTCATTAATTATGGTAATTGTGTAATTAATTTTCGGTGTGTTTTGTGGTGTTTATATGTGTAAATGGTGTGAAGGGTGGGAAGTACTTTATTTTTTATTGTTGAATTATTTAGTTGGTAATTCATTTACATTAGTTAATTAGTAATTAACAATCGCAATTGTGTGATTAATATTAGGTATGTGTTGTGGATATTAGAGTGCTAAAGAATGTGTACTCAATGAATGTTTATTATCTTTTTTTATTAATAATATATTTTAAATTCATTATTAATTATGTTAATTAGGGAAATACATTTAAATAAAATGTTGACGTCTTTTTTTATTGGTGTGGTGTTATAGGGTAGGAAATAACATAAATACATTTATGTTTTAAATAATTTGTTTGTTTGTGAATATTTGTTCCTTTTAAATAAATATTGTTTGTAAATGTATCTTTTATATCAGATTTGTTGGTTTTTGTTATATGTAATTAACATTAGAAGATGTGTTCTTTTTATATGTTTAATATATTTAATTTTGTACTTTTTAAATATTGTTTGTTTATTTTTAAGATTATTTAATTTTTTTAAATTGTTTAACTGCTATTAGTAATTTTTGTTTTTCTGCTATCCAATACTTTCCCTACTGCTGCACTCACTGGAGTGGGAATAGTAATTTCTACCCCTCCGCTATCCAGCACTTTCCTTACTGTTGCACTAACTTGAGTGGGAATAGTAATTTCTACCCCTCCGCTATCCAGCACTTTCCTTACTGTTGCACTAACTTGAGTGGGAATAGTAATGTTTACCCCTTTGCTATCCAATACTTTCCCTACTGTTGCAATCACTGGAGTTGGAATAGTAATTTTTACCCCTTTCCTATTCAATACTTTCCCTACTGTTGCACTCACTGGAGTGGGAATAGTAATTTTTACCCCTCCGCTACCCAGCACTATCCCTACTGTTTAAAAAAAATGTTTTATTTTGTTTTGGACAGAAAAAGAACACATTGAACAAGGCATGAATACACAATGCTCAATAATTGTCATTTCACTCTTGTCTCATATGGCAATAGTCCAAATGTAATGGCCATTGTAGGTTTGAATGAGCCGGGCAGACATGAAGAACAATCCGAGACTATAATACACTTGTTTCCCAACAGCAGGGACATACAGTACATCATTCAAGGCTCCTTCCCCCGTTGTCCTGATAACAATCCCCCTCCCTCCGCTTCCCCTTCCACTTCTAGATTGTAGTATTTTATCCACACTGCCCATATCTTCCGAAATTTCCACGGACCTATATGTCACTATTTCCGCCACCATATAGAGCTCAAGACTTGTCCTCCATTCCTTGAGTGTCTGTATTTGTTGGGCACCCCAATATTTTGCTATGTCCCGTTTGGCCACCACAAACCCCAAGTTGGCTAATATAAATTTGCGTCTTGAGATATCCACGTCTGTGGAGATTCCTAGGAGAAGAAACTGTGGGTCTACTTCTATTTGGATGTCAAGGATGTTATTGAGCTCCCTCAAAATCTTTCCCCAGAATCCTGGATCCTTGTCAATTCCCACAGAGTATGTATGAATGTTCTGTTTGCTACATGGCACCTAAGGCATTCTGGACTTTTGGCCCTCCCTATTTTATGCAATTGTGCTCTATCAAAGTAGGTGCGATGGAGGATTTTGCACTGGATGAGATGTAACCACAGTTTGATCGCTACTTCCCGTGGATGCATGAGAGCGGCCTCCCAATCTAGAACTTCTAGAACACTGGTGGTGGTTTCCCATTTAGTTTGGAGTGGACCTAATTTGTCGGGCATATTGTTGAGTAACTTCTTATAGGTAAATGAGATGGCTTTAGCCGGAATCTCTTCCTGCAGGAGTCGACCCTCTAACGGGGCGTATTTTTGGGTAGTGTCTCCCGCTCCAGCCCTTCCGCAATCCATGCATGTTTCCGATGAAGGTATGCATATGCCTGAGTGTCGTGTAGCTCATACCTGTCCTGGAGTGTGCTAAAAGAGCACTTTCCCTACTGTTGCACTAACTGGAGTGGGAATAGTAATGTTTATCCCGTTGATATCCAATACTTTTGCTACTGTTGCACTCACTGGAGTGGGAATAGTAAATTGTACCCCTGCACTATCTAATACTTTCCCTACTATGGCACTCACTGGAGTGGGAATAGTAATTTTTACCCCTTCACTATCCAGCACTTTCCCTAATGTTGACTCACTGGAGTGGGAATAATAATTTTTACCCCTCCGCTATCCAGTACTTTTCCTACTTTTGCACTAACTGGAGTGGGAATAGTATTTTTTACCCCTTTCCTATCCAATACCTTCCCTACTGTTGCACTCACTGAAGTGGAAATAGTAATTTTTACCCCTCCACTGTCCAATACTTTCTCTACTGTTGCACTCACTGGAGTGGGAATAGTACTTTTTACCCCTTTGCTATCCAATACTTTCCATATTGTTGCACTAACTGGAATGGGAATAGTCATTTTTACCCCTACGCTATCCAGCACTTTCCCTACTGTTGCACTCACTGGAGTGGGAATAGTAATTTCTTTCCCTAAATCCAACTTTGTCCCTACTGTTGCAATCACTGGAGTTAGAATAAATTGAATTATTTTACCAGCTAATATTTACCCTACTTTTGCAGTCAATGAAGTTGGAGTAGTACATTTTACCCCTCCGCTATCCAACACTTTCCCTACTGCTGCATTTATTGGAGTGTGAATAGTAATTTTTCCCTCCGCTATCCAACACTTTTTCTACTGTTGCACTTATTGTAGTTAGAATAGTAAATTCAATTGTTTTGCTATGCAAAATATTCTCTACTGTTGTATTTATTGAGTTGCAAAATGAACTTTTTAATTTTGTTTTAATAATTGAATGTTTTAATTAATTATAGAATGTTTTTTTAATTTTAAAGTATTGATATATGTATATATTTTATTTTTATATAATTTAAAAGTTTAAAAATCAAATAAAGATAATAGTTAATAAATTATTTTAAAGCAAATATATGTATATGTATAAATGATTGTGTTTCTGTGCTTATAATTTTTTAATTAAGTTAAATTTCTATATTTAGTTAAAATGTATATTAAATGTAATTTATTTTGTTAAAGATAATATTAACACTGTATATTTTTAATATATTATTTTATTTTATTTATATTTTTAAATCAATATTTTTTACATCTATATTTTTGACTTCGATATCTTTGATTCAATATTTTTGTACTTACCTGTTTAAGTATTGAGAGTCCATATTTTTACTATCTATATATATTTTTAAAATATTTTTACCATCAATGTTTTTACCATCGCTATTCCTGTGAGGAGGAGAGGACGCGGGACGACGTAGGACCCATCCAGGGCGTGAAGGTAAGGTACATTTTTACAATGTATTTAAAATTAAAAACCCCCGGAGGGACTCCCTCCCTGCGCGACCCCCTACCCACCTCCACCCGCGAGTCATGCCTGTCGCGACTGGATGTGGCTTACTTTAGCCTTGTGGTGAAGACGGCAATCTTGCATGGAGAATGCCATAAATCTAGTCAATGTTCTATATCTCAACATTGCATCAAGGACTTTAGAAGGTGTGCATTGACAAAAAGTAGATAACAAAATCAATCATCTTGTGTCTGTCACCTTTTATTCGGGGTGGGTGCAGGCTTGTAGCATTTAATTCACTCTGAACCATATTTGCAGCAAGGGACCACTAGGCGGGATCCATTGCTTAATAGTCCAATATGAACTAACTAGAAAAACCGGCTTTGAGAGGTCAGTTTATTCATTAATGTATTGATTTAATTAAAAGCGTTTTGAAAGGTTCTAATGTTGTCCCCTTGCGGTAATTTCTGAAGTTGCAGGGGTTGTGACTGGAACACAGAACATTACAGACAATAGTTGCTGTGAATGGATAGTTAGTCTGTAAGATACTGCATTACTGGCTGAGGGATGTGAAACCCTACTCACACAGGAACCACAATCCTTGTCATGGTGAAGTAACATGCAAACCCCAAATTAACCTGCGCTCTACCCTCTGGTAGCTTTGCGACAGGGACCTAGTTAGGCCCTCTGAACAAGAGTATCTTAAATCATGGTCGCAAAGTGATCAGGAGTCCTGTGTCAAGTATGCAAAGGGCACTGCAAGGTCCAGGCGATAAGATGTACTGCTCAATGAAGGTTCCGGTGGGATGCCCTGTGTGAGGCAATGTCCTTGCATGAAGGTGAGTCATACAGCTGTGGTTACAATAGGCTGCGGTAGGCAGTGTGAAGACTTTGCATCGGGGAAGTCCATGGAGCAGAGATAATGCTTCAGTTCTGAGGGTGATGCGTAGAGCAGCAGAGGCAATGCACCAGTTCTGCAGGAGATGCACTGCCCCCCACAGGAGATGCATAGGTTCTGTTGGAGTCAATGATGTAGAGCAGCTTCAAGCCCACTTCTTAGGGTCCAAGACTGGGATGGCACCACAGATGACCACAGTCAGTGGTGACCACAGTCACCACTGACTGAGTCCAGGTGCTGGATTCAAGGTTCTGGGAAGCCAGTTCTGTCCCTAAGGCTTTTGATCAGGAGGCCAGCCAAATAGTCCTTGGGTCACTCTGGGGTCCTGGGTTTAGAGATGCAGGCCCAGTCCTTCTCATTCAGGCAAGAGAGGAGAAGGGCAGCAAAGCAGCACAGTAGACAGCAATTCTTCAGGGTAGAAGTCCAGCAGAGGGCTAGTCCTTTCAGCAGCACAACAGTCCTGCATCCTGCTGGATCAACAGGACCAGAAGAGTTGGGATCTGACGTCCACTATTTATACCTAGTGCCCACTTTGAAATAGGAGAAACTTCCAGAGGGTTTAACCCCCCCCCCCCCCCCAGAGGTGCTTGGAATTTCGTGCCTCCTTGCCTAGCCCCAGGTTATCTGGGGACACAATAAATGTTGTAAAAGCTAATCCCCACGTCAAGTCAGGGATTGCCCATCCTGCTAGCACCAAAGGGTTGTGACAAGAAAATGCAAACCTTCTAAAAGTGGAATTTTAAGCATTGTGACTAAAAATCAGACTTTACCATGAATGTGGCCTTTTTTTTACTATTCTTTAGACAACAAACCGCACCTGTTCACCTGCTCTCAATTGAAAGTTATCACTTATTAAATGTAATAAGGTAACCCAATGTTATCCTATGATGAGGTAGGCCTTGGTATAGTGAAAAACGAATTTAGGAATTTTTCACTACAAGGACATAGAAAACGTAACGGTTCATGTGCAATATTTTAAAGACATTGCAGCCTGCCATCTGATCTGTTCAGGGTCTACCCTAGGGGTGACTTATATGTATCAAAAAGGAAGGTCTGGGTCTGGCAAAAGAGAAATGGCAGTTTAAAAACAGTATACAAAGGTTGCAGTGGCAGGCTGATACTGGTTTAAAGGAGTACTCAAGTTGGTGGCATATTGAGAGCTGCACGCTCATTAGTAGCATTTAATTTACAGGCCCGGGGTATATGTAGTATCACCTTACTGGTATCTTACAAGTAAATTAAATGTGCCAATTAGGTTCAAGACAATTTCACTATGTTTGGAGGAGAGAGCACAAGCACTTTAGCACTGGATAGCAGTGGTAAAGTGTGCAGAGTCCTAAATACCAAGAAAAACGGGTTCAGAAAACAAGAGGGTAAAGGCAAAAAGTTTGAGGATGAGCCCGCAGAAAGGGGCAAGCCCGACAGAGTCCAAATCCATGTGGGATATTTTTATCAACTGTCACTTTGAAATTTACTGCCATCATAGGGCAAAATGTGCTTGACCATTGTTAGAGACTTTGAAAAGTAAAGTCATGTAATACAATAATGACTTGTTTTGCATATAGCAAATCATACCACACTTGTGCTAGTTCTATACTCTTTACATAACAGGTGTTACTAGCACCAAATTAGTTGCACTTAATTTAGAAGTATGGAAAACGTAGCTCAGGTTGCCAAAATTCACGCATGTGACCTGCATATTGCTGCAAATGTCAACAGTGAGTGTTGAACTCTATGAGCCATCTTGCTAACAAATGATGAGATAAAAACATGAACTTTTGAAATAAAATATGGAGCTTCTTGAGATTCACTTTTTATTATACCTAATAGATTAAAAGAATTATTTGATCAATCAAGGACACAAAAATCCATACCACTGAAAGGGTCTCACTAATGGATTATTCCATTCACAGAGTTCTCATTTTAATTTCAAATGTTCATTCATCTATATTTTAGCGAGTGTCAAGAAACCTTCCTGCTTGGAATTTCAAATCAAATATGAAATGTTAACTGTTGCAGATGCAATTTCATCAGTAAGAGGTTTGGCCAATCTCTGCTTTTGGTGGTCTCCAAATACATTAAATTTATGCCTGACGATCTGCATAACCTCAAATGTATCATTAATATGTGTCTAATCAAACTTATAATAATCTCCAAAGTGTCCATACCTTGAGGAGAGCATCATCCTATTTCCGCTCTTATTGTCATAACTACTATGTCATTTTGCAAATTCAACTCATTGTCCCATTAACCGAAGAAGTTTCCTTTACAGTTTTCACTCAATCTTGAGACCTGAGATTTACCCATAAACCAGCTTGTTCACTTCTCCCCTCCTTCTAGGAATAGCTGCTGAAAATATGTCAATTGAAGGATTGCTGGGGAGAGCTCTGTAATTGAAAAGAGAAACTGAGCCCTAATTTTCAGAAATAGAATTCGTATATTGCTTCAACCATCTTCTGGTGAGACAATGATGAATCCAGAAAGTGTATGGAAATCAACAATTCATATGGAAAACCTGGCATATAACATTTTTGTAATGGAAATCATTACATCTTTGGTAGTTAATGAAAAAGTAAAATACAAAAATGGAGCAACTAATACAAGTCGGACATTAGCTGAAAGTGGAAGATGTAAAATAGATTATTGTAGTTAATGGAGACGTAAAGCCAGGCTCATCTATATATATAACTGCAGCAAAACGCATTTAACCCCCAATGGATTTTTCACTTTTGGACTACCCAGTTTTAGGCTTTTACTGCAAGTGAGCCTCCATAACTCAGTCTCACTCAAGCTAAATCTTGTCAAAATGATCTGAGAGTGCTAACCACCAGTGTCCACCTTTTAAGATAAGGCCCACTGCTGCATAGATAGGGTTAGAGGCTCTGGACTGGTTATCCGTGAACAGGTGAACATACGCACACTCGTGTGGGGCTGAGCATGAGACTACAGTCTAACTCAACATCATATCTTCTGCACACAGGTAGTCGGTAATAGTGTACATCTGTAATATTTACAGAATGTCTTCATGCTTTACGGATTTATACATTCTAGACAAAATCTGCACCACACAACAGTTTCAACCTACAGTGGCCTACAAATATGTACTCAGAGTCCAGAACAACTTGCATTGTAACTTCACTCCTTTCAGCACTTTGAGAATTGTTACATTTCCTTGGTTCGGCTCAGAAGCATATTCCAGGTTTTTGCACCCCTATTTAGCCACGTTTATTACTCTACTGGCCAGCTGGAAGATCAAAGACCTCTCTGCACAATACAGCCATTTGCCAACGCTTGGCCCAATTCATGGGAAAGGACGGGGTGGTAAAGAAGCATGCACGTGCTAATTAGCTCTTCACACTGCACCAAGGCTGGGCTAGCCCAAGCCAACAGAAAGAAAGGTGGAAGGCAAGGCCTCTAAAGCCAAATAGAGGTCTTAGTGGGAAGGGATCAGGCTGTGTTACCTGGGGTTGGGTAGACACTCTAAAGGAAGGCCATTCCATAGATCACTTCAAGATTCCATGTTTAACTGTCCCAGAATGTTGTGCAGGAGGGTTGGGGCATGGGTAGAGTAGTGATGAGGGACCCTAGGTTTGGGCAGAGGCATCAACTTTGTAGAACTTTCCACTTCCACTTAAATACCCCTATACAAAGGAGAGACAGCTGAGAACTCACTGGATTTGGGAACAATGATGGCAAAAGAATGTCAAGCTGGACGGAGAAGCCATCTGAAACCACTGCAAGGATGGACTTAAGGACTTTGATTCCAACTGGTACCTATGGATTAGGAGTGTTTCTCCAGGGCCAGTGCCCACCTTAAACCATTTTAGGGACAGTAGAGAGATGAGCTTGCTTGGATGAACACTGAAAGGTTTCTGTGGATTTTTTGTGGGGTGGCACTGCAGATGGGTAACCTCTATCAGGAAGGCGCGACTGACACACAAGTGCCCTGCAAGGCAGCCCAGCCCATGAGGTCTGAAGAGTAGGTCAGGGAAGGTATTCTGCTTGAGGGCTCTGGGGGGTCTTCTGAGGAAGCCCCCTTGGTGAAAGCAGGCAGCAAGAGCCCAGACAGAGTTCAGGTTCAACAAAAGGAGCATTAAAAACCTAGCACCAGAGAGAAATGTAAACTTTAGAGGCTAGGCAAAAGCAAAAGTAGGAAGAGCTAAATGACACCAAAATCAAGTAAATTGGCAGTGAGTGTTGAACGTTACTGTCTTGAACTCAAATGATTCAGAGCAATCACTGGTGGTCGCTAGAGGGAGCCAGAGAGCTGCAAACCGCCAGAGAACGCCAGAAACGAGCAGAAACGAGCAGCGAGCAGCGAGCAGGTCACGGTTGTGGGAGCATATCGTGGGAGCAGATTGTGGGAACAGATCATAAGGTCCGCGGTATTCCTCCCACTCTGCCCACGAGTGGCCCAGTTATTCCTCCCCGCTTTGCCCACAAGCCCCGGCAGACGGCAGCAGACGTTAGCTTCAAGGAAGCCTGCACAGCCTGCACAGGTGGGTCTGCTGAACCTGCCGAACTTGTTCCCTCACAGTTTCCTCATCTGGTCCCTTGCAGGAGCGAGTGGTCTGCGAGTGGATTGCAGCAGACTGCAGTGGCCCAGTTCCACCTATTGGCACGGGGGCGGCGGGGGCCCCCGCCGTAAGGAGCCACCCCAGAGCTGAGGCAGTGAGAACCGCTACTGCGGCTTTTAAAGCAGGTGCAGGTGCCGGGAGGTGTGAGCTGGCACTAGAAAACAGCGATTGACATGCAAAGGCTGTGACCAGGGAGCTGGGAGCCGGTGGAAGCTAACACCCGATTGTCCGGGTCAACCTCGCATAAACCGAGGATCTTTGGGCCTCCCTCATGTGCCACAGTGCACCAGCTGACAAGGTGAGAGGCAGCAGCGAGCTGGGTACCTGGGTGCTGGGGTGCCGGGTGCTGGGAAAAGGCGAATCGTTAAAAACTCAGCCAAACTAAACCCCAGGCGTGAGTGGGATCGCCGTAGATCCACTAAGACCACTGAGACCATGCTAGCCAAGTCCTCAGCTGAGACCCCATTGCCACGAACACGCAATAGAGCACCCAAGAGCATTTGAGAGGCCATAAGGAGCAGAAGGCAGTTACAGGCACCCCTAAAGTACTATCTTCATCCTCGCCATGAGATCAGGGAGACTCAGAACAGACCCAATCATTAAACCAAGCAAAAGTAAAAAACGCCGGATAAAGAGTGAGGAACTAAATGATTCATCTGACGAGGCCTCAACAGAGGTCACACTAGAGTCGTCTGACACCATTGCCAGCGCCATCACAGCTAAAACACTACAGAAAACAGTAGGTCTTAAAAACACTAAGATCACAGACTTTTTAACTCCTTCTACATTATCTGCCCCGACAGAGCGGCAGGAGCAAAATTTAAAAACCGCCATTAGCACTAAAAGAATGTCGCAGTCAGCGACTTCCTAAATTAAAACCTTGCTGCTTCAAAATAACACCCAGAGTAACAACTTCCAAGAAACTAAAAAGCACCCTTGGGACATTCTTCGAAAAAATTTAAACAAAAAGATGAATCAAGTTACAGTGAATGCCCAAATAAATACAAGAGAGGAAGTGGGCATCACTAACTCTGTTATAGTGATAAGTGATGAGCGCTTTGAGAGCTCAATGGAAATATCAAATGCACAAATGACACCTACTGCGCCAGTGACACGGCGCTCCCTAAGTTTAGGTTCATATTTTGACTATGACTACGGGACCCCCATACGCCCGGCCTTAAGAACGGATAACAAAGTCTCATTGGATCCAATTGTCAAGCTCACCATAGAAACAGATAACAAGGATCAGCCTTCAAGTGAAAGCTTGACATCAAACGGCCAAACACAGCAAATGGAGGGCCTGTCGGCAACAGAGGTACAAATTAAGTCCAATGTCACCCCAAAACCGTCCGCAGGCGTAGACCTGCAGGAGGATTACAGTCCGAATAGCGCTCTCACCTTAACTATCAATCCAATGAGAAATCTCGAAACACCAAACTCCCAGGAGGGTCACAATCCAACTAACGCCCTGATCACAATAGCTAATCAAAGGATCAATAGTAAAACACTAAATCGCCCATCTGGGCTATTCCCGCTCCACTTCAATATTTCGCCACCAAGCCCAACAACTTTACCAATAACTTCACCAAAGGGCTTTAACATAAGGCATAGAACGGCCAGCCAAACTATCACCCCAGATATGGGTCCAGGAGGAGATGCACGAGTACCACCTGACTTTCGAGATCCACAAGCTCCGGGTTCAGTAAGGGTCAAGTCAAGGGTCAAAGCTCGGAGTTCACCCCAAGACCTTAGATACCAAGCAGACAACAGCCTACCAGTGCACGCACAGCTGTGGCCACCGTTCATAAATATGATGGAAACTATATCCGCAGCCTTACTCCAACACTCAGAAAAGCTGGAATTACAGATAGATATTTTGCAAATTTTGGCCTCACACGTCGTGGGCATCGATAATAAGATTCTTGAGTTAAATTCCTTTATCGAACGAGTACAGAAAGACCCGCGCACAACGTACCATGAATGTCAGTGCTCTGACACAATGAATCAGCTTAAAGCCTTACCGGTCATTTTAACTGACATCCTGGCAGAGGTGCAAAGCAAACCAAATAATGACCATAATTCATCTGAAATTCCAGGGATTGAAAGCTCGCCCGGAAGCTTGACAAGCTCAATCAGCAACGCCACTATACCCAGGGAGGATCTGAGGGCGGATGAAATAGAAGGCAGTCTACCGCCCCGTTCCTCTGTCACACAGACTACAACCACTGAAGCCATCATAATACACCAAAAAGATATTCCGGTCCTAGTTCACTCAGGAAAAGAAGTCCCCTGGCCATCGCAAATAAATGGTCTCCAAACAAACAGATCTATGGTCGAATTGGAAAACCCGCCCAGAGAAGAAACGGGGACAACATCTAAGGGGCAAATAAAACAAAACATTCCGCTGACAAAACGTGAACGTAAGAGACTAAGGAAAGCAAGACACAACAAGGCACAAGGTAAAAAAGATGCTACTAGAACCATCAAGCCAACCTTAATTATAAGAATGTCACCGCAAGGACCGAGAAGTAAAGACACGCTCAACGCGGAACTGGAAGAGAATGTGGACTGTGGGCAGGCGGCCCCTCTAGTGAATCCGCATCAGAAAGTTAATGTAACAGCCGAAACAAAGAACTCAAATACTTTAAACTCAATACAAGTTCAAATAACCAGGCAATCGGTTGCCGGCTCTCCCCCACAGAAGCCGCAGGTAGCACAGAAAAACATTTTGCATTATTTCTCGAAAATGGTACCGGTACCAAAAGACTACTCCCCAGCATTGGGGCAACAACAGAGTCTTACTCCACAAGCCCCGGTGGGCCTAAGATCACAGCAGGCGATTTGTGATATTGAGCCGGCGCCTAAAAATAATCTCCCATCAACCGAGCAACAACAGAGACTGATTTCACATGTTTCGGTGGGCCCAAGACCTCAGCAGGCGGTCGTTGAAAATAACCCGGAAACTGAGCTGATCGACCCAAGGCATAGCACTCGAGCCAGACCAGTAAAATCCAACAACCAAACCCGCCTTTTAAAGCACAATGAGATGCAGGATGCAATCTATCCGGCGGGCTCAATCACGCACGAAATAATACCACATTATAATTCAAGGGGAAACCACGATATTTTAAATCGGAGTGCCATATTAAAACTCATTAATTTGTTCGAGACGCTAAAGCATGTGAATACAAATCACATAGAAAGCATCGAATTCAGAATAATTCCTAACTCAAACGGGAAAGAAATGACAGTGGCCACATGGAATGACCCCGAAATAGCCAAAGAAGTCTGGCGATACAGAGAAGAGTTTACCAACTGGGGAATTGAAATTAGGCCAGTGCCGCCAGAAAGATATCCGGGCCCTTTATCAATATCTGCGGAAGAAAGACCAAAACCAGAAGGTGGACTTCTCCGGGGGGCCGTCGGTGGCACAGACACGAACAAGGGGGGATGGGCCAACCTCCGCATCATACATCAAGGCCAGCTGGGGGGGTCCAAAGAGGGACGGACAATCCTAGCCCCAACACGAAATATATCAGTGGCAAGGATGGCGGAAGCATGAAAACCGACTCTGAGAGCCTGTTCGTGGAATATCAATGGTCTAGGGGGCAAAACAAATGACGTAGAATTAATGGCATTTTTAAAAGATTTCGACATCATTCTACTTCAAGAAACCTGGTTAACGGCTCCCCAGCACATAGATGGTTTTAAGGAAGTCCAACTACAAGCGATTAAAAGAGGCCCCTCGGGAAGGGCAGCCGGCGGCTTATCCATCTACCTCAACACTAGCATTGTTTGGACTCCCCTTACCATTGATACAGGACAACAATGGATCCAGTGCATTAAACTTGTTATAAAGAAAGACCCCTGCAAAAGCACACAGAGTGCGCAAAATTCCTCGCCAATGATAATCTGTAACGTATACTTACATCCAGACTCTAGGAACAAAGTGGAAAAGATTTTGATTCTTAAAGCCTTCATCAAATCTATGCAATCTGTCTACCCGCAGGCAGGGATGGTCGTGTCAGGCGATTTAAATATGTTCTTGCTTGAAAAGGACCAGGCCCAAACCATGACTCAAAACAAATGGAACGGCAGATTCATCCCAAGTATCATTACAAATCACCGGAAAAAGGATAAGTTCGGCCAACAGTGTGCATTAATGTTTGCCGAGGTCGGAATGATCCCTTTGAACGGCCGGTTTTCACAAGATCAACCAGCGGCCCCCACTAGAATTGCCAAACAGGCCCAATCAGTGCTGGATTATACCATGGTGGACTTAGAGACCTTGCAAACTATTGTGAGTTTCAAAATCATCCACAAACTGGAGAGCGACCACAGCCTACAAGCCTTCGAATTCAGTGTCCAGTACAAAAGGGCCACCGTATGCAAAGCACTGATCGAACCCCCAAGTCTCTACAATCTAAAGAGGCTAGTTTGGAATGGCAACAACATCAAAGAAATAATGATGCACGTGAAAAACGTGCACACTGAAGTGATCGAAGCAGATGCATCCGCCCCCCGGGACAACTGGGAAAATCTGATCACAAATTTAATGGAGAGATTTTCGACTAAAACCCAAATCATTAAAATGAAAACTGGAAAATCACCCCATTTGTGTTTTGGTCCAATATTGCGTAAGAAAAGGTCACTCAATCGAGAAATCAGAAAGCTACATGCAATAGCCAAGACAAAGGGTGAAGATATTGGCAAACAAATATACAGCTTGAGACAAAACTACAAAAAAGAAGTGTGGCTAGAAAAAGCAAAATACCAAAATGACATCTGGCAATCACTACTAGCATCTAGTAAATCTAATAACAACAGGAAATTTTGGGCTGAAATTAATAAAGTGGCAAATGGAGCGGCACAGGTCTTCAACGCTAACATACTTGAGGGCGACTGGATACAACACATCGAGCAAGCCCAAAGGAAAAATATCCCGGCCTGGTGCACTGAACAGCAGACTCCGCTACCAATAAATACCCAAGAAGTGGAGTCACATTCAGATGGAAACTGGATAACGCCATCCCAGGTAGAAACGGTCCTTAAAAACTTGAGGTCCAAAGGCGCCCCTGGCCCAAATGGCCTACCAAACGGTTTGTTCAAACAAGACCAACAGTTTTGGGCAGAATACCTCACTCCACTATATAATGATGTATTTCAAACGGGTAGCATTCCCGAGTCATGGAGAGGTAGCATTTTACATCCTATTTTTAAGGCAGGCACAAGGTCCGACCCAGGGAATTACCGCCTTATTGCACTGATAGATGTCGAGGCCAAAATCTATGCTTCGAATCTTCTGAGGGACCTTGAAGATTGGGTGTGTACGAATAAGATTCTGCCGATCACGCAGACAGGCTTCAGGCCAGGAACCAGTACATCATGCAACCTGCTGGCGCTAAATCTCATGGTGGAAAAAAGTAGGGAAAACTCAGCGAAATTGTACACATGCTTTGTAGACCTCAAAGCAGCGTTCGACACAGTCCCGAGGGAGGCACTATGGCGAAAGATGGCCAACTGGGGATTAACATCAAAGCTGCTGTTGGCCATTATAAACCTATATTCGAATACCTGGGTTAGAATAAAACTAGCCAACGGCGATAGAACGACAGGTAAAATCTTCACCCATGTTGGCCTCAAACAGGGCTGTGTATTGGCACCAACACTCTTTAATATTTTCACAGCAGACCTGGACAAGTGTATTGCGGAAACAGAAAGTGATCCACCAAAGCTAGCCAACCACAAAATCAGGAGCATACAGTACGCAGATTACATCTTACTTTGCAGTCAGACCCCGTTGGGTCTACAACGTTCCACCATCACAAAGCTCAACGATTACATCTGTGCACAAGGGCTCCAAATTAATTATAAAAAAACGAAGATTGTCTGTTTTGCCTCTCGGCCAGGGAGGAAATCCTTTAAATGGCACATTGCAGGCAACACATTAGAGCAGACCTCCATGTATAAATACTTGGGAGTTGTAGTCGATGCTAGGTGGTCGCTGAAAGATCATCAGTCTTACAGAAAGGCACAAGCTATCAAACTACGCTTCGCCCTAAATTTGCTAAAAAGAAAAATAAATTGTCCATCCAATTCGCACTTGTTGAAGATAATATCTGCAAAATTTCTCCCATCTCTTACGTATGGATCGGAGTTGTACAAGGGAAAAGATGCTAACTTTTTGAACACACAACAATCAGAATTGTTCAAATACATTTTTCAGATCCCGAGGTTCGTATCTCAATCCCAGATCCGATTGGAATTCGGTCTACTAAACCAGCACCAAATCAGACAAGCAGCCATATTAAAAACATGCTGGAAATTAAGAGCTGCTGAAGAGGACACCCTTATGGGCCTTTGCTGGACTGAGATAAACAACCAGAAAAAGACAAAAAATTCATGGAAAATGGTATGGGAGAACGCCGTCTCGAGCCTCAAAATGGAAAAGGCATGGAACACAAATCAATCATTTGTGGCGTTCAAAAAAGAGACTAACGCAGCAGCAAAGCAAATATCATGGACAGCAGACAAAGCTGCCATAGCAAACAAAAAACATGGATGGACTGTGTTGGCCACGTATGGGAAGCTGGAGCCACAACCATATTTAGTCAACCATATATCCCCAGCTGCCCAAAAAATACTTTTAAAATTACGGCTGGGAACCACCTTATTAAAAAATCATACACCTGCATGGAAGCAAACATGGCCGACTCCCGTTTGTAGACTATGTGGGGAAATGGAAGAATCCTTGATGCACATATTGTGTATTTGCCCATGTTTAACAAATTTGAGACGTTATTTTCTACTGCATGTTTTTCAACTTTTTCAAATTAGATCATGTCGCCCGGCCGTCATGCTGGCCCTGAACAGCTACCAACTGCAGACAGCTTGTAGGGCCGCTAGATTTTGCCAAAAGGCACTTCAGCTAATCATGAACACTGAGGTAAAGGACTGCAAATGTCCGAATCCGACTGTGTGAAGTGCAAGCACAACTGCAAAAACATTATGTACACAGACATTTTAGAAAGTTTTTCTACTTCAATGTATCTTTAGTTGGTATACTTTAATTTTAAAGTACAAGTTGCTCCTTTTTATATGAACAATATTGTAAAGGTTTTAATTAACTATATACAATAAAACTTACTTACTTCAAGTAAATTGGCACAGTGCGGCTGGAGAAAACAGAAGCTGTAGCTCAGTCACCCAGCAAATTAAGTGGGAAATGGAGGGTCGCCATATTTTGTAAAAACACCCAAGAGGAGGGCCCAACCTCCGAGGGATGATGTAACCTCTGCTATTTTAATGAAGAAGGGGCATACATGGGGCTACTTCCCCAGAGAGAACCTTGCCCCAGGACACTGTCCCCCAGGGGCGTCCCAAAACAGGGTTGCGTCTCAGCGCGCTTGTTCTCCGGGTCATTGGGTGCCCAATTCGTGGGGACCGAACCTCAGACCTGTGCAGCGAGAGAGTGCCATGTGCACACAGGGAGCCAACAGGGGCTGCAGGAGTTCTGGGGCTCCCCCTGTGGACCTCAATGGATATTGGTTGACAATGACAGATGGCACCAGGGCATCTGTTAAAAATGAAAAACTCGGTGCAAGGCCACATTCAAAAGTCTTCCTTCAGGGGTGAAGCTGCTCATCAAAAATGTACACTCCTAGGCTGCAAAAGTGCCCTGGAAATCCCTGGGGTGCTTGATTTTCATATTTCTGTGGTGCCCTATGATGGGAAGCGTCATCACCAA
Source organism: Lissotriton vulgaris (assembly GCF_964263255.1). Classification (NCBI taxonomy): domain Eukaryota; kingdom Metazoa; phylum Chordata; class Amphibia; order Caudata; family Salamandridae; genus Lissotriton; species Lissotriton vulgaris. Next base: position 914,717,222 of record NC_141689.1, read on the forward strand.
TGATGGTAGATGGTGTTGTGGGGGGTTGTCAGAGGTGCAGCAACCTTCTAGTATTGTTTCTCAAAAGTTGCTGTAAGTATCCTGAAGCTTGTGCTTTTGTACATAGGCTCTGGAATGTGATGAATCTTCTTGGTTGGTTTTATGGCTGCAGTGTCACCATAAATAAGGGTTACGAGTTTAATCTTACTCACATTACATTGATTTAATGATAATTTATTGATAATGACAATCTTGAAATATTATATTAAGGTTATAAAATGCTTTATGTAAAAAAAAGGTTATGGAATGCTTTACTGACAACTTCAACATTAACAGTGGGTCATGGCAAGCATTGAAAGGCTGTTGTAAAGTGTTACCATCCCTATTGATTTCAGTGGTGTTGTATTGGTTTATTACGCCATATTGCTGCTTTATGCAATGTGGTGATACTCTGATGGAGTTTTTTTAAAACTATACCCCATCTTGTTGTATCTAGCATGAGTGGGGGTATTGTGGTTATGGGGATTAGGGCTTGTTATTGGTGTAACACGTTATGAGGGTTTCACCATAGGTATGTTCATCTGACTGTAGATAGATGTAAATTAATGCGCAGTATCCAGTAATATGTGTGTAATGTTTTCTTTCCCTGAGTAGGACTTGGACTGTTCTGCTTCACAACGCTGAGAGAATCAAATGCCACATAGGGGTACTTGGTTCCCATTGACGGGAAGGTTGCGGACCTATTACTTGTGAAGGACTCACATAAATCGCAGCCAATAACACACTTTTTTTTTACAGAAACCCAATCAAACATTCAAAGATAGAAGCTGCATGAATCAGAGAGAAATGTTGTTTAAGTTCATGGTATAAACCTTAGGCTGTTAGGCAAGAAATGACTGCAGTGGAACACCACAGGGCACTTTGGTTGACAGAATGAAGGTGGTTAGCTGATGGCCATTTTGCTTAACAGAATAAAACTCGCTTTTTTATGACAAACATGGCCCAAGGGCATTAGATTTGAAACAGTTTAACGTTTTAAAGGAAGAAGGGATTCATTATCACAGGAGGCTGAGCAGAAGTCATGTTCGAGCCTGGCTCCAGCTCCTAGGCCACATTCCTTCCCTCCGATTAACATAGTAGTGGAGGCCATTTTGACAGGCGAAAAGGTAATTTATCAGAGGGCACTAGATTAAATGAAATAGTGACTTTATATTGGAAACTTAGGGAAGAAAAAGGATAAAATAATAGTTTTGAACATTTGAAGTAGGTCACTGATTTGACAGACAATGCAATAACTCTTGTGAGTTATTAATTTGGCATTTGTAAACAATATAATGGCTTTGAGCCTCTTGCGTCACGCCGAGGTGCGCGTTGGAGGAGAAGAAAGAGTGCAGGCAAACCAGTGGAAATCTGCAAAGCTCTCAGGGCACCCAGTAAACCTACAGGGAACCGCAGCCGAGCCGGCGAAGGATCTCTCTCATCAGGTTTTTGACCTTTCGCGGCTGCTGTAGACAAACGGTTTGAAATATTTGAAAAACTCTCCTGAAACGGTATATGGCAAACACGCTTTGACGTGCACAAATACATAGTAGCATATTGCACGAATGTGTTATACATCAGTATTTGCATAAAACACAGATTGTTTTTCAGCTAAGGTTTGATCCCCGGCTCGCAGCTGACAGTTCTCTGCGAGTAAGTAAATACAACCAGTGACATGATGCAGTTCACAGAATGTGTTTAAAGGTACAGCGGCTCCCATGGGCTGGGTGCATGTCTGCTTCAATTGAGCACTTAGCGCTGTGATGTCTGTGCTGCACTGCAGGCTTTTATATTTACAATGAAATAACAATATGCCTAGTGACTTTGAGTAATGGCTTTCTCAGTGATACTGTATATACTGTTTGCACCTGTGCATTCGTTATCCGCATTAAGAGATCCTGTATAGCGGCATTCAATAACAGTCTAACATACCAAACCTGGGGCAATGCTAAGCACCATGGAATGAAACAAACAGGCATAGTATATAGTAATGCTATAGTTGATATATGTTATTCGAAGAGTTGCATTTGCCGTCAAGAAGAATTTTAGGTTAGAGCCTCATATACCAGTGCTTCCCAATTTTTTTAGGACCACAAAACAAATTTTAGAGCGACAAACTTTTGTGACCCACCTACCTTTAATAGACATAAGGTGGGCGATTTTTTAATGTAAGTGAGGCATTATGTGGCAGCGCAGTGTCACTTCCTGGCAGCACATTTTCCATTGAAATGACCACTGCATTTCACAGACATACAGTTATACTGATACATTTGTAATCTGTACACAAATAATAATGTGTGACAATCAGGTTTCTGTGAATTTTCATCATTTGTGCATCCCCAAGTGTCTTGATTAATTTTGATCATATTAAAACCTGTTTTCAGCACACTTCAGAATTTCAAAACAATTTGCTTACATTTTGCTTTACTAACTGCTGTAGTTTATTACAGGTATTTACATTCAGTAGCAGCTTGTGGAAGGAGTGGCGCGGGGCGGGGGATGGGCAGTGTGGGGGGGTAGTAATCTCTGGCTCACGGCCGACCGGAGTAATGTGAATAAATAAATAAGTAAATAAAACGAATTTCATTGCGCACGCTGAAACGCAAAATGCAACAGGGCACAAGCACACAGCTTCGCTGAGATTCACTTGAGCTCTGGGTACACACGATCACAAGGCAATCCTCCTGAAGGTATCAGGCTGCACGAAGCACACGCCCACAGCATCGCTGAGACTCACTTGGACTCCAGGTGCACACGATCACAGGGCAATCCTCACAAAGTTCTCAGGCTGCACGAATCACATGCACACAGCGTCGCTGAGACTCACTTGGATTCCCGGTGCACACGATCACAGGGCAATCCTCACGAAGATCTCAGGCTGCCTGAAGCACATGCACACAGCGTCACTGAGACTTACTTGGATTCCGGGTGCACACGATCACGGGGCAGTTCTTACGAAGGTCTCAGGCTGCAAAAAGCACGCGCACACAGCGTCGCTGAAACACACGTGGAAACTTTTATGTTCCTGAGTTTTTACAATATGAAGCCAGCTCTCCTCGGGCCCTTGGAGACACGTTATTCCGGGACACAGCACACAGCAAAGTCCTTTCAAGCAGGGGAAATACCGCACACAGCAAAGTCCCTTAGCCTCTCCTAAGTTAAATCAGAAAACTGCAGGCCAGCCCCAGAACACACAGCAAGGGCAAGACTTTCTCTTCAGTCTCTTCAGCTGTTCTTCCGTGGCAAAGGGGTCTGTTGACCGCAAAGTAGTTTCAATCCTTTTCAGTCTTGATCAATCCAAAGTCCAGGGGTTTCAGCTCTCACAGTTATACCCATAAATGTCTTTGTGTTAAGGGGGGCACTGACCCCTGTCCAAACCAGTTCTAGGTGCCTCCCTGCCAGTGACACATTCTTCCTTTGATAGTGGGGTCTGGGTCCTGAATCACTCAGCAGGAGATGGGTGCATCATTTTATGGTAGCAGCCCAGGCCTCTTCACCTCCAGGGGCTACTCCTCCCCCCTACACTCCAGATGCAGGTCAGCCCGTTGCTGTCTCACCTCCTCCCCTGAGTCAAGACATTTCCCAGATCCTATCACATTCAAATCCAGACAGTCAATCCACAACCAGGCAGAGACACACAGAATTGTTAGAACGAAAAAGAACAGTCACTTCTAAAAGCGTGGTTTCTAAACACACAATTCAAAAACCACCTTCACAAAAATATGTTATTAACTTGTCAGTTCAGGCACACTAAACTTCACCTCTCCATCTTAAGCCTATGGGAGAATAGGCTGGAAGCATATTACACAGCCTCCCCCATTCTGT